>NC_137150.1:124690317-125890317 GCF_951394435.1 Stenella coeruleoalba | reverse complement strand
TTGGCTATATTCCCTGTGCTGTACAATATATCCTTGTAGCTTATTTATTCTAAACATAGTAGTTTGTACCTCTTAAACCCCTATCCATATCTTGTCCCTCCCCCTCCCCACTGGTAACCAGTTTGTTCTCTTTATCTGTGAGTCTGTTTCTTTTTTGTTATATTCACTAGTTTGTTGTATTTTTTGGATTCCTCATATAAGTAATATTATACAGTATTTGTCTTTTCTCTGTCTGACTTATTTCTCTAAGCATAATACTCTATAGGTCCATCCATGTTGTTGCCAATGGCAAAATTTCATTCTTTTTTATGGCTGAGTAATACTCCATTGTGTGTATATGTACCACATCTTCTTTATCGATTCACCTGTGGTGGACACTTAGGTTGCTTCCATATTTTGGCTATTGTAAATAATGTGAACCCTATTCCTTGGGGTTTTTACAGAGGCTTCATTACATAGGCATGTTTGATTAAATCATTGGCCATTGGGGGTGAGGCTGAAAGTTCTAACCTTCTAAGCATGTTGTTAGTTCCCCCTGGTGACAAGCCCCCATCCTTAGGTGACCTAGGAGCTTTTCAGAAGTCACCTCATTAATGTAAAAAGACACCTTTATAGGTCACATCACCTAAGAAGTTCCAAGGGTTTTAGTACCTCTGTGCCTATAAAGACCAAATAAATATTTCTTATTGTAAATCACAATATCACAGGTGTATACAGCAAAGAGCTGTGAGCCTCATGGCTAAAAAGATGTGGTGGGCCCAGATCCCAGAGGGCCTTTAACATTTGTCAGAGGAGTTTGGGATTAAGTTATTAGAAACCAAGAAGCCATTGAAATAGGGTGGAGCCATTCCTTAATATCAGGAAAAGATCTGGGAAACAGAGGGATAAAAATTAGAGGAGGGAGAGCACTGAGGAGAGAATTATCACAATTATCCAGGCAAAAAGTAATGATGGCTCAAGGGAGGTGGGTAATGGAAAAGAGGAGTAAGAAATGAATAAGAGAGAATCCAAAAATGGAATTAAAAAGGAGCCGTCAGTAATTCAAGTATGGGACACAAAAATATAGAGTCACAGATGGTGCTGAAGGTTTCAAGCCTGTGGCTGGGAGAATAGTTCTGCCATGATTAGAAAATGGGAAGGCAGGAGGAGAGCCTTGAGCTCGGTTTTTTTGTTTGTTTGTTTGTTTGTGGTTTTTTTTTGCGGTATGCGGGCCTCTCACTGTTGGGGCCTCTCCCGTTGCGGGAGCACAGGCTCCGGACGCGCAGGCTCAGCGGCCATGGCCCACGGGACCAGCCGCTCCGCGGCACGTGGGATCCTCCCACACCGGGGCACGAACCCATGTCCCCTGCATCGGCAGGCGGACTCTCAACCACTGCGCCACCAGGGAAGCCCCCCAGTTTTGTACATACTAAGTTCATGGAAGATCTAAGTTAATAGTTCCAGCAAACTGTTAGAAATACGTACACTAGAGTGGGAGGGAGAAGTCAGAGCCGGGGAAATACATTTCAGATTCAACCAAAAGTAGGGGGTCCTTAGCATTTCAAGAGTGGATGGGATTTCCAAATGAAGAACTGAAGAAAGAGATGGAAAGAGGTACAAGAAGAAAATGACAGAGACGAAGAGATTAGAAAAAATGAGCAGAGAGTTACTCAGAGAAATCACAGGAAACAAGCTCAGTACTGAGTATACAAGGCAAAGAGAGAAAAATTCCAGATGGAGGAAGAGGTTAAGTGATGGTAAATGCCACAAAGACACCAAGAACAACATGGTGCCAGGTAGGGCCAGGAGCTGATCCCGCTGGCAAAGGTTATTCATTCCCTCACAAGATGAACATGTAAGCACCAATAATTATTCCAGAAGATCCTCTCTTTACATTTTAACTACTTAACAGTCACAAGCATAAGATTTATATAAAAGACCCATTTAATTTATTAAAGTAGATATTGGCTAAGTTATTAGCCATTACCTGTGACTCTGTAAGACATGAAAAAATTGGAAGAAATGTAATGCGGGCCTTTTATCTGTATGGGAAAGGTCATTGCAAGCATCAAATATTGAATTTTAGAATGGTACCCCAGCAAATAGATATATATTATAACTCAAATTAGACTTCAAGAGGACCGATTTGCTTGAGATTTTATCATTTAAAATATCTTGCAATAAAACTGACTTCATAGAAGGACATTAATCTCATACTTTAATGCTAGTCTGTCAGACTGTTTTAATAGATATATTTGAACAGAATTTTAATTTTTCAGATAAATTTTTTGTGAATTTAGAAGAGAATGTGAAGGATAATAGTAAGATGTTACAAATCAAATTTAAATCCTGATTTTACTTTTTTCATTTTCTACATCAATAACACTAACCAGTGATTGGTTTGAAATATATAATACAGTAAACTCTTGACAGAGGTATGATTAGAAAGTTCTGATTAATGTTATTGTTGATAGCACACATGCTATTTATAAGTCTCTAATGTTAAAAATACGTCACACAGAAAAACCTGGTGAATCTTTGGCAACATAATAAGAGAATCACAGACCTTGTGATACTCAGTTTTTAAAACTGCAGTTGCACTTAGTACAGAGTTATGTTCCCAGCTCTTTTTTCCAGTAAAAATGCATTTCAATAATGAAATGTGTAATTTGGGAATTTTCACTGGTCTACAAGAACTTCAGATAGGTTGATTATGTTCCATAAAGTTGATTTTGTTTAGTCAGTTTTAAAAAGGGGTAACTGATAGTATTTTTTGAAACGAGATGCAAACAAGACGCAGCAGAGAAAGACAGGATATTTGGTTTGAGAGCCATGAGAAATGTTGGCAGGCGGGGCTGTTTATCCCACAGAAGAGAAGGCTGGAGCAGAGCTTCACGTCTGCAAAGCCAAAACTGGCCTTCTTTGTTGCCTCAGAACATATATCGTGCAGCACCTGGGAGCCTTTGAGAAAGACAGATTTTTTTTCAAGGCAAAACAATGAGAACTGTTGAAGAATGGAGCAGGCAGGCGTCCCATCACGCTTTTCTTGTCCTTAACACATGTTCATGGAAAGACTAGGGACTCACTGGATATGTCCTTCAGCTTGAAAGAAACTGTACCTTGCATACTGCCGCCACTCCACTGCAAACACCCCGCCAAAGCATGCTCTCATTCCTCTGTGATCACAGCAGACTAGGACAGAATGGCCGTTGACCTCTCAAGGTTTTTCACCACTGGGGGGAGTGGTGCAGCGGGTCAGAGCATCAGCCTTGGCCTAAGCCACTCTACCTGGGCTCAAATCCCACCTTGGGCATTGCTAGCTATGATTTTGTGTAAGTGGCTTACCTACCGTGTGCCTCAGTTTTCACATCTGTAGGATGGAGACGATAATGGTACCCACCTTGTGGCTGTAAATAAGATCATACATGTCAAGTAGTTACACTCGTGCCTGGCAGACAGCAGTTGGTAGCCGCTGCTGCTCCTTCTGTTGTGATGGTTGCTGTTACTCACCAAAGACATGGCTCTGTTTTGTTTAGATGAGCTGCTTCAGAAAGAGCAGAACTACTCGGACGATGTCTTGGCCAACATGATCAGCGAACCAAGGATCAGTTATGGCAATGATGCTCTCATGCCATCTTTGACTGAAACCAAAACCACTGTGGAGCTTCTTCCCGTGAATGGAGAGTTCAGCCTGGATGATCTCCAGCCCTGGCATCCTTTTGGGGTCGACTCCGTGCCCGCCAACACAGAAAACGAAGGTAAGAAGCCCAGGAGGGAACAAGTGTTCAGTCTGGTTGTATAATCTCTCTCGTGTTCTTAAGAGGTGACTTTTGATATGAATTTTTAAAAGTGCTTTCTCACTGAGAGGTATTTTGTTGCTTCTGGAATGAAAGCACAATATTCAATTAGTGTTTATGAGACAGTGACCTAGAATGCACACCTCTGAAGAAAACAGACATGTGATAAAACTGTGGAAATCACAGTTCACTCAGTGGAGAGAGAAAATTTTTTTTTCTTTTGTGGCCACACTGCGAGGCTTGCGGGATCTTAGTTCCCCGACCAGGGGTTGAACCTGCGCCCTCGGCAGTGAAAGCACAGAATCCTAACCACTGGACCACCAGGGAATTCCCAGAGAGAGAAATTTTGATGGGGCCTGCATAATTGGAGGTTTGAAAGCCACCAAAATAGTCTTCATTGGTTATTTATTCTAGTGCATTACATTTCAGATCACATTAAATGTTAAAGGCAAAGATAAAGAACCACTTATGTCATGAAAAGTAATTTGCTTAAGAGTTATACAATTCTGTGTTTGGAAAGTTAAATATAAGGCAGCTGTCAAAATTAAGAAGCACATTGACCTAAACATTTCTTCTATGATAATTCAGAAAAGCAAGATTTTCTCTGTCAACAAACTTGCACAATGGATTATGTACTTTTCATTCACGGGGATTTCTTAGCAGAAATTTTCAAATAATATCTATTTAGGAGAGAGAATTTTTTAGTCTTATTCCATATCATTTTACATGTTCAGAAGTATAAAATTTTGAACATAGGAACACCTTGATTTCGAGATACTAATACCTTGTTTTTCAAGAACACACAGGATTTTTTTTTAATAAATTTATTTTATTTTTATTTATTTTTGGCTGCGTTGGGTCTTTGTTGCTGCACGCAGGCTGTCTCCAGTTGCAGCAAGTTAGGGCCACTCTTCATTGTGGTGCGCCGGCCTCTTATTGCAGTGGCTCCTCTTGTTGCAGAGCATGGGCTCTAGGCATGCAGGCTTCAGTATTTGCAGCACGCGGGCTCAGTAGTTGTGGCTCGCGGGCTCTAGAGCGCAGGCGCAGTAGTTGTGGCGCATGGGCTTAGTTGCTCCGCGGCATGTGGGATCTTCCCAGACCAGGGCTCGAACCCGTGTCCCCTGCATTGGCAGGTGGATTCTTAACCACTGTGCCACCAGGGAAGCCCGAGAACACATAGGATTTTATCTGTGGTTTTTCTTTGTTAAAGAAGCAACTTTTGACAGTAATATTTTGACAGTAATAAATATGGATATATGTAGTATGGATACCTCAAAATACAATCACTTACTCCTCAGACTAAATATAAATCCAATATTAGACCATAAGTGCACTGGAGAAGCTTTTTTTAATTTTTTTTTTTTTTTTTTTTTTTTTTTTTTTTTTGCGGTACGCGGGCCTCTCACTGTTGTGGCCTCTCCCGTTGCGGAGCACAGGCTCCGGACGCGCAGGCTCAGCGGCCATGGCTTATGGGTCCAGCCGCTCCGTGGCATGTGGGATCCTCCCGGACCGGGTCACAAAACTGCGTCCCCTGCATCGGCAGGCGGACCCTCAACCACTGCGCCACCAGGGAAGCCCGAGAAGCTTTTTTTTAAAGAACCATTGCAGAAAATCTTGATATGGACTGTTTCCATAACATGAGTAATCACCCCAAATGTGTTTCATTAATTTGGAAAAAGGTACCTTCTAGTAATACTATATGACCATAAACAGCAGTGTTATTTATAATATAAAAATAATTAAGACTACCATTTATAAAAATAGTTCTAACATAGAGGAAAAGAATTTAAGGATACTTAGTTATCAAAGATCTGGGTGACTTCCCTATTAAATTGTATTATTACTAGAATGCTAGTTTTGTCATTTTTTAAGATAAATACATTTTGGTCATTTAAAATCCTCATCAGTCAGTCTCTAATGAGATTTTTTTGTGAAAAATTTTGTAAACTGAATTTTGTAAACATTTTGTAAACTGAACACACACAAGTTTTTTTCTTTTCCTTTAGGATACCGTGTTGTTTAATTGATGGAGAAATAGGTAACATGTATGGAGTCTTAACAAACTTTGTTTGGTAGAAAATTGCAGTCCTTAATGCCCTTTTTATACCAAATAATGTTAAATGTGTAGTTTGTCACTTATGTCCAAGTTTTAGCTTTTTATGGAAAAATTTAAATACATAGATTATTCTCTATTTTTATTAAAAATTGCCTCTGCCATTGAGAACTTACTCATCTCCAATGTGATTCTAAAATTATAATTTATAAAGAATTAAATATCAATTTCTTATAATTTAAGACCTTTTCACGTCTTTTAAATATATGTTTGCTATAAATGAAAAGTTCCCATTTAATATTTTCCATTATTTATTGATTTTGGAAAAGTAGGATAAAACATACTTTAGAGTTTACCTTAATCATTTTTATGAACACACACACAAATAATAGAGGATAAATTTGTACAAATTGTAATTTGTACTACAAATTGTACTACAAATTTGTACTGCGAATTGTAATTTATTTATGGTAAAATTTATGGAAAGGGATTTAGAAAACTCACAACGTAAGCTAAGTTAGCAGCAGAGTAAAATTAATTTACAGACATTAATGTGGATGTTTGTTGTCATATTTGGTATTTCCTTTAGAAATGTGAACTGTGCAAAGTTTAATGAAGATAAAAGACACTCCAGCCCCTGTTTTATGTTAACTCTTCAAATTTAGTGAATACGGTGAAATGCAATGAGCCTGGTACCACAGACCACAATAGAGAATAGCAAAACGTTATAAACATTCCAGAAGGTGCTTCACTTCCTGAATTTCAGAATTTCCCTTTCTCCATCAAATCTTGAGAGCTCAACTGCTTTATATATCAATATCAGCCTACATGTTTCCTTGGTGTCTTTAATGAGTTAAATTTAGCTTTGCATTTATCATATTAATAGCATAAGTAATACCGCAGTTAAATAAATCTGCTCTTATACGCCCTAAGCATTTTATCTTGACTCTATGTGTACTCATAGGCATATATATGATCTCCACTAAAAATTATACGCCTTCTATCAATATTTAAACATGCTTCTTATGTTAAAATTTTTAAATAGTAGCCAAACTGATCCATTTTGTTTAGAAAAAAAATGGGATAATGCTAACTGTTCCTTTTACGTAGAAATATAAAAAGGAACTATTTCATTTCACTAAAGCCACTTCCTGAAATCCCACCCCTGATGCCATTGTCAGCACTCTCAACTGTTTTCCTGTTCTTCTGCCCCTTAAGAATTCCCTCAAATCAAACAAGAAACAAGGCAGTGATGGTACAAGTTAGAAAGCAAGCTGTGATTTTTTTTTTTTCTCCTTCTCTTGCCAAATAATCCAAAAAAAACTGGATTTATCCTGGGTTTCCCCAAAGTGATCAGTTTACCCAAGGTGATCAGTTTTTGGAAGGTCAAGAACAAAAATGGTTTGGAGATACCCCAGAACAGCAATGGACTGAACACACACACCAGGGCCCTTGAGTATTGCCAAGGTAGGTGCCCAGTTGGACAAAGTCCATGACTGAGTGCCTCTGGATCCCTGACCAAGATACAGCTATTACATTGCCTAGGCCTCATCAAAAGAGCTAATATTCAGGGCTTCCCTGGTGGTGCAGTGGTTGAGAGTCCGCCTGCCGATGCAGGGGACACAGGCTCGTGCCCCGGTCCGGGAAGATCCCATATGCCGCGGAGCGGCTGCGCTCGTGATCCATGGCCGCTGAGCCTGCGTGTCCGGAGCCTGTGCTCTGCAACGGGAGAGGTCACAACAGTGAGAGGCCCGCGTACCGCAAAAAAAAAAAAAAAAAAAAAAAAAAAGAGCCAATATTCTTGTTAAATAAGGGTGTTATTGACAAACAGCAAAATCTTACATAAGAGTATTGGAGGCAATAATATGTAAGATCTCAGAGCTTGAGTTCTGGTTTTCACCATCATCAGACCACCACTCCTTTTATAACATTTTGAAAAGTCTCTCTAACAATGAATCTTAAACTGAACTGACAGAGTTTGGTAGGGGAGTCAATACCATGGATGTAATTTATAGTAAGTGTTTCAATGAGTGTTCAGGCTTGACTACCAGTGGAAACAATGGCAGTCAGGTGTTTGCCCCCTTATGGATGTGACAAATACAGATGCAGACTGATACAGGGGCCCTGAATTAGTTTTTCTTTCTTCATTTTATCCAATGGTGAGCTCCAGGAAGATCTACAGTAAGAACTGTGCAGAAATGCATTGTGTTTATATATAAAGCTGAATTAGGTTTTGGACTCACATAATCGTAAATACATAAATGTCCAACAGGAATTTAGGAAGCTGTGTAGGGTGCAGGACAATTTTTATTTGTGTGGGATTGCCCTGTGCATGCCATCTAGCATCCCCGGTCCCCAGCCACTAAAAGCCAGTAATGTCCACCCTCCTTCTCCCATCATATCAACATCCCACACTACAGAATTATGTGCATCAGAGTTTAAATTCCAGCGCTGCTACGTGATTTGGGGCAAGTCACAGAGCCTCTCGGGCTGCTTCCTAGTCTGTAAAATAAAGTTGGTAATAATTGCTAACTCAGAGACAGGGTGTGAGCATTAAATGAGATGGTATGGAAAACTCTTAGCAAAGTGCCTAGAATGTAGTAAATGTTCAGTGGTAGTTTTTTGTTGGTTGGTTGGTTTTATTTTGTTTGTTTTTAAATAGAACCAGGATCATATTAGAGAGGTTTTACCAGCTTGTCTCAGAGAGTCACCCTAACACCCAAACAGTATATCCTTAAAATTAATGAATATAACAAGCCATATAACAGTCCTAAAATCTTACCCTTTCTCCCCATCTTCCTCTTCTCCCTCTCCCCAGAGCCTTTTCCTTGTTAATCTTACAGACATGTGCTTGCACACAAAGCTATTGAAAATACCTAAAATTCTCAAAGGATTTCCTTTCATTGTTCATGCAACCCTTATCATCATCAGAGCTTCGAACGCTTACCAAAAATTTGTTTTTCTCAAGAACAATCAGTCAAGTCCACAGAGGGGGTCAGACCCTCAAGCATTCTGTTAATTTATATTGAAAAAAGAAGCATATCACAAACACAGTTTTCCAATATTTTAGGCTCTTTGACCAGCTGCGATTTGCCTTCAGGGATTGTTATTCTGTGGTTGAGCCACAAAACTGAAATGGCTAAACTGAAGTGAAGCTGTTGTTCATAAAACAGTTGTTCTCATGGATTGTGAAATCATCTGGCTGAAAGCTTTTGTGCTGATAGCATTTGTGTTTGCTCTGCATTTTCATGACTGCCTGACCAGAACAGCCTGAAGATGAGGAAGAATGCAGTGGCCACCAGAAAGTTTTTGTGGCCAGCAGTCAGCTTGTCTGTGTGTATAATACATACACAAAACACTATAATATTCTTCATGAGGCACACTAGGTCTTGTAACATCGTATTGTGTAACTGCATTGTGAATTTGCCCTCTCGTACATTTTCGCTTAGCCATAAAGCAGCAATGAACAAAGCACTTTAAATGGGGAAATTGAGATTAAATAATGTCTTTCATCAAACCTGCAAGCCAGGGCTTTTCAGGCCCCTCTTATCTACGAGTAAAACTGATTTCCTGCTGATTCCTCCATCACCTTAGGCCTGATGGGGAGGGGAGGCTGTGCTGGGCAGCATTTAGCTTAGAACTGGTCTATTACAAGGAATGCCAGAGCTAAGAAACTCAAAAGTCCTAGCGCTTCCATCATTTTGTTTCTCTCTTTTTATAGGGGACTATTTGATTCAGAGCTGCTGATGGCAGTAGAATAACATATTTCTGCCTATTTTAACTCTTTAAGACAATCTGTTTCTAATGTTTAACTTACTAAACAGCCAAAGTAACATGTTTTGAACACTATATTGAAGTTACTTGCTGGTTCAACTAGTAATGGTCCATTTGAAAAATTAGAAAGTATTTATTTTGGATTGGGGAGTAATGCACTCCTTTTTCTTGTCAATGTATATTCTTTTTTGCAGTGATGAAATTATCTTTTAATTATTGATGTCGATCACTGAACACGAGTTACTTATTTTTTGAATATTTACTCATATTAAATCAGCCTCACACTGTTAAAGCAGACTGCAGTTTAAGTCACTAAAATTATTATTGTTTATCTTCCTGAAAAATATAGTTTTATTACTGTTTTCAAATAATACACGAACCTTGAAACAGAAAGGCAGAGAAATTTCTAGGAATGATCTCCTCACCCAGAATAAACTAATGACAGCTTTTTGTGGTAATATCTTTCAGACCTTTATCTATGCGCATGTGATGTGTTTCCATATTCCCTTGAGTAATTATGGAATAGGGCTTTATCATTTGTAAGGGTCTTTGGCATGTGTGTGCACATTTGAGCCCTGGAAAAACCCAGCTTCCTTGTGACAAAACAGAAGCTCAGAAAGAAGGAGGTTTGCCCAAGAGCGCAGAGAAAACAAGTGGTGGCATTAAAATGGACCCTGAGACTAGCCTGACTACCACATCTTCAGTCCAAATTTAAACCACAAACTCAACTGCTGTCCCCTGAGTGGAATACAGTTTCTAATGATTTAACCATTGATGAAGGTAATCACTTTAAGTTACTTTTTTGCTCTGTGAGTTTGCTTTGGTACATTCTTACCTTCAACTGAAGCACCATTTGGGGCTCTTGTCATCAGGAAGCTCTCAAAAAGTACAACAATCCTTCAGTTAACACCATTTTATAAGGAGTAATAAAAAGTCTCTCACCATACATTGTTGCGGATGGGAAAAAGGATGAAATACAGAGAAACAGTATTGTTCAAATGTATTTGTGAGTTGCAGAAGGAAGTATGTCTTAATCTGATACACTAATAGAGTGTTACTCATCCTCACAATAGTTGTCATAGAATATTTCATAAATAGGATATTTAATAAATGGAGTTTTATAGTATTTGAGAGTTTTTGAAATGGAGTTTTAAAATTTTTGGTTCCTCATTTCAATTAGAAGATAAGTATTATTTCTGTTTTACTTGTGAAGAAACAGCCTCGGATGGGATCATTTGCCCCAAGTCGCCTGCATTGTAAATGTTGGGTTTAGATGCCTCCGCCCTCCTTTTCTCCTCTGTGGTGCTGCCAGGCTGCATGATAAAGGACCAAACCACCTTTTTCTTTGGATACATCCAAATGTCTTGGTATTCTCAGCAACATTTTTTTTTCCTATTTTGTAGACTTGGCTTGCTGCCACTTTCTTCTCCCTTACTGTTCCCTGCTAACGTGTGGCATTCAAAATCGACTTGGGCTTATAATCCCATTTTTGAATGCCCGGGCTGCGTGCATCAGTAAGCTGTATGGTCTTACTGAAATTTTTGATCCAAATGCCATCCCGTCGAGCACACCTTCTCTTCCCATGGACACCTCTGCTCACTTTTCCTTACCTTCTTACTTTTATATTTCCCAGACCTTACCCAAGAGGCTTTATCCTCCCTCATGGCTTCACTGGCCCCTTGTCCATTATTTATCCTAAAAGCTTTGTTTCTTTCCCTTGCCTGTTTCTTCAAAGACCAGGGTAAGTTCAAGTTAATATTTTCTGAGAGTCAGAAGCACTTTGGAAATACCAGCTAATGGTCAACAACAGTGGGCACTATTGTGCTGACTGCAATGTTTTCTTTGGGTCAGACCCAGAATACTCGCAAAGGAAAAATTGTGGAAGTCGACAAATATGAAAGGAAGTATTTGCACTTCACACATTTCAACTCTATGTCATCTATTAAATAGAAACCAGTCTTTAAAAATACAGAGAGAGGGGGAGGAAACTCTGGTTTACCTCTTCTACCCTCAAACTGGGAACAAATTGGATTCGCTAAATGGCGGATTATGTGGTGAAACGTTCCTCTCCTGATAAATTCCTATTTGCATTTCTCCTGGCGATTTAATGGCGTCCTTTTGTAGTTAATTAACTGTAAAATAAAATAAGATTAAAAAAAGATAAGATTGGATAGTTGTAAAAGGAGATATCTTTAAGATTTTCCACTGCGCTGGGCATAATGTATTTTATTTCTAATCAAAAGCCAAGAAACTATTTCTAAATTCGCTGAGAGGAAAACCCACACTCCCAGCCCCTCTTCTTTGATGTTGCCGCGTATCTTATCCTGGTGAGCACATTTATTAGAAAACTAAGGAGTAGGATTGGCACATCAAGAGCGATAAGCCTTTTGAAGTGGTACCCCTCCCATCCTTGATGCTCAGGATTAACTCACTGTGGTTCTTTTCTAGCTGCTTTTTTTTTTTTTTTAATAACTTGTGTATTGCACATGCTTTTCCTTGCGCTGTGTTCAGGAGCCACGACTTACCATCTCGATTTGTCTTGTTTGCTTTCCGTGTATCTTGCTTCCTGTGCCCAGTCGAGCCTGTTGACGCCCGCCCTGCCGCCGACCGAGGACTGACCACTCGACCAGGTATATCCCGGTGACCCTCCGCCCCTCCGCATCTCGCGCTTGCACAGACGCAGCCCCTTTCTTGGGGGTCAGCCTCTCTGAATTGCAGATATGGAGAAGCAGGGTTTGAAATGACCATGGAAACCAAACTTTTTAAAACTCCCCTTTGCTTTTCCTTACACTTCATTTCCCAAGTTCCTAATTAGGCGATCAATTTTTTGCTTTCTGAGCATTCCTTTTGAAACAATAAAAAGGAGCCCTTCCAACGTTTGTTTTTTCCTTTTGATTTTCTGGTGGAGAGGGTTCTGTAGAGCCTATTGGTCCTCAAGAATGGAAACCTACACAGATGCAGACTCTAGCTGGTGACGACCTGGTTACTGCTGGAATATCTCATTCTTTCTTTCTTGTTTGGTATCCGGATGGTCCATTTCTAACTGAACTGGGCTCAAACTTGAGTCAGTTCCTCAAGTAGACATGAGTTCCTAAAAATATCAGAATTGGAATATCTTTAGAGCCCAGAAGTATTTCCATTTTATCTTTTGTGGGTTATATATACTTATTCTTGATGAGTGTCTAAAATGCAGCTGAGGTATGTGCCTAATTTTCTATACAAGTTCTTTATTTTTTTATAGTACTTAAAATTCCCATTAACACTGATATGGACACTTCTTTGGTTTTTTTTTTTTTTTACATCTTTATTGAAATATAATTGCTTTATAATGGTGTGTTAGTTTCTGCTTCATAACAAAGTGAATCAGTTATACATATACATATATTCCCATATCTCTTCCCTCTTGCGTCTCCCTCCCTCCCACCCTCCAGTCGGTCACAAAGCACCGAGCTGATCTCCCTGTGGACACTTCTTTTTTTGGTAGTTTCCCAAGCATTAAGAAGAAACACACTTTCACCTTCCTATATCTCAAATTTAGCTTTAAGAATAATGTCACACCCAACAAAAGCACATACATGCCTGGTTTTGACCCCGTGCACTACCTCGCCCAACTGATAAGTACCCATTGCTTTCAATGAATCAAAAAGAGAAGTTACTGAATTGACAAATCTGTATATACTCTGGGGAGATTTTACTCCCAACAGTGCAAACCTACCCATAAATGTTTTCTTCTGTATCTTCGTAATGTCCCCATGCGGTACTAGGAACAGGGCATTAACCTCATATGGAGATGTTAACACAAGGAGTTTGACCTTTGCTCCCAGGTTGAGATGCAGTCAGCAGCCGGGCCAGGAGCAGCCCCTGCCCCTCTCTGCCAGTACAGGCTCAGGTTCCATCTGCTTCCCACCACAATCACTGACGAGAAATTCAGTGTCTGCCTTGTGGCACCTTCATGCCTCTGCGCTATAATTAACAGGGCAGCGGGGGCCGTGGAGTGACACATCTTGACAGCCAATCTCCTTGATTTTATGAATCTCTTTCTGTAGGGCTTTTCAGAGAAATTTAAATTATAGTAAGTCAGACCCAGTTTCAGCTCTTCTAACATCTTCCTTATTGCCAGTGTCACACAAATAAATTTCAAAGAACCAGCAGTTGACACATCCCCAGCCTGCTCAGCCCACTGGTAGGGCCCAAGGCTGAGTGAGGATCCGTTCCATTCTAACTGCAGCTGATACTAGCTTAGGTTGGTCCTTTGCCTTGGGCCTTTTTTATGGCACTTCCTACTTTATTTTTAAAGGAAGAGATGCTTTTCATCTACAAGCATGAAATGTGAATTAGAAGCGCTCATTCAACCAATTTTATTAAGTTGCTACATTGAGCATACTGGGCAACTATGTTCCTATTGAAATACCCAGGAAGCGGTAACACCACTGAAGTAGATTTTTTTCCTTTTTTAAAAAATCTAAAATGAAAAAGACTTTTCTATACATTCTTAAACAAAAACAATTTGTTTTAAGGGAAGAGCTTGAGAATACTTAGAGGTAACATACAGATGGGAAGAAACTCCTTCTAAAGTCTTTGTTGTAACAATAGCAATAGCTCATTCTGATATTTCACAAAGACTCTCCAACTGCTTTGGAGGGTCAAAAGAAATTAAGTAATAAGGCCCCTGTTCTCAGGAGCTTGAATAGAAAGACCACATTTTGTGTATTTAGAAAGATGAGATGGAATTAGAAAGGCACGGATATACAAAGTAACATAAAGTGTAAACCACCTTGTGATGTTTGTTTGTGATTTGAGCAGATGGGACATTAACCAAGGGGCGCGTTAATCAGGGCACTTGCTGGAGATGAGCTTTAAGATAGGTTTTGAAAGGTTTTGGGCACATCCATTGTCAAAGAAGAGTGGAATGTTCTATACAGATAGATGAGAGAATGGCCTGGGCCAAACTTCCTTTCTTACACTATTGTAAGGCTTGGGTTCCCCAATAGAAGAGGGCCATAGTGGGGAAAGAATGCTCAGATAGGAAGTGAGGGAGATTCTAGCTAAGGTATGTTTATGAACAGTCCTATTTGCTGCGTATGTCTTAAGAAATACTATGCTCTATATTTTTGTGCTTGTAGTGAGTCTTTTGAGCACTTGGACCAGTTTCCCCCTGTGTTTTCTAGCATTACTTTCGGTTCTTCATCATCACACTTTATGAGACCACGTGTTTGAGTCTAACGTGCTCAATTATATCATTAGATTTTCCAAACTTAGAAACCCTTTCCAGGATTGTCACATCATGTTATTCAATTGATGTCATTGTTTTTTAAATAATCACTGCTGTCACTCTGAAACAAGTAAAGAAAGGGCTTTTGTATAATCACAACTGAGGAAAATGACTTCTCCTTGACTTCCATATCTGAAATAACAGGGTACAGTCACTTCTAGAATGTAGTGTCAAGGAAGGAACACCTTTAATATCAGTGGTGATTTCTAGGGATGGTGACCATTACAGCTACTCCCCTGGGCTTATTTCCAGAGAGAAATAGACTCTGAAGGACAAGTAACACCATTTGACCAGAATAAAGGAGACAAATACAGGCATACCTCGTTTTATTGCTCTTCACAGATGTTGCATTTTTTACAAACTGAAGGTTTGTGGCAACCCTGAAGTGAGCAAGTCTATTGGCGCCATTTTCCCAAAAGCATTTGCTCACTTCATGTCTCTGTGTCACATTTTGGTAATTTCGCATTACTTCAAACTTCTTTGTTGTTGTTATATTATGGTGATCTGTGATAGTGATCTTTGATGTTACTATTGCAAGATTACAACTGGCTGAAGGCTTAGATGATGGTTAGCATTTTTTAGCAACAAAGTATTTTTAATTAAGGTACACACATTGTTTTTCAGAGTAGACTACAGTATAGTGCAAACATAGCTTTTATATGCACTGGGAACCCCCCCAAAATAGTGTGACTCACGTTATTGCAATATTCACTTTATTGCAATGGTCTGAAACTAAACCTGCAGTATCTCTGAGCTACGTCTGTACATTAGCAGACTCTTCACAGGGTGGAAAACTTACCCTTTCCACTATAATTTTAACCATGCTTCTCCAGTCCTAATAAAGGAAACCAGATCCTTTGAGAAAGGTTTCCTGAAGGACATGCTTTCCTTCTTCAAATGAACATGCTTCCCTTCTTACTGAGAGCCTGGTGTCAGAGCTTAGAGAATGAGAGTCTGGTGCCAGAGCTTAGAGTGGAATCAGGACAACTCGGAAAATGCATGTGGTAAAACTGTAAGTGAAGGTCCCTGCGATTTATTTAAAACTTCTCATCACATATCACTATATGCAGTTTCAGCTTATTATCAGTGACATTTTCCTGGTGCAAGCTTATTAATTTTTTCCCCTTTTTAATGACATTTGCTTAATATATAGAAAGGCTTTTCAGTGAATGACTATACATGCTGTACAAAAATGAACTAGGGAGAGCTCTTTCCGCTGAGTCCTGCAAACTATTGTGCTATAATTAATTATCTGTTGTTCTGACTTGCTACATGAATTTGAAATTTTTTTGACTATTAAAAGTAATCTTCGTGTCCTTTCAGAAAGAGTGTGGGTTTTTCTAGAAGGAAAGACTATTCAAGAGAGTGTTCTTAAGATCTCAGAAATATAATTTTAACTATTGCACTGTTAGATCCCGATGACAGAAAGAGGGTAAGGTATAAAGAAATCACTTTGGTTCTAAAGGGACCTCAGATTTAAAAGGGTTTGTAGAAAGATAAAAGTATACAACTAATGAGAAATAAAAGAGCATTAGTGTCACAGCCCAATAAACATTTGTATCAGGAAGATTAGAGGTCAGAATAAGATGAAACTTATTAGAAAATGCTAATCATTTTAAAGCAAGAACATAAATAAGAATAGAGAGCCCTACAGCTCTTGGGATGGGGTTAGGAATCGGGACAGTCAGTGAGTGGACCAGTTAAAAGATGAGAGAGAATGGGAAACTGTCCCGCTTTGATTGTGCTTCTGTCTTTCATGTGTATATTAAACAGGATGGTCTTTTGTTAAAGGAAAGGCAAGTCCAAGACAGGTGAAGATGAGAAAACAAGGCACTAGCCCTTTGTAATAGTTATCTATTACTATGCAATAAATAACCCCATAACTTAGCAACTTAAAAACAAACCTTTACCTTCTTATAATGAATTTCAAGGATTTCAAACATGGTTTAGCTGGGTGCTTCAGGCTCAGGGTCTCTCAGGAGGTTGCAGTCAAGACATCTGCCACAGCTGCAATCATCTGAGGGCTTGAAGTTTGGCTAGGGCTGGTGGGTCTTCTTCCAAGATGGCGCACTCACATGGCTGTTGGCAGGAGACCTCAGTACCTCACCATGTGAACTTTTGAGTGTCCTCACAACATGGCAGCTGGCTTTCCCCAGACTAAGTGATCCAAGAGAGAGAACACAAAGGAAGCTGCCTTGTATGACCCAGTCTCAGAAGTCATACCCCATCACTTTTGCCATATTCTAACAGTAGAAGCAAGTCACTATATCAGGTCTACACCTGAGGAAAAGGGAATTAAATCCCACCTCTTTTTTTTTTTTTTTTTTTTTTGTGGTACACGGGCCTCTCACTGCTGTGGCCTCTCCCATTGCAGAGCACAGGCTCCGGATGTGCAGGCTCAGCGGCCATGGCTCACGGGCCCAGCCGCTCCGCAGCATGTGGGATCTTCCCAGACCGGGGCACGAACCCGTGTCCCCTGCATCGGTAGGCGGACTCAACCACTGTGCCACCGGGGAAGCCCAATCCCACCTCTTGCTGGGAGGAGCATCCACAAATTTGTGGGTATATTTTTAAACTACCACACTTCTCTATTCAAGTCCAAGTTCTTATAAATCATGGGCTGGGAGAACTTGAGGGCAAGATCTTAGAACCCCTCTCCCTGATCTTTGTGGACTTAGAAGATAGGGATAAGAAAATGTAGTTGTGACAAGCCGAAGGGAGAGAAGACAGCATCACAATCTACATGCCGGGTGGAGACTGACATTGATCTTGGGTCCATTTTCAAATAGGTTATTAAATGGAAGCTTTCTGAATAGTTGACCAAGAATCAGTGATATGTCACAACCAGCGTGGGTTCCCTGGATCTTGTAAAATTATCCTCTTTTCTCTTTGTGTAGACTGTGCTGTTAGACTGGCACGTCATACGCTGTGGACATTGCTTTTCAATTTCAGCAAGATGTGTAACAAGGTTCACAGCACCTTGTAGACAAGATGTAAGAGTTGATAGACCAAAAGCAGGAAATCAGGTCCCATGGGAGCTGAAGGAACTTGGTAACATGTAGCCCAAGTAAGAGAAGAATCAGCAGGAACATGATGCCTCTCCTTGGGTATCTGATCTGTTCAAGGCTACAGTGCAGAAGGGGGATTTAGGCTTGCTCTATGTTGAACAGAGTGGAAGTTATAAGGAAACTGATTTTGGCTTAATGTAAGAAAGGCCATTCTAGTAGACAAAGCTGTCCAAAGATGGAGGCAAACTGATAATTCTTCTCTGTTTAAGTAGAGCTGAGAGTTTACCCCTGGGTGGGAACACCAGAGAAGAGATGATTTTAGAAGCCATTCTCATCCTAAAATTCTGACTTTTGATATTTAAATGCTGCAACGTGGAAACGATATTTATACTTTTGTTTTAAAAATTACTTTGCGTTTTGATTTTAAGCTTCAAATTACTATCTGAAAAATTAAATTCATTATAACAATTAGTGTAAGAATCATATAGCAATATATAGAGAAAGAAGAGTTAGCATGTTAGAAATTGTTAGTCCCACAGAAGCATTTTTCAGACATTATGTACTGCAGTTCTTTATTCAGCAGATGAACCATTTACATTATGTATCTATAACTCAATCACTTAACTAAATAAATGATATGATTTTTACAGTGCTTCACTGCATAGATGCATGAACATAATTTATTTGTAATTGGAACAAAGTCCTAAAGTAGCAGTTTTGTTCTGCCAGGTAGTTAATGCTCATTTTTAAAGCCTTTTATTATTTTTTCTGAAGGAATGAGAGCACGTGGAAAAAGACATATAATAGGCTAAACAATAAGCACCTAAAGCAAGCGAGTATATTCTAGGAGCAAATCCTTTCCAGCCTCCCAACTAGCATTTAACTTCTGTCTTTTTCCCCATTAAAAAAAAAAAAAAAATTATAGCATGTGTTTAAAGGCAATAGAAGCCTGAAGTGCAAATTTCTTTAATCTTTAATTTATTTTTGTTTAAAATAGGTAGTGGTTAAGGATTTAAATATAGGGTGTCATTTTCTGGAAGAAAGTCATTAATCCATTTTCCTCTAACTTCAGGCCTAGAAAGAAGTTTCTGGTAGGCTTTGTGTTGTAATGTTATTGTTTATAGATAAAACAAATGGACTGGCCTGCGTATTTTGATTATGGTATAATGCTTATGGTATCATGCAGGTTCGGGGTTGACAAATATCAAGACGGAAGAGATTTCGGAAGTGAAGATGGATGCAGAGTTCCGACATGATTCAGGATATGAAGTTCATCATCAAAAATTGGTACGTGACATAATCTACCTCTTCAGGCCACTCTGTCTTGTCAAATGACTTTCGTTCCTCTTGGGTCAGAAATCCAGTTAAGGAAAAGATTAAAACGAAAATAAAACACTTGCCTATAGGATCATCATGAAAACGTGAAGAAAAGAAAAAGAGGCTCTTTATATAGTAGTTCTTTAGGTCTAGAAAGCAGCTGAGCCCACGTTGGGCTTAAAGTGGAATTACTTTGTATTCTAGCAGCCATTTTAATAAACTTCCTGTCTGTTTTCTAGGAAATCAGGTTTATAATAGGCTTGTGTGAAGGATGGAAATCTCAGATAAAACACGTGTAAACACTGCTTGGGTTCACAGAACAGCTTCACGGCCGCTGGCTTAATTTCACATTTGTAAACTCTTCCCCTGGGCTTCGTCGCCTCTCTCTCACCCCTCCTTTCTGTCCCCTCCCCACATTTTAAATTTTTCCTCGGGAGTGGGATGGTTGGGACTCCCTGGAGGTAGGCAGAGGGGTAGGTGAGCCAGACTGCATTATGTTCCCAGCAGTGTGTTCAGCAGAAGGCTTGGGCAAGAAAGACTGTGGCTTCCTTTTCAGAAAAAATTACCCTTTTTCCCCCCAAATGTTAGAATTGGAGTAAATCAAAAGGCACCCATCTCCCTTTAGGTTACATAAAAACCTTTACCGAAAGCTTCAGATAAATCAATCCTGCATTATGCTAGGGGACCTCCCATCTTAAGAGTAAATAAGCCCAGTAAGTGGCTTAAACTAATAAAGAAGACAATTTTGTTGCACATTCAGTATTGAACAAAAGTGGTAATCAAATTCTGAAATCAGTAATAATACTTGAGAAGGACTCTCTCAGGCACTTTGTTTTTGTTTGTGTGTGTGTATACATGTGTTTTTCCCTTTCAAGGAGAAACTGTCTTTCCACTATTCATAAATAAAATTTGCAAATCCAAGTATTAAACTCCAACAGAAACCCCTATAAAGTATAGTGTATGCCTCTTTTCACTCTAAACAATTGAGGCAAGTTCAAAATTGACTTGAGATTCAGATTTGCATTTTAACTCCCATAATCTTTTTGATAGAAGCACAGTGAACTTTTTGAAGTGCGGTTTTCGTTGGCAAGTTAATCCAGTGTCAGTTATTATAGAATCAGGGGCACTCTTGATCTGGCTGCTGCTGAAGAGGTTAATAACAACTTGTGTAATCTGTTGAGGATTTGGGAGCTGGTGGGGCAGAGAGCTGAAGATTAATGTGTGGATTTGCGTTTTCTGGTGCCTGTGTCATAAAAGCCCATCTCCGCAATTACACTAACTCCTGTAATATGACCGTGACTAATGGCAGAAGCAGCAATTGAGAGGATCAGCTCCCTCTACTGAACTAGTTGATGAAATAATGTACTATAATTAGTGCAATGAATGTTACAGAATTACAGTATTTTCTTAAAGACATAGGAAGATGTCCAGACTTGCATTCATTTCTGATTACCTCATAGATTTATTGTTAGCTAATTAATGCTTTGCTTTTTATAAATATGTTGAGTGAGCATATTTGTTTAGAAAGGGGCATAATTATGAACAGTTTCTAATTTTGTTGCAGATATACCATAAGTAAAACTCTTAGAAATTCGCTTTATTTGCTGTACTTCATGTTGCCTTTTCAGACTGCTAGGATGTTAGTTCTAGCCATGACAGTCAGTCATTTTACTGTCTTGAGATTATACTAAAAGAATTATTTAGGGAGCTGTTTTTATTAATTTACATAGCAAATGTGGTATATGTTCAGTAGTAGTTGGGCCAGATGATCTGTCGTAAGATCATCTCCTTACATAAAAAATGATAAAAGTTGCAATGTGTTTTTATAATTCCATTCAAGTAAAGTTGAAAAAATAATGACTTGCATTTATAAACAGTATGAAGGAATGTAGTGTAATAAATTTATCACTGAATAAATTTCTTCTTTACAGTATTCTCTAAATTCTTTTCATGTTTAACACAAATAAACATCAAGAATAAAAAACATTTTTAGTTGAGTTGCCAGGGACAACATAGTAAGAAAGCATGTGTTAATGTGTGGCTATTAAAATTCCTATCTTGTTGCCTACTACTTCTTCTCTTTGAAATAAGTGCCTTTTAAGCATTATGCTTCTCAAGGTTAATTAGTGTCTTGCTGAATTATTGTGGCTGAAAGTAGGTAACAAGATGCCTTTTTTCTTCTGTTTAATGCCTTTGTTTCAGAATGCTTGTTCCTATGTATTTAAAATGTCCCTCTAAGGAAATGAGGGCATCTATAGTTTGGAAAAGCACCTAAGGCATAGTGGTCATGCGTCAGGTCTCCCAATTTAAACCTGCTGTGACTGGGAAAATACTGACCTCCTTTCATAATCACGATCCGTGCCTTTCCAGTGTTTGATAGATCCGAGAGCTGCCGTCCCCCTCTTACAGAATGTTCCATCTGTCAAAGGGTTTCAGGTCCCTGCAGGCTTCTGTTTTGCCTTTCTAGAGACATGTGGGGGATGGAGCGAAGTGGACTTCCTAAAACTGGGGAAGCCACATGTTGTACATCATTCTCTAGACTACAGATGTCATTCTTAGTAAGTAGAATGTGGGGTTTTTTTTCAAGTACGCACCAAATAATTGAGTGACCAACAACTCAAACTTACGGCATAAAATATATACCGAATATACTGAAACTTTTCACATACCTCATCCAGATATCTCCCACAATTACAATCCTTTCTCTTGCATTTGTTTTCCAGGTGTTCTTTGCAGAAGATGTGGGTTCAAACAAAGGTGCAATCATTGGACTCATGGTGGGCGGTGTTGTCATAGCAACAGTGATTGTCATCACCCTGGTGATGCTAAAGAAGAAACAGTACACGTCCATCCATCATGGTGTGGTGGAGGTAGGTAAACGTGGCTGCATGTTTGCAGGTGGGAGTTAAAGACTATGAAGAAAATCTTGCTGGGTGTTAGACGAAGAATCATCCAAGTATCTCTTTGAACAAACAATCCATATTGCTGCTCAAGTTGCAGCTATTTTCTTGCTTCTGGTTTTTATTCATTCCAACTTATAACTACTGTGATCGAGACATTGGGGATATATGCTGCTATCTCAACTTCTTATAATTTGTATTGAAATATCAAAATAATACTAATGGTAATGCCTGGCTTACGGATATTGTGATTACAGATATTGTGATTACAGACATTTAAAAGAAAAAATAACAGCAGAAGTCACAAATGAAAAAAAGGAAGTGGAAGCCTGCTTTTAAAAAAAAAAAATTTTAAGCACGCTTATTCCTGGATTTTTTTATCTTAAATAATTTCATTTCTAACTCAAGCCAGGTAATAGTAAATAATTTTCAGTAAAGAGTCTTACCTTTAAAGTCTCACAGAAAATCACATTATACCAAAAGGCTGAGTGAAATATACAAGGTTGTTCAAGACCTTTAACCTGTCACCCTGCACATCCACCTGAAATATCTTAGTTTCAAGGTGTTAGTGCAGTGGCACTGGAGGTGGAGAGAAGACCCACGAAGTGACAATTACATCTACTTGAGACTGTCCAAACACCCCAACCTGTGAGAAACAAGAGTATGTACAGCACAGAGGTAGCGAGTTACACCAACAAAATAGAGTAAGCTGCGGGGTTCAAATATGATGCCTTAAACCCATGATACAAAATATTTTAAAATAAAATTAAATGTGCAAATAAGTTCTTCATATGCATTTAAAATGCAGGGTTTAGGGGAGGAACCTCACAGTATATGTATTTTTTAGGAAACTGTTAGGGAAAGTGAATTAATACATCTTGAGAAGTTTAGAATTTTTAGAGCTGAAAAGATCTCAATAATCAATTAATTGATCTTCTCATTTTCTAGATGAGAAAACAGACCCAGACAGAAGACATGTCCTTTCAATGTCAAATTCCGTAGAGCCAAGTTCACAGTACAGATTTCCCCACATGCTGTCCATTGCTTTTTCCATCAGAGCAAAGTTCAGATATTTCCAGTGAGTTAAACTTCTCACTAACGCCAAGGAAATGTGCTCCAAACCATTCTTGATTATAGGAGGGCAGGAACAGTTTAAATAAATTAAGTTTGTGGCAAAGCCAGAAACCTCATTTAGTTCAGCACTTGGAACATCCAGGCTCCTTGTTTACAGGAGCTGCTGATGGAAATTGGTTTTGAGTCTTGTTTTCCATGTCCATCCTGGTGTAGATGTGCTAAAGGACAGTGAAATGAATGAATTCAGGAAATAGGTGGCAAGATGTATAAGAACTGAATGATTGACAGATAGGAGGGTGAGCACATAAATAGACGATGACGACGTCATGAAGTGTGGGGCGCTGCTCTTCATAGTAGTATTTCTGAGCTTCTGTCCTTTGAAACAGTATAAGATGTATTATTAGTAGCATTATTAGCATCAGTAATCTCATTTCTACTCAAAACAATTTTTTTTCATTTTAATTGCATGTTTGAACAAAAAAAAAACAACCTGTTTTCATACTTGAATAATTCAAAAGCCCATTTAAATTTTTTTAATATAATCATACATTTTAATGGCCTTGAACTGATGAATCTACCCAAGCGGTGGCTTCCTTTTTATCAAAGTGCCCGTCTTTGGTGCCAAAGGACAAAGAGCCTATACTGGTTTGCTCAGGCTGCCATAGCAAAGCCACAGCGTGGCTTAAACAACAGAAATGTATTTCCTCACAATTCCTGAGGCCTCTCTCCTGGGCTCATAGGTGGCCTCCCTGTGCCTTTACATCACCTTCCCCTGTGCAGGTCTGTGTCCTAATCTCCTCTTCTTGTAAGGACAAGGATTCGTGTGCGTAAGGATTAGTGTGCATAAGGTCCACACTAATGACCTCACTTAACCTTAATTCCACCTTTAAAGACCCTCCAAATACAGTTATATTGTGAGGTATTAAGGATCAGGTTTTTAGCATCAGAATTTGGGGAGGACACAGTTCCGCCCATAACAGAGGCCAGTGATGCTGGGCGGTAAAACAAGGCATCTCAGGGGCTCTTTGCCGTGATTGCCATGATTCTGCATGAGACTTACCGGGTACTGATTTCAAAGGACACATTCCCCAGGTCCCACCCCAGACCTAGGAAAACAGAATTTCTAAATAAGAGGCTGGAAATCTGAGTGTAGAAAATGTTCACAGCTGAATCAGACATGCAGTCAGTTTTGAGAATCACTGATGTATATATAGTATTACCACTCCTGCCTCTTTGTTGTCTAAGCAAACCTTAGGGAGTAGAAAATGGTATCTCCTTGTCTCCAAGCTCACTAGTCTCTCACTGGTTGCCTTTTAAGCCTTCTTACAGCTGCCTAGGTTAAAAGTTTCTTTTGGTTAGTTAGCAAGAAAAGTCTCCTTGGTTTTGGAATATTAGAGCAGTTGATGCTTTAACATGAGTTCTGAAAAAAAATAATTAATTTTTAAACCAGAAGGCATCCTTGTAGGGAAGGCAGTCGATCAGCCCTTCTCTTGGTATTTATTTTGTTAGCTACTTGAGAGCAACTAGGAACCTCTAGAGTGACTGCCCCACCTCCTTTTGTGTTTCTTTTGTAACGATGTTGTCGAGAGCCGGGAAACCATCCCTTTTTCCCTGGAAAGGCCTTCCTTTCTCTCCATTCCTTAGGTAACCCTTTCTCAAACTCCGTGTTGAGCCAGTGTTCAACACGGAGCTTGAGGAACTTCAGGCTAACTTCATCTAAGGTGCTCGTCGTCATCCCTGCCCTTAGGAAGGTGATAGTCTAGCTGTGGTGGTTTTGCACTTGGACACAGAGAGCTGCAACCCAGCCTAGACACCTAGGGTGCCTCACGTGGTCTGGGTGATGCAGGGTGCTGGGGGGTTTCAACATGATTGCTCTCAGAATCTACGCCGAACGAAGTGATCCTCCCACACACATTTCTCTGCCTGTCTTAGCAGGTTGTCACCCTCAAGGACGTGGAAATAAGTTTATTGCCAGCTCTGGTTAACCTATTTCGTTAATGAGTAACCTTATTTCACTAAGAACAAAAATGAGTAAATGGGTATTCCCAGATGGATGGGTCTAAGTCTGTCAGAACAGAATACAGTCACACTTCACGCCATCCGTGCATGAAGGAGAAATCACGACAAAAGCCTTGGTGTCCAGGAAATCGCTCCTTCTTAGAGGAAAAGATTCCTGCAGAAGATCACAGAGGTGTGGAAGTGAAAGCAAGCCCAGTACTTTTATTAATAGAATCGTTGCCCGGTGGAAATGAGCAGTTGCTAGTTTTTGTTTGGAAAAACTAAGCAATAAATATTGATTTAGTGACTTGCTTAGTCATAGGGCCAGAGATTCAGTCTGTAAGTCATTAGCCACCGTTTCCCAAGGAGATGACAGTGCTTCATTTGTGCTTCAAGCAGTGACAAGATAGCCTTCCGTTGTTCTGTTTCCCAAACGTGTGCACCATCTCTGGTGGCTGAGTATCCCAGCGCCTGCTGAATTACCCACCATTGTCCTGCTGTAATCAGGTTCTGCAAAGCCCATTGACCCCAGGTTCTGTTTAGTAGCAGACAGGCCTTTTCTACACTGATGTCAGTTGACACTGAATATTTTAAAATATATATTGGAGTAGTATGTCCACTACTTCTCGTCTTTAATAAGAAGGGGGGGGCACAAATTCTCTTTATTGAAGGACATGAAAAAATTTTCCTTTCACAGATCTGATAACTAGAACACCAGAAGTCTCCCATCCCCGCCCCCAGTCATCTCATGAATGATCTAAAGAAGAGAGTTGCTTATTTAGCTTTTTATGGAGATATGGCATATGACTCTTTCTAATGAATGTGCTATCAGATTGGTGACATTATAAAAATAGGTCCTTATGGGTCCTTTCTTCCTGACAAAAAGTCAATCTTTAGTGGAGGCACCTAGCCACCGCTATAGCAGTCAGACAGATTGGTCAGGTTAAATTGGAAGCAATGGTAAGATAAAGTGAAGGTGGACTCAAAATCTTCAGGTGGCTGGAAGTGAACTGCAGGAGGAGAAATTGGAAGGTCAGAGGAAGTCCTCAGCATAGCGGGAGAGTTCCAGGGCATGCCTGAAGAATTACTTGATGTAGGCACTAAATATCACTGAACTACTTATAAAGAGATGGAAATATAATTAAGAAAATGAACATGTATACTGTAGAGTAGAAAACCAATACTGCAAGGTTACTAGAAGGGATAAACCATTAGCTTGAAAACGTCATTGCTGTTCTCTTTGCTTGTGCTTTTCCTTCCCATGTTCCTGGTGTTTCTGATGTTCTTACACTCTCCGGTTATTTTGCATGTTTAGTTTATCTTATCCGCCATTCTTTGTCCACCTAGATGACCTGAAATGAAAAGTCTTAGGGGCCGGGATTCTGTTGTTGGGCCATGCATAAAGGGACACCCATCAACACACATCCTGCTGATTACTATACATAATAAAATTAAAGTACAGTGTCCACTGGCCCTCCTCCAAGCTTAAAGTACCTACACGAGAAACGGGATGGCAGGGGTATCTAGAAATTAAGGAGAGACCCAAATAGATTGTATGTCTACAGTCTAATGGTTGAGCTATAAATTCTTCTGGATATAGTGAAGGAATAAACAGCTCCAAAGAGTCAAGTTCAGGGAGAAAGGGGTAGGAAGAGGGCATTAGCCAAACAGTAGTCAAAAGCCCTACTCAAGGTCGTATTAGGACCAGATGAATCAGGCTCTTTGGGCTCAGTTCTCAGTGTGTGTCAGCAGCAGTGATCGTGGAAGTCCAAGGTGGGGTGCAGCGCAGGGGCCCGGGGTCTCTAACAAAGATGAAGACTTCAGATCAGTCACTACTCCCATCAAGTCCAGAAAGTCCAGAGAGGGGACGCTCAGAGGTGCTGTGCCGGGTGGGTTTTCATCTCAGCAAGTGACACATGTTCCTGCCCCGGGGAGCAGATGGGGATCCTGTCCCCCACTCCATTGTTCTGTGGGTTCTTCCAGAATAAGCACCACTGGCTACATCTTCCCCCAGCTCCGTTTGCAGGGAAATAGTGAGTGACAGATAGCTGAGGCTTGTTGGGATGAAAGGCTCCCCCTTACCTGCTGCCCTTCCTTCAGTGGTAGGTTTATCCATGGACATGAGTACTGTGTTTCACTTTTAGCTCTTGAGGGGTTGGGAATAAAAAGATGCAATCCACACTCCTTGGGTGCCATGTTGTAAAGGCAGTCCCTTCTCCTGTAGCTCCTGAGCCCTCTGAGGCCTGAGGGCCAAGCCGCCTCACTGCAGGACTGGCCGAACAGCTGCCCTCCCAGCGGCAAAGGGTCCTGAAGATTAGCAAGTAGAAAAGAGGCCAAGAAAAGACAGGAAAGTTAGCTGCCTGGCTTGCATACAGCCTCTGAGCCTCGCATTTACTGGCAGGGCTCTCTTAAAGAGTTGGGCTTTGGCCTTTGAAGAGAAGATCAACTATTAAGTTGCCAGGTGTTCCCCTGTCCTTGATGAACGCAGCCAGTATGAGGGTTGACGTTGGCTCCAGGGGGAGATGCAAGTTTAATACTCCAACAATCAAGCAGCGCTATGTTTTCTTCTACACTCAGAAACATAGCAGCTTTGTGCTTGATCTCCTTGGCAAGATTTTTTTTAATCTCCACATTCTTTGAAATCTCAGTTAAGAGGTGGCACAGCGCAAAAAGAAGCCCAAATTCAAATGGCATAGGGCTGCAGACAGGCTGTTTCCTGCAAGCAGATTTGGAGAATGAATGAAATCTCTTGTTATTGGTGCTGACCTTTTTTGCGGTACGCGGGCCTCTCACTGTTGTGGCCTCTCCCATTGCGGAGCACAGGCTCCAGACGCGCAGGCCCAGTGGCCATGGCTCACGGGCCCAGCCGCTCCGCAGCATGTGGGATCTTCCCAGACCGGGGCACGAACCCATGTCCCCCGCATCGGCAGGTGGACTCTCAACCACTGTGCCACCAGGGAAGCCCACCAGGAAGCTGACCTTTAATGATGGCGTTTTAACTTACAAGTTAGTGGCTAATGACACAATTGCCAATTAAAGCAAGGTGACCTCATTTGTTGACAACAGAGCAGATCAAAGGAGGAGAAAGGGATGAGAAAACACCAGTGATTATTCCCCCAGGGCCAGCGATGGTGAGCATCCATTTGAGCCATGTCCTCTGAGGGGAATTTTACGTCTTTTTATTCCAGCTGCCTTGAGATTAGCCAAGGTGATCATTCCAACTCATGACCATACTGAAAGGTGTCAATTGGTCCATGAGGTGGAGTCATACAAAGTAACCTTGGGGGAACCAGATTACTCCAGCTTTATTGAGATATATTGACATATAACACTATTAGTTTTAAGTTTGCAGCATGATAATTTGATATATGTATATATTGTGAAATGATTACCCAAATAAGTTAACAACTATCACTTCACATAATTACAATTTTTTTCTTGTTATGAGAACTTTGAAGATCTGTTCTCTTAACGACTGTCAAATATACAATGCAGTATTGTTGACTATAGTTACCATGCTCTACATAACACCCCCAGAACTTATAACTGGAAGTTTGTGTCTTTCGACCATCTTCACCCATTTCAACAACTCTGCAACCACCAGTCTGCTCACTGTATCTATGATTTGGGTTTTTTTAGATTCCACATATAAGTGAAGTCCTATAGTATTTGTCTTTTTCTCTGACTTATTTTGCTTAGCATAATGCCCTCAAGGTTCATCCATCTTGTCGCAAACTTCAGAATTCCCTTCTTTATTATGGCTGAATAATATTCCGTCATGTGTGTATCACATTTTCTTGATCCATTCATCCATTAATGGGCACTTAGTTTGTGTCCATGTCTTGGCTATTGTAAATAATACTGCACTGAACATTGGGGTGCAGGTATCTTTGCAAGATAGTGATATCATTTCCTTTGGATTCATACTCAGAAGTGGAATTGCTGGGTCGTATGGTAGTTCTATGTTTGGTTTACTGAGGAGACTCCATAGTGACTGCACCATGCTTTCGGTCTAAATTATTCATTAGCCGGTGTGGTTTAGTCATGGTGTATCAGTCGCCCTCCATCCCCTAGACCTAGTGCCCTAGCACCAACACACCCACTCTCTAGTGTTTGTCCTTCGTCGGGTTCAGGGGGAAAAGCTGCTTCAGGAGCTAGATGTCACTTTGCAGCACTGGACAGTGGAGAACAGGCCTGCGGCATTCTGGAAATGATGAAGGGACCCCGATCTCATCATGTACAGAATAGAAAACATCCCTTTGAAAGAAAAAACAACTTCTGGACAGCACATCTTACCCTTTCCTGTGGAAGACATGCTTCTTCACTCTGATTAAATTTGTGTTGATTTTCTCCATCTTCCACTGGTTTTACAGAAGTTTTAAAGCAATTATAACAAAACTAAGCTTTCATTTATTCAGCAAAGAGTTAAGTATTTGCTTCCTCTCGTCTGTGGACTATTTGAGGTACAGCAAATATAGTAGAAACCTAAACATCTCCCCAAACACCCCAACACACACCTGGCCCAGCCTGCAGAGAGTAAATAAGTGTAGCTCTGGCCTAACAGTGACACTGAGGGGAGGAACACAAGTTTACAACTGCTGGCCTGATCTTGGAGGGGAACCACCATATCACAGAGGGAATCTCTTTAAACCTTCGGATGACATACTTTTAGAATCTTAATGTTACGTTAAAAAATAATAATCTGGAACAGCATGTTCTTTCTGTGTCTTTTAATATCTTTTGATATACCTATATCATTATTTTAATTAAAAGAGTCTTTCTTTAACATCTTAAATTTGGTGAACACGGAGACAAACTAAAACGAGCTCGGGGAGATATTCAGCAGTCTTCCTTTCTACTTTGCTGAATCTCTCTCCGTAATACTGTTGGCTTTTTTTTCTAGCTTAACACCACACTTTTCAAGTAAGGGAGTCTTTCCTGGAAGCCTTTTGTCTTTTTTCGAGCCAACAGGGGAAGAAAAAAATATTTATTGCCCTAGATGTATCCAGTTACTATTCAGTTGGGGAAGCAACCAATGAGCGCTTCGCAAGCAAAGCCAGCAGGTCAAGGTTTTAAGCGCCACCTAGTGATAGATGGAGCATCTGCATAACTGGTGGGCACAGGCGTTCTGCTCCATGTCAAAATGGTGAAGAAAGAGGGAAAACTGTGGGTGTTCTCAAATCTTGGCAAGAAAAGAGTACAGTGCACCTTATCTTTTTACTGCTTCTCCGTGTGCACTCTTAAAAGATTGCTTTTCTTAACGCATTTGTCCTCGTTCTTGCTTTGCAGGTTGACGCTGCTGTGACCCCAGAGGAGCGCCACCTCTCCAAGATGCAGCAGAATGGCTACGAAAACCCAACTTACAAGTTCTTTGAGCAGATGCAGAACTAGACCACCACCGCAGCAGCCTCTGAAGTTGGACAGCAAAACCATTGCTTCACAACCCATCGGTGTTCATTTAGAGAATAATGTGGAAAGAAACAAACCCTTCTGTTTTATTATTTACTCGTTATCGCCTTTCGACAGCTGTGCTGTAACACAAGTAGATGCCTGAACTTGAATTAATATACAAATCAGTAATGTATTCTCTCTCTTCATATTTCGGTCTCTCCACTACATTATTAATGGGTTTTGTGTACTGTAAAGAATTTAGCTGTATCGAACTAGTGCATGAATAGATTCCCTCCTGATTATTTATCACATAGCCCCTTAGCCAGTTGTATATTATTCTTGTGGTTTGTGACCCAGTTAAGTCCTACTTTGAAATATGCTTTAAGAATCGATGGGGGATGCTTCATGTGAACGTGGGAGTTTAGCTGCTTCTCTTGCCTAAGTATTCTTTTCCTGATCACTATGCATTTTAAAGTTAAACATTTTTATGTATTCCAAATGCGTTAGAGGATTTTTTTTCCACAATGGCATTTTACTGTACAGATTGCTGCTTCTGCTATATTTGTTCTATAGGAATTATGAGGATACACGTTTATTTCTTTGTGCCTGTTTTATGTGCACACATTAGGCATTGAGAATTGAAACTTTTTTTTGTCCAGGTATCTTCGGATCTTTGATAAATAAAAGAATCCCTGTTCATTGTAAGCACTTTTACAGGTGGGGGAGGGTGGGATGGGATTGCTCTGCTGGTCTCCAATTACCAAGAATTCTCCCCAAAAATTTTCTGCAGGATGATTGTACAGAATCATTGCTTATGACCATGATAGCTTTCTACACTGTATTACATAAATAAATTAAATAAAATGATGCTGGGCAAGAGTTTTCTTTGAAGAATGACTATGGATGTTAAATATTCAAAGTAATTTTGGGTGGGGAAGAAGAGGTAGATTCCGTTTCTTTCACGCAGTCTGGAACACTTTATTTATGATACCAAAAAAAAAAACAAAAAATGGAAGTGGAAGGGACAAAATCAGGGAATGTGGAAGGCAAGCCTAGACAAACCCTTTGAGATTTGTCTTCAATTTGTATAAAACGGTGTTTTCATGTAAATAAATACATTATTGGAGGAGCGCCATTGTGCTGGTGTGAATGATTCCATGGTAACAACCTTCTGATCCTTGAGTCATCGGAAGACTGCTAAGAACATTCTAATGCTGGGCATCCACACCTGTGGTGTCTTAGCTGTAAGTCTGAGCAGGAAATCGGGGCCAACAGGCAACTCCCAGTGCTAGTAAAATACTTCATAGACCTAATTCAGTTTTTACTTGGTCCAAACTATTTTGCTGCCATATCTTCGTCCTCAAGTTTGTCCCTGTCTTAGTCCATTCAGGCTACTATAATAAAATTATAAGCTATTGGGTAGCTACTGGGTTTCTCACAGTTCTGGAGGCTGGATGTCTGAGATCCGGGTACGAGCATGGTCAGGTGAGGGCCCTCTTCCAGGTCGCAGACTTCTGTGTCCTCACGTGGAAGGGACTAGGGCCTCTCTGGAGCCTCCTTTACAAGGGCACTAATCCCATTCATGAGAACTCCACCATCATGACCTAATCTCCTCCCAAAGGCCCGACCTCCTAATGCCATCACATTGGGCATTAGGACTTCAGTGTGAAGTTTGGGGGAACACAAACATACTGACAGATTGTAACAGCCCTTAATAAGATATGAAGAGAAAAGTTCTAGGGAAATAAAAGACGACCAGCTGATAGCTATCAATAAAGCAGGATTTCTCAACCGTGGCACTTTTGATATTTTGTAGGGAGTAATTCCTTGTTTTGAACATTGTAAGATGCTCAGCAGCGTTCCTGGTCTCCACCCACTTCATGCCAGTAGCACTCCCCAGTTATGATCATCAAAAATGTCTCCAGACATTGCCAGATGTCCCTTATGGGGGGAAGATCATCCCCATTTGAGAACCTCTGCTCTATATCTATTTTAAAACAATGTCATGTGTACTGTACATGATTTTCTTTTTTTTTTTGCGATACACGGGCCTCTCATTGTTGTGGCCTCTCCCGTTGCAGAGCACAGGCTCCAGACGCGCAGGCTCAGCGGCCATGGCTCACAGGCCCAGCCGCTCCGCGGCATGTGGGAATCTTCCCGGACCGGGGCACGAACCCGCGTCCCCTGCATCGGCAGGCGGACTCTCAACCACTGTGCCACGAGGGAAGCCTTGTGCATGATTTTTAATTGGAGAAGTCTGGTCAACTTCTATTCCAAAGGTCTAAGAACACGTTGACCCTGGTGTTTTTGCTGTGCTGTGCTTGATAACAGGAACATGAGAACCAGCCAGCACCTTTTAGCCTTAAGTAGCAACCTTTCAAACACTAAGCACAGAAAATTAATCAGAATTGTTTCATCATGTCACTATGCAGTATGAACAGACTCAATTAAAACTCATCTGACTGTGTCTTATTTTGAGGAGAACAAAATACTCAGCTCCCTCTTGCTGTTCAGGGCAATTAGACATGACTGCTATATGAAGATGCTTAACTTGACAGTTTACATGTATAAGCAACAGTTCCATTTTGCCTGACCCAAAGAGAGGTAGCTAATGGGGGGAAATTAGTCCTAATATAACAGTAATGAAATAACAGTAATGAAATGAAACCAAACCTTCTCAAACATACGATGTTACTCCCAAGCCAGCCTTTAATGCCAGTAGTTGCAACCTTTAGCTTTGATCATTTTGGAGCTAATGAAAAGAAATTAAGTATATATATACATATATATGTATATATATACACACAATTATGTATACATATACTGTATATAATTATGGAGGAAAAGAATAATGCCTTATAATCTTATTCTCAAATTAAGGTATAATGAAAGAATTCTCCAGATGGTCTGGAGATTAATCAATAGATAATTTACACAAAACTAAAGTGTTACAAAATAAAATTGTAGTAATAGTTGCCCAGGCCAAATTTCAAGGATTTTGAGGGAGTTTGGCCTGGCAAGCCTGATGGATGAAGAACAGAAACTCAATGTAGGTTTTTTCTTTTTTTTTTTTTCTTTCTTTTTTATTTATTTATTTTCTTTATAATAACGGGGTCTTCGTTGAGGCGTGTGGGATCTTTTCATTGGGGCATGCAGGCTTCTCTCTAGTTGTGGCGTGCGGGTTTAGTTTCTCTCGTTGAGGCGCACGGGTTCAGTAGTTGTGGCGTGCGGGCTTAGTTGCCCCACGGCATGTGGGATCTTAGTTCCCCAACCAGGGATCAAACCCGAGTCCCCTGCATTGGAGACAGATTCTTTACCACTGGACCACCAAGGAAATCCCTCAATATAATTTTAATTCATATGTATTTATTATGAGTGAAGTTGGAAATTCTTTCATATGTTCAATGGCCATTTAATAACTCTGAATTTTCTGTTTATCTCTTTTGTTTTGGGCTTAAAGTCTACTTGGCTATCAGGATTGCAACCCCTGCTGTCTTACTGTTTCCATTTGCCCAGTAATCCTTTGCCCAAGCTTTTATTTTTAGCTTTTTCAATTGCTGCGCTTTAAGTGTGTGTCTTGTATACAGCACAGGGTTGGGTTTTTGCTGTGTGAGCCAGTTTGAAAATCTTTTTTTTTTTTTTTTTTTTTTTTTTTTTTTTTTTTTTTTTTTTTTTTTTGTGTTATGTGGGCCTCTCACTGTCGTGGCCTCTCTCGTTGCGGAGCACAGGCTCCGGACATGCTGGCTCAGCGGCCATGGCTTATGGGCCTAGCCGCTCTGCGGCATGTGGGATCTTCCTGGACCAGGGCACGAACCCGTGTCCCCTGCATTGGCAGGTGGACTCTCAACCACTGCGCCACCAGGGAAGCCCTGAAAATCTTTTAAGACACAAGTTAGGCCCATTCAGTTTTATGATATGCCTGCTATGTTTGCTCTCAATTCTTTCATATCTCCTATAGTTACTGAGTGTATTATATTTACTCCTATGAGGGAAGGACTCTTAGCCTGTCAGCAGAGGGGAGTTATAGGAAGCTTTGTATTTTTATTCTAGTAGTTACTGTTACATTTATATTTTTTCCAATGCTCTTAATCCCTTTTTTCTTAACCTTTTGCTACCTGTCTTTTCTAAATGACATTCTTTGCCTCCCACTTATCTATACAACAATCAGTGGTCTTACTCTCCTTTCCCCCTTTTCTCTCTCTCCTCCCATTTTTTTGGTTGTGTTTGTTCTACTTTATCTGTATGTAAGTGTTGACAGGTTTTTTTTCAGCCCATGACCTCCGCCCCCCATTTTAGTCTTAGCCCTGCAGTTGAGTATGTGGATCTTTCCATCAGTCTTTTATTCCTAGACATCTTTAGGTAGGAGGGAGCTCACCCTCCAGTCAGTTCCTCAGCAGGAGCACATGGGAACAGTGTCCTGGAGTTCTAGCAGGTTCAAAACCGATTTTCTAGGACCTTGAAATTTGAAGTGCAGCTTGTTTATCCTTAAGTTTCTTGAGAAGGCTGCACCACTGTTTCCTTGCTTTGTATGTTATTTTTAGAAATCTGAGACCAAATTAAGATCATGCATTTTGCATGATCACTCCCTCCCCTACAGTGACTACACAAGTCAGGAAAGATCATAAAAATCACTGCTTTGGTTGCTGGTGGACCCCAAGGCTCTGTCTTCGGGTTTCTTTCCTATACACTCTCTCTGAGTAATCTCAGCCACCTGGAAAGTATTGGTAATACCTCACGTGCAAAGCAATAGCTTAAACCTAGACCCCTTCCCTGAGTCCCAGGCCCAGATTCCTATTTTTTGTTTTGATAACATGCATTGTGATCATAAACGCAAGGCATGTGAATTGCAGAAAATACAGAATATAGGAAGAAGAAGGATTCACTCATAATCCCACCATCCAGGGGAAAGTATTGTTAATACCTTTGCATATATGCTTTTAGTAATTTTAAATTTTGGTTGTGTTGGGTCTTCGTTTCTGTGCAAGAGCTTTCTCTAGTTGCAGCGAGTGGGGGCCACTCTTCATCGCGGTGCGCGGGCCTCTCACTACCGCGGCCTCTCTTGTTGCGGAGCACAAGCTCCAGACTCAGCAGCCGTGGCTCACGGGCCTAGTTGCTCTGCGACATGTGGGATCCTCCCAGACCAAGGCTCGAACCTGTGTCCCCTGCATTGGCAGGCAGATTCTCAACCACTACGCCACCAGGGAAGCCCCGGTATTTTTTTTTTTTATTGAAGTATAGTTGGTTTATAATGTTGTGTTAATTTCTGCTGTATAGCAAAGTGACTCAGTTATACCCATGTATACATTTTTTTAAATATTCTTTTCCATTATGGTTTATCCCAGGAGATTGGATATAGTTCCCTGTGCTATACAGTAGGACCTTGTTTTTTACCCATTCTAAATGTAATAGCTTGTATCTACTAACCCTAAACTCCCAGTCCATTCCTTCCCTCTCTCCCTCCCCAGTAGAAGGGTATTTTTAATTCTTATCTCTTTAGTTTAATACCAAATTGCTTTCCAAAAAAAAAGGAATTCCCACTCCCATCAGTAGAGTATGCGAGTGCCCTCTCAAAATACCACAAGACTAAGGGACTTGGGTAATGTCATGTATCGCCAAGTTGAAATGAAAAAAAAGAGACTAATTTTGGCCACATCATACATACCATTTCCCTATTAGGCTGGTCACTCAGGGATAACTCTCCTGTAGAGAATTCTTGAAAGGTCCCTGAGGCCATTCTCTTATTCTCTGTCCCCTAACTCACAAGCATAAGGGCCCTATATTAGTAAGATTTTCTGCATGTAGGAAAAATTAGAGCAGAAATCACTTATTAAATCCCTTGCTTTGATTATATATATTTACTTTGTAGAATACATTTGCAGATCAAATCAGAATATGACGCTCCACTGTGGTTATTTAAGCAACAGAAGCTGTTCTCCACCTCTTCCTGCAACCAGCACATAGCGTCTCATATCTATCATCACTCAGGTTTTAATTTCCAAAGTAAATCACTTATTGTCAATAAGTTTTCTTAGATAACGAAGTATTCTTGGATAACGTGTTTTACACACCTCAGAGCATACTACAGTTCTTAACCACCATGAACTGAGTTTTTCTGAAACTGAACTTTGTTTCTCCAAACTAGGAATCTTTCAAAGTGATCTCTAACTTCCCTCTTTTCATTTGTGAGATGGCCACAGCTGCTTCATTTGGCTCATTCATTCATGTAAAACAGTTATTGAGTGCCTACTGTATGCACTCAGACAATGCCAGAGATGGGGGATACAATGCTTTAAAAAAAAAGTAGTCCCACTCTTAAGTCTGCAACCATTAGCACCCCAAACGATGGCTTGTACGCTAACAATTTTTACTTTGCCACAGATCAGTAATTTGGGTAGGGCCCAGTGGGAAGGCTCTGGTCTCCTCCACACAGCATCAACTGGGCAGCTCAACTGAAGGCTGGAGCATCCATTTCCAAGATGACTCATTCACATGGCTGGTGAGTTCGTGCTGGCTCTCAGCTTGGAGTTGGGCTGGGAGCCTCAGTTCCCCTCCACAGGTGCCTCTTTATACGGCCCGGGCTTCCTCATAGCATGGCGGCAGGGTTTCCAGGGTGAATGACCCAAATAGGAGGGCAGAAACTGTATTGCCTTTTATGCCCTCGTCTCTCAGAAGTTCCATGACATTGCGTCTGTCATTCCCAATTCATCAAGGCTGTCCTCTGGTCTCTCCATTTGAACATTTAACAAACGTCTCACCCTTTTTGCATTCAATGTCAAACTCCAGATATCTTGCTCCTCATTTAGCATTTCCCTTCTCAACAAATGACAACTCCATTCTCCCAGCTGCTCAGGTCAAAAGCCACTGGTTAACGATTCATCTTATGTCCTTGTCTCCTTTAGGTCTTTGATCAAATATTATTGTTTGGATGATGTCGTACCTGACCATGCCAGTTAAAACTACACTCCCTCCCTGCCCCCAGCATTTCCTACACCCCTTCCCACCACCATTTTTCTTCTTGGTACTGACTCATATGTTTTACTCTTTTATTTGCTATTGCCCTTGTTTCATTCCGATAGAAACTCCACAAAGGCGGGATTTTTTTGTCCGTCTTGTTCACTGATGAATCCTTAGTGCCTAGAACAGGGTCTCACATGTGATGATTGTTCAATGAGTATTTATTTTAAAAAGGCATGAATTTAGACCTACTAGAGAATGGACTTGAGGATATGGGGAGGGGGAAGGGTAAGCTGTGACAAAGCGAGAGAGTGGCATGGACATATATACGCTACCAAATGTAAAATAGATAGCTAGTGGGAAGCAGCCGCATAGCACAGGGAGATCAGCTTGGTGCTTTGTGACCACCTAGAGGGCTGGGATAGGGAGGGCGGGAGGGAGGGAGACGCAAGAGGGAAGAGATATGGGAACATATGTATATGTATAACTGATTCACTTTGTTATAAAGCAGAAACTAACACACCATTGTAAAGCAATTATACTCCAATAAAGATGTAAAAAAAAATGTATGAATTTGAGTTGACACACTTCGGCAACTAGCACAGAGGAAGGAGCAAGGAGGAGGAATAATGAGAGGAAGGGGGAAAACTTAAATATTATATAAAAACTAGAGAGAAACAGCAGAGCTGTATATCTTGTTTTGCTCTCTCAAGATACGCTCGGAGACTAAATAGTTTTAAATATTATTCATAGTACGTTGGCTGGGTCTAAATAAAATGTCTATGTTTGTGTCCATTTCCTATGGTAGTTTCTTCCATGTCAGAAATGGGCTGGGAGGGCCTGGCAGAGAAGATAGGCTTCTCATCAGCTTGTGTGTCAAAAAACAAGCTCCTAAATTGCTTCCATCGTTTTTATTCATTTTTCCAAACCAGAGGGTTTTATCTCCGGCCAGCAATCTTTTCACATCAAGTGATAGAGCTCCAACAATAAGAAAAGGAAAACAATTGTTTGATGAAAATTACACCTATTATTGAAGAATTTTACTTCAGCTTAGAAGTTATGATAAAGGCTTTGGTGAATTGCACCATGAAATATAGATATTTAATAGGAGAGATGAAAACAACAAACTCAGAGAAATAGAAACACCTTGGGAGGATCCAACCAAAGGCAATATTCAGTATAGAACCTTTTTTTTTTTTCCTGCTAAAATACTAACTTTGATGGACGATATAAGACAAAAAAATTAGATAAGATTTGGTACAGTATAAGACACCAGCAGGGTACAGTGCCAAATTAAGAACAGAAAAAAGATCTTTAGAAGATAGCAGGTTCTAACATGTATATGTGTAAGTGTTTCAATAGAATCTTTAATAAGCTTTAGGAATTGAGGAAGCAAAACTGTGTACAAGGAAATGGGCCAAAAAAGATGAGTTACTGGAGATCACACCTAGCCAATTTCAATGGAGATTTATAAGCACATGTCTGGTCTCTCTTGGCTCATTTCAAACTTAGGTCATAAAAGGTCTGCATAAATGGAAGGAGAATCTTCTTCAAGCCAAAAGATAATCCAGAAAACAGTGGACTCTCAGCAGAGACATCAGCACCATACTCTGTGAGCATCCCTTGACCAAGGCCAACGTGCATGCAGGGCCTGGCCCTGGGACTCTTCTACGAGTCTCTAAAATTGTTTCCAGCTAAAGATTTTGCATCTTTACCTCCAAGAGAAGAGGAGTGCATTCCACTTGATTTTATGGCTGTCTTTAAAAAATAAATGAAGAACAATAGAATTTTATATATGGCTATTGTGGTTATTTTGTTTTGTTTTGTTAAATAAAACATCTGTGTTCTGTTACTTTTCTGTTCAGGTTTTCTGGGTTTTTTGGTTTGGGGTTTTTTTTTTTTTTTTTTTTTTTTTTTTGCTTTTGCTTGGTTTTCTGATGTTAGAATTTTGTCTACTGTCTATTACAGGGTAAAGAAAAAATTCCCTCTAGCTCTCTTTTGAGTGAGTGAGAGAATTCTCACTGTTTCTCCTAGGAAAACACAGGCTGCTAGGAAAAGATCACCCGCCAGAGGCATTACTCTACACAACTGCAAATGTTGGACTGCCAAGGCCAATTTCATGTTAAATCACAGCAAAATGGCATTAAATACATTATTTATTGTTTTCAAATTATGTCAGAAAAAGACCAACTTCAAGTTGCTAATAAGTTAAAAAGTCATCTCTCAATAGGCCACACAGATAGGGACTGAGATAACTATCCTATATTATCTTCATGCTGTGAAATTCCCTACCCCAATCCCAATATGATTTTGTTGAGCCAAAAGAATGAGGTTTTGTTCCTAGTTTTCACTATGATGTACAGCAGAGCATACGATTGTTGAAAGGGCCAAAGAGGCCAGCTTGGGACTAAAAATCACTAATGATGCTTTACTAGAAGAAATTTTTAAAAAATTATCTGGTTCTAACCGTTTTATTGTCTAAAAGGCAAAAACTCAAGAAAAAGTAAGGAAAGAAACTACATATTGTGGTGGGATTCTCCCCCACTTTTTTAAAGGAAGAACTTTGTTGTCTCACGTCGACTGAAAAAAATTGCACAACATGAGAGTTGTAAGTTAAGTTTTATTTGGGGCAAAATGAGGGCTAGAGCCCAGGAGACAGCATTTCTTTTCTTCTTTTTTTTTTTGCGGTACGCGGGCCTCTCACCGCTGTAGCCCCTCCCGCCACGGAGCACAGACTCCGGACGCGCAGGCCCAGCGGCCCACGGGCCCAGCCGCTCCGCGGCACGCGGGATCCTCCCGGACCGGGGCATCCGCAGGCAGACTCCCAACCGCTGCGCCACCAGGGAAGCCCCAAGGAGACAGCATTTCTGATAGCTCTGAGAAACTGCTCTACAGAGGTAGGGGGAAAGGTCAGTATATATGTGATTTTGGTGAATGGGGAGTGCATGCAATCAAGTACATATTTTTTGCAAAAGTTTCTGCTACTCCAGTAAAGGTCACTGCTAGTCAAGAGGAGTGGACATCACCATAAAGGACGTTAGTGCTTTTCTACATATGGGGAGATGCAAGAATTGGGCTCATAAAATCTTCCCCTGAAAATATCTAACTATCTGAAGACCTCTTCTGCCAGTTTTTCCCAGAGTACAGAGTGCCTCATTTCTGCTCTCCACCCCGAACTCCTTTCAGGGGGTGTTGAAGGCCAGGAGCGGCAGCGGCTCAGAACTTAATCCTTATACAGGTAGATGGCAAGTACCAATGGCAAGAGCCAGTTTGTAGGTGACACTCAGTTAAAGCTGCAGCTGCACCATGGGTCTCAGCTGCTGTGGGTCCCTGCCCTGCTGGGAGGTGCTTACCTTCTTGGTCTGGCCTTTCAGATGTCAAGACTGGAGTCTGTCATACAGAGTGAAGTAAGTCAGAAAGAGAAAAAACAAATACCGTATGCTAACACATATATATGGAATCTAAGAAAAAAAAAAAAAGGTCATGAAGAACCTAGGGGCAAGATGGGAATAAAGACACAGACCTACTAGAGAATGGACTTGAGGATATGGGGAGGGGGAAGGGTAAGCTGTGACAAAGCGAGAGAGTGGCATGGACATATATACACTACCGAATGTAAAATAGGTAGTGGGAAGCAGCCGCATAGCACAGGGAGATCAGCTCGGTGCTTTGTGACCACCTAGAGGGGTGGGATAGGGAGGGTGGGAGGGAGAGAGATGCAAGAGCGAAGAGATATGGGAACATATGTATATGTATAACTGATTCACTTTGTTATAAAGCAGAAACTAACACACCATTGTAAAGCAATTATACTCCAATAAAGATGTTAAAAAAAAAAAAAAAGACTGGAAGGGCTTGGTTCTCAGCAGTTATCTAGAAAGTCAGAGGCAAAGCCACAATGGCAGATGGCCTAAAGCCTGTGCTTTCCTAGGAGAAGAAATAATTCTCTCATTCACTCAAAAGAGAGCTAGAGGGAGTTTTTTCTTTACCCTGTAATAAACAGTAGACAAAACTCTAACATCAGAAAACTTTGAGGAAAAGAAAAAAAAACCCACAGAACAAAAAAGTAACAGAACACAGATGTTTTATTTAAAAAAAAAAAAAAAGCACAATAGCCATATATAAAAGAACCCAGAATTAAAGTCCAAAACAGTTCATTCCATTATGATGCAAACTGCTCTGACACCAGTAGTCTCATTATATCTACATTTTATTAAACTAATTTCAATGCTATCACTGAGTCATCTGACCATTCATTTTTTATTGCTTATGCTAATGGATTTTGTGGGTGGTGGATTAGTCGCATTTTAATGTCCAGCGGCAAAAGATGAAAATATTTCGATGACAGTAATGGATGGAAAAGCATCCTGCTGCTAGCTTCAGACACAGAATTACATGATTTTTTGTTTTAATGTATGTTGCCTTTGCTGGTTTAATCACTTTGACAATAACAGACCTCAGTTGCACAGAGACTTTTCCCAAACAATCCAATGTCTCTTGAATAATATTTTTCTCTGTACCATCCCCTAAATCTTTCCTAAAATTCCCTAAAAATTACAGAGAAGTCTGGCAAATATATATGGTTCACTGCACATAAATCTATTTAACTTTCAAATATGAGTGGATTCACTTGAAGGAAAGAAAATAACATAACACTGATCAAAATAATTCTTGGTTAAAAGTGGCAAAAGTTTGAGGGGAATAGAATGAAAATTCTGGGCTTACAGACCAGCCAAGGCTGGAGAATATTTTCTCTGGCTGCCCAGCAGGTAAGTCTCCCCACCTTAGTGTGATAAAATATTGGATCTTACTCACAACCAGTATAATGTTTCCTGTAGTGGAAAGAAAGGAAAGCTTGGCAGGCACAATGGCCTGGGTAGATCTTGTCTTTTCTCTCCCTGTGGCAGAGTGGAGTCTTCAGAAAGCAACGCAAATGCTGCAGACCTTCCAGAAGTTAATGAAGTAATTATCCGTTCTCAACTACCTGCGCGGAGCCCTTTCAGATTAAATTCCGCTGGGCCAGAGGCTCAGACTGCCCCTACCATACAGAACCCAGCTATTTCTAATCATTTCACTGGCTGTGAGGGTCCAATGGGTATTTAAACAACCCGGACAACAGACCACAAAGGGTTTCTCTCCTCTTTTTTTGGAGTGAGGAGGGAGCAGTATGGTAAGGTAAGTAGAGAGAGCTTAGAGACACCATATGTGACTCTTGTAAATAAATCTTTTCCACCCTGAATAGCAAACTGATCCATGAACTTTTCACCTTCAGCTTTTTCCTTCATTTCTTCAGTCAATAAAATCAAGGCATTTTCTGCCAACAAACCTCTGTAAGCAAGAAAATTCAACACAAAACTTCTAATGGATTTTTCTTGTACTCCCCAGGGAAGAACATCCCAGGAAGGATTTGTCTATTGTTGTGAAGAACACGAAACCACTCCTGTGTGTTTGACACTGATTTGGGAGACAGCAGGGCTGGATGGCACTGACCCCAAACCAAGAGCTCCCTGTAAGATGCCACACCCATTTTACACACGCGCACACGCACACGCACACGCGCACACACACACACAGCAAAACAAAGCTGGAGACATACACGGACAAGAACCCATGAGCTAGAAATGAGACCCTTCATATGAATCTTCTCGGACTTTTTTATAAAGAAATATTTATATTTCTCTTTGCCTTCCGTTTGAAATAGTCACCATTATCTAAGCATTGTGAAAATCACTATAACAAACCAGAGGCTAGAGTTTGGAACCACCTTGAAATAAATGTCCAAGCTGAACATATTATCTCCATTATATAATATATGTTATAATGTATAATGTAATGTATACATATATATATGTATATATAATGTACATGTAATGTATATATAATATACATATATACTCTCCATTATATATATATGGGTTTTTTAAATAAAGGAATGGTATTAACTAAAAAGGAGCTACACCTCTTATTAAGTAGAGCATATGCATGGGCATGTGATAGATTTAGGTGATTAATATAAGCCCCCATGAGAAGATTTTGAGAGTTCTTAATACAGAAACAACAAGCCAAGATTCTGAGCTCCAGGCTAAAACAGTGGCATTCAGCATCACAGAGGCCCATGCTAATGAGAAGGTAGAATCCAGCTGAAATAAGCACAGGGTTAGAGAATGAGCCTATTTCCCAGGACTGCCTATTATATGTGGATCCCTCTCCAAAATTTGGTTTTACCTTTTCTGAGGTGGCAAAGTGGAAATCTAATGCAATGAGAAAGAAAAGAGCAACAATGGCACCATCAGCTAGGACACGTTATTTTAAATTTGAAACGGCACTATATTCCTGATTTTTATTTGTGCTATGAGTACATGTAAGATGTTAGCATTAGGGGAAGCTGGATGAAGGGTATACGGAGTGTTCTTTCTTATTTTTGCAGCTTTCTGTAAGCCTAAAATTATTTCAAGGTAAAAGATTTTTTAAAAACCAGTATTATATGGTACAAGGTTTTTTAAAAGAAGTTAGTAGGGGTGTATCAAAGTCCAGAGTCTTTATGAGCTGGTCTCTCTTTTGGATGATTATCATAATAAACCTTGTGGACACTATTTATAAAAAGTTAAATACTCTTATGGAGACGCAATAGCTATTGCCAATGAAAACCTCAAAGTGTCCCAGTTTGAATCAATTTAAACTGAAATGACACAAAACATAAAGAAAGAAGCAGTTGATGGGGAACAACGAAATTTACCATATAACCCACAGACTGAGAAAGAAAAGTTAGATTCACTGTTAGCATGTATTTTATTAGCAGCTTGTAAGAGTAAATTAATTTGGCAAAAATGGAAGGAAATAGACATCTTTGGTTCCCTGTACTTTACACAACTAAAAAAAAGTTGCTTTCCATCTGGTTCTATTGATACAAGAATGAAATCACTAGCCACTGCAGTCGACCTTCAACACAACCTGAAAGGAGTTCAGGGTGGAGCTCAGGAATGAAGCACTCTGTACTCTGGGAAAACTGGCAGAACAGCCCTTCAGAGTGTTAGATATTTCAAGAGAAAATTTTGTGAACCCCAATTCTTGCATCTTCCCATACTTAGAAATGCACTAGAACCGTTAACTAAGATGTCTGTTCCTCACGACTCGCAGCAGTCTTCTAGAGGTGTGCTTGGTTGCATTACCCCCTTCGCTAAAATCATATATACGGACCTGCCCCCCTTATCTCTTTGGAACAGTTTCTCAGCACCGAGAGGCTGTCTCCTGGGCTATAGCCCTCAGTAAGACAATGAATAAACTTGACTCACAGCTTTTACGTTGTGCGTTTTTTTTTAAGCCCACACTTTTTACATGATCTTTGTAATATGCTTCTTACCAGTTTGCTTACTTTTAACTACCCCTTCATTTCCCCTCAACTCACTAATTTTGAACTTTCATTAATGTCTACAGTATGGCAATAACATTAAACAATTTGCATGGAGTACTTTAACATAAACTTTTTAATTTTCTATACTACTAATCTTTTATCATCTCTACTATTATATCTTTTATCATTTGATTTTTAAAATAAAAAAATCAATAAATTGTATTTGTTAAGAAAACAAATACATTTTATTCTAAATACTCTTATACAGACATACCATATACCTTGGCATTCTCAATTGTTCCCTAATTATTAAAATTTATAACTCACCCTAAATGCATGTTCTGTTGCCCAAAAATGTGGCACCAAAACTCATCTGGGGACCAGAAAAGAAGTGGAGGCAGAGGTTGGAGAGAAAAGCAAAAATTTTCTTTTACAGCATTTCCAAATCCTTGAACAGCAGAGGGATCATTACATTTTTGTTGACATGTTTGCAGGTAATATACAAATAAATGAATGAATGAGTGAAATTTCAAAACGTTTGCCACGTGAATGGAAAATGTTGCCTGCCATATCAGTAACAAAGAATGTCACAGCCATCAAACCAGTACAGCCGTCCCTACAGTGATCCCTGAAGGAACTCAGGGTGAGAAAGAAGTGGGTACTGGCCATAGATAGCTAAGGTGCATATCAAAGGAATGATTTCAGTGAGCCCAGACTCTTGCATCTTCCCATAGGTAGAAAAGCAGTACATTCCTTAACTGATATACATGGTTTTCTTTAATGAACAGTAATATTTTGATGTTTTGATTACCTGGTCATTGTTGCAAAAACTCCTATCTATCCTGGCTCCTCCCTGACCTCTTTGGAACTGTCCCTCAGAGCTATCTGAGAAGCTGTCTCCCGGGCTTGAAGTCCTCAGAAAGCCTGCCAAATAAAACATAATTCTCAACTTTTAGGTTGTGCTTTTTTTTTTCAGTCGACAGCCACAAGGAGGCACTCTGAGGGCAATGGGAAAGGGAAGGGCTGACTGAACTGCTTAGCCTTGTCCAAACTTGCAGAAAAGTGACAAATGAGCAAGTAATTGTAAAGGAAAAAAATACAGATTTTCTTAGACAACATGAGCCAATGAATGAATGAAAAGCGGAGAAACTGCCAATTAGCCAAATATTTGCAAAATGAGAGTTTCCAGCTATTTGAATATTCTGCTTAATCGACCTTAATCAGATTTGGATCACCCATTTAAAAAAAAAAAGAGGCAATCAACATTTGATTCTTATTGAATAAAATTTGGTCTTTGTTTAGTTAGTTAATAGAAAGAACACTGAGATCTTACAATGTTTTTGTGTGATTTGTTCCTTTATTTAACACATTTATTGAGGACCTACTGTGTTCCAGGTACTGGGGAGAGAGCAGTGAACAAAACTGACAAAACGCCTGCCCTTGTGGACTTTACATTCCAGTGTTAGAATGGTAAATATCAGTTATCACACAGATGCTCAGAGAGGTGGCTCTAAATTTCTTTTAGTTCATGGGCTACCTGAGAATGTGTTGGAAACTGTAGGCCTTCTCTCTTTAAAAAATAAATGAATAAATAAATAAAAAGAAAGAAACATGTATGAACATATATATACGATTCAGTTTATTTCAATATCAACTGTGACTACTGTTGCCACGACCTCTGAGATTTCAGAGATTTTGCTCTGTTTTTTGAACCTATAATTCATTGATTTATTAGAACAAGAGACAGACAGCTAAAAATTGGGCTATGTTTGCTAATTCCAGGTTATTTCAAAGAACCACTGAGCTGTCTTCTGGAATGCTAATGTTTAACGTATGACTTATAAAGACAGAAACCCACTGGCCTTTGTTTTCTTTGAGTCATATTGTTGAATCATTCGGTATATTCCATTGACTGTCCATGCCTTGGCATATTAAACTGGGTTAAGTTCCATTCTAATAAACCAAGTCATGCTTTTTAGCAGAAAACAATTACGAATTGCCCTGAGAGAACGCTGGCTTCAGCCAGAAGAAGAAAAAGCATCATTAAGTTATTTAGCTTTCGGGAGAGCCACATTTAGAAGGCCTATCTTGGGGTTACTAGATATGTCATTTTTAGCATAAGAAATTAGGGCAGGCAACATTCAGATGAAAGGATAATTAACAAACATACTTGGTTGCTGAGTTGTTTTGTCACGAAAGCAGGCACTCAGATTTCCTTAACCCAGGCAGAAGAAATTTATTTACCACTAAATCAAATTTATTCACCACTAAAAAGTCATTTACATTTTAAAGTAATTTAAAGAAAAGCTGGTGATCCAGAAAGACCATGTAACTTAGTTCTGAGTCAGGTTCCCTTGAGAATACAGGTCAATCCCAGGTGCCAAGGGGAGGTGGAGGGAGGAGGTGAAGATCATCAAAGACTAAGCTATTGGATTTTAGACTAGTCCACATCCCCTTTTACTACACTAATTGCAAGCAAGTATTTTGTCATGCTCAAAAAACAAAGCCATTGCAAAAAAGCTAACCATCTCAATCTCCATTTCTCAGTGGGGTCACTAACATAAAAGCTACTGCTACTTAGGTCAAGTTTGTTTGTTTGTTTGTTTGTTTGTTTTGCAGTACACGGGCCTCTCACTGTTGTGGCCTCTCCCGTTGCGGAGCACAGGCTCCGGACGCGCAGGCTCAGCGGCCATGGATCACGGGCCCAGCCGCTCTGCGGCATGTGGGATCCTCCCAGACCGGGGCACGAACCCGTGTCCCCTACATCGGCAGGCGGACTCTCAACCACTGCACCACCAGGGAAGCCCATACAGACTTTTTAAACGAATAATATTTTCATACTTGGAGAAGAACAACAACAGAGCTTTTAAAATATTTGATTTCCTTCCTTGTCATCCTAGCTGAAAGCTTTCTTCATTCTCCATAGAGGTTGGTTTTAAAGGATATAAGCAAGTATAAATCACCTGCCTGACTAAACTTAACCTTCACACACTTAGTGGACTATAGGTGATGGGCATTTCTGATTTACATTCTACATTTCCTCTGAGGGGTTAGTGAGTAATGAGCCAGTGGGAGAGAGGCAGAAAGCCCAATTGCATCCCTGCTGGGTGACCTTGATTAAGCCCTATTTTTTGGTTGCAGGTTCTGTATCTCTCAAGTAAGTAAGCTAAACTCCCAGGACTTTTCTGAGAAAGAGGCAGAGAGGTGACTGGGGCAGAAGCACAGAATGTCTGCTGAGGCCATTAGAGGCAGGAAGTTGAAGATCGGGAGTCACCCGCTCACAAGCTAGTGCCAGGCAGAACTACGGGGACTCAGAAACATTCTGTTGGGCTTCCCTGGTGACGCAGTGGTTGAGAGTCCGCCTGCCGATGCAGGGGACACGTGTTCGTGCCCCGGTCCGGGAAGATCCCACATGCCGCGGAGTGGCTGGGCCCGTGAGCCATGGCCTCTGAGCCTGCGCGTCCGAAGCCTGTGCTCCCCAACGGGAGAGGCCACAACAGTGAGAGGCCCCCGTGTACCGCAAAAAAACAAACAAATAAAATCCCGTCTTTTCCAACATGGGATGTGGTAAGTAAAAGACTGTTGAAAAAGGAGAAAGTTCTGTAGTCAAGGTCTATGTAAATTCCAGTTATGGCTTATCATTGTGAAAGTGAAATATAAATTATAAACCTAGCAAGTGTAACATTGTTTTTCAAAATAAAGTTATCCATCTTGATTTGAAACAGGAAAAAAATGAATTTTTATGGCTGTATTGGTTTAAAAGACCGTTTTTACAATAGCACTGCAGACATTTCGGGCCAGATGATTCTGCGTTGGAGGTACCGTCCTAGGCATTGCAGCATGTTTAGCAGCATTCCTGGTCTCCACTCACTAGATGCTAATAGCACCCCTTCCCCAGTCCAGAAAATCAAAATGTCTCCATACGTTGAAAAATGTGCCCTGAAGGGCAAAATCACACCCGGTTGAAACCACTGTTGTTTTTGGCTTTTTTTTTTTTTAAGATAAGGAGCCACTTATAAGCACCTTTAGTTTTTTCATGAAACCCTCAGGTCCAAATTTTTGATGCTTTGACTTAGCTCATGGAGAAAATCTAAAACTTCTCATTTGAGGGCCTATCACTTTAAGAGAGCCTTCCAAAAGTCTGTGAATATGTTAATTGCACCAGGCCTGAAGGTTTGGAGAGGGAGGGCAGAGATTATGTATTTCCTATTTGTGCTACTTACCAGTTCCTGGCATGGTGTTAGCATTATAGTATGCTCTGGTAAGTACTTTAATGGATGGATGGATGGATGAATGGATGGATGGATGGACGAATGGATAGATGAATGAAAAAGTGAAATAAGAAAGAAATCAACGTAGGGAGGTACGGATTTATTTTCTTTGGTTGTCTTTACCTACACTACACCAGGGTACGCAAAGAACATCTTAGTGATGAAGGAAGGTTAAAGTGTTTGACTCTAAAAGAAAATCCCGGTGAGCTTCTGAAGTTGTAATTTAAAGGGCCAGGAACACACTGTGTTACTTCGGGTCTCTCATCCATTCTGCAATAAATAATGCTGCCAGGTTAAGAATTAAATCAGGGACTTCCCTGGTGGCACAGCGGTTAAGAATCCGCCTGCCAATGCAGGGGACACGGGTTCGATCCCTGGTCCAGGAAGATCCCACATGCCGCAGAGCAACTAAGCCTGTGCACCACAACTACTGAGCCTGTGCCCTAGAGCCCGCGAGCCACTACTACTGAAGCCCGTGTGCCTAGAGCCTGTGCTCTGCAACAAGAGAAGCGACCACAATGAGAAGCCCACGCACCGCAGCAAAGAGTAGTCCCCGCTCGCCACAGCTAGAGAAAGCCTGAGCACAGCTACCGAGACCCAACACAGCCAAAAATAAAAATAAATAAATAAATTAAAAAAAAAAAAAGAAGAATTAAATCAGCCATGGCCCTCGTCAGGGAAAGTAATGCACACTTAGGGTACATAAATACACCAAGGTGTTAGAGTCTCTTCCACCATTTGTATTACTCTGTTTCTTCCCTCCACCTTTCGGGGAAAAACTGCTTAAAGTGGGTCAGCAGATAGTATGATGAAGATGCAAGTTTCTCAGGGCACGCTCTCAGTTCAAACTACATCTGAGGTTCCAGGCCTGCCTGAGGTCTATAAATGCAAATTCCTTTTCCACAGCAGTAATTTAATATGCCATCTTCTATTGTGGTTGGCCAAGTTTGTCTAAATTACCCCTTCTGTGACTCTGAAACTTGACCTTGTGGATTTGTTTTTGGAAAATTCTTTTTGTAGTCTGAAATCAGTCAGTTTCCAATTTGAAGATCTCATCTTTAGGCTATATAAATAAACAAAGTTCTGACATGATACCCCCAGTCTCAGTGGGCTCTGACTTTTCTAAAAGAACAAAACTGGGGCCTGTAGAAGGCTGGGGATGGACAGTTCGTAATGTTTCAATTTTGTGGGAGGTATTTTTATTGCTATAGAAGTGAGCAGAATATCCCCACTGGCCCCTTCATTAATGAGTCTGGCTAACACCCCATCTCTGCTGTGAGGAAAATGACGTGTTCATAAGGCATTTATGGCAGGACTAGTCGCATAGGGATCTTCTACTTCCTAGAAATCACTCTCTTCCTAACTCCAGGGAGAGATTATTGCTGACTTTTAAATGGCACTCTCTGCTCAGCAGGCCAAGCAAAGAAGAGGAGTTAATCACCCCTTTTAGGGATCAAACTTGAGCACCAAGACTGAAATGGCAAAAAAAGGAAGAAGGCTTTTAGAGCATTGGGAATGTTAAAAACAAACAAAAAAATTAAACATCTAACAGTTGTCAACGAGAAAGAATTTTTCCTCTACCCTTCTAGGTTTTTCTGGCTGGTCTAAGAATTAAATTAACATGATACAGATTAACAGGAGAAAAACAAAAGTTTAGTAACATGTATACATGGGAGAGACCCAGGAAAACTGAGTATCTTGCCAGAATGACTGAACCCTCACCTTAAATACCATTGTATGCTAAAGACAAAAGAGCACGTTGGAGTAGTGGTTTGGGACTTGAAGGGGAAGGAAAGCAATTCACATGGAGAGGAAAAAGTAAATGTTTGGTAAACAAATGTTCGCTGGGCCATGCAAAGACAACTGACACAGAGAGGAATTTTAACAAACAAATTTGCTAGGTTCCTCCCTGTCTACACACCTAGTTCATATTATGGTTATCTAACAGGTTTTCTATCCACATTCTTTTAGGCAGTTAGGGGGAAGGTCAAAGGTTCTTCCTGAGTCTGTTGGGCCTTAAAAATAATCAGCCTCAGAGGGAGGGGGTATATGTATATGTATAGCTGATTCACCTTGTTATAAAGCAGAAACTAACGCACAACTGTAAAGCAATTATACGCCAATAAATATGTTAAAAAAAAATCAGCCTCTGGGAATTCCCTGGTGGTCCAGTGGTTAGGACTTGGCACTTTCACTGCCAAGAGCCCTGGTCGATCCTTGGTTGAGCAACTAAGATCCCACAAGCCATACGGCCAAAAACACAAAAACAAAACAGAGAAAAAAAAAAAATCAGCCTCAATTAATCTTCGCACCAAAGAGACACATTTCGGGGTGGCAAATTTTGCTCCCCTTCATAATGTTGCCTCCCACCACTGTGCAGAAGCCCAGCGTCTCATCACCCACCTATGTCTCCCACTCTTTTTGTGCATAGTGCCCCAAAGCTCAAAAATGAATAAGACCAGAAGGAGATCAGCCCTTGATCCTCAAAGATTTAAAATTCAGAAGTACAGTGGCAGAGAAATAAGAAATATGCACAAATAACAACAAGACAAGGCAGAATGTGATGGCATGAATGCCCAAACGGCTCTAAGATCCAATAGAATGAGAAAACATATTCATTTTGTGGGGGATGAAGAATGACTTCATGACATGTGAACGGATCTTGAAGAATGGATTGAATTTGGACAGGAAGAGATGAATGTATGTGGAGGAGAGGGAGAACTGGATTTCATGTGATGCAGAAAGTGAGCAAAGTACAAATGTGGAAAAGTGCTCAGAAGGGAGAAAGAGAACAGGAAGAAGTCATTTCATACTTGGAGGCTGCATCATTCAGGGTACATTCACGAAAGATAAATCACATCAGCTATTTTAACAGAGAGAAGTTAATATAAAGAATAGCTAACTGGGCTTCCCTGGTGGCGCAGTGGTTGAGAGTCCGCTTGCCGATGCAGGGGACACGGGTTTGTGCCCCGGTCCGGGAAGATCCCACATGCCGCTGAGAGGCTGGGCCCGTGAGCCATGGCCGCTGAGCCTGCGCGTCCGGAGCCTGTGCTCCGCAACGGGAGGGGCCACAGCAGTGAGAGGCCCGCGTACTGCAAAAAAAAAAAAAAAAAAAAAAGCTAACTAACATAAAATTCTGAACCAGATAAGTGAAAAAGTAGTATTAGTCATATTCAGTACGAACCATATTGAAGCCTGAGGCAAAAGGAAAGGAAAACTTGTGCACCCCAATATACATGCGTCTATGTATTTTTTAAATGGTGAATTTTTCCAGAACATTAAAGTAGCTTGAAAAAATAATGAAAAATTGAAAACTTGGTGTATTAAAATTCACAATATTATTTTTAATTTAAATGCTGTTTTTATACTCAGACCTAATTTATTACAATTTCATATCAGCTTAGGCTAATTCAAAATTATCCTTTGGACAGGAGAAATGGTCAAACATGGTAATTCTCTCAATAAAAATTGAAATAAGCGGACTTCCCTGGTGGCGCAGTGGTTAAGAATCCACCTGCCAATGCAGGGGACACAGCTTTGAGCCCTGGTCCGGGAAGATCCCACATGCCACGGAACAACTAAGCCCATGCACCACAACTACTGAGCCTGCGCTCTAGAGCCCGCGATCCACAACTACGGAAGCCTACACGCTTAGAGCAGGTTCTCTGTAACAAAAGAAGCCACCACGATGAGATGCCCGCACACCACTACAAAGAGTAGCCCCTGCTAGCCGCAACTGGAGAAAGCCCGCGTGCAGCAATGAAGCCCCAACCCAGCCAAAAATAAATAAATAAAATAAATAATTTTTTTAATTGAAATAAGCAAAAAGGTATATTTTAAAGATACTATTGATGAGTTTGTGTCTATTAAAGCCAGTGGAGCACATTTTTTCCTTTAGCCTCAGGCTCTAAGATGCCTCGGCATGACATTGATCTCTAAAATGTTGATACTTTGTTCATCATGGTTTGTACATTTAATTTTGATTTTTGAAAAGTATTGCTTTCAAATATAGTTTACCTGGATTCCTGAGAATTTTGATGCCCCCTTGAATTCTATGCCTGAGGCAGCTGACTCACTGACCTCACCCTGGTCTCTGCCCTGTGAAAATGTAGAAGAGAACTCTAATTGCCATATGATCCTGTAATCCCACTCCTTGGCATATATCCAGACAAAACTATAATTCAAAAAGATACATGCACCCCTGTGTTCATAGCAGTACTATTTACAATAGCCAAGACATGGAAGCAACCTAAATGTCCATTGACGGATGAATGGATAAAGAAGATGTGGTACATAGATACAATGGAATACTAGTCAGCCATAAAAAAGAATGAAATAGTGCCATTTGCAGCAAAATGGATGGACCTAGAGATTATCATACTAAGTCAAACAAGTCAGACAGAGAAAGACAAATAACATATGATATCATTTATATGTGGAATCTAAAATATGACACAAATGAACTTATTTATGAAACAGAAACAGATTCACAGACTTAAAGAAGAGACTTGTGGTTGCCAAGGAGGAGACGGAGTGAGGGAGGGATGGATTGGAGGTTTGGGAATAGCAGATTCAAACTATTGTATATAGTTTGAATTGTATTAGAATGGATAAACCTGTATAGAATGGATAAACTCATGTGGTATCTCTATTGTATATAGAATGGATAAACAACAAGGTCCTACTGTATAGCACAGAGAACTATATTCAATATCCTATAATAAACCATAATGGAAAAGAGTATGAAATACATATATGTGTATAACTGAATCACTTTGCTGTACAACAGAAATTAAACACAGCATTGTAAATCAACTATATTTCAATAAAAAAATAAATTAAAAGAAAAAGAGAACTCTAGGGTATCACAGCTAGGTGACTAAGTGTTGCTGGCTCCTAGGAGCAGACAGCCTGAGGGAAGCACCCAGAAAACAAACAGGGAGAATCAGTCCCTTCTTCCTCCTCCAGCCCTGCAGTCTCCCTCTCCCATCCCCTAGAGGAAGAGTCTAACAGGGAGCCTGCAGGCAAAGCAGAGTCCTGGTCCAGCATCACAAAGCCAACTACAGAAGAGTGAGTTGGGAGCTAAAAGAAATAGCCAAATAACTGGCACATGGATGATTTCCCTTGAGTTGGATCTTGAAGGATAAGTAAGATAAGATAATAATCATTTTTCGAGCACCATGCTAAGCTCTTTACAATGTCACACAATACACAAAAGTGTCCTAAATCCAAACCTAGTTCAATGTCATCCCAAAGCCTCTGCTCTAAGTCACTATGCCATAGATGAAGAAGGAGAGGACATTTCAGGCAAAGGAAAACAGAACAGAGCAAGGCAAAGGGTTGAAAAATAACAATGACGTATGATGGAAACAAATGGTCCAGTTATAGAACATCTCTTATGTGCCAGACACCTTACAGAATGTTTTATTTAAAATATTTTATTTGGGGAACTTCCCTGGGGGTCCAGTGGTAAAGAATCCGCCTTCCAATGCAGGGGACGCAGGTTCCATCCCTGGTCGGGGAACTAAGATCCCACACGCTGCGGGGCAACTAAGCCCGCACGCCACAACTACTGAGCCCACGTGCCTCAATGAGAGAGCCCGCATGCCACAAACTACAGAGCCCAGGCACCACAACTAGAGAGAGAAAACCCACACGCCACAACTAGAGAGAAGCCCGCAGCCGCAATGAGGACCCGACGCAGCCAAAAAAAAGAAAAAGAAAATTGTATTTTTTGCTTGTATGTGCTCCTTTTAGTCCCATTTTACAGATGGGAAACAAAATTATAGAACATTAGTTAAATTTACCCAGGGTCACTCAGCTCATAGATGAAGCAACCAGAATACAACTTCAACTCCAGAGCCCTTGCTCTTACTCACTAGCCATACAGCCCTGACAGAACATAAAATGATCATGAGGCCAAAGATATGATAGAGTCAGGTCATGGAGGTCATCCAAAGGTGCAGGACTCAATTCTCTGTAGGAGGGGCCCTGCTAAAGGGTTTTAAATGGCATTAGGTTTGTGTTTTGTATGGATCACAATGGTCTGAGCCCAGCTTGGAGGATGGATTTTAAATATACAAACAGGAATTGGAGAAACCAATTAAGAAACTATTGCAATAATTCAATGAGTAGAGCTCTGATGGAGTTGAGAATAGGGAACATATTTAAGAGACTAGAGATATTTGTAACACTAATGGTTGGATGTGGATGATAATGAACAGGAAAGATTAACAGACTACCAGGGTTTGGGGGGATGGCCAGTAGGTTAGCATGTCATCCACTGATAGAAATATTATTCTGGTGAAGTAGATTAGTTACTTTCAACATTTGAGTTTTCTGGAGCTTTGAGCATATGTAGAAGTATAAGGTAAGCCAAATCTGTATTTTCTTGGTTACTGAATGCCAGCGAAGGAATTTTAATTTTACTGGAAACCAAAATCTCAAAAAAAAGTTTTTAATAAAATGCTATGACCATAATTGCACAGACAGAACCGCAGATTTGCTCTTCCTTTGGTAGAAACTCATGTGGTATCTCAGGTCTCTAAAATCTCTAATGTTTAATTAATCTTTAATGTTCCTTAAAAGAAATGTATCTTCAGACCAGTTTTAAATATGTTCCAACACACATATCTCCTAAACTAATGAGCATTAATCTACTAAGATCCTCACTAGAGCTGCAAAGGGTCTGATATTTTACCCCACTTTCCAGCCAAGTTATCCTGCCACAATTTCACAGATGCCAGCAATAGACCCAAGAGTCCTGGGTCAGAGACAAAGGACTACGACACAGAGCAATGGCAGTAGCCAAACTATCAGCATTTGCATCAGTTCCTGGAGACCCAGTTCCCACAGGACAATGTGAAGAGAGCCAGGTGGTACCTATATAAGCCACAGAGTGTGTTAAAGAAGAACCCCAAACAAAGGAAACCCATATATTTTACAACGAGCATTAAGCAAACCTTCCTTAAAGGAGATACTATCTTTAGCTTCCAAGACAAATATTCTTGAAAAGATAGCCTGGAACAAAGGCAGCTCTGCTCACAAGACATGTAGAAATGTGAGAGATCTATGAAGATTTGTCTCGCAACAATTCAATGTTTTCATAATTTTCAGGTGACTTTATAGAACTCTTGGCTTTGGCTTGGCAAGTGCACAGCACAAAGGTTTTAAAAGCATACAACATAAGGAGAAAGAATTAATGTGGCTAAACAAATAGAATGTGCAGTAATAGCTAAAATAAGCCAACTAGCTAGATCAAACTCACTGGGAAATAGAGGGGCAATCACAAATAGAGATTCCAACAACCAGTTTTGCAGTGCTTTGGGAAGTGAGAAACAGGGGGCCAAGAACAGGCCGAAAAACAGATGCTACTTATGTCTAGGAGAAAGAACAAAAGAATTTAGAGGGCGGTTCATCTGCTTGTTGGGGCTGACATTTGCAGTTCTGTCTGCAGCAGAAGAATATACCAGAAATTGGAGACCAGTGATTCATATCCTGGCTGCAAAGATACTGCACTAAGGAGTTGGGGATTAGAATGGGTTTTAATGAGAGATAATAATCCAAATTTGTATTCACATTTGACTGTCTGAAAGGATTTTTACATATATCATCTTATATGCTTTCAATCAGCCAGAGATCAGCATAATAAGAGAAAACAAGAGGCTCCCAGGGAGCTGAGAGAGAAAGGAAGTTCCTCTTTCTCCTCTGCTTAGAAAGCCACAAACTTGTGCTGGGAATGATGTTGCCAGGCAACCACCAACTTCTATAAGCTTTGAGACTAGATGTTCTTACTCTCTAGTAGAATGAAATATCAGATTGAAGGCACAGGAGAGAGAAGAATGATTTGCTTGTTGATGGTGGTGAACTTGCCTGCATCCTGAGGGTCATTGCTCACTGGGTCAGCTCCAAGGAAAGTCACGGGTCCAAGACAGGCCTTACACATATCAAATTTTAGAGGGTTTTTTTTTTAAGTTTATCTAAACAGCTGAAAAAATTATTTTGCCTTTCAGAAATTATCACCCAATCAAACATAATTACAGCATGCCTCTGGAGAAACTTGTGTGGCAACATTGAAGTGATACAAGATAAAAGAGTTCAGCTTCCTTCATGCTGCCCAAGTTTTTTTTATTACAGTAGAGAAGAACAGGGAGAGAGAGAAAACAAAACGTCAAAGCCCCCTTGTCCATGGATTATTTAAGAAAATAAGAAGAGTGAATATTAAAGCAACGCAGATCTCCATCCACAAATACTAAATTTAGCCCAGTTACATGTTTGGGTTTTTTTTCCCAGTAATATTCAGCATCATGTATGCAGGCAAGGGAAAAGGGAATGGTTTTCTAGGGCTGTAGCCTTATGAAATTGGCTGTACTGGATGGAGAGGGGAATAAGTCATTTGAGTGTAGATTCAAAAAAGTGATTACAATGATGAATTCAAACATATAAGCTGGTAAGGAGGAAAGTAAAACCAAGAAGTGATAAAAAGAGAGTCAGTGAATTAAAATATCCAAATGTTATATAGGAAAATTGGTCACAGTGTTTTGCATTTCTTTCTATCAAGAGGTGGAATTTATTTTCTAACTCCTTAAATCTGAGGTAACATTATGACTTGCTTTGATCCAGAGAGTGTGGCAGACGTGATGAACAAGTGAGTTCCAAGCCTAGACCTCAAGAGCTTTGAATGCTTCTTCTTGTTTTGCTTTTGGAGCTCTTCAAATTACACATGAACAAGCCCAAGCTAGCCCATTGCTGGAGGAGAGATCACATGGAGAGAGACTTCAGTTATCCCAGTAGCCCCAGTCTTCCCAGTTGAGACCATAATAAATCAGCCAGCATAGTCATCACAACTGCTGACCACAGATGCATGAGAAAGTATAGGCAAGAGGTCATCTGGACCTGGCCAAGAACTGAAGAATTTCCCAGCTGAACCCAGCCCAGGCTGTCAGCATAGAGAATCATGAGCTGGGTAACAGGCTCTTGTTCAAATCCACTAAGTTTTGGGATAGTTGGTTATGTAGAAAAACTAATTTTTACATCCTAATGAGAGAAAATAATTGTTTCCATGGGGTATTTTAAGAAAGTGAGCTAGAAATATAAGCAGTTATAGTTGGAGAATAGGATGTTCAAACTTGTAATGTTCACAGCAATGTTTCTGTTGAAGACAAGGTTCAAATCATGACCATTCCTAGCCATGTGGCTAAGAAAGAGTGGATGAAAACGTACTAGGAAGGGTGAGGTAAAGACACTGAGAAGTTGGAGTAATTAAAGACATGTTGACATCATGAAGTATGCTAACAGAAATAGCATTAGAGAAGAAGTTTTGGTGTCAAGTGTAGAAAAATTAACAAACAACCAAAGTGAGAGCAAAGTGCGGGTAAATGGCAAAAAAGCCAGATGCCACAGGCCGAAAAGGAGTTAGGATTTTAATAAATGAGCAGAGGAATAAAGGACTGAGTTAGGCATTGGAAAGCAAGAAGCAAGTGACTTGGCACTCTAACCTGAAGTGTGAGGTGTGAATAAATAAATATCCTGTACTTGAGAGGGATGCAAATAAAGCAATATCATTAGAGGACACAGTTCATGCTTGGGAGAGGAAATGAAGGATATGTAGTAGATGAGAATGAGATAAGAGAGGTGCAAAGGAGAAAGAGATAAAGGCAAAAAGATGGACTTAATAAATAGGTTCAGGGAGTTGTATCTGGTGGTGAGGAGATGGTGTAGTAAACAAAGCAGAATAGAGTAAGATTTGGGGAGATAATATATGACTAACCAGATAGAGTTTAACAGAGGTGTGGGGTTTGGTGGAGTTAGTCCTTGGAGTCTGAAGCAGCATGGTGAGCACATGGGCCTAGCAGGGAGGTCCTATAAGTGTAAGTAAGTCCATGGTTTGGTGCTGAAGGAGTTGAGATGGTTTATACTGTGAGAGAAGAAGACAGCTATTCCAGCAGGCCTCAGCAGGAAGGTGGCCTGTGCAGAGTGTTTTGGGTAAAGCTTCCCTGTTTGAGAAGAAGATACAAACTGGTTATGAGGATCCAGCTCAGCTGCAGGAAGAACTAGCCCCACAGGAGGGGATGACAAAGGCTCCCCCTTTGACATTTGAGGAGATGACAAGTGTGTGGTCCAAACAGGGCTATGTCACATGGCCCCATAGCCAGACAAGTGATCCCAGAGGGTGGGGGTATGGGCTGTGGATGCAAGGCCATGTGGACCATATTGCATAGTGAAAATGTGAGGCCTATGGCCCAGTGGAGTATAGATGGGGCCAACAGAGGATGAGATCTGTCTGCTGTGTTTCAGAGATGGGGGTCCATGAGCCAACTGAAGACAGAGTATAGGATTTTCAGGACTTCAGTACCAACTACTCTGATAGAAGCTTAATGTGAAAAATACAGGTTTGAAGAATTAAAGGATAAAATATATCACATAAATGAGATTTTTATCCAGAGAGAGATTAAGTGAGCCATGAGACCTCTTCTAGGATTGTAATCTATAAGGGGCACTGAAACATGATTCAGGAAATGAAAACCTTACCAGACGTGAACTGAAATGGAGAAAGGCGTTGCTAAATAGTATACATCTCAGAGGATGCTGCATGTGATGAGGAAGAATAATTTGAGGGGCTGCTGTTGATGGGGTGAGGGATGAGACAAGGTCCAGAAACCACCTTCTCAGGTGGGAGAATTCTGTAATCTTCAGCTTGTTTAGTGATGTGAGTTACACAAGTTTGGGGCCAAAGTTGAGATATTTAGAGCAAGAGCAAAGAAACTGAGCACAGGGAGATTGGGACTGACATATATACACTAATATGTATAAAATGGATAACTAATAAGAACCTGCTGTATAAAAAAATAAAATAAAATTCAAGAAAAAAAAAGAAACTGAGCACAGACTTCCATACGTCCTCCCCCACCACCACCTATTTTCTTCACAGCTCTTGGACTCTCCTCTTTACCCATGTTGGAAAATATTTAGAGAATTTTTGTTTACAAAGGTGCCTGATTTATTATTCTGCCTGTAGTACACATATCTGCGTCTGGTTCTGACTTGTGGTAGCTTGCTTTCATAGACAAATGGCATTTTTAAGTCCATTATGGGTTACTCCAACACAGAGCTGGGTAAACTCTGAAGGGTTTCTCTCTTTCCTGGCCCTTTACAGTCTGAAACAGAGATCATCAATGCACTTCATTCATAGGAGATACAAAATGACTCTTTTGATGAAACATGCATAACAGGTTGGGGAAGCAAACATCACAGAGGCAAAGGGCACTTTTTACATTATGTCTGCCTCAACCAAGAACAGATTCTGACAGTGAACAATCCAGTGTTCTCCAAAACTGTTCTCCAAAACTAGCTCAGGGAGCAAGTAAATAATCCCTGATCCATGTATGTAGGGATTCAGCTGGTTGATCTAAATTAGTCATTATTATAACTAATCTCATCAGAGCGATCCTAAGCTGAACTGAAGAAAGGAGATATAAGTAGAGCACTAAAAAATAATTCTCTAGGGGAAACAAGGCTGATTAACCAATTCGTTTAGGGCAGGTTTCATTGCCTGTCATCATCTATATCTAAATAAAGATGTTTACACTCCAGAGCAAGAATTTTGAAATAATGAGCATATTTCTTAATAGCACATAATAATCAGTTTATGCAAATAGATAAATGCAACAAACAAAGGTTTATTTAGTAATACCAAATGACCACCACCATTACCAGCCACAGAGAGCCAGGAGTCTCAGTTGCCTGCCTCAGCATCTAAACAGCAGGTGACAAAACACATGTTGAGAAATAAAACATGTAAGCAAAAGCTAATAAACAAATTCAGTAAAGTTGCAGGATACAAAATCAATACATAAAAATCTGCTGCATTTCCATACTCAAGTAGACAAACTAGAAAAATAAAGAAAGAGAAATAAAGAAAATAACCCCACTTACAACTGCATCAAAAAGAATAAAATACCTAGGAATAAGTTTAATCAAGGAAGTAAAAAATATGTATAATGAAAACTACAGATATTAATGAAATAAACTGAAGAAGACACAAATAAATAGATACTCTGTGCTCATGAATTGGAAGAATCAATATTCTTAAAATGTCCATATATGCACACCCATGTTCATTGCGTGTTTATAATAGCAAAGACATGGAAATAACCTAAGTATGCATTGACCGATGAATGAATAAAAAATTGTGGTTAAATATATATAATTATATTATTACATATAATGTGATATATATATATTATTATATGTATTTTATATATAATGGAATATTATTCGGCCATAAAAAAGAATGAAATCTGTCATTTGCGATGTGGATGGATATCAAGGGAAATGTGCTAAGTGAAATAAGTCACACAGAGAAAGACTTACAAACTGTATGATTTCTTTTATATGTGGAACCTTAAAAAAAAAAAAAGCTTATAGATAGAGAATAGATTGGTGGTTGCCAGAGGCGGAGGATGTGGGGAGGTGGATGGAGAAAAATAAACATATGGGAAGATTCAGCTGTAATTTTTCCCGTAGTATGGACATTTGTAGATATGGACATATATCTATAGATCTTCTATCAGGGTTTGTCTTAATTAGCTTAAAACAACCCAGTGCTATGTGTGCTAGATTCTGGGGATATAAATATGGATCAAATAAAGATAATCCTTGCCCACAAAGAGCACAGAGAATAGTAGAGGAGAGATATGTGAACAAATAATTGCAATAGCGAAGGTTAATTACTAGGTGCAGGGGAGATCTGGAGGAGTTAGGGCAGTTTCCCAGAGGAGAAGACACTTGACATTGGTTTATATGGATGGACTGAATCGGTGACAAGTACAGAATCTCCAAGCAAGTCCTTTGTGAAGAGCTGAAGTGGGGAGCTCAAATTACAGCTCTTGATAAATGTGGCACATATGACATAGACAGAGACTCCAGGAAAAACTAATCATCTCGGCACTCAGAGGATAGAAGAGGAGTGATGCCTTGAGCCAAGCCAGACCTTGACGGTCAGGTAAAAACATCAAAATTAACACCTGATCGTCCTCTCAGACATTTACTTCTGTTTGGCCTGCCATCCAAAGAATATACCTGTTTACTTATTGTCTGTTTCCTCCATGAGAGCACAAGGCCTATGAAGGCAGAGATCACTGAGGTATCCCCCGGAAGTAGACCAGCATGTAGCATTTAAGAGGTTCTCAAAAACTATTTTTTGAATGAATGAGTAGAAGCACAAATGAATGAAACATTAAGCAAGACTTTGAGTGTCTTTATCTGTAAGATACCCACAAACAAGTTTAGTGAAGACACTGAGATGACTCATGTAAGGCTAGCTCTACTACATAGAAATCACTCAACGTTAACTATTATTTTCAAGAGTACTATATTCAGCAACACCCTCATCTATAACATGCCAGGCACTGAGTTAAGTACTTTCCAGTCATTATACCTTATTCTATTCCTAAGACTTTCAAGAACGCTGGGAAGAGTAAGTAGGTAGTATTGTTTTCATTTTAGAGGTCAGAAATTGGGATTTAGAGAGGTTTGCAAATTTGCTTGAGGTCACTGAGAGAATTGAAGAACCAAGATGGTGACCCCGTGTCCAATGCCCACTGTCTTATCTGCCATACTGTGTCACCTTCCAGGGTCTACCTTACCTTTAAAAGCAACTATCAAGTTGTGTGACGGCTAGTTCTGCATTAAGTACATAATATTTCCCCACTCAACTGTGAGCTCCCAAAGGGAAGGCAGTGTGTAGTCTGTTCATCATCGTGGCAATTTTCAAAGTGGGTTTCCAGCTGAATTCTGCAAGTCCAAGAGGCTGTCTTGGTGAGCCCGAGGGACACCCACAGGGAAGGAGAGAAGTGGAGTGCTCTGAGCCCCTTTCTCCCACCTCAGTTATTTGGTTTTACTCTTAGGTTTCTATACCATTTCCACTGAAGAAAGGATTCTGCTAAAAAAAAAAAAAAAGTCGAGTTCTAGAATCTGTCACTGCCCGAGCACTCAATGATGTTAATTAAATAAAGACTAGTTAGAAGTAGAAGCAGAAGACAGCCTCTAAATGTGAGGAGTATGGAAGGAACCAGTGATCTTCACACACTGGTCGTTTTGGTGTTACTTATTTGAATCAGTCTAAGATTGGAGTGTCATCTTTCCACATAAAAGGCAGCAGAGTACAGTCAGTGTGGACGCAAGAGAGAAATTAGGACTTGTATCTCAACCACAGATGTGAGGCCACCTGTTATACTGGACGACAAAAGCAGGACATGAAAACTGATAAAAATAAAACCCCAAAAATGCACAATTAAGCTTGCTTATATAATTGAGAGACAGTAGACTTCTTTTAGGGAGTGCAAATTTAGTGTCACCCTAAGATTTCAGACTAGAAACATGCCCAAGTATAATAGAGCAATGAGAAGACACACTTTCTCCATAGCAACGATCTGAAAACTCAGCTATATTCTCATTACCAAAGACCATTTGACAGAGAAATCTTGAGAAGCAGTTTTTCTCCAGAGATTTATCAGGGGGCAGAAAGGGAACATGGAAGAGAACTTGAAGAAGAACCAGTGCCAGAAGACGAAGTTACCAAGGTGTAGGAGGTGCTAAATGGGAGAGAGGCAGGGAATAATCCACAAAAATTATTTCAAAAATTCAAAAACATTGATGCCATGTAGAATGGTTGATTAACCAAATGCTGACTCACTCACCCACAAATCCAAATCACTCTGTACCAAAGCAGGGAAGCTGAAAAGCAAATTACTCACTCTTGACAAGGAGGCAACAGCCTGACCTTCAAAAAGGGACAGTGACATCAGACTAATCTGTTCCCTAGATAGGCCCAACATTGACTCCTACAGATGGGCCCTTGCCAAGGCAGATCTGAGCCACAAAGCTACTTGGGGCTCTGTGCAGAGATGCATTAACTTTCAAGAAGCACCTCCAAAAAAAAAGAAAAAGAAAAAGAAGCACCTCCAGCACAAGAAAGGACACCAAAATGCCCAGATGATAACTTTTGAGGCCAGTCTTAGCCACTCAGTCAGAGCTGGGGTTAAAATTCATTCATTCATTCATTCAACAATTATTTAAGAAGCACTTATTGAACAGCTAGGCACTGAGATAGATATTACAGGTGCAAAGATGACTAACATTGTCTAGGTGCTCAAGGACCCCATTTGGGAAGGCAATGGTTAGTACTATGATGGAGGGTTGAACAGAATGGGCAATAGGTCCCTGCAGTCAGAGAGACCTGGGTTCGACTTCTAGGTCTGACACTTCCCAACTGGATGCACATTGTTTAATCTCCCCTTGCTTCCATTTGAAAAGAGATTATTCCTCCTTTGCAGGATTGTTTTCCGGACTTTTGTGCTAGCATAGAGAAGATTCTCAGCACTGACCTGAAAGTACTGTGATTGCTTTAAAAAAAAAAAAAAAGTGAGACTTTATTCAAATTTACTATTATGTACAGTGCGTTGAGAACACAGGAAATGGTCATGTAAATTGTTTCTCTCTCTACCCTTGGAGATTCTGTTCTTAGTCTGCAGTTAGCAGCTGCCAAGATACACGTAGTGAAAAGGGATTAAACTACCTCCATGGATTTGAACAGCAAATACACAGTGGCCATCACGAGCGAGAATGCCACAGCATAAAACAAAACGCAAACGCCCCAGCCAGGGTAACGCTAGAATAATTGGCCACCACTCACCGCATGCATTCTTTCTAACAAGTCTCCGATGTGTGTTAACGTGTCTTTTGCCACACTGTCCAATTGTAACTTAAATCTGGGGCTTCAGGAGCCTACAGTTGAAATCTGCTTACATTAAGGCTGTTTACTTCCTTTGTCATACCAAAGTGTGAAAGAAACTTCCCGGAGGGAAAGTCTCAAAAAATACCCTTATTGCAAATCACTCTAGTAGAAGGTAGGTGAGGGTCTCAATAACCAACCGTAATGAACAACCGCCTCTGGACATACTGTCAAAAGTGTCATCTTATGACACTTACCCCTGTTCACTCTAAATGCATTATTCTCAGTCTCCGAGGGTGACAGGATTGAATTTCAAGGGCTCCCTGAACGGTAACTTGGGCAGGGAATAAGTAATGAGATCCCAAGGCACTGGCTCTCTCAGGAGGTGCCACCCCCACTGGGAAGAGACAGAAGGGACCCCTGGACTGAGGGGCGGAGAAGCGGGCTCCAGGAGAGAAAAGTATGTGCCTTGGGCCACTCCCCACTTTGCCTTTTGCCTCAGTTGGGCTACTGACAAAATGGAGCCACTTCCAACCGCCTTCTCCCCTCTTCCCAGGGAATTCTGGGTCTGCTGCTTGTTTGGTTCCAACAGGCTAACTTAAACCAGAAAGGATGAGTTGTTGGTAGCAAATCTGGGTCTCATTAGAGGATGGAATGTAGACAGGGAAGTGGAGCTCATGTACTTTCTCTCCATATCTCAGGGAGGCTAGCCTCTGCCTCTCTCTCCATCCCGTCCTTCCTCTCCAGGCCTCCTTTCTTTGCAGCCACCTCTCCTACCCCAGCCCCCCACCCTGGCCACACACACAAGCCAAGGAAGGTTAATCATAAAGTTCGGGAAGCTTAAGCTGCAGGATCTCTCACTTGCAGGGCCTCTTCCAAATAGATATTCTATTTCACACTCCATTTTGGCTTAGTTGGTTTGTTTGTCCAGAAGAGGACCCTACGCTGTATGTGCTTCAGAAATCGGGATCTGTTCCTGCCCTCGAAGCATGTGTTGCTATAGCTGACAGCTTTTGTGCTCCCTATACCTTCCATTTATGTCACATAGCCCGAATTTAAGTCATCCCCGTACCTGGAGCCTCAAAGAAGCTGGCTATACAGCGCTTTTTGGTTTTCCAATGAATGGATTTTATTTTTTTAGAGCAGTTGTAGCTTTACAGAGGAATTGGGCAGGGAGTACAGAGAGTTCCCGGGTCTCCTACCTGCCTACCCACACACACAGGTGCTCCCATTACTAACAGCTTGCGCTATTGTGGTACATTTGTTACAACTGATGAGCCAATATTTATACGTTATTATTATTATTATTTTAAAATTTATTTATTTATTTTATATTTATTTTTGGCAGTGTTGTGTCTTCGTTTCTGTGCGAGGGCTTTCTCCAGCTGCAGCGAGCAGGGGCCACTCTTCATCGCGGTGCACGGGGCTCTCACTGTCGTGGCCTCTCCCATTGCGGAGCACAGGCTCCAGACGCGCAGGCTCAGTAGTTGTGGTTCACGGGCCTAGCCACTCTGCAGCATGTGGGATCTTCCCGGACCGGGGCACGAACCCATGTCCCCTGCATTGGCAGGCGGATTCTTAACCACTGCGCCACCAGGGAAGCCCTATACGTTATTATTAACTAAAGTTCATAGATTAAGACACTCTTTGTGTTGGATAAACAGAGTGTTTGAATCTCAATTCTAAGTTCCTAGATGAGCAAATCTAATGGGCTTCATGGAGTAGGTGTTCACCCCCCCAGGGGGTGAGGCCATGGGGGTCTGTTGCCCACTCAGCAGGGCTGAGAACATACTCTGTGAAGTGGGACTGTGGCCACGGCTGTGTACGTGATAGGTAGCGTGGTTGCTGGGCAGGTATTTGTACAGAAGATCTACCGCAGAAAGATAAATGAAACTATATATAAGAAAACAACCAGAGATCTTCGTAAAAATGGTATTACATATATAGAAGATGTCATTACTGCATCATATTTTCTTGCAATACATTTGAAAGAACTTCTTTCCACTGTTCATATCCATCCAAATGGGTCAACTATTTCTAAGAATTAATCATATTTCCACTTGAAATATACCCGTTCTTCAAATTTTTAGTTTTGCTAGGTAAAAATCAAAGATTGACCAACTAAAGGAAAAGACTACACAATTCCATGCTCAGATTTAGGGGAGGATGGAGGAGATAGATAATAAGGCGAAAACTGGGCATAGTGTGAGATTTGAGTTGTCTCTCACTCCACCCAGCGCCAGAATGACTCAGTAAAATATATTTACTAAGCAGGACAGTTCTGGACAAAGCCTCCTATCTTTTTGATCAGAAGAGGACACATAACTGACCTTTGCTCCTTGTGGTAGGCTAAAGAATGGTCCCCTAAACATGTCCATGTCCTATTCCCCGTAACCTACAGATGTGTTAGCTTAACGTGCAAAGGGGAATTAAGATTATAGATGAAATTAAGGTTGCTTATCTGCTGCCCTTAAAATAAAGCTATCCTGGATTACTTGGGTAGGCCGAATGTAATCACAAAAGTGTTAAAGTGGAAGAAGGAGACAGAAAAAGTCAGTGTCAGTGATGAGACATGAGAAAGACTTGACCAGCCTTTGCCGGCTTTGAAGACAGAAGTGGGACATGGGCCAAGGAATGTGAAGAGTCTTCAGAAGCTGGAGAAGGCAAGAGCCTTCCAGAAAGAATCCAGCCATGCCAACACTCTGATTTAGACCCCACGAGTCCCATATCAGACTTCTCACCTCCAGAACTGTAAGATAATAATTTTTTTAATCCACCAAATTTGTGGTATTTTTTTACAGCAGCAAAAGGAAACTAACACACTTGCCAACATTCTGCTGTTCTTACCATTGGTTTACTCTTGGGAATTGAGGCAATCAGGTCCCTGAGGGCAGGGATCCTCTGTCAGTTCCACAGTTTCCAGTGCATTGCTCTGCACGTACCAAGTCTTAAGGAAATAAGGACTGAGTCCTAACTTCCATCTAAATGCAGATCAAATTGAAAGGGGAATGTGGGAAGCACTATCTAATTCCATTACTTACCAATTTTTTCTGCTTCCCAAAATGTTTTAATTGGAATTTCTGAACGCTGATATAAAGGGAAAAGATTGATACTGAAAAGTCTTCTTTCAAGAGACTGCTCACCCATTCTGCCAATGTATTGGAATTTAGGAGACTGAATTATATGTGACAGCTGGTATGGTGAAAATTATTAGTCCTAGACAGCTCCAAAAACATGCAGGTCCCTAGTGACAGAAATTCAGCTCAGGAAAGAGTTCTGTCTGCTGTGACATCTTTGAACTCAAGGAAAATAATAGCACAGATGAACAATATTGTAAAGAATTTTAAAAATTATAAAATGAAATGCAGCCAAAAGAAACTAATGTAATGCATAACTCTGAGAGCCAAATCATTCTAACTGTAAGGAAAGAAATATTTGGTTGATTTTGAAAGACCTTAACACTCAGAATACTATTCATCATGTAAGTGGCACAAATGCAAAAGGCTGAGGCATAGCAAATTTCCTAAAATAAGCTATACAAACTCTGAAGAGTTTCAGGCACCATGGAGGATGGGGGTCATCAGGAACATGCTTTGTAACCTCAGTGCACATAAAAAGGCAATCTGAGAGTTGGATATTCTGATTCAGAAGATGTTATTCTCCCAAGGTGCAGTGTATTGAAAATGGCTACAATTTTGACTAATTTTAAGAATTTTGTGAAATTTTAAGAGTGGTTTTCACTGGTCTTTCCAGTTTCCAAGGCAGACTTATCCAATTTGAAAAGAAAAGAAAGTGCTATTGGTGCCAGACAGAGTGGACAAATCTGTTTTCCACTACCCACAATTTCAGGATATAAGAAATCTGTGGGATTTTTAATTTTCCCAGAGAGATCCCAGCTTTGACCAAAGCTTGAATGCGCAAAAGTTATAATTTGTTATTTAGTATACAAAGTTCATTCCTTGCACGCTAAGTGTGGACTCTTCTGCTGAGCTCATCTAAATACCTATTTCTCGATAGCCTTCTGTGGTTGGTGGAATTGAGTCTCCCCCACAAAAGATAGGTTGAAGTCCTAACCTCTGGTACAAGTGGATGCAAATTATCTTTGGAAATAGAGTACATCTTTGCAGATGTAATCAAGTTGAGAGAAGGTCATACTGCTTTAGGATGGGCCCTAATTTCAATAACTTTTGTCCTTATAAGAAAGCCATGTGAAGACGCAGGAACACAGAGACACACAGGGAGAAAACCGTGAGATGATGGAGGCAGAGAATGAAGTGATCAAGTTGCACCCCAAGGAACACCAAGGATTGTTGGCCACCACCAGAAGTTGGGAGACAGGCAAGGGGCGGATTGTCCTTCAGAGCCTCCAAAAAGAACCAACCTTGCTGACATCTTGATTTTGGACTTCCAGCCTCCATAACTGTAAGAGAATACATTTCTGTTGCTTCAAGATACCCCATTTGTAGTAATTTGTTCTGGCAGCCCTAGGAAACTAATATACCTTCTACCAGGGATGGCTTCATAATTAGATCTCTGGGGGGGCAGGGGGTTTGTTTTTGTTTGTTTGTTTTGTTTAGGCTTTAAGCTGGTTTTCACTTCCAGAAAAGTCCTCAGAAGGAATTGTTATTACTCTCATGAAAAGCAGAGCTCTCTTACCTGATTGCTGGCGAACCAGTAAGATCATAGATGCACACTCCCTGTTCTTATGTTAATGTACACAGGGTGCGGTCGCAAGGGCCCAAGGAAAAAAGTGTGGGCCAACCACTCTAACTGATTTTTACCACACTTCGGCCTCAAATCAGCAGTGAACAATACATTATGCAGAGATATTTCTCACCACTATAGATTTGTGAAATTATTATACACTCATGGTGTACTCTCTATCAAGGCATATCATCAATATTCACAAAAAAGGGTTAAGACGGTTATCAGGTCTCAAATTGGATGAGTATCTAAGAGTTTAAAACAAAACAAGGTTCACTCGTTTAACAATTTTTATTAACCACCACTCTGGAAATTACTAGAACTTGGTTTGCATATTTATCTTGGGGGATTCTGGTTTTACCAATCTGTCTGTTCCAAGATTATTTGAATATGCGACCTGAAGCTCGTACGGAGGACATAAAAAGAGGAAAATATGAGTCTTTGCAAGTTCTTTAGACACCATATCTGCAAAATTGGGAGGCGGGACGGTTTCCACCCAATAACAAGGGTGTCAGGGGTCAGCCCTGCCTCGGAGAACAGCAGGGAAGTCCAAAGTCTCTCTGAACAGGTATCTCAAAAGGACACTTCCTCAAAAGGCTTCTTCTGTCATAACTGGTGTCAAAGACTCAGCAAAGATTCCTCCGTGGACCCAGATTTGCTCAACATTGAGCCTGGAAATGGTCCCCATGCAGAGTGCAGAGGCATCCTAAGTTGGCCCTGACCTCTGCTCTTAGCGACACTTGCTGATTTCCAATGCTGTGTGACATGTCCCTACATCTCTCATCTTTAAAAAAAAAAAGTGCAATTTTCTATTGGCTCAGTCTCTCCCTCACTTAGAAAACCTCTCTCTCCTTTCAAAGAGATTGTTCTTGAAAGAGAAGCCCATAGTTCCCCATCTCTTGTTTATTCCTCAATCCATGGCAATCTGGCTCTCTAAAAACTCTCATTTGATCATTCCACAAAAGCTCCCACCCAGCACTGACACCCAGCATCTTTAGATACCAAACCAAAAGGGCAGTTTTAGTTGGGATCTCTTCTTTGATATACTGAGGCATTTCATCACTCTCCCCTGGACGATTTCTCCTCTCATGGTTTCTGAGTCACCACTTCTCTCCATCTGAATCTGACCTTCATTCATAATCTCCTTGCAAAGTCCCTCTTTGTATCTCTCTTTGATATTTGTGTCTTGTGCAATTTCGTCCTGGCTCCCCTCTCTTTCTATAAACAATTCCTGGATGTTTTCTAAACCCATGGCTTTAATCAAATCTAATTCAACTAACTTCATCTCTCCTATTAGCTCCAGACTCATATGTCCCTGGCTGTCAGCAGGGCATGTCCACAGGAATATCCAACAGGCAACCAGAAAATCACCACATCCAAATTTAACATTATCTCCACTTTCCCCCGCATCCTTTTCCTGTGATTCCTGTCTCAGGAACTGTTCCATATAATAGGGATAAAGCAGCTAATGAAATAGTCAAAGCTCCTAACATTACAGACTTTTGTTCTAGTTGGGGGAGATGAATAATAAACTATTAAGCATGGAAAACATCAGGGTGGGGGGAAGTGCTGGAGGAAAAATATGGAGCAGGGTGAATGGATCAAGAGGGGCAGGTTTGTCTGATATGGGTGCTGAAGGAAGTCCTTGCCAATAAGATGGTATTTGAGCAGAGAGCTGAAGCGAGTGAGAGATGCCGCCAGGTGAGGATCTGGCAGAAGACAATTCCAGGCAGATGGAAAAGCCAGTGCAGAGCTGGTGAAGGCAGCATGTGTCAGGATGGCTTGACTTGAAGGACTAAGGAGCTCTGAGTGATTGGACTGAGAAAGCAAGGGGAAGAATGACAGCGTGAAATGTCAGGGATGGAGCACAAAGGCACATATGCAGAACCTCACAGGCTAAAGCAAGGACTTTAGATTTTATTTTTATTGATACTAGAAGCCATTGTAGATACGATCTGACTTATGTTTTAAAATTATTATTCCTCCTGCCACATGGAGAAGAGAATGCAAGGGGTTTATTCATTCAGGAAATAGAAACCACCCTAGGTATTTCAGGATGATCCTAATTGGAGAAAAAAAAAAAAAAGGAGTCGTTTTTCCTTCCCCTTACTTCTCAGCCTCTTTCTAGTGCCCCTCATTGTCAGAACTAGTGGGAAGCCAGGGTCAAAGAAGTGCAGTTTGTGCAAAGCAGGATCCAGAGAGCTGTTTGTATCACTTAGGGATGAAATAAGATGCACATTAAAGAGAAATCTATGAACAGTGGCTTCAATAAGTAAGGATTGATTTTTTTCAGTAGAAAGAAACGGGGTGCTGATGGGATGGCTGTGAACATTGGTTCAGTTATTTAATGGTGTCCGGGCATGTGTCTTGGAGATTCTCTGGGATGTTACAGTTCCAGGCATGGCATTCAGAGCATCTAGAAGGAAGGAACAGTACCAGCTCCCAGAGACCCTTGATCGTAATTCTTCTGACCTCTTATTGACCTGAATAGTCAAATGGCCACTTCCAGCTGCAAAGAAGACTAGGGAAGTGAGTGCTTGTCTTCCTGTTTCTCTAGTGGATATTGGCAGGGGAGAAAGCTGTGGGACATCCGTGTTGAAACAGACAGTAGTGACCACCATATGATCTAAGGGGGTCAAGCTTTTGAATCGGAGGAAGAGTAGGGAATGCTATGAAGACTCAATGAACAAGCTTACTCAAAGATGCTTCTTAAATGAAAGAAGCTTCTACTTGGCTCTGTCCAGTGTGGTAGACTCTATCTAGCAGCTACATGCAGCTGGTGAGCGCTTGAATGTAGCTAGTCTGAATTCAGGTGTGCTATACATGTAAAGTACACAGAAGATCCCAAATTTCTAATACAAAAAAAAAAAGGTTTTAATCTCATCAATAATTTCCTATGTTGATTACATGTTGAAATGATATTTTGGATATATAGTAAAAAATTCAACCTATTCCTTTTTACTGTGTTTAATATAGCTGCTAAAGAGTCTTAAGTTACATATGTGCTTGCACTATATTTCTGTTGGATTGTGTTGCTCTAGAGTATTGAATGACCCTTTCTTTCTCTAAAGAGAGTCCTTAATTTCCTGCCTCTAAGTTAACTTTTCCTCTCCTGAGGATGCTGGTTGTTGTGGTTTTCTAAATCTGGGAAGAACTTACCAGAAGTGCTTCTTCCCTGATCTTTGTTGGTCTGATAGCTCAAAAGGTATCTTCTAGTGACAGGTTGAAAAAACAACCCAAATCCTCCTCACAAGGCACTAGCCATGACTATTGTATATATTTCAAGCTGAAGTAGAAAAGTACAATTATAAAAGTGATTAATTCGGGCTTCCCCGGTGGCATAGTGGTTGAGACTCCGCCTGCCGATGAAGGGGACACGGGTTCGTGCCCCGGTCCGGGAAGATCCCACATGCCGCGGATTGGCTGGGCCCGTGAGCCATGGCCGCTGAGCCTGCGCGTCCAGAGCCTGTGCTCCGCAACGGGAGAAGCCACAACAGTGAGAGGCCCGCGTACCGCAAAAAAAAAAAAAAAAGGGGGTTAATTCAAGGAAAAGATTTAAATGAGGAATCAAATTATTCATCATCAGTAATACCTCAAGCTATCTGATGAGATGATTTGAATAACTGGTGAAAGGGAAATCCCAATTTAACGTAATCCCTAACTTTTTTTTCCCCACTGGATGCAAGGAATCATGAAATTCTAATTCGCTACAAGCCTGTCCATGGCTTTGCACTAAAAAATTTCTTCAGTGACTTTGGTGGGAAGAGGGATGAGATGGACGATGAAATCTATGCCCAACTTGTGGTAGGCAGAATAACTACCCCCCTCCCACCAAAGATGTCAACGTTCTAATTCCCAGAACCTGTTAATATGTTACCTTATATGGCAGAGGAACTTTCCAGGTATGATTACCTTAATGGCTTTGAGGTGAAGAGATTATCCTGGATTATTTGGGTAAACCCAATCTAATCTGTCATAGGTCCTTACAGCAGAGAATCTTTCCCAGCTGGAATCAGAGGGAGATGTGACTACAGAAAAAAAGGACCAAGTGATGCAAAGCACTTCTGGCTTTGAAGATAGAGGAAGGGGCCATAAACCAAGGAATGTGTGCAGCCTCTTGAATCTGGAAAAGTTAAAGGAAATAGATTCTTTCTGAGAGCCTCCAGAAAGGAACACAGCACTCTTGACACCTTGATTTTGGCCCAGTGTGACTCTTCTAACCTCCAGAACTATAAAATAATAAATTTATGTTGTTTTAAGACACTGAGTGTGTGGTGATTTGTTCCAGCAGCAATAGGAAACTAATATAAAACCCAAAGAGATAAACATTAAAACAATAAAATGAAAACATTAAATTTTGAGAATATTGTTGCTTTCTGTCAAACTTCTATCCTCGCAAAATTCTCACCAGCTTCCCTGTCAGCTATTAGAGACTAAAAGTAATAGGGCAACCAGTTTATGAGACGTTATTCTAATGTGATATTCTCCTTTATTCATTATCCCTTCTCCCCACATACACACAAAAATGCACAAACATTTCCCAAAGGATTAAAAACAAATTTCCCTCTCCTGCTACTTACTCTTTTCAAATAATACATAGCACTATAGGTTTAGGGGAAGAAGTATCTTTTCATTTCCATGTTTATATCTTGTTTTTGCTAGCTGATAGATAGGTTTCTTTTGCCTTACCCTTTATCTTAGTTTCTTACTTACATTGCAGAAGTCATTTTATCCATCCCTCTCAACTGTGGGGATACTTAGACTACCAGGCCTTACTCAACACTGTTTGTCTGTATCAGGAAATAGGTTCGTGCAAGAGAATTTTTCTGTCAGCAATAGAAAAAATAAATTCTATCCACTTTGTATTTAGACCAGATGAAACTGAACAAAATCATATATGATGAAATACTATCCACTTCATGAGCACGAGTTTATTTGAAAATTTAGCACTGGGTTGACAATAAAAATCGCAGAGAACTAAGCAAATATAATCTGAGGGAAGAAATGGAGATATCCATCTGTTACCAAAGTTTCAAGAGTCCTCTTTCAGATCTGCAGGAAAACTAGGGAGCCTTTAGGGTATCTCTTACTCATAACTGAAAGGCCTTCAGTCTTCCAGTCATTAAATGGGTCCAGATCAAATAACTCCAAGCCCATGCATAAATGTGGGTGCTACAGCACACCCAGAATCCTGCTCATCTGCTCCTCCAACATTGGCTGGCTCTCTGAATCTACCTTCTGATGCTGCTTTAGGTCTCTTTGATCTGCCCTGTTCCTGAGCCCCAGAAGGTGACCTACTAACATGAGGCTCTAGGGCATGAAGGATTAGGATTGTTAAAAACAAGATAACAGGCACAAAACAGAGTCATTTATGCTAAGCTCCGCATCACGAACAAGACTTAATTACAATTTCAGCTCTCTCGAAATGGAATCTTAAGCCAGTTCATCCGGAATCTCCTGATCTGCACTACTGAGGTCACCTGCCTGATAGACCCTGCCATCCTCTAAAGGAAGGTGACCTTGCAATAACCCACCCGCTTTTTTGTCTAGTCTAACTTCCTTGACCTCTCCCCCTTCTGCCAATAAGTCTCTCATTTTGTACAGCTCGTCAGAGCTCCTTTCTATCTGCTACATTGGATGCTGTCCAATTCAAATTGACTTTTGCTCAAACTCTTACAACTTTTCTTATGCTTCAGTTTATCTTTCCTCAAAAGAGAATAATTTGCAGCAGGTAGAATCAGCAGCCCTGATGCTAAAGTTGATCTACCTTTCCCCGCCCCAGGGCATCTCTCGATGACTTTTTCTCCTCTAACCTCCCATTCTTCCATCATGTCATTTCAGCCGGTTCCCTCCCCGTCTTCCCTAAGTTCCAGGGATCTGACATCTACTCCTTCTGGAAGCCCACCTAGCAGCTGCCATCCTGGGTCACTCTCTCCATCCCCAGGGAGGACACCATTTTAGTTGCTCTGTTACTTCCTCTCTAAGCCCAGACTTGGTTCAGGCCTTTTCGTTTTATAACCAAAGGGCCCACTAAGTAGTTTTTCTAAACCAAAGCATATGATTTTCCATGAGGTGAATTCTGCTATCCCCACAGAATAAAAATGTGGCTAGTCAGTTGAGGTTTTCTTTAATAATAATATTTTTCTTCCCACTGAAATATAGGATGTATTTCTTCATCTATTTTTGCTGTGTAAGCCCACAAATAGTTGCATTAACATAGGATGTTGGTTTTAACAAAATGCTCTCGCAGCATGTTGGAAAGTGGTACTGCCCATCCAGCGGGGGTACAAAAGTGCTTTAAAGAGGGGGAAAGCACTGGGTTAGATCCTGATTGCATGTTATGCCCTGGGGTGATGCCAAAAAGGGCAACTCAGAATGAAATTTTCCTCTATTCCAGCATCACATAAATGGAAATGGCTATTTCTGAGTATATCCAGATTTTCTTAATTTCCCTTTACAGCGTAGGTCTATTTTCTCAAAGTGTATGTAGTCTAGAGACCACTATATTAAAATAACCTCTGTTTGTTAAAAATGTGGGTTCCTGCCCAAGGTCTCCCTGTCCAAATGAATCAGAGTTTTCAGGAGTAGGACCCGGGAATGTGCATTTTTTAAAATGGCAATGCGGGAATTCCCTGGCCGTCTAGCGTTCAGGGCTCCGGGCTTCCCTGCATGGGGCAAGGGTTCCATCCCTGGTTGGGGAACTGAGATCTTGCATGCTGTGTGGCACGGCCAAAGAAAATTAAAAGAAAATAAAAACGGCAATGCAACTTTTATGGCCAGCTAAGCTTAAGAGCCATATCCAGAGTAAAGTAGCTTCAATACATGGATTAAGCCATTGAGCATTGCAGGAAACATATCTTATCCTTTGTAGTCATCGTTTCCCAGAATAAAAAATAAGTGTCAAAATAAGGAGTAACTTTACAAGAGAGAAAACTGACAAATACTTCTCAGCCAGGTGATCAAATTCAACAACTACAGTGATAAGTTGTGTCGATAGTAGGTACCTTGATGTGATATGATGAAAATGGTACTTTACCTCTGTGGTCTTCCCCTCAAAGCCCATAACCCCCGTCAAATCATGAGAAAAACAGCAGATAAATTTCAACTGAGGGATATTCTACAAAATCCTAACTAGACCCCTCAAAACTGTCAAGGTCATCAAAAACAAGGGAAATTTGAGAACTGTCACAGCCCAGAGGAGCCTCAGGAGACATGATGACTGAAAGTAATGTGGTTTCCTGGATGGAATCCTGGAACAGAAGAAAGACATTAGGGAAAAATGAAAGAAATCTAAAGAAAGTATGGACTTTAGTTAATAATAATATATTAACATTGGTTCACCAATTGTGACAAATGTACTATATTAAGGTAAAATGCTAATAACAGGGGAAGCTGGGTGGAGGATAGACAAAAACTCTCTTTACTACCTTCAGAGCTTTTCTGTAAATCCAACCTCTACTACAATTAAAAATTCATTTAAAAGCTTTTTAAAAATGGGAGTCGAGACAGATAAGATTGATCTACACTATTGTTCTTTGCACTGACTACCTAGTCCATCAATCAAAGCTCTATTCCACACGGGTTAATATCACTAAGATAAAAAAGTTGATCAAATAACTGACATCATGGTATATGTAACCAATAGGTTTAATTCTTCTATGTTGTTTACACACAGGGCTCCCATGCTGTACAAGTCCAGAGGGTTCTAGTCATACAAAATGAGAGTGAAAGGAAATCATTTCTGTAGAACTGTAGGGAGGAAAGACTTTCCCTACCTTCCTAGGTCCAAAAGCTGAGCCTATGAAATAAACTGACAATGGTACTTTAACAAGAGAAAATGTTTATAAATTTATTAACTTAGTACTACATGTATGGAGGCATCACAGAAAAAAAAAATACCCCAAAAAAGAGTGATATATGAGAGCTTATATATTGTCTTAATAGGTGGAGGGGTGATGTAGACATTTAAAGGAAAGTAAATGATTTTTAGGAAAGATGAATGAGCCCTTAGAAAAACAGGTGGGAGACCTGATAATTTTTGATAAAGTTTGTCTGAGTGTGGTTTCCACTTCTCCTCTCCTCTCCTGTGATCAGAGCAGATCTTCCCTGGTTGAAGAAATTCCCAGAGAGGAGATTTATAACTGCCTTCCTTTTGAAGCATCTGTCTTTAGGCAGATAAGGGGAAATCAGAGAAAGTGTCTCGCTGCATTTGCTGTTTCTCAAGTGCCTATAGCTCAAAGTAATCAATATACCAAAGTGGCATATTTTGGGGCAACAGGTCCTGAACTCCTTCAGAATACAATATGAGTATCACTGGAATTGTTCTAACTTCTGGCCTATTTACATACCATGAGTAGAAATTATCAACTCATTTGAGCTTCTAGTGGGTAAAATGTACAAGTAGGATATAAGCAGGGAGCCTTTGGTGTGTCATGTTTATTTCTCAAGTAAGTCTACCAAGAATAAAAAAAAAAGCCATCCCCCAATGTATCTGCTCCGGCCACCACTAATCTTATGAATGAATACTCTATTCACCTTCTCAACTGGCAGGACATTGCTTCTCTCCATCAGTAGTTATCTGCTGCGCTCATTTCTCCTCACTCCTTTTTAGATAACTTAGTCTCCTCCAGCTGAGAACCCACTTCTCACCACTCAGGTCAAAATGTGAAGGGAAGAGTGAAAAGGGAGAAAAGTCCTAAGGGTCTTTCCCCAACCGCTTGTCCATGTGTGTTACCCTAGAGCAAGTGCTTATTGGCTTGCTTGCAAGAATCTGTTGTTAAATCTACAGCAATTTTGTAAATTGGTTGTTAAAGTATTAATAGCTTTAAATCATCATGATCGGAGTATTTTATACTCAAAAATTGGCAAACACTACAAATCGGGGCTTTTTTCCCCCTCCAGTACCCACCACGCCTTATTTCATATATGAATCTACAGACCTCAGAGCCCTGGTCTCCTCCCCATTTCCTGTAAAAGTTCCTCTGACATGTAGAAGATGGGTTTGGGTTTTTCTTTTTCCTTTTTTGTTTTTATCCTTAAACACCTAGCTCCATTGTCTTGGTCAAATTGTTTTGGTCTCAAGAAACTGAGTCTCAGTCATGATAACTCAAAAAAAGAGATAAGAGTTGTGATAGTAACTGAAAAGACACAGAAGAATCTCAGATAAACCAAGGCAGAAAGTACACAGTCTGATGTTAGGGTACATGAACCCAACAGGTCCCCACCACTGGGAGTCACCCAATTAGCTGCTTTATGGTACAATCAGCCGCAGGCTGGGGAATCTCAGTAAATTCAGCTGCCTCTCTGCTTACAGGTCCAAGGTTCACACAGGCTAACACAGTGAAACATGGCCAGCACATCTTCCTATAAGACGCAGGACTTGTCAGGCTTCCCTGGTGGCGCAGTGGTTGAGAGTCCGCCTGACCATGCCGGGGACACGGGTTCGTGCCCTGGTCTGGGAAGATCCCTCATGCCGCGGAGCGCCTGGGCCCGTGAGCCATGGCCGCTGAGCCTACGCGTCCAGAGCCTGTGCTCCGCAACGGGAGAAGCCACAACAGTGAGAGGCCCGCGTACCGAAAAAAAAAAAGAAGAGTTAGGATTTATTCTTCCCTATAGGATCTGGCTGGAAATCGATGCCTTATTTTTTTATTTTTTTGCGGTACATGGGCCTCTCACTGTTGTGGCCTCTCCCATTGTGGAGCACAGGCTCCGGACGCACAGGCTCAGCGGCCATGGCTCACAGGCCCAGCCGCTCTGCGGCATGTGGGATCTTCCCAGACCGGGACACGAACCCGTGTCGCCTGCATCGGCAGGCGGACTCTCAACCACTGCGCCACCAGGGAAGCTCTCGATGCCCTATTTTTATTTAACTGTTTGCAATGAAATTCACAAGATGCGTCCAAAAAGCTGAGTTCTTACCTGAGTTGACAGTAGAACTTGAGTTCTATGTAAGAGGCAGGAGAGAAACTATCAAAGTATACAATCCTCCTTAACAGATCAGGAATGGTTAGAAATTGGAGGGATTTCATTTCAACGATGATATAGCCCCTCATATGTGACAGGAAATCTGGTTAGACAGTCATGATAAAGGATTTATCAAGCAACAATCTTTCCAGGAACTCATCTTTTAATAAGAAACTCATGATCTAATTGGAAATAAAGGATGGTAACAGCAGAGTTTGTAGCATGTTGTAGATCAAGTCTTGGGGGTTTCAAAAAAGTCAGACTGAGTTCAGAGGTTACCCTGCAGGTGGATCATGTCTTCCAGGTTCTTGTTGCCTCCTGACTTCTCATTGTCTGTTTGGTCCAGAGGAGACACCTCCTGCTTAGGTGGAGAGTGGAAGCATCATTACTTTCAAAGACAACAAGTACAGGGTGGAAAGAAGTGTGGTCCCTAATTTCACTTTTAAGAAAGATACGTTTCCGGGCTTCCCTGGTGGCGCAGTGGTTGAGAGTCCGTCTGCCGATGCAGGGGACACAGGTTCGTGCCTCGGTCCAGGAGGATCCCGCATGCCGCGGAGCAGCTGGGCCCATGAGCCATGGCTGCTGAGCCTGCACGTCTGGAGCCTGTGCTCCGCAACGGGAGAAGCCACAACAGTGAGAGGCCCACGTGCTGCAAAATAAAAAGAAAAAAAAAAGAAAAAAAAGAAAGATAAATTCCTGGCTCCCTAAATGGAGAGTTTAAAAACCTCCCATACAGCAATCATTACAAATGATGGCTGGATTTTCTAGCACTATTCATATCGAATTCCCCTTCTGAGTAAGACTAATAGGATTCCTTAATCTGGTTGTGAAACCTAACATTGTTACTCTAGGGAAATTCACTGCAAATTAAACCATCGGATTGCAGCTGGACTTTTGGAACGAAGGACATCCGTCCCAGCGAGCAGAAATAAGACTGTTGATCTGGGTGAGAGTTCAACGCCACTGACCTCCCCTTCCTTACATTGCAAGTGTGCCTGCAATTTAGGAGAAACAGGAAGTTAACCCTGAGAAGGGAATCATGAGTTATTGTAACAAATGAATTCTTGACTAGAGACTTCTCAAACGCAAGGGCTTTCTATACACATACGGATATTTTCCTGTTTTTCTTTTCATTCTTCAGTTTTAAGAGTAAAGGAAATTTTGAAGAGCATGGCTGTGAAAATTATGGATTTCCAGTCAATCTTTTCAGTGTCTAACACTCCAAAAATAATGTTCTAAGCAATTTTCATTGATGAAAACAGCTAATGTGGAAATAAACTTCCACCCTCTAAGCTATGTGGTTATAAGACATTGCGGCTCTCCCTCTAAGACCTGCTGAGTTCTTTTTGTGTTTGGGCTATGAACATAAGCAACCAGCTGTTCCTAATCCCTAAATTATAGAGTTTGGGGAAAACAAGAAATAAAGAGGACAAGAAGGCGAAACAAGAGCTTTGTCAGCCACTCCATGTATATATTTTGTTGCTATTAAGTCATTCACAAACATTTATTGAGCCCCACTATTTGCCAGACACTGTAGTTTGGCACCGGGGATATATTGGTGCACAAAAAAGATATGTTCCCTGCCAACAGTCTTAAAGAAGTAAAAGCTAGAGAATTCCCTGTCAGTCCAGTGATTAGGACTCCACACTTTCACTGCTGAGGGCCCGAGTTCAATCCCTGGTCACATAACTAAGATCCCACGAGCTGTGCAGCGTGCTCAAAAAAAAAAAAAAAAAAGGTAATAGCTAACATTTACATGGTGCTTATAGTTTCACCCTTGTTCTAAGCATTTTCTTATATTAAACTCATTTAATTTAATTTATGAAATAGGTACTGCTATCATCTCCAATTTAGAGATGAGGAAACTGAGAAGCAATTATACTCCAATAAAGATGTTTAAAAAAAAAAGAGAGATGAGGAAACTGAGGCTCAGTTTTAAATGATAATCACATAAATTGACTAGTGAATATATAATTTCAAAGCAATCTAAGGTCTCTGATGGAAAGTTATACCAGTGGCTCACTTCAAGCAGTGGATCCTGGGATCATACATCACTTCAAGCAGTGGATCCTGGGATCATACATCATTCCTTGAACAGTTCTATGGTAAAGGGCAGATCCAAAAGTTGTGTTATTAGGCAAGTGACTTTAGTCCTCAAAAAAAGAGCAGTCAGTTAAATATAAAGGAATTGTCTCTCTAGAATATCCATCTAGACTTAGAATGTTAAAACTCCATTCTGTATCTCTTTCTGCCATTGCCCTGTGAGGAAATGTCATAAGTCTTGGTCTTCCTGTTTTGGGGAAAAACATCTCCCACAAGATTGATGTCTGAATAAAGTTTCAGCCATTTTCAGCTACTATTGTAAAAAATGTTCTCTGTAGGAAAATGAATTTCATATCATCAGAGATGCAAACTAATACACTGACTTTTATCCTGGAGCAATAGTGGATGGGTGTGTCTAAACCTGGTAACCCAATGGCATGCTTTGGAATCATGCTAAGTGGATCAAAAGTTCTAATCTGGTCGAGGGGAGACAGTTTTTTCATTAGAGCTATGCTGTAGCTTTGTCTCATCAGCACTGTGTTCTCATCAACCAAGCTTTCTGAACCAGCTCAAATGCTGTTAGTTTCAGTGGCAGAGTCTACCTCTCCCAGGAAATGTGCATAGCATTAGGTTAACAATTTGCATCAAACAATTAGCATTAAATTAGGACACAATCATTTGGAAATTTATGTATTCACTAAAATGATAATAGAAAACTACACAGAAATGCTACCATTAAAATGATAATATAAAGACTACACAGAAATACAATTTGTGATTTGAATTCATTGGGAAAACATAGGATATAAAACTGCGTGAATTATATTCATAATTAAATGAATTATCAAAGCACCAAAGACTAGAAAGTCACAAAAAATAAAAAGAGGTCAAGATTGTATCAGAGTGAAGAAATTATGATACTTCTTATACCTTTCTATAATGGGCCATGTCTTTTTAAATTGAAAGGAAGAAAATGTAATGTTTTATGTGCTGGCCTTGGTTTACTACTAACTGCTCTTGTCAAAGTTCAGAAATGGGAGCCATACCATGACTAGAGGTATAAATCCACAGAGTTACTATGTCCTCCTTCATCAAAATAGAATTCTTGAAAAGAAGAAAACAAAATCTATCTGCATAGCTCCAGAGCACAGAAAAATCACATGCTGACTTTACTTAATAGGACATACACAACCATTCTTTAGTAGGGTTCTGGAATAATGCATATTTGTCTCCAGTCTTAAATACTTGTGATGCTCTGTTGTTTAAAAAAAGATCTTGGAAATTTTCTGGCAGTCCAGTGGTTGGGACTCCGTGCTCTCACTGCAGGGGGCCAGGTTCCATCCCTGGCTGGGGAACTAAGATCCTGCAAGCCACTGCTCAGTGCAGCCAAAAAAAAAAAAAACAAAAAAGATCTTGTGCACATGTCTCTGTCCTCCCAGCTCCCAGGCAGCTTCTCCTTGCCAAGCCTGTGATTCAAGGCTATCTGTGTTAGAGCGTGGATACAGGCTCTGCCCCACTGGCTCATCCCTGGTCCATATCTCACCTGCTTGGTAAGGAGCTGAAGGGACCAGCAATTGAGTCTCTGTCACACACATATTTATTTGCTTGAAGCAGATAGTTAATGTTCTTTCAGTGGTTCTCAAAGTGTGGTTCCCCAGACCAACAGTGTCAGCATCACCTGGTATCTGGTTAGAAATGCACATGTTTCAGGCCCCACCCCAGACCTACTGAATCAGAATTTCTGGGTGAAGCCCAGTAATCTGTTTAAACAAGACCTCCAGGTGATTGTGACACTCACTACGGAGAACCACTGTCCTGTTCCATAAGCCTAATTATAATATATTTCTACTTAGATACCAACACAAGCAGCAAGAATATATTACTTTAAATTCTAATTTGCTATTGTAATCACAATTATCTTAACATCTTATTTTTGAAATAATTATAGAAGTGTAGAGGAAATGCAAAAAAAAAAATGATGCAGAGATATTTTTATACCCTCCACCTAGCTTCCCCTAATGCTAACATCTCACATAATGAAGGAACATGAATCAAAACAGGGAGATTAATTTTGGTACAAGACTCTTAGCTAAACTACATTTTCCACTTGGATTTCACCAGTTTTCCCACCAACGTTTCTTTACTGTTCCAGGATCCAATCTAGGATTTCACATTGCATTTAATTGTCACGACTCCTTGGTCTCTTCTCATCTGTGACAGTTTCTTGGTCTTCCTTTGCTTTCCATGACCTTGACATTTTTGACAAGTACTAATCAGATAGTTGCAGAGTATCCCTCAGTTTGAGTTTGTCTGATATTTTCTCATGATGAGATTGAAGTTGTATGTTTTGAGGAAGTAAAACACAGTGGTGATGTGCCTTTTTATTGCATCACATCAGCTGGTATAGTATGTTGATAATATATCTTATTAAAGGTGATCCACTTGGTTAAGCTGGTATCTGCCAGGTCTCTCTACCATAAAGTTACTATTTTCCCCATTATTATTAATAATTGAGGCTATGCAAATATTCAGCATCTCTTTAAACGTCCATCTACTGACCTTAGCATTTAGTGGATAATCACATTTTTTTTTTTTTTTTGTGGTACGCGGGCCTCTCACTGCCGTGGCCTCTCCCGTTGAGGAGCACAGGCTCCGGATGCGCAGGCTCAGCGGCCATGGCTCACGGACCCAGCCGCTCCACGGCATGTGGGATCTTCCCGGACTGGAGCACAAACCCGTATCCCCTGCATTGGCAGGCGGACTCTCAACCACTGCACCACCAGGGAAGCCCGGATAATCACATATTTTTAAAACTATATCTCAGGCTTCTCTGGTGGTGCAGTGGCTAAGAATCCGCCTGCCAATGCAGGGGACATGGGTTCGAGCCCTGGTCTGGGAAGATCCCACATGCCGCAGAGCAACTAAGCACGTGCATCACAACTACTGAGCCTGCGCTCTACAGCCTGCGAGCCACAACTACTGAAGCCCGCGTGCCTACAGCCCGTGCTCCGCAACAAGAGAAGCCACGACAATGAGAAGCCCACGCAACGGCAATGTAGAGTAGCCCCTGCTCACTGCAACTAGAGAAAGCTCACGCACAGCAACGAAGACCCAACGCAGCCAAAAATAAATAAAATAAAATAAAAAAATAATATATATATGTGTGTGTGTGTGTGTATATATATATATATACACACACACACATACATATATATATTATTTTTTAATATATATATAATATAATATATATATAATTAATATATATAATATATATAACATATATATATAATTTTAATATAATATAATATATTATAATATATAATATAATATAATATAATATAATATATATAATATAATATATATAATATATATAACATATATATAATTTTAATAATATATATATGTATGTGTGTGTGTATATATATATATGTATATGTATATATATGTATGTGTGTGTGTATATATATATATATTATTTTTTAATATATATATAATATAATATATATATAATTAATATATATATATAATATAATATAACATATATATATAATTTTAATATAATATAATATATTATAATATATAATATAATATTATATATATAATATAATATATATATAACATATATATATAATTTTAATAATATATATATGTATGTGTGTGTGTGTATACATATATATATATATATATATAATCCACATCACCATAGTTTAGGTGGCTCTGGCTAAGATTGGCTAAGCAGGGCACGCAGGTCTCGTCTGTGACTGTGATGTTTGAGGAATAGTTTCTTGGGACAGAGACAGAAGACCTGAGGAGACAGAGGGCAACAGGATCACACACTCTTTGCCAGTCCCAGGGATATGCCTGATCCCATATAGAACGCTCCTGAAGGGAATGATTTCCATCAAGGATTTTAAGAGCAGCTTATAGTACTGCTCTGGGTCTCAGATGATAAACTGGAGCCCTGAAGTGGGAAGAGAGGCATACTGATTTCTGCATGGAACGCCAGAAGAAGAGTGACAACTGACAAGAAAACCTAAGGAACTTTCTAGTAGGAGAATCATGTTCTTCCTTGGGGCAGGGGTGAACTACAGCCTCTGGGGAAGCCACCTTCAGTGAGGATGCCAGAGCTAAAGAAAAGAGTGGTCTTTTTCCAGAGCAGGGGGAGATTTTATGAGGAGGCAGTGAGACTTGTGAGGTGGTGAGTTGCCAGGGGAGTGAGTAAGCCAGAAAGCTGAGGTGAATAATGTGACAGCACTCCATTTGTACCAAAAGACTCTGGCAGAGGCAGAAAAGAAGGGTCTCGGCATATAATTATGCAATCATACACTCAATTCATCACATGACCAACCAAAACTCTATTTTTTTTTTTTAGGGGTTGCAAATATTTATTTCACAGTTGACACCTTTCTTTTCACTTTGTATAAAGCATTTCTTACCTTGCTGAAATGAGTTTTTTTTTTTTTTAACATCTTTATTGGAGTATAATTCCTTTACAATGGTGTGTTAGTTTCTGCTTTATAACAAAGTGAATCAGCTATACATATACATATGTTCCCATATCTCCTCCCTCTTGCATCTCCCTCAAAACCTCCCTATCCCACCCCTCTCAGTGGACACAAAGCACTGAGCTAATCTCCCTGTGCTATGTGGCTGCTTCCCACTGACTATTTTACATTTGGTAGGGTATATATGTCCATGAGACTCTCTCACTTTGTCTCAGCTTACCCTTCCCCCTCCCTGTGTCCTCAAGTCCATTCTCTACATCTGCCTCTTTATTGCTGTCCTGCCCCTAGGTTCTTCAGAACCTTTTTTTTTCTTCTTTAGATTCCATATGTATGTGTTAGCATATGGTATTTGTTTCTCTTTCTCACTTACTTCACTCAATATGACAGTCTCTAGGTCCATCCAACTCACTACAAATAACTCAGTTTCATTTCTTTTTATGGCTCAGTAATATTCCATTGTATATATGTGCCACATCTTCATTATCCATTCAGCCGTTGATGGACACTTAGGTTGCTGCCATGTCCTGGGTATTGTAAACAGAGCTGCAATGAAAATTGTGGTACATGACCCTTTTTGTATTATGGTTTTCTCAGGGTATATGACCAGTAGTGGGATTGCTGGGTCATATGCGAGTTCTATTTGTAGTTTTTTAAGGAACCTCCATACTGTCCTCCATAGTGGCTGTATCAATTTACATTCCCACCAACAGTGCAAGAGGGTTCCCTTTTCTCCACACCCTCTTCAGCATTTATTGTTTGTAGATATTTTGATGATGGCCATTCTGACTGGTGTGAGGTGACACCTCATTGTAGTTTTGATTTGCATTTCTCTAATTATTCGTGATGTTGAGCATTCTTTCATGTGTTTGTTGGCAATCTGTATATCTTCTTTGGAGGAATGTCTATTTAGCTCTTCTGCCATTTTGGACTGGGTTGTTTGTTTTTTTGATATTGAGCTGCATGAGCTGCTTGTAAATTTTGGAGATTAATCCTTTGTCAGTTGCTTCATTTGCAAATATTTTCTTCCATTCTAAGAGTTGCCTTTCGTCTTGTTTATGGTTTCCTTTGTTGTGCAAAAGGTTTGAAGTTTCATTAGGTCCCATTTGTTTATTTTTGTTTTTATTTCCATTTCTCTAAGAGGTGGGTCAAAAAGGATCTTGCTGTGATTTATGTCATAGAGTGTTCTGCTTATGTTTTCCTCTAAGAGTTTTATAGTGTCTGTCCTGACATTTAGGACTTTACTCCATTTTGAGCTTATTTTTGTGTATGGTGTTAGGGAGTGTTCTAATTTCATTCTTTTACATGTAGCTGTCCAGTTCTCCCAGCACCACTTATTGAAGAGGCTGTCTTTTCTCCATTGTATATTCTTGCCTCCTTTATCAAAAATAAGGTGACCATATATGTGTGGGTTTATCTCTGAGCTTTCTTTCCTGTTCCATTGATCTATACTTCTGTTTTTGTGCCAGTACCATACTGTCTTGATTACTGTAGCTTTGTAGTATAGTCTGAAATCAGGCAGCCTGATTCCTCCAGCACTGCTTTTCTTTCTCAAGATTGCTTTGGCTATTCGGGGTCTTTTGTGTTTCCATACAAATTGTGAAATTTTTTGTTCTAGTTCTATGAAAATGACATTGGTAGTTTGGTAGGGATTGCATTGAATCGGTAGATTGCTTTGGGTAGTATAGTCATTTTCACAATATTGATTCTACTTGTCCAAAACATGGTATACCTCTCCATCTGTTGGTATCATCTTTAATTTCTTTCATCAGTGTCTTATAGTTTTCTGCATACAGGTCTTTTGTCTTCTTAGGTAGGTTTATTCCTAAGTATTTTATTCTTTTTGTTGCAATGGTAAATGGGAGTGTTTCCTTAATTTCACTTTCAGATTTTTCATCATTAGTGTATAAGAATGCGAGAGATTTCCTGCATTAATTTTATATCCTGCAACTTTACAAAATTCATTGATTAGCTCTAGTAGTTTTCTGGTAGCATGTTTAGGATTCTCTATGTATAATATCATGTCATCTGCAAACAGTGACAGTTTTACTTCTTTTTTTCCAATTTGTATTCCTTTTATTTATTTTTCTTCTCTGATTGCTGTGGCTAGGACTTCCAAAACTGTGTTGAATAACAGTGGTGAGAGTGGACATCCTTGTCTTGTTACTGATCTTAGAGAAAATGGTTTCAGTTTTTCACCATTGAGGACAATGATGTCTGTGGGTTTGTCATATATGGCCTTTATTATGTTGAGGTAAGTTCCCTCTATGCCCACCTTCTGGAGAGTTTTTGTCATAAATGGGTGTTAATTTTGTCAAAACCTTTTTCTGCACTTATTGAGATGATCATATGGTTTTTATTCTTCAATGTGTTAATATGGTATATCACATTGATTGATTTGCAAATATTGAAGAATCCTTGCATTTCTGGGATAAACCCCACTTGATCATGGTGTATGATCCTTTTAACGTGCTGTTGGATTCTACTTGCTAGTATTTTGTTGAGGATTTTAGCATCTATGTTCATCAGTGATATTGGTCTGTAGTTTTCTATTTTTGAGATATCTTTGTCTGGTTTTGGTATCAGGTTGATGGTGGCCTCATAGAATGAGTTTGGGACTGTTCCTCCCTCTGCTATATTTTTGAAGAGTTTGAGAAGGATGGGTGTTAGCTTTTCTCTAAATGTTTGATAGAATTCGCCTGTGAAGCCATCTGGTCCTGGGCTTTTGTTTGTTGGAAAATTTTTAATCACGGTTTCAATTTCAGTCCTTGTGATTGGTCTGTTTATATTTTCTATTTCTTCCTGGTTCAGTCTCGGAGGTTGTGCTTTTCTAAGAATTTGTCCATTTCTTCCAGGTTGTCCATTTTATTGGCATATAGTTGCTTGTAGTAATCTTTCATGATCCTTTGTATTTCTGCAGTGTCAGTTGTTACTTCTCCTTTTTCATTTCTAATTTTATTGATTTGAGTCTTCTCCATTTTTTTGTTGAGTCTGGCTAGTGGTTTATCAATTTTGCTCTCTTCTCAAAGAACCAGCTTTTAGTTTTATTTATCTTAGCTATTGTTTCCTTCATTTCTTTTTCATTTATTTCTGATCTGATCTTTATGATTTCTTTCCTTCTGCTAACTTTGGGGGTTTTTTGTTCTTCTTTCTCTAATTACTTTAGGTGTAAGGTTAGTTTGTTTATTTGAGATGTTTCTTGTTTCTTGAGGTAGGATTTTATTCTTTTAAACTTCCCTCTTAAAACTGCTTTTGCTGCATTCCATAGGTTTTGGGTCATCGTGGTTTCATTGTCATTTTTTTCTAGGTCTTTTTTGCTTTCCTCTTTGATTTCTTCAGTGATCTCTTGGTTATTTAGTAGTTTATTGTTTAGCCTCCATGTGTTTGTACTTTTTACAGATTTTTTTCCTGTAATTGGTATCTAGTCTCACAGCACTGTGGTTGGAAAAGATACTTGATATGATTTCAAAATTCTTAAATTTACCAAGGCTTGATTTGTGATCCAAGATATGATTTATCCTGGAGAATGTTCCATGAACACTTGAGAAGAAAGTGTATTCTGCTGTTTTTGGATGGAATGTCCTATAAATATCAATTAAATCCATCTTGTTTAAAGCTTGTGTTTCCTTATTTATTTTCCTTTTGGATGATCGCTCTATTGGTGAAAGTGGGGTGTTAAAGTCCCCTACTATGATTGTGTTACTGTCGATTTCCCCTTTTATGGCTGTTAGCATTTGCCTTATGTATTGAGGTGCTCCTATGTTGGGTGCATAAATATTTATAATTGTTATATCCCTTTATCATTATGTAGTGTCCTTCTTTGTCTCTTCTAATAGTCTTTATTTTAAAGTCTATTTTGTCTGATATGAGAATTGCTAATCCAGCTTTCTTCTGATTTCCATTTACATGGAATACCTTTTTCCATCCCCTCACTTTCAATCTGTATGTGTCCCAGGTCTGAAGTGGGTCTCTTTTAGATGGCATATGTACAGGTCTTGTTTTTGTGTCCATTCAGGCAGTCTATGTCTTTTGGTTGGAGCATTTAGTCCATTTACATTTAAGGTAGTTATCGATATGTGTGTTCCTATTACGATTTTCTTAATTGTTTTGGCTTTGTTATTGTAGGTCTTTTCCTTCTCTTGTGTTTCCTTCACTCTAGATTAGTTCTGTAGCATCCGATAAAGTTTATTGCTTCTGAACATTTTCTAATGCTTTTCTTTTCAAGTGGCACTAGAATGATTTTAGGAGTTGAGACCATATTATCCAACAAGGCCATGAGGGAATATCCAATTAGATGTCATTTTAGTATCTAGTAGGAGTTGGGACCTTACAAGATAAGGAAATTAGGAAGAGGGTGAGGAATTCCCTCAAGTTCAAAGTGTTTTGGATCTAGCTGGGAAAACATTTAAGTATAGTATGCACCAAAGAAATGTAAAATTCAATTAAGTATAGTACTGTCCTGGGTCTGAGCTGCAATCTTTTATTCGTAGATGGAAGGAAAAGATAAGGATATCAGGCAATGTCAGGTGTCATCCTTCACTTTATGTCAACTTGACTGGATCAGGGATGCTCAGAGAACTGACTAAACATTGTTTCTGGGTTTGTCTATGAAGGTGTTTCCAGATGAGCTAAGCATTTGAATCTGTAAAGTATATTGCCCTTCTTGGTATGGGTGGCCATCTTCCAATCCACTAGCATCTGAATAGACAAAAGACAGAGGAAGGGAGAATTTACCCCTTTTCGGCAGGAGTGCTTGAGCTCAGACATCAGTCTTCTCTGCCTTGAACTGAGACTTAACACCATTGGCTCTCCTGGTACTCAGGCCTTTGGATGTAAATTGAACTATAGCATCAGCTCTTCTCATTCTCTGGTTTGCATCTGGTGAATTCTGAGACTTACCCTTCATAATTGCATAAGCCAATTCCTCATAAATAAATAAATAAATATATATATATATAAAAAATACATGTATATAGATATATAAGTATATGCTATTGGTTCTTTTCCTGTGGAGAACCCTAATACACCAGGGAAATGATAACTATCTTCTCTAACTTTGGAACCATGATACAGTGACTGTACTTGGCTTAGCAGTTGGGATGGGGAAGAATCAATCCAGTTGTCATCCTAGGCAACATTTCCACTTGTTATGCCACCTCAACCAGCTGTTTTCTGGAAAACTTTAGAATCAGGTCTAGAGATGTCTCAGAGAATCAAGCATATAGTATTAATGTTCTTTGTATTGTGCTTAAGAAAAATACATATAATATTTGGTACTTAAAACCCGTCATGCTTAAGAGAACTTGGCCTATTACAAAAACAATTCAGCCTATGATATCAACTTAAAACATATCATTGATTAATTGATCTTAACTCATGATTTTAGTAGAAAGGAATGAGAAAAATTCTTACTGAACTTATGACATTGAAGTTATACAAAGATTTAGGATATACCATATTAATAAACTTTATTTTTTATTGAAGGATAGTTGATGTACAATAATATAATATGTTACAGGTGTACAATGTAGTAATTCACAATTTTTTAAAGTTTTACTCCATTTATAGTTATAAATTATTGGCTATATTTCCTATGTTGTACAATATATTCTTGTAGCTTTATTTATTTTTTATTTACTTTTATTTTTGGCTGCATTGGGTCTTCACTGCTGCACGCAGGTTTCCTCTAGTTGCAGTGAGCAGGGGCTACTCTTCGTTGTGGTGTGCGGGCTTCTCATTGTGGTGGCTTCTCTTGTTGCAGAGCACAGGCTGTAGGCGTGCGGGCTTCAGTAGTCAGAGCACATGAGTTCAGTAGCTGTGGCTCTCGGGCTCAGGCTCAGTAGTTGTGGTGCACAGGCTTAGCTGCTCCGCAGCATGTGGGATCTTCCCAGACCAGGGCTCAAACCAGTGTCCCCTGCATTGGCAGGCAGATTCTTAACCACTGCACCACCGAAGAAGACCCCCCTTGTAGCTTATTTTATACTTAATAGTTTGTACCTCTTAATCCCCTACCCCTATGTTGCCCCTCCCCCCTTCCCTCTCCCCACTGGTAACCACTAGCTTGTTCTTCACATCTGTGAGTCTGCTACTTTTCTGTTACATTCACTAGTTTGTTGTATTTTTTAGATTCCACATGTGAGTGATAACATACAGTATTTGTCTTTCTCTGTCTGATTAATTTCACTTAACATAATGCCCTCCAAGTCCATTATGAGAGTTATAAGAATTTAAGTACGTTTGAGGTTTATTTGATAATTGAAGTATCTTAAAAGGTAATCAAATATGTAAACTGTGGTTTAATCTAATGAAAGAAGTTTAAGTTTGTAAATGAAACCAAGGATCAAACCCCTATATTAGTTTCTATGGCTTCTGTAACAAATGACCACACATTATATGGCATAAAACAACAGAAATTTATTGTTTCCCAGTTCTGAGGGCTAGAAGCCTGCGATTAAAATATCAGCAGGGCCACATTCCTTCCAAAGTTTCTAGGAAATAATCCTTCCTGCCTCTTTAAGCTTCTGGTGGCTCCTGGCTTTCCCCGGCTTGTGGCAGCATCCCTCCAGTCTCTGCCTCTGTCTTCATATGACCCTATTCTCCGTGTATTTTCTGTCTCTAATAAGACCACTTTCATTGTATTTAGGGCCAGCCCTAATCCAGTATGACCTCATCTTGATCCTTACCTAAATATCAACTGCAAAAATCCTATTTCCCAAATAAAGTCACATTCTGAGGTTCTGAGTGGACATGAATTTGGAGGGGACACTATCCTACCCACTAAACATTTTAAGAGTGATTGTTAGAGTTTGCTAGACTTATAAGTAGAATAATGAGATTTGTAATCTAAAGACTACTAAGAGCAAGGGTTTTGAGTATGTTTCTTTAACTAACTGATTATTAATTTGAAAACCAAGGTCACCTCTGAATAATTTATTCTGCATTCAGTTTTCTCTCAAGGTCACCCAGCAACTCACAGTCACACAAAAGAATACTTTTTATTAAAAAGGCTCTGGCAAGGTGGCTTTCCTCATTCTCATTCTGCTCTAATATTTCTCTTTGAAGACAGCAGCATTTCTGCCTGTTATTCACTTAAACTGACTAAACCTGGGCAAAATGAACACTTTTCATGATAAAGCAGTTTAAGAATAGGATTCGTATCAAAGGCCAGAAGAATATCCCAAACACCAGGATGAAACAGCTCTGGAGAACAAAGCTGCAAAGCTACAGTCTCAGGTGAAGCCCAAAATAACCTTTAGCTGATTGAAAGAAAGTAGACCACAACAAAAACATAATTTGTCAGTGTTTGCTATTTTTAGAGTCTTCAGGAAGCAGAATTATAACACAGAAAGGATTTTCAGATAAAAACATCTTAGCTAACGCTAGCAAATCTTGCAAAAGTCAAACGATCCCGAGTACAGATGAACTCCTTCCAGATTTCTTGGATAATGGCTTCTACTCCACAGCTGCTGAGGGCTCAAGGCAAGGGGCTGCAGGTCTGGAGCCTGCCCACTGAGAACATTCAGGACTTTCATTACTTCCTAGAGACAACCTACAGCAAGAGCTTAGAAGAAATGTGTGATATGTCTGTCTCCAGGCGCTGATCTGCAACAGGGCCAGGGAGATAATGAGGAAGCTCCTATCAGACAGATAAGACATCACACAGAAACTCCACTCAATTCAGCTTTACAAATGGTAAGAGAAGAAAAGGCACCAAGAGCAACAATTCCTAGAGGCTGATTTCCCCAAAGAAGTTTACATAAAGCAGTATTTGATCATAGGAAGTAGGCTTCTTTTTTAACATTCATTGTATGTGGCTTTTTAAATGTACATATTTTTCAGACAATTATGGTACTTTTCTAGTAATATCCTCATCTTTAAGGAGACTGGATAACAAATTCTTTGATTTACAGGTGTAGTTCCAAGTTCTCTCTTTAGAAACATTACCGTTATGTGTTGAACAACCCCAAAACCAAGTAATGAGCACTCTTCAGACTGCTACCCTCCTCCAAAGAGCTGAAAGAACTTTATATTAGTTGCCGAAATAGAGTTCAGATTGGAGGTGGGGAAAAGAAGAAAATACAGAAAGTAAAAACTTTGATATAATAATGAGAAAGAATTTTCTAGGCATAGAAGAAAATTAGATATAAGATGTAATAAATTGATAGGCAAATAGCAGACTGAAAAGAAGTTTTCAAATAATAAAACAAAGAAAAATACAAACAGTTAAGAGTCTTAGTTCATCAAGAGCTTAAAATCAATGAGAAAATATTGATGGGCCATTACAATTTGGCAAAGGATTGAACAGGCTTTCCTAAAAGAAAAAAATATGACAAAAAAACATGTGGATATATATTCAACATTATTAATTGTCAAAGACATCCACAACAGAAATCACTGGGCACAGATTTACTGTGTGAATGTAGCACTTATTAAACAGTATTATACAGCTTTGCATCTGCCAATCATTTAATTCTTACAACAATTCAATATTAGTAGTACTATTATTATCCTCATTTTACATTTGAAGAAACTGAGACACAGAAATGTTAGTAATTTAACCAAGGTCATGTGGCTAGTAATTGGCTTAGCCAGACTCCACGCCCAATAGTTGGGTTCCCTGCCCAGGCTCTTACCACCAGGCTTGACTGTCTTTCTGAATACTTACAATGAACCGAATGTTTGTGTCCCCCTGAAATTAATATGTTGAAATCCTAACCCCCAATATGATGATATTAGGAGAAGGGGTATTTGGGAGGTATTTAGATCGTGAGGGTGAGCCCTCACGAATGAGGTTAGTGCTCTTATAAAAGGGACCCCAGAGAGCTTTCTTGCCTTCTTTCTGACATATGAGGACACAGTGAGAAGTCAGGCAGTCTGCAACCCTGAAGAGGGTTCTTACCAGAGCCTGACCATGCTGGCATCCTGAACTTGGGTTTCCAGCCTCCAGAACTGTGAGAAATAAATTTCTGTTGTTTATAAGCCACCCAGTCTATGATAGTCTGTTACAGCAGCCTGAATGGACTAATATAGTACTGATGGGTGCAGTGAGACTCCCTCTCACATATTGTTGGTGGGCAGGAAAATTGGCGCAGTTGTTGTGGTAATAGGTACAATTGGTAAAATGAAGCAGTGGCTTTGTGTAAAAGTTCCGAAATATCTTTGTATGGAATAAGATTTTTAAAAAGGAATAAAAACCTTGATGACAATGAATAGCATAAATGTGGAATGGATCCCACTGACAACTACGGCGCCAGGAGTGAATACAGAGAAAGGGGTCTCTACCTAGTGCTAGGTTGCTGGCAAAGCTGGAACTGCAGAAGCAAAAAAGGGGAGGATTAAACACGTGTAACCGAGGGAGTCACATTTGGTGGCCTCATCTTCTCAGTAACACTGGAAGCAAAGTCACTGGCAGAAAGCTTTGAGAAGAGGGAGAGAAAGGATGCCTGGCACAATCACTGCATGGATTGTGGTAAGGAATCAGAAGAGATGAATTAAAATTTTTCTGAGGCGCAGAAGGATGGACTTTAAGCAAGACAATGGGAATTTTCAACGGACTTGGATTTGGTAATGAATTATGTCAGCCTTGGTGTCACTCTGGACTAAGAAGCTCAATTGAAGATAGGGGCAGGAATCCAAGGTTTGGAGTGGATGAGAAGACAAGGGGAAAAGGACATAAGGATTACTGAGAACATGGGCATCGTGCTGGACCATTACAACATGATTCAGGGTAAATGACAGCAAAAAATACCCAGGAGAACAGTACACAAACCCTGAAGTTTCACATTTGTGAATTGCTTCCATGGGAGGTCTTCAAGCACCTCACTGAAAATGTCAGGGAACAAATCAATATTCTTACAAAACGCCAAGCATTTAAGAGAAAATGGAAGAAAATTTCTTACACTCTCTCATTGACTTTATCAGAATCTGTGGAACTGACTTTCACTTACTTGACAGAGAAAGAACGTTACCTGATTCCTCCAATACTAATTGCACATATGGCCACCAACACAATTAAGATATAGGACGTTTTCATAGAGAACAAACTTGTGGTTGCCCAGAGGGAGGGGGTGGGGGAGGGGTGGATTGGGAGTTTGGGATTAGCCGATTCAAACTACTATATATAGAATGGATAAACAACATGTCCTACTGTATAGCACAGGGAACTATATTCAATATACTGTGATAAACCATAATGGAAAAGAATATGAGAAAGAATATATATGTATGTATAACTGAATCACTTTGCTGTACAGTAGAAATTAACATAACATTGTAAATCAACTATACTTCAATAAAATAATTTTTTTAAAAAAGATACTGGACATTTCCATCACGCTGAACAGTTTTCTTGTGTCCCTTTACAATCAATTTTCTGTCCCTTCCCTCTGGTCTGATCTGCTTCCCACTATTGTAGATTAGTCTTGTCTATTCTAGAAATTCATATAAATGAACCATATAGTAAGTACGCTCTTGGTCTGGCTTCTTTGGCTCAGCCTAGTGTTTTAAAAATTCATCCAAATTATGTGTATCAATAATTCAGTCCTTTTTATTACTAATAAGTATTTCATTGTGAATTTCACAATTTGTTGATCTATTTACTTGTTGATGGATACCTGGGCCTTTTCCACTTTGGGGCTATTAATGAAGGTCCATGTACCGCAAAAAAAAAAAAAGGGGGCAAAGGACTTGAATAGATATTTCTCTAAAAAGGATATACAAATGATCAACAAGCACATGAAAAGTTGCTCAACATCACTAATCATTAAGGAAATGCAAATAAATCAAAATCACAATGAGATACCACCTCACTCCCATTAGGGTAGCTACTATCAAAAAAACAGAAAATAACAAGTATTGATGAGGATGTGAAGAAATTGAAACTCTTGTGCAGTGTTGGTGGGAATGTAAAATGGTACAGCCAATATGGAAAACAGCATGGTGTCTCATCAAAAAATTAAAAATATTTTTACCGTATGATCCTAGCAGTTCCATTACTGGGTATATAGCCAGAAGAATTGAAATCAACGTTTTGAAGAGATATTTGTACTCCATGTTCTTAGTAACATCATCACAATAGCAAAAAAGTAAAAGCAACCGAACCAACAGATGAATAAAGAATATGTTATATAAATACAATGGAATATTATTCAGCCTTAAAAATGAAAAGAACATGGATGAAATTTGGGGACTTTATGCTAAGTGAAATAAGCCCTTCATAAAAAGACAAATACTGTGTGATTCCATTTATAAGGGGTACCTAGAATAGTCAAATTCATAGAGACAGAAAGTAGAATGGTGGTTGCCAGGGTCTGGGGGAGGGGGGAATGAGGAGTTGTTATTTAATGGATATGGAGTTTCAGTTTTGCAAAGTGAATAGACTTCTGGAAACTGGTTGCACAACAATGTGAATGTACTCGACACTCCAGAACTTTATTCACCTAATGATGATTAATATGGTAAATTGTAAGTTATGTGTATTTTACCATAATTAAAGAAAAGAAAAATTTTAAATATAGCATGGTACGACTTTGAAAACAATTTGGCACTTTCATATTAAGATAGACAGACGCTTTACATAAAACCTGGCAATTCCACTGCTACACTTTACCAAAGAGAAATGAAAACATGTCCTTAAGATGACTTGTACAGGAATGTTCACAGCAGGTGGACTCTCAACCACTGCGCCACCAGGGAAGCCCCTTTGCACATTTTTAATTGGGTTATATTTGTTGTTGTTGTTGAATTGTAGTTCTTTATATATTCTGGATATTAATCCCTTATCAGATACATGATTTGAAAGTATTTTCTTCCATATTATAGGTTGCTTTTTTCACACTGTTGATTGCGTCCTTTGATATAAATAAGTTTTTTATTTTGATTTAGTTCAATTTGTCCATTTTTACTTTTTTGCCTATGCTTTTAGTGTCATATACAAGAAATCATTGCCGGGCTTCCCTGGTGGTGCAGTGGTTGAGAGTCCGCCTGCCGATGCAGGGGACACAGGTTCGTGCCCCGGTCCGGGAAGATCCCACATGCCGCAGAGCGGCTGGGCCCGTGAGCCATGGCCGCTGAGCCTGCGCATCCCGTCCGGAGCCTGTGCTCCACAACAGGAGAGGCCACAACAGTGAGAGGCCCGCGTACGGAAAAAAAAAAAAAAAAAAGAGAAATCATTGCCAAATCCAAAGTCGTCAAACTTTTCCCTGTTTTCTTCTAAATGTTTTATAGTTTTAGTTCTTATGCTTATGCTTTGATCCATTTTTAGTTAATTTTGTATATGGTGTGAGGTAATGTCCCAACTTTATTCATTTGCATGTGGATATCCAGTTTTCCCAGCAACATTGATTGAAGACTGCCTTTCCCTATTGAACAGTCTTGGCACCCTTGCTGAAAAATCATTTGACTATCTATGTGAAGGTTTATTTCTGAATTTTCCATTCAATTCCACTGTTCTATATGCCTGTGTTTATGCCAGTACCACATTGTTTTGATTACTGTAGATTTGTGTACCACGCTATTTTATATTTCCACCAATAATGTATAAAAGTTGCAGGTGCTCCATATTCTCATCAAAATTTGGTATTGTCACTCTTTTTCATTTTAGCCATTACAGTGGAGATACAGTAGTATTTCAACATGGCTTTAATTTCCATTTATCTTGTGACTAATGAGACTGAGCATCTTCTCGTGTGTGTATTAGTCATTCTTATATTTTTAGTGGAATGTTTGTTCAAATCTTTTGTCCATTTTTCACTGAGTCGTATGAGTTTTTTGCATATTCTGGATACAAGTTCTCCATCAGAAAAATGTATTGCAATTTCCGCCCCACCTCTGACTGTGGCTTGCCTTTTTCATTTCTTATAACACAGTTGTTCAAAGAACAGACACTTTTAATTTTTATTAAGTTCACTGTATCTTTTTTTTTTTTTTTTTTTTTGGTTAGCAATTTTTGTATCCTAGTAAATCTTTACCTCCACTTCAAGATTGTTTTAGAAGTTTTTTTAAAAATTTATTTATTTATTTATTTTTGGCTGTGCTGGGTCTTCGTTCCTGTGTGAGGGCTTTCTCTAGTTGCAGCGAGCGGGGGCCACTCTTCATCACGGTGTGCGGGCCGCTCACTGTCGACGGCCTCTCTTGTTGCAGAGCACAGGCTCCAGACGCGCAGGCTCAGTAGTTGTGGCTCACGGGCCCAGTTGCTCTGCAGCATGTGGGATCCTCCCAGACCAGGGCTCGAACCCGTGTCCCCTGCATTGGCAGGCAGATTCTCAACCACTGCACCACCAGGGAAGCCCTGTTTTAGAAGTTTTATTTTCCTTTCAAAGTGTTTTTAGTTTTAACTTTTATATTCAGTTAATCAATTATTTAGAATTAATTTTCATGTGTGATGTGTTGTAAGGGTTGAGGATCAGTTTTGTTCACACAGATACCCAATTGTTTCAGAACAATTTGTCAGAAAGACTCTCCTTTCCTCAAATATTATTTTAGCACCTTTGTCAAAAATTAATTGACTGGACTTCCCTGGTGGCACAGTGGTTAAGAATCCACCTGCCAATGCAGGGGACATGGGTTCGCGTCCTGGTCCAGGAACATGCCGTGGAGCAACTAAGCCTGTGCGCCACAACTACTGAGCCTGCACTCTAGAGCCCACAAACCACAACTGTTGAGCCCACGCACCACAACTACTGAAGCCTGCACGCCTAGAGCCTGTGCTCTGCAACAAGAGAAGCCACTGCAATGAGAAGTCTGCACAGCACAATGAAGAGTAGCCCCCTCTCGTCGCAACTAGAGAAAGCCCGCACGCAGCAACAAAGACCCAATGCAGCCAAAAATAAATAAATTAAATAATTTTTTTAATTAAAAAAATTAATTGACCACATAAGTTAGTGGTCTATTTTTGGACTTTCTATTTTACTTAATTGATCCTTACTCCAACACTATATTGTTGTGAATATTTTATTTTATGTCAGGAAATTGGGTAATGTAAATTTTCCAACTTTGTTCAAAATGGTCCTGGCTATTCCAGGTATTTTGTAATGATGTTTCACATAAATTCACAATTCACATAAATTATAGAATCAATTCATCAATTTCTACAAAAAAGCCTAAGGAATTTTGATTAAGGATGCATTGAATCTACAGATAAATTTGGGAAGAATTGTTATCGTAACAATATTGAATCTTCCTATCCAATGACATGGTGTATCTCTCCATTTACTTCAGTCTTCTTCCAGCAGTACTTTGTAGTCTTCGGTACACAGATAAATCTTGCACAAAGTTTTTTTCAACTTATCCTTTAGGATAATAATGTTCTGGGTGCTGTTATAAATGGTATTCTTCATTTTAACTTCATTTTCCAATTATTTTCCACTAGTCTTTAAAAATACAATTGATTTTTGTTCATTGACTTCTTTCCTACAAATCTGCAAAATTTGCATAGGTATCAGGTGCAATAAGTCAACAAAAAGAAAATTATAAAACAACTAGAAAGATTGGAAAAGAATGTATATTTCTAATCCATTAATTATTTTTAAATCTTTCTTTCTGAAAAAGTCTGATAGTCTATAAACTATGATATAAAGTAAACTGCAATTTGAAGTCCATGAGTTTATTTTCAAAAAATTTAAAGGTGATACTAGAAGTATAATGGCTGTCTACTGGAGCAGGATTTATAGAATCCAGGGTTTGAAGGAATCTTAAATTACTTAGTCCAACCAATCTTCTACATCTTCTCAGCCAAAAACTTTTACTACCTGGGATTAAACCCCTTCAAAGATAGGAATTTCCTTTTTGCTCCACCCACTTCATCTTTTGTTGGTATTATAAGAATGTTCTTAATTTGAGCACAAAGCTGTCTTTCTGAAGGTTCTATTCATTTCTTTGAAAATTTATGATATGACATAAGGGTGGGCATTCAGCTGGTACATACTGGTGCAATGTACTAGTTGTTAAAATATTCAAGTACCAGTTATTTAAAAACCACACTACCTTGAGTCCACACTACTACCACTGGACACTTCTGGACCACTTCATAATATGGGAACTAAATGACCCAGCAGAGGGCCCTGGGGTCCTGCTCCAGAAATATGACCTATACCCCTTCTGCTGTACTTGGTATTTTTAACATCCTTGCTTATACCTCTACCACATAGAATCTTGTTACTTGGCTTCTAAAAAGCTCGAAAGCCTTGCTAGTCAAAGAATGATGCATCACCTTGGAGTTTTTGAGATATGCAAAATTGCAGGCACCACCCCAGCCCTACTAAATCATAATCTACATTTTAATGAGACCTCCAGATGATTCATATGCATATTTTGTTCGATTTGCGCTAGCTTAGATCTTGCTTCTAGGTTGGGGCTTGTAACCTAGTGGAAACAAAGCCATGGCAGTAGTGAGGGCTCAAAGCAGTGGTTATTTAGCAACCACTACATAAATATTTTAACAATTAGTACATTATACCAATATGTACCAGCTGAATGCCAACCCTTGGGTTGTATGATAGATTTTCAGAGAAATGAATAGAATCTTCAGACAGACAGCTTTGAACTGGTAGATTAATAATGTAGAGAGAGGGGAGTTCATCAAAGGATCTAAATCCTTGACAAGGCAAAATGTTCTAAGTGCATTGGGCCAAACTGGGCTTTGAAAGGAAGAAGAAATAGGTAGGAAGAGGAAGCCAATGCAGAAGCAGGAGTTTCGAAGATTTGGTAATGAGAAGGTAAGGACATTTCTCTCAGCTGGATTTTGTCATTTCAGTGAAACGTGAGGGAGTTTGTCAGCTGAAATGGGTGGGCAGGAGAATATGGAGGTTTAATCAAAGAGGAGAGGCTGTTGAATTAGTCATTTCAGTGAGTAGACAGCCTTATTAGAAAAATGTTGGTAGATTCCTGGACAGCGTTAAGTGTGTTTGAATGTTGTAAACATGAATTTAAAAAGAAATCAGTCAGCCCATTTGGGGCTGACTTTGCTCAAGTGCTAACCCAAGGATGACAGATGACAGATGGTAGATTGCAGCCAGTGTTAGGATTTTGTTAGCCAGATAAGTCAGAAAGCTGAAAAAGCAAGGAGTTGAGGACATTGCAAGGATTTTCCATAATGTCATTCAAGATAGACAAGGAGGGAAGTGAATGCAGAAATGGGCTGGGAGGTAAGTGAGAAAGTTGCTGTCATGTCAATGGATGGAGATCTTAATGAGACTGAGAATGCTGGAATGCTAGAATAAGTGAGCTTGAAATACAGGCATTTGTAGTGTGAGGGTGAAAGGCTAGAAATGATTTTGGAGGTGGTAATGTACCAGAAAACTGGGTTTACTTCTTGGTGGGTGTCGAGCCAAAAGACACAACCAAGCCAAAGATCAGGAGAGGGAAGGATTTATTACTTTCATCAAGTAAGGAGAACACTGGGGATCTTTCCCAAAGCAGTGTCTCTCCGAAAGCAAAATTGGTAAAATTTTAAGCCAAGGGTACATGCATATTCATGACAGGTCTTCAAATGGAGAATTCAGCATAGAATTAGGGCAAAGGTCAACAGAGTCCAAGCTTTAGTTGACTGAAGTCACGAGGGTCAGAAAAGGTCAACATCATCATTCCTTAGGTTCCAGTTGATCTGATGGTAGAGCACTTCAGGCTAATCTTTACCACCGAACTGGGAGTCTTTACAACTGATTTATTATCTTTGTTGTTGTTACTTTTCTTGCCTGATAACAGTTTGCTTCTGCATTCTCTTGTTCCCTTAAGATCATTAATTACTGAGACCTGTTCGAGGACAAGCATTGTAGCTAGGCTTAGATCACAAGATGGCTTAGGACCAAAATGGTTTCTCTTATTTCAAGAAAGCCATGCCTGGTTCTCTTTCTCTGGGGACCCCTACCCTATCTGCTTACAGTAATTTGTGTTGGCAAGGTTAAGTATGAACATGACACTGAGTGGTTCAAGTGAAGTAGAAGTCAAGGAACTGAGAGACCATGGTGTTGGCTGGGACACTTACAGATATTTTATTTAATGTTTTATTATGGAAAACTTTCAACATATACAAAAGCAGAGAGAAGGGTATAATAAACCTCCATGTATACATCACCCACCCTCAACAATTATCAACTCATGGCCAATCTTCTTTTATCATTGGAAGCAAATCCAAACACCACATCTTGATATCTGTAAATATATCAGAATGCATCTGTAAAAAATAAGGACTCTTTTTAGAAACATATCCACTCTACATCATCACATTTAAAACAACTAACAATAAGTACATAATATCATCAAATACCAGATCAGTCACATTGATGGTTGAAGTTGCTTGTCATTATGACAGGAATTGATTTGGAGATAAAAGTTGACAGCCAGGAACTGATTCCCAAGGTAGGAAGAGGAAGGGCAGAGATGTTACCAGGTGACAACCATAAAGAGGGGGGAAATTTTCAAGTCAGGTAGCCTCAGCCTCAAAAGTGCAGGTGAAATCCCCCGGCTTCCAAGAAAGGTGGAGAAATGGCTTGGAAATGGCAGTGAGAAGCAAAAAGGAAAGCTTTGAGTCTATAGTCTCACCTTGAGAAGCAAGGAGTATTAGAGCGAAACTAGTCTCCACTTGAGAGATTTGAAGGGTGAAGACATTTCATTCCAGGGAGGAGCCAGGTTTCAGGTGAATTCAGGAAGTGAAAAAACGTTTATCAAAGAGATGGAATGTATGAGGATCTGCTGATTGCAGACCCGGAGAGCATAGTGAATAATATGGACGTGGGTGAGGATGAGGGTACAGAGAATCAAGTTAGATTTATGGGGAGATGTTCTGGACAGTGTAGGTCATGATTAGGGTGATGATACATCCCATTTTCCCAAGACTGTTCCCACTTATATCTGTCATCCTGAGATGCAGTTTACTATATGTCCAGGTTCAGATAATAAATTATGTGATCTCCCTAGATGGAAAGGTTGACTGAAGTCTGTTCTCCAGGCAATGACTGAGTGAGCAAGGAAGCCCAGCATGGTGAGATTTGCTCTTGAGATAACTTCTTACTTTTCAATCTTTCTTCTTTTTTGTTTGCAGTACGCGGACCTCTCACTGTTGTGGTCTCTCCCACTGAGGAGCACAGGCTCCGGACGCGCAGGCCCAGCGGCCATGGCTCACAGGCCCAGCCACTCCGCAGCATGTGGGATATTCCCGGACCGGGGCACGAACCTGTGTCCCCTGCATCAGCAGGCGGACTCTCAACCACCGCGCCACTAGGGAAGCCCTCTTTCTTCTTTTTTTAATGAATGTATTTCAGAATACAAATTTACTTCTAAATGTAGATATTTGAATTCCACAAGTTTTGATATACCATATTTTAATCATTATTCAGTTCTAAATATTTTTTAATCTTCTCTTGGGAATTCTTTTGGAGGAAGTTTTTAGGATTGCAGCTTTTTAATGCAATTTTTAGGATTAGGTATTTTAAAAAGTGATTTTATTGTTGATTTCTCACGTTACTGAGTTACAATGAGAGCACACCATATCATATTAACTGACATCTGCTGAAAATTCTCAGGGATCCAGTGAGTGGTTAATTTTTGAAATGTCCTGTATAATTTTTGTTGGAGGCAGAGTTCTAGATATCTATTAGATAAAGCTAGTTTATTTTGTATATCTTTTTTTTCTTATATATAAATTTATTTATTTTTGGCTGCATTGGGTCTTCGCTGCTGCATGCAGGTTTTCTCTAGTTGCAGTGAGCGGGGCCTACTCTTCGTTGTGGTACGTGGGCTTCTCCTTGCGGTGGCTTCTCTTGTTGCAGAGCATGGGCTCTAGGCACTCGGCTTCAGTCGTTGTGGCATGCGGGCTCAGTAGTTGTGACACACAGGCTTAGTTGCTCTGCAGCTTGTGGGATCTTCCCAGACCAGCTCTCGAACCCATGTCCCCTGCATTGGCAGGCGGATTCTTAACCACTGCACCTCCAGGGAAGTCCTGTATATCTTCTGATCCTTACTAATTTTTGATCTAATTTATTGGCTTCTGATAGATAGACATTAAAATCTATCACTATGGATGTGGTTTTGTCCACGTCTCCAGGTAATTCTATCAGACTTCCCTTCATAGAAGTCTGGGTTTTGTTATAGGTATAATCAAACTCATAAATATTATATTTGCTCAATGGATTTTTCCTTCAGTTATTAGCAATTGATCCTTATTAATCCCTATTATTTTTGTCCTATATTTGATTTTGCATGGTATTAATATTGTTACACTTTTCTTTTTTTTAAATTTTATTGAAGGATAGTTGATTTACAATGTTGTGCTAATTTCTGAGGTACAGCAAAATGATTTAGTTATACATATATATATTCTTTTTTATATTCTTTTCCATTATGGTTTATCACAGGATATTGAATATAGTTCCCTGTGCTCCACAGTAGGACCTTATTGTTTATCCATCCTCTATATAATAGTTTGCATCTGCCAATCCCAAACTCCCAATCTACTGCTCCCTACCAACCACAAGTCTGTTCTCTATGTCTGTGAGTCTGTTTCTGTTTCATAGGTAAGTTCATTTGTTATACTTCTTTCTTTAGGTTTCTATTTGAATGGTATATCTTTTCTCCATCCCTTTTTTTTAATAGTATATAACTTTTTTCTTTGAAATAATTACATATTCACAGAAATTTGCAACAACACACAAAAAATATACAGGGAGGTCCCATACACTCCAATCAGCCTCCCCTGGTATTCACATCTTGCATAACTATACATCCCTTTGTTTGAAATTTCTGAAGTATGCTTTTTGTAAGCAAAATACAGCTAGATTTTGTTTCTTTATCCAATCTGATCACGTCAGCCATTTTAAAAGGTGAGTTTAATCTGCTTACCTTTGGAGTTATTTAAATAGCTGCAATTGTTTCTACTTTCTTATTTTCTTTCTTTCTTTGCCTTGTTTTTCTGCTCACCACGCTTTTTATTTGCTTCTTTACTTCCTCTTTCCTGCCCTTTCATTTTCTTGTTGCTTAGAGATATAATTTTATTTTTTTTATTTTTTTTTTTATTTTTTTTTTTATTTTTTTTAAATTTTATTTTTATAGTCAGTAATACTCTCACCAAAATATTATATCTGTTTCCATACTTACAGTTATTTCTTGTCTTCCAATGACTTTTCTCTGGGTTCAATGTTCTTCATGCTGAAGTACATTTTTTTTATAGTTTTTTTGTTTTTTTAGTTGAGAGGATGTGTGTAGTAAATTCTTTTTTTTTTTAATTTAATTAATTTATTTATTTTTGGCTGCATTGGGTCTTCGTTGTTGCACGTGGGCTTTCTCTAGCTGCAGGGAACTGGGTCTACTCCTTGTTGAGGTGCGCAGGCTTCTCATTGTGGTGGCCTCTCCTGTTACAGAGCATGGGCTCTAGGCACATGGGCTTCAGTAGTTGTGGCACACAGTCTCAGTAGTTGTGGTGCACGGGCTTAGTTGCTCCACGGCATGTGGGATCTTCCCAGACCAGGGCTCAAACCCGTGTCCCCTGCATTGGTAGGCAGATTCTTAACCACTGCGCCACCAAGGAAGCCCTGTAATAAATTCTTAATCTTAGTATACCCATTATTCTCTTAGTATAAAAGTCTAGGCTGATAATTATTTGCCTTTAGGACATTTAAGATACTATTCTCCGGTCTCTATGCATCTATCTTTGCTGGTAATAATAATAAATCATGAACATGTGATAATCTTTCTCCCCAGTGATTTTTAAATTTGCTTAGAGGGTTTTACTATAATATATCTTGTTTCAATCTATTTTTTATTCATCATCCTTGGTATTTAGAATACCCTTTTCATTTAAAAGCTTAGGTTTACTTTCAATTCTGGGAAAGCCTTAGCTAATCTCTTTAAATATAATTTCTCCACCATCCCCTCATTTTCTTTCTCTGTACCTTCCAATAAGGATATGGGGGTGCTTTTCACGTTAATCGCTATTTCTGGGTGAATATTTCCACTAAGTAAGATTTTTTCTTCCATTACGTTCAGTAGTTTATCCTATTTCTTAAGGTATATTTATGACTACATTTTTCATTTCTAATCTTTTTATTTAGTTATATTTCATATCCATTTATTCTTGGTTCACTTATGCTTATTTTGTTTCATAATATTTTACTTCTTTTTCATTCTGAGGAATATGTTTCCCTTTATTTTCTCTTTAAGTATCTTAAAATATTTATTTTAAAGTCTTCTTTTCAGAAAGTTCTATTATTTTTAATTTATTCTAACCACTTTTACCTCATGATTTTGCCAGTTGCCTTTCTTGGCATTATATTTCTAGATGAATTCTGAATATTTTGTTTGTAGGCTTTTTAGATGTTGCTTTTGTTTCTGTTTTCACTCTCTCAGTGGGCTCACCTCACACTGTCCAGTGGTTTGGCCACTGCTGGGCCCCAGGGCAGAACCAGTTCATCACAAGGAGGTGCCACTGGAGAGAAGACAGTTCAGTCACTGAGCAGCAGGGCGGCTTGTTTTAAGCAGCTCCTACTCATGAGTGTGTGTATATCCTCTCTCTCTGGGTCTGCAGTGGCACAGAAACCCTAGTGTCAAGTAACAGTCAGCAGCAGAAATTCTGAATTATATTTCAGAGGCAGGGGATCCACATCAGCCTTTGCTTCAGCAATGGACTAACTCTGCCCTCTGTCTTCTATGGATCAATTTACCTTATCAGAGTCAAACTGCCCATTCTCTCTGCCAGGTTCCAGAGCCACAGTCCTGGGTCTTCAGCTCTCCCACCTCTTGCTGGTCCTTAGTCTACATCAATTTTTTTTTTTTTTTGAGTACAATAACTATGTCTTTTTACTTGTCCATTTTTTACTTTATCTACTAGTGCTGTATGTTGGAACAGAAGGAATGTACCAAAGAGTGAAGTTAAGGCCCTCCTGAATGGAGATTCTGTATTAATTCCAGGTCAAGGGACTAAAAGGAAAAATATAGTTTTAATGGTTGGAATATTTTATTTTAGTTTTTCAAAAGAGTTGCAAAGCATAGTAACTATGCTCTGATACATAAGAGTTTGTAACAATGCTTTTCAGGGCTATTAGGTGGCATTTTAAAATACTCTATACACAAACAACCCACTAAGCATTTTATTAAGTGTCTCGTGATTTTTTTCTTTGTGAAGACTGGGTCTTTTTCCAAATTTGTGTCCAGGCTCATAGTCTTTTCACTTTCTTGAGAATTGCAACAACCAATAAGGAAAATTAAAACCTCAAAGGGAGAATATTTTGCCAAACTAGTAATGGCAGGTACAGAAAGCAGCAGAAAAATAGAATATCAGAAGTCAAAGAGTGACTTTATCTTTCCTAGCTCCATTCCCTGTTGGAAGGATGATTTTATTCCTTGGGGGTTGCTAGAATGGAGGGGAATCTAATTTCCATATAGCAATTGGTTACAGGGAGAAAAAAAATCTATGCCACAGGGAATAAACTTTTTCTAAAAACCTATTTTTAGTTTCAGCTTCATGCTGTTTTTAATTCCCTCTGAGTATGATGCCTCTGACATTTTCTTCAACGAAATTCATGCCAAAGTGGAAGCTCTTCTTAAAGTATGCATTTCTTACATTGAATTTAATGAAATGTTAATGTTCTAAATTTTAAAACATTAATACAATAGAAAATGTATCATTGTGCATAACTCAAAGTGCATAACTTGTGCATAACTCAAAGTCTTATATTTGAGGACTTGTCAGGCTGGAGTTCATCATATTGATTTCTAGCTTGTTGGCGTATGGTGATGGTGTGTGAGTTTAGTCTAAGTATATTAGACAAGTTACTATTTAAATAACAGGAGAAATGGAATGGTGAATAAAATCATTGCATGGCTATTGGTTGCGATTATGAAAAGGTTGGAATTATCTTAAACTCTTTCCATTTTCCTGTAGTGGATTTTAAGAGCTTTATTTCTTTTATAAACAATAAGCTGTATATTTCTATATGTTGTCAATTAAAAAGCACTTTGGTACTTTTTTGAAAGGGAGTTTTGTGGATGTTGTGTACATGCATGTGTGTCTAAATATGCAAACAAACACATACATACACAACACATTTGTTGGCTGAGAGAGCCTTGTAAATGAACATCTTATGCCCCATTCTCTTAGGAAAAGCTTTACAGATTTTTTTAACATCCCTGTTTTTGGCTATCAAATTGCTAATTGGGCAAAGAATGCTATAAAGTTGCTAGCTTATCATACAGAGAAACATAAGCCCCTCATATTGAAAGCCAAAATATAGCAGCACTTTGGGAAGGAAGTTGTTGTGAGAGAGAAAGCACCAGCTGGGGAGTCAGGTAGATCTAGACTGGACCCTGTCTCTGCCACTGACTCACAGTATAAACTTGACTTTGAAATTCTTTCCATGCATTTCCTTACCTGTAAAGTGAAGATGATCTCTGGCCTGAACACTTGTGCGATGTCAACGCTTTTTGATCAGTGACACATCCAGAAACTAGGACAGGGATACTAGTAGAATAAGAAAATCAAAGATGTATGAATATGAAAATAATGTTCCAAAGCAAGTGGCATGCAATGTAAATGAGATATCTGAAGACACATGGGCTGTTATCTTTCTAAGAAAAGCAATCCCATCTGATGTAGCTTAGCTTTAGCTGGTGGATACTGGTCATGAAATTTTGTTTCCTGAACTCTTCCATTGTTTCCCACTTCTCAAGACCCGCTGGATGTAATGTACTAAAACTCCTACAGATTATTAGTTCCCTATTCAAATGCTCTCTGACTTGGCATCAGGAAAGGAGCACTTATGCCAATGTTTGCTGGAAGATTAAGAAACATAGACAGCACATCAACAGATTTTACAGTGTTAGGAGCCCTTTAACAACTACAGCAGGGCATCCTTTTAGGGGCTATAAAAATGAACTTCAAATTAAAATGGGCATCCAGAGAGCAACTCCTAGTGCAGTTACTGCAAAAGTTTTCATTAAAAATCTCTGCAAACACATTGGTAAAAACTCATAATACACTGAAAACCGAGACTGACATACAGCCAGTGGCCTGAATCTCAAAGATATACCACAAATTGTAAGACGAAATAGGAAAATTAATCAGTAGTCTGCCCTCTACCCTAGCGCTGAGGGCACTTGTGGTACCTTCCTGAGCTACCTCCCAAAACTATCATACTCATCCCTTAACCAGTATTCCAGGGAAGAATGGGGTATAAATCCAGTCCTGCTGAGAGTTAAGTTCTGTCCCAGGTCTTAAAATTTGCTTTTGTCCCTCATATTTATGTCCAATCCATTCCCCATTCAAAGTCTGAGTAATAGCTAAAATGATGATGATAATAATCATTAAACAGCCCAAGAACCAGGTACTGTTATCATCAATTTTACAAATGAGGAAATCAAGCCCTGGTCAATCTGCCTCCAAATTTGATAAGAGAATGAAATGAGCTTTCTATCTTGTTTAAGTTCCTGTTCATCGGGGTGTTCCTGTTCCTTAAACCAAAATTAGAAGAAATAGCAATATAATACCTCATTTTTTCTAAGGCTGATTTTATGAGGTCTGTGTTCCTCTTTTCTTTCTTTCAAAATTATTAAAAAAAAAAAAAAAGCCAGCAGTTAACCTAAGCAGTTTTTGCAACTCTACGGTCATGCTGAACTTTCACTTTTTAAATGCTATTTCCAGAGGTAACCTTTCTGTCTTTTCTCTATATCCTTGCTTTTGTATCCTTTTACACCTGATCTTGTAAATGCTACTGACTTATTTATACCCTGCTGCATTTGGAAATGGATGGGAGGTGACTGCTTAGAGATCTTACACAATTTCGTACTCAAGAAACCCCAAATATGCCTTGCCTGAGAGCTTTGGCTGGGTCTGAGCTGCACCATCCCAAATATATGTGTTTTCTTACAGCTCTTCAAAAAAGCAGGTTCTGCCAGCTTGCTTGGTAATGAGGTCACCTTCTCAAGCTAGATATTTAATTTTTTAAAGAAACAATTTTTGTAACAGTTTTGGATTTACAGAAGAATTACAAAGAAAGTAAAAAGTATTCAGAGATACACATGCCCCATGCCCAGTTTCCTCTATTATTAACATATTATATTTGTCACAACTATTGAACCAATAACAATACAATTTTATTAACTGAAGTTCAGCTTTTCATTCATTGCATTCATGCATTTTGCCTATTGATTTCCTGTTTTCAATTTCAATGATTCCCACTCAAAATTTTATTTTATTTTTTCTGCTTGCTTTAGCCTTAAAATTGCTCTCCTTTCTCTTGTTTTCTAAGGTGGGAGCTTATATAATAGCTTTTAGATCTTTATTCTTTTCTAATATATGCACTTAATGTTATAAATTTCACTCTAAGCACTGCTTTCACTGCGTCCCAAGAATTTTGATACATTGTATTTTCATTTTCATTTAGTTCAAAACATTTTTAGTATCTCTTGAGGCTTCATCCTTGACCCATGAGTTATTTAGGATTGTGTTGCTTCATTTCCAAACACTTGGGGGTTTTCCAGCCATCTTTCTGTTCTTTATTTCTGCTTTACTGCCTTTGTGATTGAGAACATACTTGGTATGATATATATATTTTTTAATTTGTTCAGGTGTGCTCCATGTCTATATGTTCCACATAAGCTTGAGAAAAATGTGTATTCTGCTATTTTGGATGAAGACTTCTATAACTGTCACATTAGATCCAATTGATTGATGGAGCTGTTCAATCAACTATATTCTTATATATATCCTTACTGTTTTTCTGCCTGCTTAAACAATCAATTACTCAGAGAGGAGTGTTGAAGTCTCCAGTTATAATTGTGGATTTGTCTATGTCTCCTTGCAGTTCTATTTGTTCTTGCCACATGTATTTTGACACTCTATTGCTAGGTGCATAAATGTTGAAGATGATTTGTTTTCTTGGAGAATTGATCCATTTATTTTTATGTAACACCCTTCTTTATCCCTGATAATTTTTCTTACTCTGAAGAGTCTGTTCATCTGAAATTAATATAGCTACTCCGTCTTTTTTTAAATTAATGGTATCATGGAGTACCTTTCTCCACCCTTTTACTTTTTTTTTTTTTTTTTTTTTTGTGGTACGCGGGCCTCTCACTGTTGTGGCCTCTCCCATTGCGGAGCACAGGCTCCAGACGCGTAGGCTCAGCGACCATGGCTCACGGGCCCAGCTGCTCCGCGGCATGTGGGATCTTCCCGGACCGGGGAACGAACCCGTGTCCCCTGCACTGGCAGGTCACTCTCAACCACTGCGCCACCAGGGAAGCCCTTCACCCTCTTACTTTTAATTTGAGTCTTTATGTGTAAAGTGGGTTTCTTATAGACAACATATAATTGAGTCTCGTTTTTTAATCTACTTTGACAATCTTTGTCTTTTAATTCATATATTTAGACCATTTCCATTTAAAGTCACTATTTAAATACTTGGATTAATATCTACCGTGTTTGTAAATGTTTTCTATTTTTTTTCCCTATCTTTCTGCCTTCTTTGGTTTTAACCGGGTATTTTATATGACTTCCTTTTATCTCCTTTCTTAGATAGCAATTAAACTTCTAATTTTTTAGTGATTGCTCTAGAGTTTGCAACATACATTTGTAACTAATCTGTCAACCTTTAAATTACATTATATACCACTTAACATACAGCACAGATACTTTATAACAGAGTATTCCCAATTCCTCCTTCTCATCCCTTATGATATTTCTGTCATTCATTTCACTTATATGTATAATCGCTCACAACATTGTTACTTAAATAATTTCTTTTAGCTCAATGAGAATAAGAAAAATAAAAATTTTATTTTACTTTATTCCTTCTCCAACAATCTTCCTTGCTTTATGTAGATCTGAGTTTCTGACTTATATCATTTTCCATCTCCTTGAAGAACTTCTTTAAACATTTTTTATAGGACATGTCTGCTGGCAATGAATCCACTCAATTTGTGTTCATCTCAGAAAGACTATTTCTCCTTTATTTTTAAAGATAATTTTGTGGGATATAGAATTCTAGGTTGGTGGGTTTTTTTTTTTTTCTTTCAATGCTTAAGTATTTCACTCCACTCTCTTCTTGCTTGCATGTTTTCTGATGAGACGTTCATTGTAATTCTTGTTTTTGTTTCCCTACCTGTAAGGATTTTTTTTCTACTCTGAAACTTAAGATTTTCTCTCTGTCTTTGATTTTCTTCTGTTTGAATATGATATGCCTATGTATAAATTTTTTGGTATTTATCTAGCTGGTGTTCTCTGAGCTTTCTTGATCTATAGTTTTGTGCCTGTCATTAATTTGGGGAAATTCTCAGCTATAAATACTTCAAATATTTCTCCTGCTTTATCCTCATTCATCTCCTGTTATTCTAATTATGGGTAAGTTATATCTTTTGAAATTGTTCCACCTTTGCTGGATGTTCTGTTGCATTTTATTCATTCTTTTTTTCTCTTTGTATTTCAGTTTGGGAAGTTTTTATTGACAAATCTTCAAGCTCACTGATTCTTTCCTCAGCCATGTCCAGCCTACTGATGAGCACATCAAAAGCACTGTGCGTTTCTGTTACAGTGCTTTTGATTTCTAACATTTCCTATTGATTCATTCTTAAAGTTTCCATCTCTCTGCCTATATTTCCCATCTGTTATTGTATTAGATCCTTTAACATATTAGCCATGGTTATTTTAAATTCCCTCTCTGATAATTCCAAAAGTTGTATCATAACTGAGTCTAGTTTTGATGTTTGCTTTCTCTTTCAGACTTTGTGGTTTTCTTTCTTTTCTTTCCTCTTTTCCTTTTTTTTTTTTTTTTTTTTGCCTTTAGCATATCTGGAAATTTTTCTGTTGAAAGCCAGACATGATGTATCAGGTAATATGAGCTGAGGGTATAGGGTTTTGGAGTGAGTTTGTATGTTAATCTGACTAGGAATTGTGCTGTGTGTAACTGTCCATACCAAAGACTTCAGATTCCTCTAGTGTCCTTGTTTTCGTCTCTCCTGTTGACTTTGTGTTTCCTTAAGAACGCCTCAGAGAGAGTCTGCAGCTTGCAGCTTATGTATTTTCTAAGAAAGGAATCAAAAGGAAATTCTAGGAATAAAAATCATTGTGACAGCAATCCACTGCTATTATAGTGGAGCACTGTTGGTGTGGTGGTAAGGTGTGAGGGATGATACATTTTCTATACTCAGAATAAATCCCAGTACTTCTGTGGAGCCTATGTCCCTGGGCTATGACTTTCTGATCTTGTCTTCCTTCTTAAGTGAGAAGGGTAGAGGGGGGCTGGAGTGGGAGAAATGCCCTATCTCGGTTGAGATAAAGTCTTGTCCACTAAAGAGTCTCTTTTGTTATGGAGAATGTTCTGGGCATGTTTCCTAACAGTTACTCTTTCTCTCTACCAGAACCAGGAAGGGATCTTTCTTGGCTATTCATCATGAGAACCTGATGAAATTCTTGGAAAAATCCAAGAAAAGATGGAGTTCCCCTTAGACTGGACCCCAGGAGTTTTTAACTCTCAAGTTCACCCAAATGAAGTCTCCAGCAGTTCATCAAAATTACCAGTTAAGTGTGTTCCTACCACTTTATAGCTCTACTGACTTCTATTTGAGTGGAGCTGAGCAGATATTGGCTCTCTGAATTCACTTGTTTTGCCAGGTTTCAGATGGCACTTCATCCTGTAATTTCAACTCTCTGATGGGTCCAAGAAAAGTCATAGATTTTCAATTTGTTCAGCTTTTTCTTATTGTGAGGACAGGAGTGGTAAATTCCAACTGCTCTACATTTTGGAGCTGGAATCAGAAGTCTTCGTCTTCCAGATATTTAATTGTAATGCTTACATTTTTCTAAACTCAAGAAAGTGCTGTGAATGTGACATAACAGTTCCACAGTAATGATTTATTACAAGTGTGGGTAGAAATATTTTCAACTTGCCCTCATACCATATCCAAAAATAAGCATAAACACATCATATTAGAATGTACAGTTTCAGGCCAAGAATCTTATGCTACCAGTGATCTCTGTGTGATTGTCATATTTAGACTTGCCATCGCCATCCCAAGGCTGTAGTTTTTCCCTTCCTCTCTCTTCTTTCTTCTGGACTCACTGTTAATTACCATTTACTGAGAAGGTTTTTAATATATATGCCAACGGCTCTTACAGTCATGAAATACTTTTATGTGCTTTGTTAAGCTTTTTCCTACTGTGATATAAAACATTATTGTTGTATCCCTTGTTCCATTTTCTGTGAACTTGGAAACTTAAAACTCCTTGTCTCATTGTAAAACAGACCCTGGAATTTTAGAGTTGAAAGAATTCAGAACTGATACTAAGGTGCAAAATTTACCAAAAACTCAGAGATTGGGGTAAATAATATTTTAATGCAATATCTTTTTAAATGTATGCAAAAAAAATCCATGATGAACAAAATATAGGTTTTAAATTACATCAGGATCAGTATATTATCTTGTCTAAACATTGCAAATCCTTCACACCTGGGCCCAACATGGAACCAACTCTTTACTTGCTCAAAGCACATATGAGACAGAGCACACTCCTTAATAAGACTTTTTAATCAGGACTCAAAGGTTACAGAAAGTAATTTCAATGTAATAGACAAGCAGTTTTATTTTTGCTATCAATGGATACTGCTGCTCTCAGAGCTCTTCAGACAAGAGTCATCCTGACCGGGTACCTTGTCCTAAACTGCATGGGGGTAGAGGGTACTTTACCCTCCAATGAGAGTACCCTTGAGCTTGTCTCCTGACATTACTGTCCTATCCTACCAGCAGAAGATCTACACAACAGAACCAGGGTCCATCCACCTCCTTCTAAGCTAATCTAAGGACTGTATGATTAGTCCTAATTTCCTTTTTTAGAATACATTTCTTCCTGGGATAATTGGTGGTAGGAATAGCCCCTTTGTTCAACAAAAGACTTGCCTACAGGGCTTTGAATTTGTTATTGGGCCTCAGTAGGAAACTACATCAGAACACATTAGTAAAATACCAGAACCTTTCTCCAAATAGGGATGATTCTGTTTTAATAGCTCCACAAGCAGGAAATCAACAGCACAGTCGGGGCTGAATTCCATCTGAGTGGTCTAGTTCCCTCTTTGTGTGAGATGAAGATCGGGCTTCACATAATTTCCAACAACATCAAGTCTCAGCTCCCAATCCCTTATGAACAACTTCTCAAACAACAGGAACAACAATAAGAACAGCAACAACACACACACACACACACACACACACACACACACATACACACCATCTCCATAAAAGAGAGTGGCAGATCAAAGGCATAGGGCAGTTTAAATTCATACAGAGAAATATGATACACTCTACAAATGCCACCCTGCCTTCACTCCTCTCTTTCTCTCTCTCTTTTTCTTTCGATTATTATTACATAGACCTCTCTACCTCTTTAGGATCTCCTCTTCAGGTTTAAGGAATCTGCTTAATATATGCATCGCCAAATAATCTCTTCTGGTGGTTTCCCCAAAACAAGAGGCCTCGGGATATATTCAGGTCTTCACTTCCTGCAAGGTTTTCACCAGGATGATTAAGGTTTTGAAAATGCTGGAACCAAATTTCAGTTTGGGCATCAAGTTACAATAATGTTGTCCTCGTATTTTAGCAGAACGGCCCCAGTCACTAATAAAGACTTCAAGATTTCACTTGTTCTAAAAACAAGGACTATAATCTATAAGACGTTTAAAAGGTTAAACGCATTTAGTTTACAGGATATTCCTTTGTTCCTTGATTATAGCCTTATTACTTCTTGTTTTCTGTTAATAAATCATTTCTTTTATTAAATTATAGTGGCATCATATGTTGCTTTTTTAAACTTCTGATTTGGCAAAATAAAAAGTTTGAAGCTATGTGTCATCCATTTAGGGTTGTTGGTTTGTTGCTGTTGGTTTTTCCTATGAGCTGAATCGGGTCCCTCCCAAATTCATATGTTGAAGTCCTAACCTCTAGTACTTCAGCATAGGGTCTTTAAAGAGGTAATTAAGTTAAAATGAGGTCATTAAGGTGGACTCTAATGCAATATGGCTGGTGTCCTTATAAAAGAGATTGGGGCACAGACACACACAGAGAGAAGACCACATGCGGACACACGGAGAAGAAGGCCAAAGAGAGAGGCCTCTGAAAGAACCAACACCATTAACACCTTGATCTTGGACTGTTAGCGTCCAGAACTGTAAGAAAATAAATTTCTGTTTTTTAAGCCATCCAGTCTGTGGTACCTTGTTACGGCAGCCCTAGGAAAATAGTATATTCTTGCTTGTATTGTCTATGTAATTTTACCCTTCCATGAAATCCCCAAATCTTAGGAATCTCATCTCAATTTATTTGCCTTACAAAGGGATGACAAATGCTTCTTTTGTATCTCTTAGCATAGAATAGACATTTAATCAATATTTGTTGAAACCTTGGGATACAGAAAAAATTCCCAGAAAGATCACTGGGGAAATTCTAGATGAAGAAAATGCTTCAACACACACCTACCAGACAAACCAGCAACTGTCTTCCTGTTAATTCTAAACCCAAACTTGAAAAACAAGATGTATTTTGGCAGAATTTGCTTCACAAAGACCATTTTCCTTTCTAGATTTTATTCTGTGAACGAGAATCAACATTTCCTCTCTCTTTTTTCTGTGCTCTGTTTTACCCTGGTCATTATTAGTGTTCCACTCCAAGGGGTTTCTCTCTCTGCCTCCTCTGTGGGATGAAGGTATTTCTCAGATGCTTTCTAGGAACCAGCTGTGTCTTCCTAGCCACCTAGTCCAGGAATCCCATTCAAGGCCCATTTGTAACCAAGTCCTGGTCAAGGCCACGGAAACCCAGGTCCTCTCTGTATCTTTAAAACCCATTTCATGGTTTCAGTGCCTGTTTCTGAAACACGAGAGCATCAAGAGACTGATCTTCCCCATTTTTCCATCTTGGGCCTGATACCTTCCCCATAAAACCCGGCCTGAGGCCCCTCTCTGGGCACCATGACTCTCACTGATAGAGTACTTCAGCATCTAAAGCTGTGGATGGCCATGTGAAAGTCAGGCTGCACAATTCTGACTTTCTCCAGCAGAATTCCAAATAAATATCCTCCATGCTCATCACTATTACCGGTTCATAGGTCTAAAACAGAAACAGCAATTCTTAGTTGATGTGCTTAGTTACAGCTTTAACACGGATGACATCACACGGTCTTGCCTTGAAATTCCTTAGACTTCACAAAAACTTTTTCTTCACTGGGAGCACTCAGTATCTTGATGTGGAAAATTGAATTTTAAACAGCTTTGGCTTCCTACTTTTAGGCAGAGGAAAAACAAAACCAAAAAACCAAGAGGAGTTTTTCTTTGAAACAAGGTAAAAGCAGCTTATTAGTATCTTAATTAGAAAAATCACCTTTCACATCAAGTGTGACAACAGGAAATGGTCCGAAATGAGATTCTCCTTGAAAATTGTGGTCCCATAGAGTCAAGGTTTCATAACAGAAAACATTTGCGTAACCTCAGCTTGAGCGCTTCTCACTTGTATCACGGTATGCTCTGTGGAGAGTGCTAATGAATTCGTCTGTTTGCATCCCTGCACAGCTGAGTAATATCTGAAAACAGATCAATTTTCCCATTTCAGAGAAACATCCAGTATATACTTGTGGATGAAGTGTTTTAGTTACTTAAATTCCTTTACCTTGCCATTTAAACTAACACTACAAGATAGAGGAAGCCCTAAACAGCTGCTGAAACTCAAGGACTTATTATTTACTTTGGAGCCTAACGTGCCCAAGTGGATGTTTTAATTTCAACTTCTGTTAATTTTCAGATACTCTGAGCCATTACCACTCCTTTTAATAAACAACATTGTCCTTGCTTTGGACTTCCTCTGTTATCTGTCCTGACTTCCTGTGCTGAGGGAGGCAGCACACCTGCCCATTGCCAGAAATTTAGCCTCAAAGGGTCCATTTACTACATTCTAAAGAGCCTAGAAGCCAGGCTAAGGCTGTCATCGGCTCCCTCAAGGCATCATGGCAGTTCAGATCACCGGGAGATTTACCTGCTGTGTCTTTGCAAAGAGCAGCAATTTCAGCAGCTTCCCAACTCGTTATAGACTTGTTTGTTTACTTTTTTACTGACTCTTATAAGATCAGATAAATGCATTCACGTAGCCACTGGTTCCCAAGAATTGAATTCTGATGTTTTGCCTTGTTCCCCATTCACATTTTAGCAACATCTCCCAAAATACGTTTCCTCCTGATTCAGTCATATTATTAGATTTGTATTTCCTCTCTCTACTGCTTTATGCCAGATGTTTGATATACCTTTGCCATAGTGACATCAACTGGAAAAAGTTGGAACTGGAACCTCTAAGCATCACAGAAACCCCCAAATTCATCACTTTCTACACTACTAGCCTTTACATTTTTTAAAAAGTAGATTTCTAAATAAATTCATCATACAAATTAACAGCCAATTAATACTTAATACTTTTGGATACATTTATTGGAGTACTCATTCATTTCCTAGGAAAATAAATCTTTTGAAATCAGATTATATGTAAGGCAACAACAATGCAAGATAGTTACAAATATGCATAATTCTTGGGTGCTCTGCCTCCTGGGAATTTACAGTACAACTAGACAAAACCCACTTACAATAAAATTGGACAAAACCCATAAAATATAGGGTGTGTCAATTGCCATAAAAGAATGCTCTAAGAGTTTAGAAGAAGAGAATCAGCATCTTAGTTGGAATTTGAAGAATAAGAGTTTTTTTTTTAATAATGCAAATAAGAAATACTATATTATATTTTATTTTTTTATTTTATAAGGACTTTGAAGCTTTGTTCTGGGACTAAGCTTGTTTTTAAAAATTTGTTAGGTGGGACCAAAGCAGCTTTTAGTCCCTAGTCTTCTGAGTACCCTAGTAAATGCCTCATGAATTGCAAAGTTTTCTTCTTTGGCTGGTGGAAACAACTCTTCCAGCCCTGGGGGAGCTCTGAGCATTGGTCCCTGTGCTCCTGACAGGTGGCTCTTACCTCAGCCTTGGGTAGTGTCCTCACTTATCTGTACAGATCAGCACTCAGCAGAAGACTCCCAGGGAACCCCTTACGCGTCTCCCAAGCTCTGGCTCTACGTAGCCCTCTTCCCTCCGGGACCCCGTTCTGCAAACCCTACCTGTCTTGGCCTCCCAGTGGCATCTCCCCAGTTCCGTCGCCCGCATGCTGCATGCTGGAATCTCATTCCAGGCCGTATGCTGGGGCAATCACAGGGCTTACCTCATTTGTTTCCCCCTCTTATGATCGCCGTCTGGTGCTGCTTGATGTCCAAGGTCTGGAAAATGTTGTCTCATATTTTTTTTATGGCTTTACATTTGTTTGAGGAAGGAGGGTAAATCCAGTCCCCATGTCTTAGCCCGTTCAGGCTACCATAACACTACCACAGACTGGGGGGCTTATAAACAACAGATATTTATTCTCACAGTTCTGGAGGCTCGAAATCCAAGATCAGGGTGCCAGTGTGGCCGAGGGAGGACCCTCTTCTGAGCTGCAGACTTCTTACAGTACCTCATGTGGTGGAAGGGGCAGGAGCTCTCTCAGGCCTCTTATATTATAAGGGGATGAATTTCATTCATGAGGGCTCTGTCCTCATGACCGACTCACCTCCCTAAGGCCCCACCTCCTAACACTGTCACATTAGGCATTAGAATTTCAACATGTGAATTTTGGTGGGACACAATCATTCAGACCATAGCACCCTGTTATTCCCCCTTGACCGTAAATGGAAGTATCACTACAGCCATATGGTTTTATTATAGAAAATTTGGAATATACAGTTAAAAAAAGCCCCAAATCATAATTCTAGTACCTAGAGATAGATAACAAACATTTATATTTTAGTGAATTACCTTCTAATTCTTTAAAAGTCATATACAATATACTCAAATGTATGCACACACAAACACAATGTCAGCCCAGAGGCTTTTTACTCCTCAGATTTAGTCATGTTTCTCAGTTAATTGCTTCCAAATCTACTATTCAGTTCATTTGTATGTGAAGCAGAGATTGTGCAGGTGCAGGAAGGCGATAGAGGAGGATATATATACATATAGACAGAGAGATCTAGATTGACATCTCTATCTCTATCACCTTTCTATCTATTATAGCAATGCCAACATCTTAAAATTCCATATTTGGTATTAATTTTGCTAAAGGATTCTGCAACACAGGTCTTACAGACACGTTTGTCAGCTCTCCTCTTTTCTCTTAGTTTCTGGGTCAAAAACAATGACAAGAAAATCTTACTTTCTTGTACAGAACAACTTAGGCCTCCCCAAACCTTACCTTTAAATTCAGTTCTGGGCTTTCCTTCATGTATCCAAAGTCATGAATATTCTGAAGAGAATAAAAATGTCTGTTAAGGAACAGCATCCACATTTCTTATAAGTTAGCTGTGGTGTAAATGCCACATAAATACATGCAATTTACATGTATAGATACAGATGTATGTACACCTCAAAGTGAAATTTTGAATACTATGTCATAACCTGTTTTTCCCTTAATAAAACGTTGCTTATATGCTCTGTTGCTTAATATGCAATATCATTTTTAATAGATTGAATTTTTATGGGTTTCCATAATAAACTCAAACGATACCCTCTTGTGAGAAATTTGGGTTATTCCTAACTTTTTACAATTATAAAAACACTGTGATTAATATTTGAAATTAAACAACATATTTTGAAATAATTCAAGGGTGCAAAACAGGAGATCATAAGAGAATTTAAAATATATTTGAAGTATAATGAAAATACAACATTCTAAAATTTGTGTGATGCAGCTAAAGCTGTGTTTAGAAGAAATGCACAGCTTTAAATTTTTACAGTAAAAAAATTTTTTTAACATCTTTATTGGAGTAAAATTGCTTTACAATGGTGTGTTTCTGCTTTATAACAAAGTGGATCAGTTATACATATACATATGTTCCCATATCTCTTCCCTCTTGCATCTCCCTCCCCCCCCACCCTCCCTATGCCACCTCTCTAGGTGGTCACAAACCACCGAGCTGATTTCCCTGTGCTACGCAGCTGCTTCCCACTAGCTATCTATTTTATGCTTGGTAGTGTATATATGTCCATGACACTCTCTCACTTTGTCACAGCTTACCTTTCCGCCCTCCCCATATCATCAAGGCCATTCTCTCGTAGGTCTGTGTCTTTATTCCCGTCTTACCCCTAGGTTCTTCATGACCTTTTTTTTTTTTCTTAGATTCCATATATATGTGTTAGCATACGGTATTTGTTTTTCTCTTTCTGGCTCACTTCACTCTGTATGACAGACTCTAGGTCCATCCACCTCACTACAAATAACTCAGTTTCATTTCTTTTTATGTCTGAGTAATATTCTATTGTTTATATGTGCCACATCTTCTTTATCCATTCATCTGTCGATGGACATTTAGGTTGCTTCCATGTCCTGGCTATTGTAAATAGAGCTGCAATGAACGTTTTGGTACATGACTCTTTTTGAATTATGGTTTTCTCAGGGTATATGCCCAGTAGTGCGATTGCTGGGTCATATGGTAATTCTATTTTTAGTTTTTTAAGGAAACTCCATATACGGTAAAAAATTTTAAATGTGTAAAATCAATAACATAAGTTTTCCCCTTAAGAAGCCAGAAAATTATGATTATATTAAACTCAAACAAGAAGGAAAGCAATAAAGATAAGAGCATAAATCAATAAAGTAGAAAAAAAAGAGTAGAAAAATTAACCAAGACAAAAATCGAGTCTTTGAAAAGATTAACAAATTGATAGACTCCTAGCAAGAGCAATCAAGAGGGGCTTCCCTGGTGGCACAGTGGTTGAGAGTCCGCCTGCCAATGCAGCAGACATGGGTTCGTGCCCCGGTCCGGGAAGATCCCACATGCTGTGGAGCGGCTGGGCCTGTGAGCCATGGCCGCTGGGCCTGCGCATCCAGAGCCTGTGCTCTGCAATGGGAGAGGCCACAACAGTGAGAGGCCCGCGTACGGCGAAAAAAAAAAAGACCAATCAAGAAAGACAAGAAAATAGCAAGTTATCAATATCAAGAATGAAAGCAAGGTATTGCTATAGATTCTGTAGACATTCAAAGGATAATAGCAACTTTATGTCAGTAAATGACAGCGTAGGTGAAATGGACAAATTTCTTGGGGAAAAAAAATCAACGTATCCAAACTGACCTAAAATGATATTTAAAAATCTTAATTTTCCTGTATGTATTTAGGAAAATTGAATTTGTTATTAAAAAAAGTCTTCTCACAAAGAAAACTCCAGACCAAGATGGTTTCAGTGGTGAATTCTACCAAATATTTAAGGAAGAAATAATACCAATATTATCCAGAAATTTTATGGGGTCAGTATTAGCCCAATATCAAAGCCTGATAAGAAAAGAACAGTACAGGCCAATATCCCTAAGAAAACAGAAAAAAAAAATACCCAAACAAACCCTCAGCAGAATACTAGTAAACAAAATACAGCAATATGTTAAAGCAATAATACATCAGGACCAAGCAGGGCTAATTCTAAGAAAGCCAGGTCGGTTTAACATTTTAAAATTAGTCAATATAACTCACCATATTAAAAGAGGCTCTTCCAGAAATCCTCATGAGTACTCTGGGCTTGACAATGGGTTAGTAGTAGCGTAGATGGAGGTGAGGAGATGGATTAATGACAGATATTAGTGATAGAATATTTACTGATAGATTGGATGTAAGGATGAGGAAAATGGAGGAATCAAGGAAAATTTTAAGTCCTTTCTCTTGAGCAGTTGGGTGGGTGGGGAGCTATTTACTGAGAAGAGAAATCTAGGAAGAACAAAAGTGGGTTAGAAACTTAAAAGTACTTAAAAGTACCACCTTCTACATATTTACTGTCTTATTATGTATCTTTATAAACAGTTGTCTTGGATATTGTTATATTATTATGGATATATTATTCTTGGATTCTGGGTGAAGTCAAGGCTAGATATTAAGATTTGCAATCAATCACATGTATGATTTGAAAAGTTATAGTCACCTAATGTGAAGTTGGAGGAAGAAAGGGGGCCCAGTACTGAGCCCAGAAAGTAGGTGCCATTGAGGTGGGAAGATCAGGTTTGTGTAATGCCAAGGAAAGTGTGTGTGTTCAAGAAGGAAGGGATACTTGATTCAGGACAAAAAAGGATGATAAGATTTTTGACAGGCAGAGAAATGGGAGGAAAAGGAAGAATAAAGAGAAGAAACATTTCAATCAGAGGCAACAGGGTGAAATATAGTCCCTATTCATACTTCACCACAATGAGACACCAAGCTGACATTCTAGCTATCAACTTTTGGGAAATGGAGAAAATACAGAAAGATTTACTTCAGGAAACCAGTATACTGTGTCTGGAGTAGAGATGGCCGAAGCACAATTCCCTCAGATTTCTAGGACGCTATTTAGTAAGCTGAGATAATCACTGACTTTCAGAAAGAGTACATCCAGCTTCCAGGATGTGTCTAATTTACTCTCAGTAGGTCCCACAGGCTGATTCAAGAACACCTGAGATGATCGTGTTTCAAAGATATTGCCAATGACTTGAAAATCAAATAGCCACAGGAAACTCTGGTATCTTCACAGACGAAGTGAAAATGTAGAAGACCACCTTACTTTGATTTACCTTTGCAAAAATACATAGCATTGTTTCTCAACAGGGATGAAATAAGCTAATTTTCTTCACAAGAAATAAATATGAGGAAGATTTTTTTCTCCCCCAGCAGCACAAAAGTTTATCAAATACATATCATGGAATGTTTCAGCTGTAAATCCACCCAGGTGAATGATTTCACCTCTGCAAGATTTTGACTTCCTGTTTGCTAAATTCTTTCGAAGCTTACTGCTCTTCAATGGTTCATTTCTCTGCTTCAGTACTGAGAATTTGACAAGAACTTGTCATGAGAATTCTGCCTGACAGCTGCTATTTTTCAGCTTATAGAACAAGAAAGGTTAGTACGACTTTTGAATCCTTGAATAATATCTTAACTGGAGGGTAATTCTGCCATTTCTGGAATTCTGCACCAAAAATCTTCACTTAAAAAGTAAAATGCAATGGACAGATCATCCAAAAAGAAAATAACTAAGGAAACACAAGCTTTAAATGATACGTTAAAGAAGATGGACTTAATTGAAATTTATAGGGTATTCCATCCAGAAACAACAGAATACACTTTCTTCCCAAGTGTTCATGGAACATTCTCCAGGATAGATCATATCTTGAGTCACAAATCAAGCCTTAATAAATTTAAGAAAATTGAAATCGTATCAGGTATCTTTTCCAACCACAATGCTATGAGACTAGATATCAATTACAGGAAAAAATCTGTTAAAAATACAAACACATGGAGGATAAACAATACACTACTTAATAACCAAGAGATCACTGAAGAAATCAAAGAGGAAATCAAAAAATACCTAGAAACAAATGACAATGAAAACACGACGACCTAAAACCTATGGGATGCAGCAAAAGCAGTTCTAAGAGGGAAGTTTATAGAAATACAATCCTACCTTAAGAAACAAGAAACATCTCAAATAAACAAACTAACACACCTAAAGCAATTAGAGAAAGAAGAACAAAAAAACCCCAAAGTTAGCGGAAGGAAAGAAATCATAAAGATCAGATCAGAAATAAATGGAGAAAAATGAAGGAAACAATAGGAAAGATGAATAAAACTAAAAGCTGGTTCTTTCAGAAGATAAACAAAATTGATAAACCATTAGCCAGCCTCTTCAAGAAAAAAAAGAAGACTCAAATCAACAGAATTAGAAATTAAGAAATATGTCAGAAATGAACTGACACTGCAGAAATACAAAGGATCATGAGAGATTACTACAAGCAACTATATGCCAATAAAATGGACAACCTGGAAGAAATAGACAAATTCTTAGAAAAGCACAACTTTCCAAAACTGAACCAGGAAGAAATAGAAAATATAAACAGACCAATCTCAAGGACTGAAATTGAAACTGATTAAAAATCTTCCAACAAACAAAAGCCCAGGACCAGATGGCTTCACAGGCGAATTCTATCAAGCATTTAGAGAAAAGCTAACAACCATCCTTCTCAAACTCTTCCAAAATATAGCAGAGGGAGGAACACTCCCAAACTCATTCTCCAAGGTCACCATCACCCTGATACCAAAACAAGACAAAGATGTCACAAAGAAAGAAAACTACAGGCCAATAACACTGATGAACGTAGCTGCAAAAATCCTCAACAAAATACTACCAAACAGAATCCAACAGCACATTAAAAGGATCATAACAGAATCCAACAGCACATTAAAAGGATAAACCCATAAATTCCTGGGTTTATCCCAGGAATGCAAGGATTCTTCAGTATATGCAAATCAATCAATAAGATACACCATATTGCCAAACTGAAGAATAAAATCCATATAATCGACTCAATAGATGCAGAAAAAGCTTTTGACAAAATTAAACACACATTTATGATAAAAACCCTCCAGAAAGTAGGCATAGAGGGAACTTTTCTCAGCATAATAAAGGCTATATATGACAAACCCACAGCCAACATTGTTCTCAGTGGTGAAAACTGAAACCATTTCCACTAAGATCAGGAACAAGACAAGGTTGCCCACTCTCACCACTATTATTCAACATTGTTTTGGAAGTTTTAGCCACAGCAATCAGAGAAGAAAAAGAAATAAAAGGAATCCAAATCGGAAGAGAAGAAGTAAAGCTGTCACTGCTTGCAGATGACATGATGCTATACATAGAGAATCCTAAACATGCTACCAGAAAACTATAAGAGCTAATCAATGAATTTGGTAAAGTAGCAGGATACAAAATTAATGCACAGAAATCTCTTGCATCCCTATACACCAGTGATGAAAAATCTGAAAGTGAAGTTAAGGAAACACTCCCATTTACCACTGCAACAAAAAGAATAAAATACCTAGAAATAAACCTATCTAAGGAGACAAAAGACCTGTATGCAGAAAATTATAGGACACTGATGAAAGAAATTAAAGATGATAAAAACAGATGGAGAGATATACCATGTTCTTGGATTGGAAGAATCAACATTGTGAAAATGACTATATTTCCATAGCAATCTACAGATTCCATGTAATCCCTATGAAACTACCACTGGCATTTTTTACAGAACGAGAACAAAAAATTTCACAATTTGTATGGAAACACAAAAGACCCCGAATAGCCAAAGCAATCTTGAGAAAGAAAAGCAGAGCTGGAGGAATCAGGCTCCCTGACTTCAGACTATACTACAAAGCTACAGTAATCAAGACAGTATGGTACTGACATAAAAACAGAAATATAGATCAATGAAACAGGAAAGAAAGCTCAGAGATAAATCCACACACATATGGTCACCTTATCTTTGATAAAGGAGGCAAGAATATACAATGGAGAAAAGACAGCATCTTTGATAAGTGGTGCTGGGAAAACTGGACAGGTACACGTAAAAGTATGAAATTAGAACACTCCATAATACCATACACAAAAATACACTCAAAATGGAGTAAAGTCCTAAATGTCAGGCCAGACACTATAAAACTTTTAGAGGAAAACATAGGCAGAACACTCTATGACGTAAATCACAGAAAGATTCTAGAGAAATGGAAATAAAAACAAAGATAAACAAATGGGACCTAATGAAACTTCAAAGCTTTTGCACAACAAAGGAAACCATAAACAAGACCAAAAGACAACCCTCAGAATGGGAGAAAATATTTGCCAATGAAGCAATGGACAAAGTATTAAACTCCAAAATATACAAGCAGCTCATGCAGCTCAATATCAAAAAAACAACCCAATCCAAACATGGGCAGAAGACCCAAATAGACATTTCTCCAAAGAAGATACACAGATTGCCAACAAACACATGAAAGTATGCTCAACATCACTAATCATTAAAGAAATACAAATCCAAACTACAATGAGGTATCACCTCACACTGGACAGAATGGCCATCACAAAAAAATCTACAAACAATAAATGCTGGAGACAGTGTGGAGAAAAGGGAACCCTCTTGCACTGCTGGTGGGAATGTAAATTGATACAGCCACTATGGAGAACAGTATGGAGGTTCCTTAAAAAATTAAAAATAGAACTACCATATGACCCAGCCATTCCACTACTGGGCATATACCCTGAGAAAATCATAATTCAAAAAGAGTCATGTACCAAAATGTTCATTGCAGCTCTATTTACAATAGCCAGGACATGGAATCAACCTACGTGTCCATCGACAATTAATGGATAAAGAAGATGTGGCACATATATACAATGGAATATTACTCAGCCATAAAAAGAAGCGAAATTGAGTTATTTGTAGTGAGGTGGATGGACCTAGAGTCTGCCATACAGAGTGAAGTAAGTCAGAAGGAGAAAAACAAATACTGTATTCTAACACATATATATGGAATCTAGAAAAAAAATGGTTATGACGAGCCTAGGGGCAGGATGGGAATAAAGAAGCAGACCTACCAGAGAATGGACTTGAGGACACAGGGATGGGGAAGGGTAAGCTGGGACAAAGTGGGAGAGTGACATGGACATATATACACTACCAAATGTAAAATTGACATCTAGTGGGAAGCAGCCACATTGCACAGGGAGATCAGCTTGGTGCTTTGTGACCACCTAGAAGGGTGGGATGGGGAGGGTGGGAGGGAGGGAGACGCAAGAGGGAAGAGATATGGGGATATGTGTATATGTATAGCTGAGTCACTTTGTTATAAAGCAGAAACTAACACACCATTGTAAAGCAATTATACTCCAGTAAAGATGTTAAAAAAAAAAGAATTGAAGCCAGTGAAAACAGAGAAATCTAAACACATTCATTGTTAATTTCATTCTGGATATTTTCTATTCTTTACAGCCTTGTTACACTGAGTGTCATCCCAGACTAGTAGCATTAGCATCCTCTGGGAGCTTGTCAGAAATGTAGAATCTCAGGTGCCACCGCAGACCTAATGAATTGGAATCTATATTTTAACAGGATCACCAGGTGGCTCATTCACGAATTAAAAGCTGAGAACAAATGAACAGAGCATTGCACACTGTTGAGTTCGATGCTTTCAAAAAATGAAGAAGTGTTCATAATACATTAGTTCTATTGAAAAGAGCATTTCATTTGTATTGACAAGTCCTGTAGTCAAGAAGTAACTTAAATGTATCCATGTATTACACACTAACTGGTTCTAGATTCCTTAAATAAAATAATTTACTAATATTCAGTGCCCTAAACTGATAGATTTATTAAAAGCTTATTTATTTTTGGTATTAGATTTTATCGATTTTGAAAATATCTGCAAAGTTGCATTTGATTAGTTTTTATTTTGTCTTAATAATATGTATTAAGTGCTTTCCTTGACGAACAATAAAAAGTATCAATGGATGTGTAATATTAAGGATCACAGGGTGTTTAGTCTTATATTCAGAAAATTACATTTTATCATTTTTTTCACATTTCAGCATTTCATGTGGGCATTTTTCTGTTTATACTAATTTCTTTCAAACATCTTTAAATTTTTTTTTAAAATTTTCAGCATTTTCAGGATTTCAATGAATTCTAAAGTAGGTATAATTTAGTTTGTTATTTCTAATAACTTGGAGTCAAAATTTAGTATGTGACACAGCTGATTTCTGTCATTTCTGGGGTCATTTTAAATCAAATTTTATGATTAAGGTATATCAATCTAGAGTAGTAACATGGTACATTTAGTAATGCCTTCTGAGAATGCTCACTTCCTTTCTTCTACTTTGAAAAGTTCTTCCCTAGCATGTTAAAATTTTTTGCAAACTATTGAGTCATTCATTTATCTAAACTGCTCTTTGTTAGAAACAAAAAAAGTATCAATATTTCATAAAATGTCTACATCATATAAAGTTTACAGCAAAGTGTATTAAATGTGATAGCTTCAACAGAAAAATAAATAAAATCAAAATGCCACAGATAATCTTATGCCCTTCACTTTTTCAAACCTAAACCATTGGTATTAGTTGCTGTGTGTTCATAATGAGATTTGGAGTCAATCAGTGCAACAACCTAAATTCCATTTAGGAGAAAATACTTGAATGCAAAATAGTTTCTACAATGTTAGTTCTCAGACTGATTTTAAAAGGCATATAAAAATCAAATATATTATGGAAAAGAATTAAGCATTGAAGTGGTGAAAAACTGTTTTCCCTGTGTCTCCTATTTACTGAAATATGAGCATGCACTTTACTACCATGGTATGTTTCTTAAAAAAGAAAAAAAAATCCACACAAATTTTATTGTTTTCATGTCAGAAAGAGAAAATATTTCAATATATATTTTTAGAATCAAAAAATTGACATAATTACCCTATCAAGTGGATAAAAATATGTGATCAATAAGATATTTCTAATATTTTTTTATAAGGAATGTGGTGTGAGACCAATTTTTCTTTTTCTTTTTTAAATATTTATTTTATTTATTTACTTATTTATTTGGTTGTGCAGGGTCTTAGTTGCGGCAGCCAGGCTCCTTAGTTGCAGCATGCATGTGGGATCTAGTTCCCTGTCTGGGGATCAAACCCAGGCCCCCTGCATTGGGAGCATGGAGCCTTAACCACTGTGCCACCAGGGAAGTCCCTCTGATATTTTCAGGAGTTGTTCTACGTGTGGATGTATTTCTGGTGTATCTGGGGAGGAAGGTGATCTCCGCGTCTTACTCTTCCGCCGTCTTCCCCTCGTCCTCCCCCTCTGATATTTTTAATCAATTTCTTTTTTTTATCTATTTCCCTATGCAATATTGATGCTGACAATAATGTGTTTCAGCAGATCCAAATTTCAATTATATCCTAAAAAAACATAGGAAAAAAAGGAGTTCTCAAATATAATACTTATTCTTTGTCTATAAAATAAGTGATATAAGATGCCATTCACGATGAATGCAAATCAAAACCACAATGAGGTATCACCTCACACCTATCAGAATGGCAGTTATCTAAAAGACAACAGATAACTGGTGTCGGTGAGGATGTGAAAAAAAGGGAACCCTCGTACACTGTTAGCGGGAATGTAAATTGCTGCAGCCACTGTGGAAAACAGTACAGATGTTCCTTAAAAAATTAAAAATAAGACTACCATACAACACAGAAATTCTACTTCTGGGTATTTTTCTGAAGAAAACAAAAGCACTAATTCTAAAAGATATCTGCACTCCATGTTCATTGCAGCATTATTTACAATAGTCAAGATGAAGAAGATACACAGTGGAATATTATTCAGCCATAAAAAAGAATAAAATCTTGTCATTTGCAACATCGTGGATGGACCTAGAAGGTATTGTGCTAAGTGATCAGAATTAGCCATTATTCATTTAGTCATTCATTCAGCCATTCAACAATATTTTACCATTTTTACAGCATTTTGTCATTTTACAATATTGTATCTTATCATTAAATGAGATAAGCACTAATTTCAACAATAGAAAACAGTATTCTTTGGAGGATAATTTTCTTTTCCAGACCTTTGTGCTTGTTTAGTGTTACATAATTGTAAGATGCAATGCTTTCACCTACATGATTCCATTTAATCCACTCCATACACCTGCACTGTAGACAAATGTATCAATTATCCTAGCTTAGACAGGAGGATATGCAAGAGCAGAGAGGCTAAACGACTTGCCCTCAGTTTCATATCTAGTCAGCGGCAAACCTGGGACTATAACCTAGTTCTTCTGGCTCCTTCCTTGACATGCTGCCTTGTATATTCTGTACAGTTAGGTACTCTGTATTTGTTTAATCACTTAATGAATTTCAGACCAACAGGGTAGATATTCACAGCTAAAGAATTTTCTTTAAAATAAAATATCCTCTCCATTTTATAATCTAAGAGCTGAAGACAAGAATCCTACTATGGGGTTCTTAATGCATACCTTTTTCCTTTAATCACTAAGCCAAGCGAACATTCTGGTTCAACTACACAGTAATGTTGATGGATGTACTAATGCAATGTGTACCATATCCTTTTATCCATAAAGTAAAACCAACCACTTTTCATTTAGTATGGAGAATATAAGAACAATTTTTTTGCATAGATTTCTAAGCAAGTGAATTGAAGAGTTGTTCTATTCCATTCATATATAGTTACTGTGACACCTAAAGATAGCATAGGTGTTAATTGGGTGTTAGTTGTGCCATGAAGTACAGACCCCAAGATCAATTACCTTGTTAGCAGATATCAGAAAATGCTTTCCTCAGATTACAGAGACATTTCCATACACTAGTGACATTGCCATAATCATTCAGTTAAAAGTGATGCTCATCACCTAATGACAAAATATTCTAAAAATCAGTGTGGTCTGCTGATGAGTATCAGTCAGTGAGCTCTTGTTATCTGTCCACAGGAAGATAAGGACAGACATTGAAACTACAGCAATTTGACAGAGTAATCTATGTCTGTTGAACTTGATAAATTTTAAAAAGTGGGTATTTTTGTCTTTCTCATTTCATCTTTCTAGTAATTCAGTTTTTAACTTTACTGAGGTGCAATTTACATAGCCTCATGCTCTCAGTTTTACAAGTACATTTAATTTTGGCAAATTTGTCCACCCATGTAATTGTAGCATAACGTAGAAGAGGCTCATCACCCCTCAAAATTTTATTGTGCCCAATGCAGAAAATCATCCCCCAGCCCCAGCCCTAGGTGACCAGGGATCTGCCTTCTGTTCTTACACTTAAATGTGCCTTTTCTAGGGTTCTTGGTGAAGCAGTAGCTCATTATTTTTTATTGCTGAGTGGTATTTCCATTGCACGAGTATTCCACAGTTTGCTTGTTCAGTCACCTGCTGATGAACATTTGTATTGTTTACAGTTTGGGACCATTATGAATAAAGCTGCTATAAACGTTAGTGTACAAGTCTTTCAGTAGATATGTTTTATTTCTCTTGGGTAAAAGCCTTGGATTGGAATTGCTGGGTTGTGACAAAAATGTGTTTAACTTTACCAACGTAGCGTGCTATTATTTTACATTTTCACCAGCGACATGAATGATTTCCATTTGTTCCATGTCATCACCAGCACTTGGTGTTGTGAGGCATTTAACTTTTAGCAGTTATAAGGAATATTTGGTGGTACTGAATTGTGATTTTGTGTTTCCTGATGACTGATAATGCTGAGCAGTTTTCCATAGACTTATTGTACATCTTTTGTGAAATGTCTGTTCAAATACTTTGACCGTATATTACTGGATGGTCTTATTAAGAGATCCATATATATCTCTGAAATAAGAACTTTGTAAGATAAGTGTATTGCAAGTATTTTTCCCCAACCTGTTTTGCCTTTTACTTTTGAAGTGTCTTTCAAAGAACAGAGCTTTCAAAAGATTTGAAGTCTATTTTACTGATTTTTTTTCTTTATGATTCTGCTTTATTAAGAAGTCTTTGACTATGCCAAGGTCATGAAAATTTTGTTGTTTTATAAGTTTGAGAGGTTTTAAACTTTTAAATTGAGGTATAGTTGATTGACGATATTAGTTTCAAGAAGTTTGAGACTTTTTATGTTTAGGTTGATGATCCATTTTTAGCCATCCAATTTTTATGTGTGATATGAGGTAAGGACTGAGGTTCACTTTTCTCCATAAATATATCCAGTTTTCATAACATTTGTTGAAAAGACTATCCTTTCCCTATTCAGGTACCTTGCACCGTTGTCAAAACCCAATTAGCTATATATGTGTGAGTCTATCTCTGGACTATTCTGTTCACTAGTCCGTATCTATCCTTATCTCAATACATCTTGCTGTATAAGAATAGCAAAGCTTTATATAGACAGTGCAAGTTCTCTAATTTTTTTTTTCAAATTATTTTGGCTATTCTGGGTCATTTGCATTTACATACAGATTTTATAATCAGCTTGTTTACAAAAAACACTGCCAGAACTTCGAGTTGATTATGGATTTAGAGACAATCAACATTTACAAAACTGAGTCTTCCAATTGACCATTATGGTATGTATCCTTTTTTCCCCACATTTCTTAGCAATTTCTGTGGTTTTCATTGGACCACTCTTACACAAATTTTGCTACATTTTTCCCTAATTAATTCATGCTTTTTAATACTATTGTAAATGGTAGCTTTAAATTTCAATATCCAATTATTTGTTGCTAGCATATAGAAATAACATTGAGTTTTGTATACTGACCTTGTGTCTTATCTCCCTAAACTCACTAATTCTAGCAGATTTTTTTAAAAAAAATCTATTCTTTAGGATTTTCAACGTATTTGATGTATTCTGAAGTTTTATTTCCTACAATACATATGCCTCTTTTTTTCTTACCTTATTTCCAGGTAGTCTTCAGTATAGTGTTGACTAGAAATGGTGACAGCAGATATTTCTTTGCTTTTCCCCAAATCTTAGATGGAAAACAAACCACTGTGCATGATGCTAGCTGTAGGTTTTTCATACTCTTTATCAGGTTAAGGAAGTTCCCTTCTAATTCTAGTCGGCCCAGAGATTTCATCATGAACGGATGTTGAATTTCACTGTATACTTTTCCTGCATCTACTGAGATGATGTTTTTTTCCCTCTGTGTTGTTAATTTGGTGAGTTAATTGAATTTTTAAATTCTCCTAGTAACTGATTTTTTTAAAATAAGCTTTAATTGTGGCAAAATACACATACCATAAAATTTATCATCTTACCCATGCCTAAGTGTACAATTCAGTAGTGTTAAGTATATTCATTGCTGAACCAATCTCCAGAACTTTTTCATCATGTAAAACTGAAATTTTCTACCCACTAAACAACTCCCCATTTCCTCCTCCCCACATTAATTCACTTTTTATTTTATAAAAGTTTTAGTCTGTGACAAACTGGAAATAAAAAAGTCATCCTTCAGACCACAGAAATTTTAAAAGTCGTGTTCTAAATCAGTTTGCCAGTAGTAAAAATCTTTTTAAACATGTGCTTATTAGCTTGCAAATTAAGCTTTAAAGTTGTACACAAAAAAAGTGTCTTGGGAGAACAAATATACTTCACTAATTTCCTAACTGATGATTTTCATCACTTCAAACTAGATAAAATTAGACAGTGTGAAAAGCAGTTTATTTCACTCAAACTGTTTCTTTTTAAAGCATGTCAGTCAAAATGTGATCACTGCTTGACCATAAACAAAAGCGTAAGTCAGGTTTTTCTTCTGTTCCCTTTGACCCCTCTATACTCTGGTCCTGGTTTCTCAGACAACAGGGAGAGGTCATTTTTCATAATTTAAAACAAAACAAACCAAAAAACCCACAAACTTTACTAAGAATTTCTATTTTAGCGATCATCGACTTGCCTTTTGACAAGTACTCAGTGTTACCTTTCTTCTGTTGCTATTCTGAAACAGTTCGGCTTTGTGGATGGGGTTTTCATTTATTTTCTTAAAAAGACTAAACTCTCTAACACCTAATTTTAGTTCAGTGGAATTTGTTCTTCCCAAATTGATAGTTTTTAAAAAAGTATATGGGAATTATATACTAGATGTGAACTGTCATATTTTCATCTAACCTAATATCCCAGGAATTTGAGACTATCTGTATGATGGGGAAAAAAATTCTAAAAAACAGAAATATACTGTATAATAGTTTTATTTTTCTCATTTTACTATTTTTACATTTTATGCACAAATATTTTTTATCTGAGTAAAAATAGAAAATAACTGTCTTATGTAAAATTACAAAAAAAAAGCCACAAATACATAATTGTTGTTATGACAGTACAAGTGTCTTTATTTAAAGAGTAAAAATGTATGCAAAAATCCTCTTCCCTCTTACAAAAGATTGAGAATATTTTTTTCTGGCAGCAAGTGAAATATCACTGAAATATCAATATTTTTATACCCTCTAGATATGAAGACATTAAGTTAGTCACATGTTGTTTTGAAATTATGAATTTTAAAACATTTTTGTGCTATTTCAAAGATACATTAGTTCTTTTTAAAAGGCAGTAGCATAAAATGATGAATATGTAAAACAGCAGACCTCACCTAAAATATTCGGAGGCACAATCCTTTAAAGAAATATCATAGTTGAATTTCACCATTTATTCAGGGGAGAGAAACAACTAAACAATTTTTCCTAATTAACTGACACAGACTGACACAAAAATAAATGTGATGAGTCGATTCATGTGACAATCAACCACAGAGTAATTCTGCCTAATTTGTTGGATTTTCTGATGCCAACACAAATTTCTAAACTTAAGGCCAGCAAGATATGTATGAAAGTTGGCTCAATGAGAATCTCATGTGGAAAAAAAGTTTTAAAACAAAAATGAACACACTTCATTATTTTTGTACTTACATGGTATGGAAGATGGCCAATAATTTTATCTTTCTCCCTTTTGAATATACTGTAAATTCTTCTCTGGAAAATTTATTCATAAAAGCAGAGCAAATTATATTTTCTTTCAGAACACAAGTTATCTTTCAACAAAAGAAAAAACTACTTGGCTTCTGATAACTGCAACCTCAATAAGGACAACGGAAATAGTTTATTTATAAGTTGAGACAAAGTAACAGAAGTTTCTTGAGTCAACTGGGGAAATTAATCTCATTACTTATGGTGCATAAAACAATGGTGAGAGGCAAAGAAGAAAAAAGAAACAGCACCTGATCATGTATGAGAACTGTCTCTGTTCAAATGATGAGGAATAAAATAAAAACTGCAAAAGGAAGAAAATGGATAGAATGCGGTTCTTTAAAAAAAAGTATCTGAGGAACACATAAGGAAAAAAGAAATAATAGTTTGATTTTAGGGATCTAGAAGAAATATGGGTGTTCCTTGTCTTAAAAATATATATACATACAGTTGAGACATAACGGAAATCTGTCATCCTGGCTAAAACTTTAACGTGTCTCCCCCAAAGTATTTTAAATCAAAAAGTCAATAATTTTAAGCTCTTGAAAAATATACCAGAAGAGTAAATTTTATTATTATTATTTTAAAACTGTAAGTGACTTGTCAACTTCCCAGGCCATAAGAGGATGGTGCAAACCTTCTTTTTAGCTGTTATCTGAACTAGAGCTTCTATATATTATTTCATATTGCTATTCTATTCAGATATCCTTGCAATCACAGCATCCAAATTAAACTAATAATTTGTCAGTCTACTCTGTATGTGTTTATAAAAACGTAAAAATGGAAATTACAGATTTTATTCTTTTTAGATTCTACTGCAGGGTCTTAAAGGACTTAGACATAGACATAATAAAAACATAAATGACCTGACATTACATGTTGCAGTCGTACAGCATAACACTTAATATTATGATGTGAGGTTACCAGAAAAGGAGGTCACAGACGCCCTCCTCTACTCCTTGTTCCTAAGATCCCTGTCCCTATGGTTCTCTCCAAACCACTATTTGCTACTAGTGGCAGCAACTGCTAACAGTGCCTCTTTGACTGCATTAGCATGGCACTTTCCTCCTAGTTAGTCAAAAGTATTGAGCTCTTATTAAGCTGTTTAGAGGGATGGATTTAAAGGCGATGATGAGGGAGAAGATACATAAAGTAATATTTGAGAATCAATCTTCTGCTATAAGAGGATTATTTGCCAGTATCTCATATCATGATTCGTGCGTAATACCTTAAAACAAAAAGAAAAAAAGCAAGGAAACCAAGCACAGCAAGCAAGAAAAAAAGAAAGACATTTCTAGCCATTTCTGTTTAGTGTTGGCTTGTGGTAAGTAAGGAGTTTTACGTATGTAAGAGTTATTTAATTTTTAAAGAATTTTTTAAATGAGTTATCACCTTTTGAAATATCTTTGCTTTGAATATTATGTCTTCATTTATATGTGTGTACATGTATATATGTATAAGATGGTCAACTGGACATGTATATAGATATCTGTACACTCATATATAATATTCAAAGGAAAAAATTAAATAAATGGGAAATTTTGTTTTAAGAAAAGACTGCCTACACTGGAGTTCAAAATGTCCTTTTAAAACTATTTGCAAGTAATTTACTAATGTCTTGAAAGGTAAAGTACTACTGACTGATTTAAAGTCTTCACTTCATCAGAAACCCAGGACTTATATAAGCTGCTTTGTATAATAAACCAGCACTACAGGGTAATTAAAAAAAAAAAAAAAAGAAAGCCATACCAAACCAAACTAAACCAAACTTTTATTTTCAGGTTGAGGTACACTTTTTCAGTTTTTTAAATCTCTGATAGGGAAAGCAGAGATCATTTGAGAATTTTTGTAATAGTTGGTTTATTAGAATTTAATGCCTCTCTTATAATAATTTAAATTCTTGGCCTGACATTATGAAATAGCTATACAGTAAATCCTTAAAACTGGCTTGAGTAAAGCCAGATTTAAACCTGGATCTCTTTCTTCAGCACTATTCCTCTGCCAGTCTTCTACTGTCCTTTGCTTGCAAATATATAAATTAATAACGTGATGCTCTTAGTTTAGTAATTTATTAATATTATAATTTTATTTGATATGACTATTTTAGCTCTGCTTGATTAGATGAAACAGGCATACATGCTTCAGCTGTGAAAAATTCCATTTTCTGGTTCTATGTAAAGCAACATCTAAAGCAGCAGAGAGGGGAAACAGTTATATTTTCAAAAAATAGTTAAGCCAGACTGTTTCCTGGAGATACTTTCATTTATTTTTCATCAATAGCTACTGGCTATTTTTGGTTGGGCTAGACATTAATACTGACCAGTTTAGCTTTCTTGACTGTTAACAAACTATCCCACAATGAACCTGCCTAAAGACATTGTGGTGATCGTTTAACATACACATTTTCTAAAATATATGCTCAAAGTAAAAAGATCCAAATTCACAAGAGTATGAAATATTTATAAAAAAATCATGCATCAGATTGTACAGTCTAGAAATAAAAGAAGATTCAAATTCAGTAATAAAGGTAAGAGCAATACTTGCTCTAACATTTAAGAAAGACCTTGGACTCCCAAAAGGTCCTGGGCTCAATTATCCTTTTCTGTTTGCAGAGACGCAGTAGCCAGGGCTACTGCTGTGACTGGCTGGGCAATTCCATGGAGTTGCATCTTTGCAAGTTTCTTCTGTTCACATTCTGTGACCAAACGGTTCAACTCTGCTGCACTGTATCCAATAAGAGTCTTCAAGTCACAGACAAACTTGTATACAAATCTCTTGCCTTGAACTTTACAAATCATGTCCCCATCATAATAATACCTTTAAAAAAGAGAAAACACATTAGGACTATATAAAAAAATTTTAAATTTGGACTTCTTGGGAATTTCCTGGTGGTCCAGTGATTAGGACGTGGGCTTTCACTGCCGTGGACCCGGGTTCGATCCCCGGTTGCAGAACTAAGATCCCACAGGCTGTGTGGTGCGGCCAAAACCAAAACAAACAAAACAGAAAATAAAATTTGAAACAGAACTACCATACAACCCAGCAATCCCACTACTGGGCATATACCCTGAGAAAACCATAAATCAAAAAGAATCATGTACCACAATGTTCATTGCAGCTCTATTTACAACAGCCAGGACATGGAAGTGTCCACTGACAGATGAATGGATAAAGAAGATGTGGCACATATATACAATGGAATATTACTCAGCCATAAAAAGAAACAAAATTGAGTTATTTGTAGTGAGGTGGATGGACCTAGAGACTGTCATACAGAGTGAAGTAAGTCAGAAAGAGAAAAACAAATACCGTATGCTAACACATATATATGGAATCTAAAAAAAAAATGGTTCTGAAGAACTTAGAGGCAGGACAGGAGTAAAGATGCAGACGTAGAGAATGAACTTGAGGACACGGGGAGGGGGAAAGGTAAGCTGGGACGAAGTGACAGAGTGGCATGGACGTATGTACACTACCAAATGTAAAATAGATAGCTAATGGGAAGCAGCTGCATAGCACAGGGAGATCAGCTCAGTGCTTTGTGACCACCTAGAGGGGTGGGATAGGGAGGGTAGGAGGGAGATGTAAGAGGGGAGAGATATGGGGATATATGTTTATGTATGGCTGATTCACTTTGTTATACAGCAGAAACTAACACACCATTGTAAAGCAATTATACTGCAATAAAGATGTAAATAAATAAATAAATAAAATTTAAAAATTTGGACTTCTTACAATATTTCACAGATTATTCCATAAGAAGACTAGTATTGTATCTACCACAATAGCAATTAACACTGAGTCTATATAAAATATTTAATGTTATTATCCAAGGAAACTTCAGAACATTAACTAAAATTTCAATGCTAAGCACTCAAATTTTATGTACTAAATCTTCAAAACATATTTTCAAAAATTACGATGAAACACTGATTTAAAAATAAACATTACTAAGCAAAACAAAAAACCTTGGGAGCAGTAATAGAGCCTAAGAATAAGGGCTCTGAATCAGAACGCCGAGATTCAAAACCTAACATCTCAACTTATTACCCTTTGTGACCACAGGGAAGGCATATTTTCTCTAAGCTTTTATTCCTCATTTATAAAATGACATTAAAAACAGTATTAACACTAATAGAATTGTTGAAGATTGAAAGGATTATCTTTGTAAAGTGCTTAGCACACAATGACTGCCACATATAGCCCTCTAGAAAATAGAAGCTATATTGATATATAGCTTTATTCATATAATATGAATAAAAATTTAATACACATATTCTTTGGATTGTTGGAATGTCCATTTCCTCTCTGTCTCGTACAAAATCCTTTACTATGTAGCTATGCTTTCATCTTTATCATTTTAATATGTTAAGGCTCTCCCCTTACAGAGAAATTCTCCAAACCAATAGGGAGCCTCAAAAGAGTAAGCAAAAGGACTTGAAAAAAAAAAAGAGAGAGGATACAGAAAAACATAAAAGAGGACATCATAAAGAAACAATGTTTCTTAACCTGCACAGGTACATTTGGGGAAATCACTCTAGAAGTCTGGTTTACTGCTGTTTTCTATGGATATAAAACAGTTGGATTTATACTTTGGAAAACAGACTTTATTTACCCCTATGCACTGCCAATTCCAATAATAGGAAAAAAAAGGTAAGTCGAAACTTTTCTGGGCTGGCAGATTTTGGAGCCTTTATTTTAAAACTGCATTGCCCATTTGCACCATTTGATGAAGAGCTGTTACAAAAGCAACAGCTATTTGCAAAAGTACCAGTGGTACAAACGATCACATTTAGCAGGATTTTATTATAAAAATCACTCAGTTTAACCAAAAATCCATTAATGAAAAGACTACATGCAGGAAATTATGTCATCTTTCCCTAATTCTAGAACAGCTAAAGTATAATGGTTATGTTCACTTTCCCAGTGAGAGATATAACACACTGGGCATAGTCTCCTGTCTCCTTTTTTGTCAATTACATTAATACAGAATTTAGATCTCAGCCCACAAACCACCAATGCTTGTCATCCAGTTAAAATGCTGTAGGCATTTCAATTTCTTAAGAAAATTTCGACATAATATGTAAGGCTGTAACAAATAAGACACTTGGGAAAAAAGGAAAATGAAGAGGGAAAGTGGTTTTACATTTCTAAAACAAAACTGGAGCTGGTATAATCGTATGTTTCTTGGTAAGATGTTATAAAATGTCATACACATACGTTCTCATTTAAATTAACAATTTTACTTAATACTTCCTCCAATCTAGTAGATGCGTCATATGACCACATATAACAGCACTCACTGTTTCCCCCCTAAAATGAAGAAAGTAGAAAGGTACACAATGCCTGTATTTTCTTTCATTCATTCATTTATGGCTGTGTTGGGTCTTTGTTGCTGCGCACAGGCTTTCTTTTTAGCTGCAGCGAGCGGAGCTACTTTTCATTGCGGTGCGCAGGCCTCTCATTAAGGTGGCTTCTCTTGTTGTGGAGCACGGGGTCTAGGTGCGTGGGCTTCAGTAGTTGTGGCACATGGGCTCAGTAGTTGTGGCTCGCGGGCTCTAGAGCACAGGCTCAGTAGTTGTGGCACACAGACTTGGCTGCTCCGTGGCATTTGGGATCTTCCCGAACCAGGGCTCGAACCTGTGTCCCCTGCATTGGCAGGTGGATTCTTAACCACTGTGCCACCAGGGAAGCCTCGATGCCTGTATTTTCATGGATATGATTTCTTTTCTCCCCACCCCCTTTTTTTACTTGTATTTTTAAAAAACTTTTAAATTGGGAAATATATTACACAAACAGAAAGGACACAAAAGCGAACAGCTCAGTGATTTATTACAAAGCAAACAGTCACCTGTTAACTACTCAGGTCAGGACACAGAACACTGTCAGCACCCTAGAGCTCCTCTGCGGCGCCTCCCCATCATCACTCCTCCCTTGCTCCAAAAGGTTACACAATCCTGTTTCATGATAATAATTCCATTGCTTCTTTTTATAGTCTTATCACCCAAACATGCATCCATAAATGCTGTAATTTAGTTTTGCTGGTTTTTTTTAAAACTCTACTGTATAAATCCAGTATGTACTCTTTTGGGTCTGGATTTTTTTCACTGAATATTATGTTTGTGACATTCACCCATATCAGTGCATTTTTAATGGATACACAGTATTCCCTTTGTATATTATAGTTTACTTATTCACTCTACTGTTGATAGATACCTGGGTGGTTTCTGGTTTGGGGATGTTATATATAATGCTGTTATAAGCATCCATGTGAACATATATGTACATTTTTGTCTGGTACATCCTTAGAAGACAAACTACTGGGTTATCGGTCACAGTTTACATTCCTACCAAAAGTGTAGAAGCATTCCCACTGCTCCATATCCTCACCAACACTTGGTTTTAATTTTAAAAGCAATTATTTTAATTTTAGCCACTCTGGGATGTACACTGTACCATTTTATTGTGGTTTTAAAATACATTTCCCTGGACTTCCCCGGTGGTGCAGTGGTTAAGAATCCGCCTGCCAACGCAAGGGACACAGGTTCAAGCCCTGGTCCGGGAAGACCCCACATGCCACGGAGCAACTAAGCCCGTGTGCTGCAACTACTGAGCCCGCGTGCCACAACTACTGAAGCTTGTGCGCCTAGAGCCCGTGCTCCGCAACAAGGGAAGCCACCGCAATGAGAAGCCCGTGTACCGCAACGAAGAGTAGCCCGTTTGCCACAACTAGAGAAAGCCCGCGCACAGCAACAAAGACCCAACGCAGCCAATAAATAAAAATAAATAAATAAATAAATAAATAAATAAAATACATTTCCCTGATTACTAATGAGGTTGTGCACCACTGCATATGTTCATCGGCCATTTGGACAATCTCTAGTCTAATATGTCTGCTTAAGTTTCTTGCCCATTTTTCCTAATTCTCCTATGGATTTGTAAGAGTTCTTTACATATTCCAGGTAAGAGTCTTACGTCAGATATGTGTGGCTTGACTTTCACCCTCCTAATGATGGTTTCTGATGACCGGAAGTTTTAAATTTAAATGTAGTCCAATTTATTGATCTTTTCCATTATGTTAGTGCTTTTGGCTCTGTTAATGTCTTTCCTCATCTACTGAAGTCAAGTAGGTATTTCTAGATGCCTCCCTATTTTACTTTCACATTTAGAGCTACAAGCGACATAGAATTGATTTTTAGTATGCTATGAGGAAGGGGTCAATATGGATAGTCAACTGTCCCAGCACTACTGATTGAAAAGTAGGTCTTTTCCCCACTGCCATCTTTAAATCAAATGTTCCTACATTCTTGGTTCTATTCGGGCTAGCTACTCTAATCCTTGGTCTATTTGTCTATCCTAAGCAAATAGATCACTGTCTTACTGTTGTTGTAGCTTTACAGTGAGTCTCAATATCCTGTAGAGCAAGTCTTCCCACTTTGTTAATTAATCTTCTTCAGGTGTCCTGGTTATTGCGATACCTTATATTCCTATATAAATTTTACAATTATCTTGTCAAGTTCTATGAAAACATTTATTCAGGCGGTTACTGCATTGAAAGTTAGACCAATCTGGGGAGAAGTGACATCTTAACTATTAATTCTAATAATTCATCTGTAATTTTGAGGGGACTTGTATGTACACAATCACATCAACTGTCAAAACTGATTATACAGAAAGGATCTTTAGATAGTTGGCAAAGTGTTTGAGACTGAATAAGTGATAAGTACATTGAAAATAAAGCACTGTAGTTACTTATGTATGCTAAGGAAAACAAATGGTCATTCTGGAAAAGAAAAATAATCATGATAAACTATGTAATGGTACTTACATGCCATGATCCTGTAACAATGAATACTGATCTAATCAACACTTCCACATAATTATATTACACTTGGATGAAGGGATGGGAAGGGTATGTGTGTTAATGATGAGAGGTAAATCGTAATCTCTGTGTGAAATTCACAAACAATGCTCCAGTGAAACATAAAGTAGCAGTAAAAGCATGTTATTTAGGAATACAGAGGTAAACTGTAGAACTGCTTTACCAAATTCACTCTTCCAAAAATATAGACACAATTCCTATATATCCTACTTCTCAGATACTTAAGTGTACATACTGAATTTCTATCGCTGTAGTAAGCATAATTTATGACAGTAATTATGTCAAAAACTTTCATACCACTTACGAGAAATTATAAATAATTATTCTACTCCAATTTAACTGATGTAAAGTTTGGATATTCAGATTTTGGCATATTGTGGGGGAAGGAAAAACAGGGAAATGGGTTGACATTTTGCATCTAATTATAAAAATTGACAATATCTACGTATTTGCTAGAATTTACACTCATTCAGTTCACCTATACCAAACGACAGCATCTGTTATGTAAATAACAGAAACCTCAAAGATTAGATATGTTGGTTTTAAACATAGTACATGCTTTTAAATCAGATAAAAATCTTAGAATCATCTTTCAAAAAACTCTACGTACCTCAAATTATTACTAAAAATCTTTTTAAGAAGTAATTTTTAACATAAATGTGAAAAATTTTAGTTTTATTTATATAAAGAAAACATTTTATAAACAAGTATTTTAACATCATTACATAACAGTGTTTACACTAGAATTCTTATTCTATTTTTTTCTTAGCTATTTTTTAGAAAGGTTTGATACTTAAAGAAAAGTAATAAATTCTTACCTTAATGCACGACTAAGTTTCTCATAGTTCATTGTAGGTTTATTTTTACGTTGTCCCCATTTTTGTGCAACCAGTTCGGGCTGATTTAGCTTAAATTCTCCTTCATCACCAACCCAAGAAATGCAGTCTCGAGCATCCTTGTCAGTAAGAAGTTCTAGCAAAAACTGCCACAGTTGGATTTGGCCGTTGTTTCCTAAAAATTGACAAGAATGACAAATATTGACCACAATGCTACGGATTAACAGAAGGCAAAAGACAACACACAGGTCTTCTGGTGCATACCTCAGCCATACTAAAAACACAAATTTTTTTTACAAATGCTGTTTAAGTATCGCCAGAGAAACAGTCCATATTCACATTTTCATACTGTGAAATAAAACGAAATATACATAATTCGACAAATTTTATAAATACCAGATGATAATGCAAAAATACCTGTTCTGTTCCCAGGTGAACTTCTATCTTCTCCTGAAATCCTTGGAGCTCTTTGTACTTTAGCTGCCTTTGCACTACTATTTATAGCTTTAATGGCTGTTGGTGTAGCAGACTGCACTGATGCTGGAATAATTTGCACAGCTGCAAAGCAAGACAAGGAAAAAAATTTTTTTTCTCCTTCCAATACAAACAGTGAAAAAAATTACTGAAAGAAATAAAATGCAATTAGTTTAACTAATGCCCGTCTAATTACCTCAGCACAAGTTCAGAGGATAAGGTATGATGTCTGTATTACAGTTTGTGAATCTTAACATAGCGAATAAAAGTTGGTTTCCTTATTTTGGAAAAACTTAATGATGTGATAAATCTAGTGATACATTAAAGTTATTTTAAAAAATCTATTTTTTAAAATATTTGATCATAAAAAATGGTTTATCAAATTTTGGAGAATGTGGACAAATGAGAATTCACGTTCCACCGCTGATAAGAGTACAAACATACCCCCTTTGAGAAAAACTTTGGTCTTACCTAGTAAGGTTGAAAGGGTAGAAACCCCATGATATTACAACCAGAGAATCTCACAAGCATTCTTACAATATTCATTCAATGATGTTCACAAAGTTTTAAAAATAATATACAGCAGTGAAAATAAAATTGAGCTACATTTATCAACATGGGTCTCATAAATGTTAAACAAAAAAGCGAGTTACAAAAGGATATGCACAGTATAGCACCATTTTTCCCCAAAAGTTCAGACATGTAATCAACAATGCCCTAAAGTGTTTATGGTTACGTAAGTTGGTAAAAAGATAAAATATGCATAGAATAATAAACATCAAGTTCAGGATAGTCATTTAAAATGGGATCTACAACAGGTAGACCTGATATATAAAGTTTTATCTCTTATGGTATACACAGATGTTGGTTATACTTTATTATTTCTTTGTATATCTAAAATACTTCATATGAAATTTAAAAATTAGTTTTTCTTTTTACTACCTTGCAGTACTAAATAAAGAAAACGTTTCTTATTGATAAATGGGCCACACATTATGGGCACATGAATACTCACGTTGATCAATTGTAACTATCTCATTCATCTGTTGTTCTTGGCTTGCCAATACATCTGAAGAACACACACAAAAATTTTTTGTTTTCACTTAAACCAGAAATGCAAACTCCAATCCAGTAAAATTCAAAACAAAAAAAAAAACAAAAAAAAAACTCCACAACTAAAACAAAAACCAAGCAAACAAAAAAGCAAAACATCAAACAACTGAAACTTATTGGCATAATAACTTAAAAAGATCCTTGATCATCATTTTACAGGGAAAAGATATTTTTAAGAGAAGTAGAAGGAAAGTTCCAAATTCTTTTCATGTTCAGAAAAGTTATTCAGAGAACCAGGGTTTTCTAAATGTAAATACCTATTCTAAATCTATTTATCTATGTTTTATATAAAATAGGAAATCTTAAAGATCAGATCAAAGATGAGAATATACATCACAATGAAATTATTTAGATACACTTTCTTCATCAAAAAGGCTCTTTCTCTTCAAGATGATCTGAGAGAGTGTCATAATTTACTTAACTAACATCCATTTTTTAATAAAACGGCTTTAACTTTAGAATGCTTCTTCTTAAAGACAGCCAAATTTTCAGTGGAATTGTAGCTGTCCTCAGTGTCACAACTGAACTAAATAATTTAACATGTCTACAAATACAGCTCTCGACATGAGTTACAGTGTAAAAGGTCCTAGTGACCCTTTGGAGAACCATTCATTACTCATCTGTTGCTATTCCCTACTTAAATGGTATTCTTTACCTCTCAGACAAGAGTTTCACTTCCCAGTCTATATTCCTTCAGCCTATTTAGTGCCCATCATAGACTGGATGCTTCTCTCTTGAACTGAAATAGCACCTACCAGCAGTCATCTGTGTACTGAGTGAGTCCTGGGGCCTGGGCTCCCAACACAGTTCTACTTAGGATGCCATGCCAGGATCCAACTAAAGACACAGAGCTGGAGAGGACTGGGAAGCTAAAAAGAGATCTGAATCCTACTTGTCAGATGGGAGCTTTCTTTGGGGGTCCTGAGTTTGGGAGTTTAAACAATTACATGGAACTAGCCTCAGATCTGGGTTCTGATCTTAGCACTCACTTACTGGCTGTGTGACTGTGGTAAATTATTCAACCAACTTCACCACTGATTTCTTCATATTGAAATGAGATACCCCCACCTACCACTGTATGAGGTGGTTGTAAGGATTAAAGGAAAATATTTTTAAGAAGCACAATGCCTGAAACATAGTTAACTTTTCAGTAAATTGAAGACACTATTCTTTTATCCACATTCCTAGTTCTGAGCCTTCTCCCCAAGAACCACTGTCCCTCTTGAAGAAAAATGCATGCTTTATATTTGTGGTATATTTTCCCGCAGATTTTACAAAAGTAACTTGAAAAGGCAAAGTGCTATTGGAATGAAATTGTTCCATTCGTGACTGTAAATAAACACAGTGCCCTAGACCAAAAAGAGGCGAAAGGGAGTCACCACCACACGGCACAGGCATTACTGATCTGTAAGATCAGCTTCTCAGCCCTGATTTTCAGAGTGGAGTTTGGTTTGTTTCCTGGGGAACTCTCAAGATAACAAGGCAGAACACAAAAAGAGAGGGGCTTTGGAAAGGCTGGTCCAAGACCATACAGGCACTCTAAATATCATATTCCTCTATAGCCCTCAAATCCTGGTCATACATGAAGGAAGCAGAGCCCTAAGGGGCAAAGCTCTGAGCCTATGGAGGCATTTTATGAAGAAACTTTGGACACTAAAGGTATAAGGCAATTCTTTTTTCTAAATAAGACCCTCAGCAAACTGAGAGCTTTGTGCCTTTGGTGGCAGAAGACATATTCATATGAAGAAGGACATCATAGAGCTGGTACTACTGGAACATTTCCTAATTATCTTCCCCATGTATTGTAGGACTTGGATGAAGTTTCACAAGAAGGGAAGCTGCAGGAAGCTGGTGGCTCAGGTGGGAAAACTAACACAAATATGTAAAGATGGAGCTCTATCTGTTCAGTACTGTGTCTCCTTGATAGATCATTGAGGAAAAGATAAAAATGCTGGGTTAATAAATGCCTTTCAGAAATATGCTGTAGACTTCACTCTACAGGAGGGGCCAGAGAACTAGACTGTGCCCAAAGGAGCCTGTTCTGAGAGGTAAGGCTTGTGAATTATAGAAAGTCTGCCAGAAATAGCCTTACACACCACCCTATCCATTCCCAGATTCTGAGAATTAGATTCCCAAACCAGATGGGATTTCCTCACCAGGCAAAGAACCACGGCCAGATAAGCAAGGAATTCCCTAAGATACTCATCTAGGCTCTGGGGCTTTGTTACTTTTGAAAACAAAACAATTCCAGAGCAGAGCTCTTCTGAAGAAGACCCATTCTACCACTGACTGCAAGGAGATGGAAAGATACACAAGATTTCTCTGCCCCCTGTACTAGGAAAAGTCTCCGAATGAGCTTTAACATTTGAGAAGCACTGGGAGAACCAGAGAGAAACAACCAAAAAGTGCTGACCTGGGAGACAGAGCGAAAACCATGAATTTGAGAAAAACTAAACTGTAGTCTAAACACTGCCCTTGTTCTATTCTCGAGAGTCCCTACAAGAAAATGTTTCTGTAAACATAACTTACATGTTAAAAACCTGAAACAATTCAGGAATTTACCTTACTCAGCTGAAAAGCTCTGCAGAGAAGAAAACCTGCGAAGCCAAGGATAAACTTTCAACCAGAACATTCAACTTATTTATCTAATAGGAACTGAAACTGGAAATAAACCGTGTAAATATAATGAATGTAATAAGTCTTTTAAATATTTTTCTCCTCCTGATATTTAAGAGAACCAACACAAGAGAGATATTACCAATAAAAACAATGAAGGAAAGCTTCTCTACAGAGCTCATTTCTTATTCAACAGCAGATGAAAACCCTAAGCATTAAATGATTGTGAAAAATCCCTCTACCAGATCTGTCCCCTTACTGGGTACACAGTAGGATGAAATGCTACCAGTTACATTTTCATCCATAACCGTTATAAAACAAAGTCAGAGTGTCCTATTCACACATTCTGAAAACTATATGGGTTTGGCTAGCATTCCTGATTTATTTAACAGTGTCAGGGAATGGGTTACTGCTAAGATATTTTAACAGTCACTGAAATATAAGATGGATTAAAATTCAAGCAAAATAATTTACGTCTATTTGAGCTCTTTTTGTTGGACAGCCTTAATCATAATAATGTCTGTCAAGCAACATGGTAACACTATAATCTGTGGCTTCCAATTCAAGATGGTGTGTTGCATACTTACACTTCCCCTTTCTCCCTTAAGATCCCATTCAATTAAAAGATATTTTAAAAGATTTAATCCCAATAATGAAGGGAATGCGAGGGAAGCCACCTGTGAACAAATAACCTTAAATTTCTAGAAGATGAGCATAAAGGACAGGACTGACTGATGAAACAGAAGTCAACAACTAGAATATATGAACAGAGCTAAATGCAGGGCATAGAATCTTACTTCAGAACTTGGATTCTAGGGTTAGTCTGCCTGGGTTTGGAGCCTGGCTCTGCCTCACCCTAGGTTCTATAACCTTGTAGGGGCTCTCTAAGCCTCAGATTTGTATCTGAAGAGATAAGGAAAGTAATGATCTGTGGCATTAGTACGAGATCAAATGAGATAATACATATAAAGCTCTCAGTACAACCTTACACAATTAATAAATGTTAATTATTATTGCTATTATCAATGAACAATTTAGATGAAAACAAAGTTATAAAGAAATAAAACTAAACTTAAGCTACAATGCAAATAGACAATAATTTCAATTTTATACATTTTCGAAGAAGTTCCAGATGACTCCAGAGAATTTCTCCCCGAGGAACCCGCTGAAAAAAATCTTCTTGGTTGAGACTACAGAGTTCTCTTCCGGAAATATTCAGCGTAGTGAGGTCTATATCGGTCATGCTGAATTCCTTCATTACCCAAACCACCCAATGCAGGACTTGGTCTGTGGACCACTGTATGGGATCTAAAGAGAAAAATATTACCATTGGCCTAGTTGCATCTTAGATATTATATAAATTTACAGTTAACTTGTAAACACACACAAACACGCAGATAAAATCCAGACAGGTTTCTTTTTTTTATAAGTAAGTGAAGTAAATAAACTCATTATATGAAATAAAAAAGATTCTTATGCTCTATTTTCTCCTTAGCTCCTTTTCAATTTCTTAATCTAAATTTTTGATGGATTCACTTATTTCTACATCAGTTAGTCTGGAATTTTACCAAGAAAAACAAAATGCAAAACTGCTCTCCAGTGGGCCAAATGGAAGAATAAAATACATGATTACCTTGTAGAAAATGGAGTAAATTAAACAAGTTTTAAAAAATTATTTTGTAGTAGTGTATGATTTGATGCACTGAAAAAATAAAATTATAAGGGGTTTCTGGGGAGACATATTCTCCAAAATATGAACGTACTCTTTCCTCACTTTTACTTCTTGTAAAAAGCTAGTTGTTCCTGCACTTACCCTTATGGTAGCACTTACAATACAACACGCTAATTGCATGTCTACTCAGCTGTCCCCCCATAAAACCTTGAGGTCTTAAATATAAGGACTGTGTCTTGTAAACCACTGAATCTTCAGAGCTTACCACGGCGCTTTGTGCGTACATTTGTTAAATCTATAAAAGGTGAATCCAAATAGTTTCATTTTCTTCATCCTTTTTTACTACTGAATGAATTCACAAATAAAAAAGATGGTCAACATGTGTAAATAGTTCATGATTGTATCCCTGGCATGTAACAGAATTTCTACTCACAGAATTTTAATAAATACTAGCTGAATTAATTTTGGTATAGGTATTTCTGCACGGAGAAGGTCATCTATCCAAATGGTATTGATTATATGCCCCCAAGATGCATGCTATTCAATAAGAAAATAAGTGAGGAAAAATAACACTCAGGTACTTATCAAGAGCCAATTTACAGTAAAAATGAATCAAACATAATACAGGATTGCAAGCCACAGAATTGATTTTTTGTTTGATTTTTTTCACAAGGAAGTTAAGGAAGGAAGATTCTAAGAAGATGGCAGCAAAGTTTTAAAATTTCTCTGAATGCACACATAAAGCAAAACAAAACCCACCACTAAAAGCAACTAGAGAGCAAAACCAAAAATCCATGGACATTTACAATTAAACCAGGTGACATGATATCCCCATGGAACCCAAAATACATGCAGGTGAAGACAAAGCAGTAACAGTCACAAGAGCTGTATGGTATCAGCATCTGTGCAGGAGAAAGCAGAGGGAAGCAAAGGAACATCTCACTCTCCATCCCGAGCATGCGAAAAACTGAACACAGCCAGGAAGTATTCTTTGAAAGCACAGTTTTGCCCAACCCAGTAGCAGAGGAATACAAAGGTCCATGGTCAGCTTTAAAGGGGATGGAGCAGTGAAGCACCTGTGAAATTTTCAAACTAAGCCAAGGATCACTTCCAGAGGAGAAGACCACAATAAAGAGAAACCGGTGGGAGTGGAACTGAAATTGAGTAGCAACGAAACACGAAGGAAAGGGAGAGAGGAGGTCCAGATAAAAGTGAAGTCAAGGAACTGACAGGAACTGAGAAAGCAAGAGGCTCTATTTTTTAATACTACTCCAAAACAACAAACAGAAGGAGTTCTGGAAAGTTAGAAAAGCTATCCTGAAACACACTTCAAAGTTCAAGTAAGCACATTTTATGTAAACATGAACAAAAAAGTATCAGGATCAAAAAGTTAGAGGAGGGGCTTCCCTGGTGGCGCGGTGGTTGGGAGTCCGCCTGCCGATGCAGGGGACACGGGTTCGTGCCCCAGTCCGGAAAGACCCCACATGCCGCGGAGCGGCTGGGCCCGTGAGCCATGGCCGCTGAGCATGCGCGTCCGGAGCCTGTGCTCCGCAACGGGAGAGGCCACAGCAGTGAGAGGCCCGCGTACCGCAAAAAAAAAAAAAAAAAAACATGTTAGGGGAAAATAGTTAGTCTGCCTTGTTTTCTTAAATAATATCAGGTCTTCTAGTTTAACATAACTAATTGCCATGCATGTTCTCCCTGCCTCTTTTCTCTAAGTCCTTAGTAAAATGATGCTAAAGAAACTTCTGAAAGATGTAAACTCACAGGAACATGAGTGGGAAACGACAGAAATGGAAGCATCTCCCCACCACGTAGGCACCAGGAACACTTTAGACCGGTCTACAAACCGAAGAGTGAGACCCTCTCCACCCACTCCACTTCCCTTTCCACTTCCAGAATGCAACATTTACACACACACATCAACCCTAAATCCTCACCCCAACCTTCTACTCCTGACACGTGTTTGGCCAATTTTCCAGAGAAGTTGGGAGACCCAGGAAAAAGATCTATACATGCTGACACTTGAAAATCTTTTAATAAAATGACCAACACCCCATTTCACCAGCATAGTCAACAAACTCCTTCCAGACTTCAAACTAATTAGCTTTAAAGTTATTCACTCTTAAATATGAACAGATGGTCAAAAATAATCAGATATTTGAGAGACGAAAAGGAAACCACTAGATGACCAAAAATAAACAGAAAAACAGAACCCAGAGGAAGCAGAAATAATGCAATAACAAACTGCAAACAACAACAAAAAAATAATAAACCTCCACTTCACTGTAATCAACATAGAGAGGAGAGAAAACATGATATCTGTAATATAAGATCAGAATGCTATGGAAAGGTAACAACCAAAATAAATAGCCCTTGTAAATTGAAACTAAAAATCAGGTTGCAATATAAAGAAAAGAAAGGGACTTCCTTGGTGGTGCAGTGGTTAAGAATCCTCCTGCCAATGCAGGGGACATGGGTTCGAGCCCTGGTCCGAGAAGACCCCACATGCCGCGGAGCAACTAAGCCCGTGAGCCACAATTATTGAGCCCGTGAGCCACAACTACTGAGCCTGTGCGCCACAACTAACTGAAGCCCACGCACCGCAACGAAGAGTGGCCCCTACTTGCCGCAACTAGAGAAAAGCCCGCACTCAGCAACGAAGACCCAATGCAGCCATAAATAAATAAATAAATGAATAAACAATATATAATTAAAAAAAAAGACAAGAAAATTTGGCAGCAAGTAGTACAAATAGATATGAAGATGAAAAATAAGGAAGAAAAAAGATGTAGAGGATCAACCCAGGAGATTTGATAGGAGTTCTAGAAAAAGAACAGAGAAACACAGAAGGTTATTATCAAAATAATAATGAAGGAAAACTCCCCAGTACTGAAGGCAGAAATTGTGTAGATCAGCACTGTCCAACATAATGCAGGCCACTATGTAACTTTAAAATTTTCTAATGGCTACATTAAAAGGTAAAGAAACAGGTGAAATTCGTTTTGATAATAATTTCACTTAATACATCCAAATGTTTTCATTTCAACATGTAATCTAGGTAAAAAATTTATAAGATTGTACATTCTTTTCCTTTTGTACTGGGTGTTTTACTCTTACAGCATATCTCAATTCAGACCAGGCATATTTCAGGTGCTCACATGGGACTGGTGACCACGGCACTGGGCAGCGCAGGGCCAGACTGAGATGCTACACAGAAAACCCGAAATTGACAGCAAATGAAAAGATCCACACTGCCACTAGACTTGGTCTTAACAGCTTTCTTATTCTTTGAGGAATGGCTTAGGTCTCATCCTTCAAACTGGACTCTTTTATCTTGTTATGAATAACTCCTATCCTTGCTTCTTTAATCTTTCCTTCTCCCACTAGTTCCACACCATTTATCTACAAATACACTCAGGTCACCACCAACTCTTGAACCTTCAATATTATTTATTTATTACCCCAGCATTCTTCCCACCTGCGCCCCCCCAATTCATACTCAATTTTCTCCATTTCTACAATGTTTATTTAGTTCTTATAATTCACCTTTGTCGCTCCAACTCAGCAGCTGCTTTTATCTAAATCTACCAATGAGCCTCTAATGACCAAATGTAATAGATATTACTCAGTCAGCATTCTTTGACTTTCTCAGCAGTGTCAAGACTTGTGACCATCTAAAACTCTTCCCCAATTTCATCAGCACTATATACGGTTCTTATTTTCCTTCTATCTGTTAAAGCTTTCCCCCACTTCCTGTTCCTCAACCCTAAATGTTGACAAGGTCCAGCATTATGTTCTCTTCCATTTTATCTCTCTCCGTCAGAGACTGCATCTACTTGTATGACTTTAACAAATTCAATGTGACTGAGTCCCAGATAACATCTTTATCTCCAGTCCAAATTTTGTGCACCTGAAACTACTTTCTGGTGACCTCCAGTTGAATTTGTACTATTACTTGAAAATCAAGTACAATCAACACTTTCCCTTGAAAAATCTTTCCAATACCAGACTTTCCTACCTTCCCCACTAAGGTTTAGAAGGCATGGACTATCTTTCCTGTGCACTACTGAAAGCCCAGAATTTAACATGGTGCCTGGCTCAGGAAATATGTAATGAAGATGTAACCAATTCTTATATTATTATTGCCTAGTCACCCAAGCTTGAGAAGTTAGATCAATACTTGAATCTCCCCTCTCTACGTTCACACAATCCATCAATCAGTTGCTCAGTCCCATCATTATTTTGATTCATCTCCTCCTTTCTGCTCCCACAGAAATCACCTGGTCTAGGCTAACCTAAATATTATCACCTAGTCACACCCAAACTACCTGCTCCAACTTATGCCATATACCACTGCCACATTCATTTACAACTGTCACTTCCATCAATCAAAAACAGTTCAACAGGGCTTCCCTGGTGGCGCAGTGGTTGAGAGTCCGCCTGCCAATGCAGGGGACACGGGTTCGTGCCCCTGTCAGGGAAGATCCCACATGCCGCGGAGCGGCTGGGCCTGTGAGCCATGGCCGCTGAGCATGCGCGTCCGGAGCCTGTGCTCCGCAACGGGGGAGGCCACGACAGTGAGAGGCCCGCGTACCACAAAAAAAAAAAACAAAAACAGTTCTACAATGCTACAGAATAACTCCTTACCCAATGCATCTTCTCACTACTCACACTTCTCAGCTTTGCACAAACATTTCCTGTCGGCAATGTCTAGCAGTTTCCTTGTCTATAATAAACTCTTCCCCAATTTTCCCCCAGACCACTATGATCCTTTTGAGATTCTAAGAGTATGTTTCTTTATACCAGTTATTGACAGCTTAAAAACATGTTACGTTTATAGCAATTATCTTTTTTCATTTATCTTCTCTCTCGTCAACTACATTGTGAATGCCCTAAGGGCAGATTTTTTTCTTTGTATCTTTGTATTCCCAGCACCATCATATGTTAAAGTCCAAAAAAAACAAAAACAAAACCAAAGAAAATCAATATATTTCCTAAAAATTCTACATTTAAGATAGATAATCTACTCACCCTACTGTCTTTCATGTCAAGCTTAATTCTTATTATTCTACCTAACATAATTATTATGCATTTTATTACCATAGGGTATCCCAAGACGTTCTTGCTCTTTCCTATAACCTTCCAGAGCAGCAGCCCATCTTGTCACTTGTTCTGAGGTTTCATCTGAAATGGTTGTAATGTGTTTTGTGCCATCAAGAGTTATCACTTGAGCTTCCTCAACAAGATGTGCTTCTGCTTCGGCATGGTGGGCATCTGGATCAATAACTACTTCAACTGTTTCCGCAGGTTTAACAATTTCCAGGATGTTTAGCTTTGGTTCAATTCCTTACCAGTGATTAAAAAGAAAACAAGTATATCTAAGTGAAAACACGAAAGTCTCTAACAAATAAAAATTTAGTTGAGTTTATATGTTCTCAAACGGTAGAGCAAGGCTCCATTTTAAATATTTTTAGCATTATGTCTAGAGAATTTAAACAGATTTCTATTAAATGAGAAAAACAACAATTCAGCAGAACTTTGATAGATTAGATAACAGTATTGTACCAATATTAATTTCCTCATTTTGATAACTGAACTGTGGTCATGCAAAAGAATTTCTTGCTTTCGGAAAACACACTAATGTATTTAGAGATAGGAAGGAATAATGTCTACATCTCATTCTTAACCAGGTCAAAAAAATAATGTGGGAATGAGGGAGAGAGAGAATAAAGCAAACATAGTAAAAGTTAACATTTGGGGAATCTGGGTGAAGGATATCCAGGAATTCTTTTACTACACTTGCAACTCTTCTGTAAGTCTAAAATAATTTAAGAATACCACCACCACCATGCATATATACACACACAGATGCATGCAAGCACACACACACACCACCTACAAACATTAGGAAAAAAAGTACCACTATGGAATAGAAAATTAAAACTACACTATGGAGAGTATAAATGAGTAGCTACTTATCCTGAGAAGTTGAAAAAATTAAAATTATTTACTGACTCCTTTTCTTTTTAGAAGACAAAGTACATGTATTAAAAATGAACAGACACTAAGCTTGTTACATTAAATTCACATCATTAAATTCTGATTTTCATTTTCAATTGAATGAAGAAAAACCCAAATACTTAAGATATTCAAAATAGAATAAACTAGCCCTTTATGAAATAATCTCACTTATATTAAAAATACAGCTGCAAAAAACTATCATACTACTTAACAGCTACTGTTTGCTCACTGATTCAGTTACAATCTATATCAAAAATTTAATCAAAGTGTATTTGCAAGAAAAAACAAAACTCAATTTCAATATTCTGAAGTTCAATCAGGAAAATCATTATTACAAGAAAATATACAGCTATAATTCATCAGGTAGTGTAAACAGAAGTCAGTTCTTTCAAATATACATGAGGAAACAAATTATAATTTTTGAAGAAGATTTTTCCTAAAAATTATCCCCTAATCCTCCATTCAAATTGCATCAAGTCAACTCTTCTTAAACACACCTATACTGAGAGGTCACTAAACTTTTAAAGATAAAAAACAAAGATTGATTTTCTTTCCTATTCCCAACAATAGTAAATCCTGGGGAAATTAAGGATCATAAGTAGGTAGTTACCATTTTCATAATGTGAAGAAAACTTTGGTTTGTGAAATATAATTGTAAGCAATACAATATGTTCAGAGATGAAAATTAGTCTAAAACTGGTTAGAAATCTCAAAAAGCCACATTTAAAAAAACTAAAATTCAACCCACCAAAAATGGTTTCCTAATTTTCTAACTTGTATATTTACACAGATTAGTAAAATACTGTGATGGATATGGCTGACTGGGTCACATCACATCCTTTGCAAATTCCTCTCTCTGTGCTAAACTGCAGAGACTATACATGTCCTTGCAGCTACGGCTGCAGATGTGATTTAGGTTCTAGATTCACTGCCATGAGCGTTCCATTTGGAGATGAGTTAAGAGGGGACAAGCAAGCACACGGCATCCATTTTTTGGCTAATGTGAATCACTGAAAAGGCAGCATGGTTCCAAATCGACAGCTATAGTTGTGGCTTTCAGATTTGGCATTTTCCAGATCCCGGCAGAGCAGCAGCTTCCTTGGCAGTCCAGTTCTACAGCGTGGCTGAGGCATTCTTAGACAGTCAACTAGAACCTGTTCTTTCAGCCCTCCCTGTGATCCTGTTATTTACTACCCTGTAATATACCCTTTCCTGATTAAAGTAGGTAGAATGTGTTATACTATCTGCTTCATCCTGACAGATAAAACAATTAAATCAAAAGCATGAATATTTGGCTATAACATCACATTAACTAATTTAGACAACCATCTAAAACTTATAAAATTGAGTTCCCATATTAGAAAAACATGAGCTAAACTTTTAAGTAACAACATTAAAAGTAACTTACCTTGGTAAGAAATTACCTGTACACTAAGCTGTACAGTTCCGTCTGTCTTTACTCCTTGGTCAAATAAACTTCGTTCTGGATCCAGCTAAACATGGATAAAATGATTAAGATTATTTTAGCTCAGTCATCTTGTTTAATATAAATGGATGTGCCAAACAGGACTTAATTACTGAGGCATACTAATTAAGTTACAGAACACGTTTAATTATTCAAGTTGTCCCATCATTTAATTCTTTGCCAAAACTGAAAATAACTTAACCACTGTGGTAGCAATTAAGGACAACACAGACGACAGGATTTACTGTAAGTGGTGGTTTTCTCTAGCTCTGGAGTCTAGTTTAGAATTTTAAATAATGCCAAAGGCAATTATTTTTTCTGTAAAAGTATTTAAAGTAGAAGATAATGCTATTTATCTGCCATGAATAAGCAAGGGTGTTTTATTAGTGGGGACAATTTATATAAATTTATTTATGTAATTCTTGCCATTATCTCCCTTTTAATCAATGATACACATTTAAGATCAGGGTTAACTCTAAATTTTTGATCATAAAGTTAATGAAGTTAAAGGACTTATAACCTTACTACTTGACCTAGCTGTGAATATCTTTAATCATAATTCTGTATCCTTTCAGTACCTTTCAGTATCAGTGCTTTTGAGTACATTTCACACAAATGGCAAAAAGTAATTCTGACTTCTAGACATTTTGTCATCCATTTATAAACAGCCTTCTGTTGTAATTATTTTGAGTAATGTGTATCTCTGTGTCTGCATATCATACAGCTGGAGGTACAAAGCTCCTCCCACTCTCATTCCCAAGAATTCAGCCAATACTGTAGTCATGGTACAAACATATTTTCTAATATTAAAAACATCATACACATAAAGCCTAAAATCTTAAGTGACTATGCATCTAACTTAAACAGAGACAAGACAAACTTTGTAACCCTACACTTGGACAGGTCAAACGTGGCAGCTTCACTCCTTAAGACAACAGTATCTGCCTGACATTTTGTTAAAAATTCTCCTCATAGCAAGATTTCTCCCCTCTCCAGTAGACACTGGTATTATCTACTAGAAGCTAAAGCCTGTATAACTCTGAAGAGGGCTCTCAGGTACTGGACACTCTAGCTAGTTCAGTTAAGAGCTGGCACAAGGACAAAACTCAAGCATGATATTTGATCTCAGGTCATATTCCTTAGAGAAGTACAACTCAACTGTTGTTCATCAGCTCTGAAGTCAGCACTCATCTGAAAATACAAAAGCATTACCACAAGCAGCAAGCATTCTGACTCCAACTGTATATTTGCATTAATTGACATGGAGAACAGAAGTTACTATCCTCAGATCCTTTTTGAGGAGGAGAAGGGGGAGGGGGACAGGAAGAAATCCAAAATGTCCTAGATGCAAGGCCAGCTCTGAATTCTATGATACTATAAATTATGCATATTTCCATTTATTCTACCAATATATATTGAGATCCTATGATAGGCTGGGTACTTTGCAGGTGTTACTTTCGTTTTGCTTAGGTCAGGTATTGTAAGAGCAGCAACAAATATCAGAGCTAAAAAACAAGTAAGAGATTGAGTCCCTTAATTTTACATATGAGAAAAAAACAGGTCAAGTCCAGTGACAATGAATTATTCAATAAAAACTTTATTAAAAAGTCAGCCTCAAACAAGTGAAGAGTTTTAGAGTCACACAGGCCTGGGTTCACATTCCAATGTATCCCTTTGTAGCTTATCCAAAATTTACTGCTGGAGCAAATAAAGATGGAAGGGAATATAAAATCATTTGGTCAAACTATCTTTAAAAGATGAGGAAACTGATGCACAAAGAAGTTAAAAGTTAGAAACAGGGTGTGAGGACACACTTCTTCAGCTTCCAAGGTCAATGTGTTTCTCACTACTCTACGTTTTAAGCTCTGATTAAAATGTATTTAAACTTCTCATTTTATATTTGTCAAAGTAAAAAAAAGAATGTTTGATTTATTACTCAATCTTTTAAAAATAATTTTAAGTGGAGGAAATTTTTCTGAAAGAATTCTTTTTACTTCTAAATGCTTACATTTTATAATAATATAGGTCAAATGGAGAAAAAGGTCACAGCTAGAGAGAAAAGGCCAACAACAACAAAACATTTCTAATGCAGATATAAATGCTGAAATACAAATCTCAAAAAAGAAAAAAATAATACCTGGATATCTTGCAGGCAAATTTCATGAGCATCCAAAGAACACTGCAGTCTTGGTTCTAGTAGTTTCTTTAAATTGCCTATTGGCTCATTGATGTCTATGGCCTGGCTTACACATTCAGCTGGAGTGTAGGTTTGTTCAACAATGCTAAAGAATACAATGTTAAAGGATCCAGTGTTAAAGAATATAATGGTTAACAATTACATTCTTACCCTGGATATTAATGCAATGATATGGTGAAAACAAAATTCAACACCAAAACACATTTCTGGCCTTTGAAACTCCTTTCTGCACAGACACCTTTCACAGTGGTAGGCTCATCAACAGCTAGTGTTGTCAAGCTTAATACTGAATCACATCGCACAGAGAAATGCTAGCTTGAAATTTAAGGCACCTTTTCAAATACACCATATTATATACATACATGTGTATGCATGTGTGTATACACATACAAATATTGCATATACAATATTTAAGGAGAAACATTTGCATTTATATTATATTTCCAAGTTATTTTGAAGAATTTTAGGCTCAGAAAGGAATATATAAAGCCTCTTCAAAACTTGTATGCCATCTCTACTAGTCAATTTCTCTTTCCAAGATTAATACAATTTAATAATGTAAATTATAAGACATGAAAATATAAGTTATCAAAAATATTTTCATTTAATCTAATCTGAAAACTACTGGTTATAATCAGTCTAGATCCACCTTAAAAAATTATAATTTTCCTTTAAAACTCTCTAAGGGCTCTTTTGCATTATTATTTCATACTTTGAATTCTACAAAGTTCCTTGAGGTAAAATCTCTGGTACGTAATTCTATGTATCTTTTGTGAATCCTTATTTGAGGCCAAACAGAAAATAGGTACCAATTAGTATTTGCTGAATTGATAAACCTAGAATTCAATCAAGTTTCATGACATGTTTAATTTATATATGGTTTAAATCTCATTTGCAGTTGTCAAAAACAGTATGTATTTAAAATTTGTCAAGTTCCATTTTCACATAAATTCCAAGTATAACGCAATACACACATGATATTCACTGAACGTATTCAGCCTAAATTCCTAAACCTTTTAAAATTTATAAAAGAGAACAGTCATGACTGAAAAAAACAAGATTATTTTAAAATAATAGTAAACATATTCTTATTACTATTTGTTAAGGTAAAATAATTGGGTCTTTTGGCTAAGTGAGTATTTTTACTAATTCTTCAGCTATAGCAGAGTGGGCTATATTTTTCTTTTTTTCATAACAATAATCTTTAAAATGTCACTTTAACACAGATTTTTAAAGACCTATTTTACATGAGCTCAACATTTAAAACACTTTTTAATATTCTGTTGCCACCATTTAAACCTTGGGAGATCCATATAAAAAACCTGATTACCAATTTCCCTTGAGAAAGTGTGGATGATCTCACATCACTGGACCTAAATTTCTGCATAGCAATCTGCTACAACTAGACAGCTAGCTATAACTGCTTCCTTTACATAGCTACTCCCCAGGTCAACAGTAACTATCAACCACAGTAACTACCAATATCTTACATGAGACATCAGCAAAGGTTTTCTGTAAGGGGTCAAACAGTAAAAACTTCAGACTTTGTGGACCATTTGTATGTATGTATATATAAAAACAAATACGTGCATGTCAGTCTCCAAGATAGCCCAAATGATTCTTACCTCCTAATATTCACATCTTTTCATAGTTCCCTCCCGAATTGTACCAAGGTTGGACTGTGTGACCAAAGGACCAAGGACTAAGAGTAATATATGTACTGCTTCTTAGATTAGGTTATTTAAAAATAAGACACTGTGGCCAAGGCTCTCTCTCAGACCATCTGCGTTAGGGAAAGCCAGCCACCATGTCATGAGCAGCCCTGCACGGAAAGAAGCCCATGTGGTGAGGAAGCGAATGGTCCTGTCACCAGTCTTATGAGTGATCTCAGAAACAGATATGCCAGCCTCAGTCAGCTCTTCAGATGACTGTAGCCCAGACGAACAGCTTCACTGCAAGCTCACAAAGTACCCTGAGCCAAAGCCATCCAGCTAAACTGTCCCCAGGTTCCGGATTCTGAGAAACTTCGTGCGATAATAACAGTTGGGTGCTTTAAGCTGCAAAGTTCTGGGGTAATGTGCTACATAAATAAATAAATAAATGTATGTATGTACGTATACACACACAACCTAAACATTTATATGTGCACATGTATGAAAATTAAGAAAGACATGCAGCCTATTGTTTCTTCCGTTGGAGAAAATAGCATAATCGAACATGTTGAAAAGCTCCATTAAAAATTTAAGGTCTCCCAGGCAGCCATGTCAAGGTATTTTAGACCTTTTCTGTCAGGAAAATGTTTCTGTACCAGGGCATGGTGGGGGAGGACAGGACGGAGGACACTAAACTGGGGTTTCTCTTTTGAGCTAGAGCCAAACGTCTCTTCTGAGCAGAAGAGGTGGCATAAGTAACCGCAGAAAAAATGGGGGAGTTGCTAATTAACTGGCATGAAATCTCAATTATGCAAGACAAATAAGTTGTAGAGATCCATTGCACAACATTATGCCTGCAGTTGACAATACTGTATTGTACACTTAAAAATTTATTGAGGGTAGATCTTGTGTTAAATATACTTACCACAATAAAATACAATTTTAAAAAATTTAAGGTCTTTAACCTCAGCTGCACTCTCAACACTCAGCATCCTACTCAACTTTAGTGATCTTCTCCATTCCCATCATAGTTGTTCTGAACCTTCGTTACTCTATGTCAGTTTTCTGCTACCCTTGAGGTCCTTTTACTTTCAGTTTATTATCTCCTGCTTTACAGAGTAAAGTAGGACTATTAGCCATTACCCTCCTCAACCTTCTTGACTCCCAAATCCCTATTTTTTACCCATATTCTCTCCTTGGATTCAGAACTCATTACCACTGCCCTCCTTCCTTAATGGAGTAAGTAATATTCTATTACTATTCCAAAAACTAACACCTTTCACTTCTCTAAATGCTTAGTACTGTGATGGCTCATACAGATGTATGTTTCCTCAAATACAAGGTAGTCTCTACAAGGGCAAGTTACAGTCTCATTTATTCATGTACTCCAGACAGCTGTTATTTGTTGAATTAGTTCAGGCTGTGGATTAAACTCTTACTGAAATAAAAGTAATCAGCACTGACAAAAGGAAAAAGAATCAAACAGTGCCTGAGGGGGAAAAAACCATCACAATCAATTGCTTGATCATTATCAGCTATGCTTATTACTGTCTTTAAAACTATCTTTTCCTCCCAGCTACAAAACCAACAAACCCAGTAAGTCTGAGGAAAAAGGCAATACATTATCCCCCAAAATGCTGAGGTCAGTTGGAAAAAAAAAAAAGGCCCCCAAAAGAACTTAGCGTGATTTTTTTTTTTTTTTTTTTTTTTTTGCGGTACGCAGGCCTCTCACTGTTGTGGCCTCTCATGTGGGATCTTCCCGAACCAGGGCACGAACCCGTGTCCCCTGGATCGGCAGGCAAACTCTCAACCACTGCGCCACCAGGGAAGCCCTTGGCTTCATTCTTAATTAGGCATGTTGATAATATAAAAAGTGGTAAATTAAAAAAATACCAACCTTTCTTCTGTGCACTCTGGTTTCTCTGTTCCATCAATCTCAATTTCTATCAGCTCCTCTGCTTCTCTTTTCGTCATGATTGAAGTATTTCAAAAGCTGACCCTACAAAAGTTAAAATGAAAGACATTCTGAAATTATCTGCATAAGCAGACACGGTATACAAGAAGTAAAGACCCAATTCAAATAAAAGTGGAGGATAAGCAGAAGAGGAGGAAGTAATCTTCACATATAAAAGAAAATCCACAACTAATATTTATAAACTAGTTTTTGTTTAAATGGTGTTTATTAGCCTGACATGACATCATTATCATTCCCTTGGATTTACTGGGATGTTTTCAGCCCAATCTCAGCCAATAAATTAATTCAGGTTACTTCAAAATTAAGTGAAGGCATGTCAACTATATTACAGCAATTCAGTCTTAATAACAGATTCAAACCTGCAGCTTAAAAATCAACATAGAAATTCCCTGGCAGTCCAGTGGTTTGGACTCTGCACTTCCACTGCAGAGGGCATGGGTTCCATCCCTGGTCAGGGAGCTAAGATCCCTCATGATGCATGGTGTGGCCAAACAAAAAACAACATGGAGATGAACAATTTACAATGGTTCAGCTAAAAGCTGTACCTTCTTAGCAGAATTTATTGCAAACCATTATACTGACAGAATAATATAAAAGTTAATCCCAGCTTTGTGTTACATTTCTTATAAATGCCAGTACAATATTCTCAAACAGCAAAATAAAGTAACAAAATCATTATAGATATGTGCATTATTGCCCTGATTACACACTAGAATTTTATTTATTTATTTTTTTTGGCTGCGTTGGATCTTTGCTGCTGAGCGCCAGCTTTCTCTAGTTGGGGCAAGTGGGGGCTACTCTTCGTTGTAATGCATGGGCTTCTCATTGTGGTGGCTTCTCTTGTTGTGGAGCACAGGCTCTAGGTGCGTGGGCTTCGGTAGTTGTGGCATGTGGGCTCAGTAGTTGTGGCGCACGGGCTCAGCTGCTCCGCAGCATGTGGGATCTTCCTGGACCAGGGATCGAGGATCGAACCTGTGTCCCCTGCACTGGCAGGTGGATTCTTAACCACTATGCCACCAGGGAAGTCCCAACACTAGAATTTTTTATGATTGTTTTTCAGATGTGGTTTTATACATTTTAAATAAACCATTACTTCAGTTTTTAATTCTCTCGTGTAAAATTATTACCTGCTACATTAAACTTCCATTGATTTTTGTACCATTGATACATTATGTGCCATTTTGTACCATTTGTACTCTTGATACTAAAACATTATAATTAAAAAAATGCTAAGTAATGCATAAAATAGCTGCATATATTGGTATTTCTTTATGACCATTTCCAAGGTGTTAATGTTTCAGGCTGTTAGGACCTCACTGTAGGTCAGTGAATCTGTCTCTGGACTCAATATATATTCTCAGTCCAGAATAGAGTTTTCTAAGTTTACTACTACATCTAAAAAAGTACTTCTAAGTGCCTTCGACTCTCTGACTTGCAAGGAATGGTCCTCTAAATTTGGTACTTTAATGTTTATAAAGGAGTCCATGCTCCCACTTTAAAGATTTGACAAAATGAAGAATTCAAATATTCATTCCTATTAATAATAACCATTATTTACTGAGTATCAGGCACCACATTCAAATGCTTTACACAGAACAATCTTATTTTGAGTCCACCCTCATAAGAAAACTATCCAGAGGTTAGTGAGGCTAAACTGCCTGTGGCTCCATAATGTCATGCTTTAGGTCTATCAACTGAAGTACATGCTCTATACTGCAAATATACACTAGAACAAGAGCCTCCACCATCTCTTACCTGGAATAGCCTCTTCCTAACACGTTTCCCTGTGTTGGTGCCCTTGCCCCCCTGCAGTCTGTTCTCAGTCAATACAACTGCCAGTGTGATCCTTTTTAAAACTGAAGTTACATCACAGCACTCCTTTGATACCATTCACAGTAAAAAAAAAACTAAAGACTTCACAATGGCCAACAAGGTCCTACGTGATCTACTCCCCATCCCCATTCTACTACTGCTCTGACTCCCTCTCCCACACTGGCCTCCTTACTTGTCCTTACATCTTTCTTCTTGTCCACAGCACTCATTCTCTAACATACTAATAATTTACTACATTTATTGTCTTTCTTTCTCCGTTGGATCACTGCCAGGGTGCAAAAACCAAAACTGTCCAAAAGTGACCCCAGGAACTTAAGTTGGTTTGCCTGGCCTACGGACTTCCCCTAGCTACTGGAGGTGGGAGGGGCTTCCCCAGGTCCCAACTTCTCAAGGGACCAAGGTCTTTGTGGTAGGCACAATAACAACCCAGAACCTGTGATTATGCTAAATCACATGGCCAAGGGGAATTAAGTTTACTAATAAACTGACCTTCAAATACAGAGATTATCCTGGCTTATCTAGGTGAGTCCAAGGAAATCACAGTACCCTTAAGAGGGAAAGAGGGAATGTGAAGAGATCCAGAGTGATTCAAAGTGAGAAGGACTTGACTGGCTGGCTGTGACTGGCTTTGAAGATGAAAGAAAGGAGCCACAAACCAAGGAACGCAGGCAGCCTCTAAAACCTGGAAAAAGGAAACAGATTCTCCCCTAGAGCCTCCAGAAGACGTGCAACTCTGCCAACATCTGATTTTAGCCCAGGAAGACCCATTTCAGACTTCTGACTTCAAGAAATGTATGATAATAAATTGTTTTCAAGCCACTAAGTTTGTAGTAATTTGTTACAGTAGCTCTGGGAAACTAACACAGTCTTCTTTCCCACTTTAAAAAGGATTGTAACTCTCCTCAGGTCCAAACATCTCCAAATGCTGGGGAGCTGGTTTTCTGACAACTTATTCTATAAATCGCTGGCATCCAAATCTAGACTGCCTAGTACAAAAATGATCTGACTTTCCCCACATTATTAAGGTTGCTCTCACAGCTCCTCTACAATAAGAAAGCATAATAAGAGGGTGGGGCTCTCCACTGAAATAGATACACATCATGCACATCCAGCAGAATGCCTAGGCCCCAGCAGATTTTGGTTGGGATGATGAAAGAATGAAGGGCTTTTGTTTTCTTTTCTTGCTGACCCTGGCCTAGTAAGTCTTCCCTTTCCCCATAAAGCCTATTTCTTAACAGATACTATGTGTAAAACTGTGGAATTCATCCTGAGCACTAGAGCAAAACAGGAGCTGGTGACCCAATAAGGCCTATCCTTGTAGGACAACACAAGCTCACCTGGGAAGGGGTATTTGTTCACAGATATATACAAAGAACTTTGAACTGCCTCTCCCTTTGTAGGCACTCTATTAAAATGTGTTGGATAAGTGAATGTTATAACAACTATTACACACTGTATAACTGACTCCAGAAGCCTAAAAGGCTTCCATGTGAAAGGTAAATCTATGAAGCTAACAGAAGAAAATGGTGGGAATTTTTTTGTGGTCTAATGATAGAAAAGATTTCTTAAACATAATTTCAAAAACATAAACCATAAGGAAAAAAATTGATAGATTTCCTTACATAAAAATTAAGAGTTATGTTTAACTGACAGGCTACAGAGTAGAAACAGATATTTCCAATATCCACACATGACAAGGGACTAATAATTGGAATTCACAGTGAACTCCTGCAAGTTGATAACACCCCCCCAAAAGTCAGGACAAATTAGAAAAGTCAGTAAAGCACAGAAAAAGGAAACTCACATAAAGAGAAACCAAAATGGCTACGGACATGAAGAAATGCTCACATTCAAATTATTCACTTTATACTGTGCATATATGGCAAAGATTAGAACGTTGAATACTGAAAAGAGTTAGCAGGGACATGGGGGCATAGAATATAGACAGGACTATTGATAGAGTATAGACAGGACTATTTTGGAGAAAAATCTAGCAGCACTTGCTCAAATAAAGTGCTTATACCTATGACCCAGCAATCTTGCCCTCAGATAAGCATTCCAGAGACATTCTCACGATGACTGATAATAGGATGTTAAGGGCAGCTTTGCTGGAGATAGCTGAAAGCTGAAGCCAATATCCATGGTAAGAGAGTACTGCGGATACAAGAAAATGTGAAAGAAGTACACACTATGGAACTACAGTAGCTGTTAGAAACAAGGAGGTAACGTACACACACATACACGCAAAAATCATAAAAACTGTACAAAAAAAGTAAGAACCAGAATAAGGTTTTTAGCAGGACAGCACTTAAAAGGATCATTTATGTTGTATTTTCAGGGCCTACAAGGACATCCACTCCCATCTCCATAACCAACTTTAAAAAAAAGATTAGAAAACAAGTGAATTTTCTAGGAACTTTGGAAAAACAGAAAGCCTAAGAAGCAGTAACTGTAAGCAGATAGGGTAGGCGGTACCCAGAGAAGAAGGACCAGGCATGGCTTTCTTGACATGAGAAGCCATTTTTGGCCTAAGCCATTTGGGAATCTAAGCCTGGCCACAATGATTACCCTTGAACAGGTCTCAGTAATAATGCTCTTAAGGAGTAACAATAGCAAAGATAATAAATCAGTTATAAAGACTCCCAGTTCTGTTTCCATGGTAAAGATTAGCCTGAAGCACTTTCTTAAGCTGTTTTCCAGAATTTAACCCCCCCCCCCTCGCTCAACCACCAGATCAACTGTAACCTAAGGGATGATAATGTTGACCTTTTCTGACCCTTGTGACTTCAATCAACTAAAGCATGGATGCTGTCAACCTTTGCCCCAATTCTATGCTGAATTCTCCTGCTGAAGCCCCTTCATGAATAGGCATGCACCACCCAAGACCCTTCATGAATATGCAAGTACCCTTAGCTTAAAAGGTCATCAATTTTGCTGTTCAGGATACCGCTTTGGGAAGATCCTGGTATTCTCCTTGCTGCAAGTAGTACACCCTTTCTTCTTCTGATCTTTGGCTTGGTTGTGTCTTTTGTCTTGCCACCCACCAAGAGATGAACCCAGTTTTCTGGTAACAACCAGAGGCTGAGAAATGGCCCTGAGGGCTTATCAGCAGGGACACCTTTGGTACCTCTGAGTATAAGCACTAAGACAGAGGATTGTTAAGAAATTTACCCTGTGATCTTCCAAAAAAGTCACAGATCAGTCTCTAGAAGGTGCCAAATAAAGAAAAAAAAAAAAAAAGAATCCAATATGCTTTTGGAAAAAATCATGCTACTTACAGTCCCTGAATTGATCTTCCTCTTTCTCAATTCTCTAAATTTAAGCTAAAGAAGCAATGGAGAGATTTGGGAAACTGTCCAAATCTTTGATATCACTGCTTGAGTGGGTCTTAGCTCTTTTTCTGGAAACAATTCCCCAGGATTCTATATCAATACGTAAGAAAATGGAGAAGAGAGCATTACTTTGGGCCCTTCCCCCTAGGAAAAGTTACCCCTTGACACCCTGGTTTCTCCTAGATTAAATCTAACCTGGGTTCAGAACACTTCACAAAATGAATACAAACTAAATTTATATTTAACTAACAATTCCAGGAAAGGCTACTATTCTTTAAAATACAGTTATGTTTATCATTCTCTTTTAGAGTCACAGATAAATTTGAGGATTATTCTTCACTGGAACACATTATTAGTTTACAGAGTTTAGGCCAATTTTTCCCAGTAAAGGACAATAAATAAATAAAGGATAATAAATAAATAAAGGATACATAAATACAAGTGCAATCTGGGAGTACCTACCAGATAACTGCACATTCTCTCGAGCTAAAAAATACTGTTAAGTATCCTGAGTAAATTAAAAGACATTTTTGTTTCTTAAAGATAAAGTCAATAGCTAAGAAAAAGTAACACACATACATCTGTGTGGATACACATGGAGAAAGAAAGCAAGAGTGGAGAAAGGTTAACACTTGGTGACCCTGGGGGTGAAGGTGTTCCTTGTATAATTTCATTGTATAATTTTTTCAATTTTCCTGTAAACTTGAAGTTTCATAAATAAAAGCTGGAGGAAGATTAAAGTCAACAGTTTTAATTTGGTATTCAGCCTCCACATGCTCTCATGACTTGCCTCAACGAAACACCTAGCTCATTATTTTCTTACTTCAAGACTATACACCCCTCATGGCATTGGTCCTGTAGACGCAATCCACGTAAAAACTGCTTAAGTCCACCTAGTGTCAGAATATGTTTAAAAATAAATAAGTTTGGAAAGCTTGGATCAAACCCTAAGAGAGAGAGATTATTATTCCCTTTAAGTAGTTCCGAACGAGTTGGACCAGTTTCTTTTGATATTTAAGACAACAAAGTACCTAAGAACGTTATCACTGTCCAGTTCTTCACTTTGCTTAAGTGGACCTTTCTAAAACTTTGCTCCTCTCACGACTCAGACCTACTGCGCGTATTTCTAAATCACTACTCGTCATCTTGCAGTGCAACATTAGGCGTTGTCCTCTCTGATGTTAACCTAACCAAACTAGGGTTCCTAAATACAAACACGCGCGGGCGTATCTTCCAGTCCACGAAAAAACTAAAAAAGCTGACAAGCTACATTAACCCATCATTTTCCCCTTGCCTCACACTTCCTCGTTTTTAAAGGAAACCCAACGGACACCATATACATTAATAGATGGCTTTGATGCAACTGTAAGAATTCTAGAAAGACAACTGGATACGAAGTGAAGGCGAATCGCTGAGTTGGCAAGGAGGATGGTTTTGCATGTTCCTCTGAAATCCCCGGGGCGTCAGGATCAGATCCCGACCGCGACGAATGCGGACCACGGCGGACAGTCGAGCAGGGGATAGTGAGGGAAGGGGGCGGCGAAGGGTGACACGAACGACCGGGGCCCCGAGTGCGCGCGGCTTAGCAGAGTCCCGCGCCGCGCGCCCCCCGCCCCTCCCCTCCGCTCCCCGCACAGCCTCCCCCGCCCCTCCCCACCCGGCTCCCTCAAGTCTCCACGAACGGAAATGGGAGTCACAGCGCCGGGGACCAGCGGAAACAAAACACAGAGGCGGCCGCGGGGGGGCCGCTGTGGGGGAGAAGGCCCCGGAACGAAGCCGGCCCGCGCGGACCCGCGCTCCCCTCCTCCCCAGCGGCCGCACTCACCCGCTCTGGATTCGGCCCCGTCGCCCCCGCCCGCAGTCCAGAGCCGGCTGAAAACCGCAGCGCCGCGGGCTCCACGTGCGGCGTCTCTCCCGGTAAGACCCGCAGCTCCAGCGACTCGAAGTGAGAGGCCCCTGGGCCCTTCCCGCGAAAACGGCGCAGAGAAACTCCAACCCCCCCCTCCCACCTCCCAGGCACCCCCGGGTCCGGGACTACAACTCCCAGCAGGTTGCGCGAAACGAACGCCCGAGGCAACGGAGGCTCACGAGGCACAAGGGAGCCCAACGCCTCAATCCGCTTTGTTTTACGCTCTGTCACTTTGCCTGCACAGTCGTACACCTCAACCACCCCAAGGAAGAGGACGCTGACTCGGGGCGGTGGGGATTGAACTAGGGGAAAGGCCAGTCCAAGTGCGCATGCGTACAAAACAAGGTTTCCGAGAGGGAAAAAGAGAGCAGGTCAACTTGGGAGAAGGAAAGATGGCGGAGGCGTCGCCAGGGGACCCGGAAGCACTTACCCTCCACTTCCTCCTCCTGTTTGGCTTCTGTCTCACCTAGAGCCGTCCGGTCGCCGACTGTCTCCGAGACGCTTCCTGTCCGGTGAGTGTCGACCGACTGAAACGGCGGCCCATAATGCATTGCGATGGCGGTTAGGCGGGGGGGGCGGAGCCAGGGCCGGAAGTAAAACGGTGGCGGCGGCGGCGGCGGTGGCGGTGGTAGCTCTGGCAGCTCGGCACCGAGTGCAAGGTGACTGGGAGGGTAACTGAACTCACTTGGCCTCTAGGGACGAGCATTCTGGGTTTCTTCACGAGGTCTGGGATGCCTGTCACCTCTGCCCTTCTGAAAGAGAGCCGCCTGTATCCTGGACACCTTCACGGTCTGGCCCGGAGTCATTGCTGACCTCGGCGCCTTTAGGCCTTGAAGTTTGCGGTAGACTCAGTAGGTAGCCCTGATAATACCGCTCTCAGGGCCAGCCTGACGCTCAGGGTGGCGTGGGAGGCAGGGGGGCCGGCGCTTCATGGACCCGCCGCCCGGCTGGGGCAGCCAAGGTCATGCCCGCGGGGCCGGTCTGCAGCCAGGCCTGCTCAGCCCTGGCGCGCGGGCGATTGTTCTGAACTACAGCATTTAAAAGTAGAACGTAAGAGGGGAAAGGATAATAGTAATCTTAAAAGTTTGCAACCCACCTAAAAACGTTGGTGGTGCTAAAACTTGGTTAAGCAGCTTTGTTTTACATCACGGATTCCAGGAGGGAAAAAGAGAGCCGGTTAAGTCAGGCGAGTTGTGGATTGACTTCAGCAATGAACATGCGCCGAAATCGCAGCGAAAGGCTGGTCAGTCATCATTGTAAACGGGAGAACCGTGCTCCCTCTCAGCACAAGGCCGCCTCTTACGCTGTACCCTTTTCTTGCTGTTGCCTTCCCCAGTCTTTCTGAGTGTGTCAAATCCCTATCATAGGCTGGCGTGGCCCCTCATAGTACTCGAATAGAGAACTTAATCATAGTTGGTATTTTATACCTATTTGTGTAATAACATGTATCTTTCTCACTAGATCTTTAATCAGTGGGGAAAAAAATGAAACGGAATAAAGGAAAAGGAGCAAGTTTTGATAGTGAGATTATGTGTTCATTTTTTAGATAAGTTGAATTTGAGGGCCCGGTAGGACTTAGGAAAGGATGAGAGCTGTCGAATGTATAGGTTTGGAGTTCAGGAAAAAGACCAAAATTAGAAGTGTGATTTGGGAATCATTCGTACTTAGATGATAGAAATAGAAAAAATGAAAATGGGTTTTACCCATGTTGCAGTAGGAGTAACATGATCTTTGCAGTGTTAGACTTAGAGCAAATTAATTGTGGGAATATGAATAATTTAATCACTTTTCTTAAACATTTTCTTATCTGTAAAGGAGGGATAAGAACACCTTTCTCTGTTTCTTCACAGTATTGCCATAAGGGTACAAGGAGAGAATATGTCTAGAAGTACTTTGCAAAATACCTAGGGCTGAACAAGTGTTAGGTGACCACGTTGCAGAGTGTTGTGTGTTTTTACGTTGCCAAAGGGGAAAATATACACTGAACTGCACAATTTGAAAAATATGTTTGTGTTCTGTCAAATTCTACTGTGTAACCTGGGATCAGGTACTTACCGCTAAGCCTCAGTTTCTGTGTAAAATGAGAATGCTATTAAGTGGCACCTTAAGGTCATTTGTTGTTTGCTTGGAGTCTCCCCTCCCCCCTTTTTTTCCTCTGATGAGGTATAAGAGTGATGTATGATGAAATCTTTAATTTCTTCAAATAGTTTTCTTTCATGCTGGCAGGTGAAGGATATTTGGTTGATTGTAGGATTTCTTTTGGTGGTTTTTATGTGCAATTTCAGGGCTTCTCAACCTTAGCACTATTGACATTTTCGACCAGATATTTCTTTGTTGTGGGCAGGCTATTGTTGTTATTGTTGTTGTTGTTATAGGATGTTTGGCAGCATCCTGGTTTTTATCCTCTAGAGGCCAGTAACACTCGCCGCTATCAAGACAACCAAAAATGTCTTCAGACATTGCCAGATATCTCCTGGGGGATACCGCCACCTGTATTTGAGAACTGCTGTGCTACTCCATTGTCGTCTAGCTTAGTGCTTTCCAACTCTCATTAGTAAAGGGCCATTTTCCCCTCAACCCGTGTGGATATTTTTGAAGAATACAGTAAAAATGAATTACTGGAAAAATTAGTAGATGAAAGACAAAACAATGAAGACACACAAAATATGAACTCTTTTTGTATTATTAAATTCAACAGATATGAATTACTCTGTCAGTTTGCTGTAAAAGTTTCTAAATGCTTATTGCCAATTTTGGTATTACTATAGACCAGTAAGGCAATACTACCGCTGGTCCCCAGACCACACTTTGAGCAGTAGTATTATAATTCAATAGTAGTCCAGTGTCAGTGAGATGATGCTTATTGTTATTGCTGTTATTAGGTAATTTGGGGGGGGTGGCATGGGAAACATGTTAGCATGTTGGGTTTTCACTTTAAGGTTCAGAAATTTTACCAGGCTGTATTGAGGTGTGAATCTTTATCATCATTCCAGAAGGGTTTGGTAAGCCCTTTCAGTTTAATCAGCCTTTCTTCATCTTGGGCAGTTTTTTCTAATTATTTATGGTCTCCCTATTTATTTCTTTTCTTTTGGAATTTCTGTTTGCATACAATTTTTTTTTTTTTTGCATTTGATCTTTTCAGGACACTAAATGAGGTCTCAACTGAGATCATCCTCTAATTTATATACTGTAATTTTTTAGTTAGATGACCATGTATTTTAGCTTCAGGAAGTCTAGGACTTAGAAGTCTTTAAGTCCTTATTTTAAAAGTTCAGACTTTCTTCTCCTTCACAAATTCTATTTCACTGATTAGATTGTACTGCTTGATTTTTCCTCTCTTGTTGGTGGGCTCCCTTGGACTAGTTGCTGTCTTCCTTGCTGGTTCTTTTGGACTTAGATTTGGTTTTTACAGTGTCCTTGAATGTCTAGAATCCTGCAGTTGTAACAAGCAGAGCAGTTTCTTTCCCTGTGGGCCCGGGAAGTAGAAACTGAGGCTCAGGCAACTGTCTCCAGGCTCCCTGCACAGCTCCCTTTTTGCCTTTTGAGGGAGTCAGGGAAACCTGGTACGTTAATTTGGGTATCAGTATTATTCTTTTTCTGCTGAGGGTGGGCAGCCAAGACTAATAAATTCATGGAGAAGAAAACATGCCATCCCAGATTCTGAGCTTGCTTTCTGCGTCTGACCCTAGTGGAGCCACACGCAGGCCTGAGTGGTTCCTAACTGCTGCTAGGTTCCAGGGCCTTTTGGTTAAGAAGCAAAAAACTTGCAGTGTGGGGTAGAGAGGGGAAGGGAGCTATGGTCAGGTGACTGTTCTTAGTGTTTACTGAATTCTGGTATGATTTAAGTTCTGTAGCAATTAGTAGAATTAGATGCCCACTATAACATATTAATAGGTGTTTTACAATTATATCTATTTTAAAGTATCTTCACATTCTGGTGCTTGTTTCCAGTAACAGAATCACCATGATTCTTCAGAGGCTCTTCAGGTTGACCTCTGTCATTCAGTCTGCAGTCTCGGTCTCTTTGAGGAGGAACATCGGTTTTACGGCAGTGGCATTTAATAAGGAACTCGATCCTGTCCAGAAACTCTTCGTGGACAAGATTAGAGAATATAGAACTAAGCGACAGTAAGTGGGTAGATAATCAACTATGGTGTACGTGTGAATATTCAAAGTATGTAAGTTTTGAGATGGTAATAAAAAATTACTTGGCGTTTGAAAGTGTCTAAGACCTTCACTGAGCTGATCTCTATCATAAAGGTTCATTACCTGCTCCAAAGAAGAAGATGAGAATCTTGATTTTTTTTTTTTTAAGTCCCAAATTTTCTCTTCCTTATATGGGTTCCAAGGGAGAATCCCATTAAATCTAGTGTCATTTTAGATATATCCCTACTATAGTGTCATTTATTATAAACTAGAATCAATTCATACAAGTACATGGGATCTTGGAAATCATTTAGGAACCATACTTGAGAAAAACTAAGCCCCTTAGACATTGATTAGCCTAAGGTCATAAAACTAATTGTGGGGAAAACATAATCAAAATATTCTAACTCCCAATTCAGTGCCCTTTTTGTGACATCATGATTTGGGGGAAATGTATAGACACAACATTTTTTCTTTAATGCTACTTCCATATTTACATATTTCTGGGAATATCAAAAGACTCCTGCTTCATGACATAAAGCAAGTCCAGGAGCAACATAATAATAGAACCACACAGTTTTGGAGATGAATGATGACCTTAGTATGAAGTTCAACGCCCAAATCTTCGGAAAAGTGATACAGATCAATTCAGAGTTTTGTTTTATTTGGTTGTCTACCATGTGCAAAGTGCTGGACTATTAACAGTGGTGGGCTACAAAGAAAGAAGCCACTTTGCATTTACACAATATTCTTTTTTTTTTTGCGGTTCACGGCCTCTCACTGATGTGGCATCTCCCGTTGCAGTGCACAGGCTCCGGACGCACAGGCTCAGCGGCCATGGCTCACGGGCCTAGCCGTTCTGCGGCATGTGGGATCTTCCCACACTGGGGCATGAACCCGTGTCCCCTGCATCGGCAGGCGGACTCTCAACCACTGCGCCACCAGGGAATCCCTACACAATACTCTTAAAGTCTGATGGGGTAGAAAGTTTCTAAGCAAGTAAATACAATATAAGTTTAAATAGGTTAGATGCTAAGATAGTGACACATTCAGTGTTTGGAGAACTCATAGGAAGAAATGCTCCTTTCTAGCTGGTGCATTTTGGAAGGCGGCTTGGAAGAGTGAATGTTTCTAAAAGCTTGTGGATCCCAGAGCTGGACAACAGTCATCAAAGTATCTGGTTGAAGGCTCTATCTAGAACTGAACTGTATATCTCTATAGCTATTAATCACATGTGACTATTCAAATTCTAATGAAGTGTAAATAGAAGTTCAGTTCCTCAGTTGCCTTAGTCACATTTCTATTGCTCAATACCAGATATGGCTACTGGTTACCATATTAGACAGCACATACATAGAGCATTTCTATTATCACAGAAGGTTCTGTTGCACATGCTGATGTAGAAGAACATTGGGTCCATAGCAAGAAACATCATTAACAAGTTCTTAAATTAGAGCTGGCTCAGTATTTTTTGTGGAAAATCTGTAGCATAAATAAGATCCTATGCTTTTATCATAGGCATGGGTGAAAATATTAGCCTTGATAGAATTTTCACTTATAGATTTTTTTATTATATTCATTGATAAGTGGGCAGTAACATTCTGACAAACAGAATTTGTGTAAACACTGCTGGTCCATGATGCTATATTTATCTTTCCAAAGCACAGCTCTAATTTTGTCATTTTATTGCTTAGCAAACAAAATACAAAGTCCCAGGCTTAACATTCTCAGCCTCCTGTGATCTGGGTCCCGCTGGCTTTTCCCTCTAGGCTGTTTAGTGTTCCCCACATACAGCCAGTGCTTTACCACCTCCTCATCCTTGCTTTTTCAGTCTTAGAATGTCTCAAATTAAAATCTGACCCAAATGCATAGTTTGTCACAAATGCCACCTTTTTAAAATGAAATTTCCCTGTTCAGCTTAGCAAAAGTGATCCCTCAATTCAAGTAGCTTTTTGTTAAACCGTGTCTTTGTAGGTTATCACCTAACTCCCTTACAGCATAATTGTTTATAAACATGTTATTTTTTTCTTCTAAATGGCAAAACCTCTGGGGGTAGGAAGTAATTTGCTTCTTTGTTAGGCCCCTGTTATAGAGACTTAAAGTTTTTGAATGCCGTCCAGTGGTGGTTAATCTAAATCATAGTGATAGTAGATAACTGAGTGCTCACTGTGTGCCAGGCACTATGCTGAGTGGTACATGTACACAATCTCTCTTTCCCTCAACGCCACCATCAGGTAAGACTTTGAGTTGTAGATGTAGAGTTTAGTTCACACGGTTTGCTCTAGTTCACACAGTTACTGAATTGTAGAGCTGATGCTGAAACGGAAGCAGTCATTCACCCCAGACCCCGCAGACTTGGCCGTTATACCTTATTGCTGCTTAGACCCTGAGAGGTTGACTTTTAATAAGTATCCTTGATACTGACAGACGTTGAATGTTAGAGGTTTGTTTGAAGTTGCTTCATTTATGTGAAACCTCGTAATAGTTAAAATAGTTTGAGCTGAAATTCAAGTGGAACTGCTTGTTATCTTTCAGAAAAGTCTGCTTTTCCCTACATATAGAAGATCTATGAAACTTAATTTTGTTTTTGTAAACTAATGATTAAAATCTGTTTTCAACTTGGTCGTTTACACAACAGGACATCTGGAGGACCTGTTGATGTTGGCCCAGAGTATCAGCAAGAACTAGACAGGGAGCTTTTTAAGCTTAAGCAAATGTATGGTAAAGCAGACATGAATACGTTCCCTAACTTCACATTTGAAGGTAAGTCTTTTTAATCACAGATTCATTGTTGTGGGAGATCATTTTAAGTGGAGAATATTTATACTTGGGTTGTGTAGAGGATTAAATGACAATTACGTGTGAATTTATTAGAACAGTGACATGTGCATGGGAAGCTCTGGAATAAATGCCATTGGGGTAGGAGATCACATAGCATAGAGGTTAAACGGCAGGGATCTAAAATCAAACTCCTGACAATATCACTTATGAGCTGTGTGATTTTGTGATTTTTGGATTAATTGGTCCCTCTTTCTCATCTGACATTTGGGGAGAATTATGCTGTTTTCCTCATAATGATAGTTATAGTTAAATGACATAGAGAGCCTGGCTCACTGTAAGTCCTGAATAAATCTTAAGCAGTTGTTATATTTCCATGTAGATGTTTCTTTAAAAAAATCAGAAGATTGATGAGTTAAATATTAAAACTTTCTAGAAGATGAACTTTATTGCAGTATGGCTAAGCTTGAACCTTTTTTTCCTCTTAGATCCCAAGTTTGAAGTCGTCGAGAAACCACAGTCCTGAAGAAATAATGTAAAATTTATCTGGTAATTTGTCCTAGATTAATTGTATAACTGATCAGAAGTAACAGCATAAACATACATTTCACAACTGTCATATGTTCTTTTAATTCTGATTTCAAAATAAATTATTTGGTGGTGTTGGGTGTACACTTGAGTGTATTGAATTCTGTGTTTTTAGATCCTCCCATTTGGTTATATCAAAGCAGATGGAGACCTTGGATTAATTGGGTACTACTTGCCAGATTCTTCTGAGTGCAGGGGTGTCCTTTTTGTTGCGGAGACTTACTGCTGGAGGGGAGCCACCTGACTTAAGGAATGTTTGCTGCGGAGAATGTTATACCCGTTCCCAGAATATGAAGAAATGGTTCATAAATCCTTTTTCATAGCTTTTTCAGGAAACTCAAGTGTGATTGTGAATATGTCCAGGAACATCCATTGTGTTTTAACTTCCATCTCCTCATATGTTAAATGCTTTTATTATCCCAGTAACTCAGGTCCCTCCTCTTCCCTTGCAGTGTAATGATCACAGTGTCTTTTATGGGGCTATATGGATAGATCAGGGGGAGCTGGGAGCCAGAGAGGGGAGGGTTCTACAAAGGAATTTCCTTTAAAATATTAAGCTGTAGGGCTTCCCTGGTGGCGCAGTGGTTGAGAGTCCGCCTGCCGATGCAGGGGACGTGGGTTCATGCCCCGGTCCGGGAAGATCCCACATGCTGCGGAGCGGCTGGGCCCGTGAGCCCTGGCCGCTGAGCCTGGGCGTCCGGAGCCTGTGCTCCGCAACGGGAGAGGCCACAACAGTGAGAGGGCTGCGTACTGCAAAAAATATATATATATATTAAGCTCTGTGGTGGTGTTTGCCCAGCTGATGGAAGGTCCAGCAGATATGATGTGCCAGAGAAGTGGCAGAGCAAGCACATCAAAATTTCAGAGAGTAGATGGTTTTATTTTTAATTATTCTTTTTTAAAAACAGGAAAAGCAGTTGTGCCTTTTTCTATCTGACAATCTCTCTGACTTATGTCAGTAAATACCTGTCTTTAGTAAAGCTTTAGAGATTTTCTTCAAAAATGTGAAGTCAAAAATACAGCCTTTCTTATGAGGTTAGCTCACTTCAAAAGAGAAATAGATTTTTACTATGGCATGCCATACTAGCTGAAGTCTCAACCTGGTGAGGAATACTTTTCAAAAGATCCACAAATATTTCCTAATGATATAGGTGTGATTAGTAAGATGTGAAGAGATGGAATTGGGGAGGGTAAAGTAGTAGGAAGAAACTGCCCAGTTTTCTTCAAATGAAGCTAAGCAATGATGGGTCAGTTGGACTACTTTTAAATAGTTGTAGACGTTGAAACAGAATTCGATGTTTCATTATGGCACCATTAAAGGTAACCAAGGAAGCCTCATTGATCTGTTCCTTTGTCTAACCTCCCCTCCCCTGAAGTGGCTCTACTCCACCTTCCTGTGGCAAGCAAGCAGCCTGGGGTCAACAGCGACCCTGCCAGTCTAGGTGGAGATGGGGCTGACCCTTTCCGTTCATGTTTCCCTCCCCAATTCAGAGTTGAGTTGAATTTTACCTTTTATAATCTCACACCTATTCATAATTTTTTTTTGTCTGTCTCGCAACTACTTGGAGTTTGCTTGAACATCCCAATCTCTTCATTATGTAAACAGAAGGACTCTATTTGTGGCTTTCTGCAGGGATACTGTGTTAAGCATCCTACTCATGCCCTATATCTTAGGGCTATGCATTTAGCTAAATTTTGACCAGAGAAGTGCTCTTGTTTTTTTTCCAACTGAATGCTGTAGTGGTGCTTTGAGTCATGGATGTTAACCATTGCCCCTTCTTCCTCATAGCCCCTTCAGCTTTCTGGTAAGGCTGCCCCAAATTTGCAAACTCCAGCCTTTATCTGTTACTTCAGCCTACAAGAAAGTGGTCCTGCACTTAGCATTTGGGACCACCTTATATGTTATTACAAATGACCTCAACTTTCTAGGCTTTTAGCTGTTTAAAATGGCATTTTTCTCCCTTGCCTGGTGGTGTGGGCTGAATCGTGTTCCCCTAAAACTCCTATGTGGAAGCCCTAACTCTCAGAACCTCCCAATATGATTGTATTTGGGGATTGGGACCCTTAAATGGGATTAAGTTAAAATGAGGTTGTTAGAGTGGGCTTGAGTCCAGTCTGACAGGTGTCCTTATAAGAAGACTGGTGTTCTTATAAGGGCATATTTGAGTTGAGGAAAGGTACAGGAACTGGAAATGGACATGTGCCTGCCTGTTACGTGTCTAGTACTCCCTTTAATAAAAATAGCAATAACCAAAGAGGGCTTCCGTTGTAGGCGATTTTTACTTAAATCCATTTAGTGTAGAATTTTTGTTTCTGATTGTTGCTACCCTTGGTGTGGCAGGCTTATAAATGCTTACTCTGGTTAGATTCTTAATGTATGAGTTCTTGGAAAGCTCTGTGGGCTATAAAGTTTCCTATTATGCAGATTACCTTAAATGGGAGGTCCGACCCATCTCTTCCAAACTCCCCTCAGCTCCCACCTCAATGGTCCAGTTCACAGACTCTTATTTCAGATGTTTGCTCTCAGACACTGGCAAGAAGGCTCAAGGCCAGCTACTTTCAAAGATGCCTACTTGACCACAGGAAACTCACACATCCTTGCCCTGAGACACAATGGGAAGATAGGTGCTTCACCATTTCCCCTGCTCTCTACCTTGATATCTTTTTCCAACTCTCTTTTCACTCTGCTCAAATAGCTCTTTGCTTCTTGGCATGTGCCTTCAATTGTTGCAGGTGATTCTCTTTAAAATTCTCTTTACTTGCCTTGGGGGGTGAGTTGGGAAGTAGAACTCACAACTTTGGCAAACTCACACGACTTGGACAATTCATTCTGTCTCTCTCCATTGCTCCCCACCCCCAATCCATCCCTACACACTTTAGTTTATGGATTTTGTGTGGTGGGGTAAAGGAGAGACGACCAGGGTAATAATTTCAGGGTAGCACAACTGTCTCTTCATGAACATCAAAGCAGGTATTTATACCCAAATTAGTTATGGGTTTCTTTAGAAAGTGAGGTACTTGTCAGCCTTCAGGCAACAGGAAAAATCCCAGTCGACATTCTGTTACATGAATATGTCTTTACATATAAAACTTTTTCTAATTCTTTTTGCTATATGTTATCCTAAAATTTAGAAAACTAGGTTTCTTGACCTACAGCAACTTCAGTATAATTCATGGTAGTTAAATATTTGGAAGGAAAGGAAGCTTGAGAATGAAAAGTTAAATGGCAGGGGGCAACTTTAGGAATCTAACTACAGGTCATAAAGAAATCTCAGTTTTTATACCATCTTTAAGAAGCACTTCTGTGTAGCACATTCAGTGTTGAAAACATCATAAAATGGAGCTTTAAAACCATCTGCCCTCAGTCTTAAAGAAGTTAAACAAGTCCTTTGTTGACACACTATTCATTTGTTTTGACATTTTCTTAGTAAAAAGTATAAAGACATACTCTAGTATGTCTTACTTTAAAGTAGAAAAATATTTTAAGATCTTTTTAAGGACTGTGTGGAAATGGATGCCTAATAACTAATAGGAGTAGAATAAAAGTCATGTCTGTCCAGCCTGAATTCATGGAGCATTAATTTGTGTGACTCTGCATAACAAATGAACTGGATTATAATAACATTGCAAAATACAGTATTAATATTCTAAATCTATGGAGAAATTTTATCAATAAATACTCTTTAAATTGCCCTTTCACAAGTGCTCTTTTGATCTTAAAAAATTCATTTAGCACTTACTGGATACTGACTACACATTAGATACAGTTAAATAATTTGGGGCTTATAAATATGTATGTAAAACGTGGCTCTTTTCTCAAAGTGGTTCTATTAATAGATTGGTGGTGATGCCAGAGATGTACATACATAACTGTATTAAGAAATATAAAACCAACAAGTGCCATAAGAAAACCAAGTGCTATGGAAATTCAGAGAAGAAAGAAACTTCTTCCAGAAGGGAGAAGAGGGAAGGCTGCATAGAGAAGGTGGAATTTGAAAGATGTCCTGAAGAGTAACTAGAATCTACATATCTTGTGATTAGGAGAATCAGCTTTCCAGGTAAAGGAGAAGAAAAAAAGGGTCGTTGAGATACAATGACCTTAGTTCAGTTTGAACATGTGGCTGAACAGGTAGGTGTGACAATATGACAACGTGTGTACGTGGGGGGAGGCCCTGAATTTCAGGGTAAAATGTTTAGACCTTGGTGAGAGACTATGTAAAGGAAAAGAGTGAAAGGTTTTCAGCAAGGGGATGGGAGAAAAGGGAGAAGGGAGTTGACTGTTCAAGAGAGTAATCTGGCAGTAACTGCTAGACTGATGGGGTGTGTGAGGGGGAGACTAGAGGGCAAAGGAGCCTTCAGGACAGGAGAGATTAAAAGTGCTACCAAGTGTATATGTGTCCATGCCACGCTCTCACTTTGTCCCAGTTTACCCTTCCACCTCCCTATATCCTCAAGTCCATTCTCTAGTAGGTTTGTGTCTTTATTCCCGTCTTACCCCTAGGTTATTCATGACTTTTTTTTTTTTTCTTAGATTCCATATATATGTGTTAGCATACGGTATTTGTTTTTCTCTTTCTGACTTACCTCACTCTGTATGACAGACTCTAGGTCCATCCAGCTCACTACAAATAACAATTTCGTTTCTTTTTATGGCTGAGTAATATTTCATTGTATATATGTGCCACATCTTCTTTATACATTCATCTGTTGATGGACACTTAGGTTGCTTCCATGTCCTGGCTATTGTAAATAGAGCTGCAATGAACATTGTGGTACATGACTCTTTTTGAATTACGGTTTTCTCAGGGTATATGCCCAGTAGTGGGATTACCAAACGTGAAATAGATAGCTAGTGGGAAGTAGCCACATAGCACAGGGAGATCAGCTAGGTGGTTTGTGACCACCTAGAAGGGTGGGATAGGGAGGGTGAGAGGGAGGGAGACGCAAGAGGGAAGAGATATGGGAACATATGTATATGTATAACTGATTCACTTTGTTATAAGCAGAAACTAACACACCATTGTAAAGCAATTATACTCCAATAAAGATGTTTAAAAAAAAAAGAAATTAGAAACTAAAAAGTAAAACTAACAAAAACATTTGTTATTATATAAAAAAAAAATGCTACTAAGAGAGGGGGTACTTGAGGGAGGAAGGTAGCAGAAGACAAAAGGTGTGAGATAGTAGCCGGAGATAAAAAGTAGTGACAATCGTGCCAATGAATGATGGAGTCTGTGAATAAATGGGAGGTTGAAAATGGAGATAGGGAGGGTGGTAGTGGTAGAGAATATAATTTAAATGGTGGTTAAATTTAAATCGTGGTTAGCTTCAATCTTGAAAAAAATAAGATTAAAGATTTGGGTATCTGTGGCAAGGGGATGAAATGATCCACCATGGCATTTACCTGGGGTAGGGGCAAAGGGAAGGCAGAAAGTATCACAGGCTGTGAGACTAGGCAGGGTGAAGGGAAGCTGTCCTAGGAGAGAAGAATTTGAGAATTTCAAAGGAAGGAATGTTGGGGGCAGAGAAAAAACATCTTGTGTAAAACATCCTGCATCGGATAGACCTGGGTCACATAGACACTGCCTCTTCACTTGTCAGCTTTGTAAACTTGGCAGTCACTGACTCAGTTCATCTCAGTTTCCTCATCTGTAAAATGACGACATTGCCCTCTTTATACAATCGTTGAGGCGAATTTGAGATTTTATACAGCCTCAACTCCATCCACCCCCCACTTCCACGACATATATAAAGTGTTCAATAAATCGTTGTGACATTTTACTTTCAGAGCATTTTTTCAGCATTGGAAAGGTTGGCAGGCACCCAGGCTGAGAGATGAGATTCTCATCTTAGGCAGCTAAAGCATTAGCCTTGTAGCTACAGACAGTAAGAGGGACTAGTTTCCTGGGTTTCATTTGAATAACAATAGGTGAATGACTCTTCCCCTGCACCATTAAATGGGACTAAAAAATTGAACACGTTCAGCTATTTTTATTAATGTAGACTTTAATCAGACAAAACCACCTGTGAGATGAAGTTTTTTTCAAGGCTGTATTGAAAAACAGTTGTTCCAGATTTAGTTAGGTTAAACCCCCGAGTAAAAATAAATTAAATCTGGTTACAATGATAATTAAAACTTGCTATTAAAGATACTAACACCCTAACCTTTATAAAACACAATTTTACTTCATGAAAACAAAATCAAAATGCTCTAAGAATTATAATGATAGTTTTTTGTTTTTTTTTCTTTTCATGCTTCATCACCAAGAGTTGGGAAACTATGCATGTGGACCAGATCCTGTCTGTGCCTCCTGTTTTAAGAACACAAACATGACTATTTTAAAAGTATTGTCTGTGGCTGCTTTCATGCTACAATACCATGACATGAAAAATGGCAGAGTTGAGTACAGTACAGGCAGTTATGGCAGGGACCATATGGCCTACATGTCTTAAAATATCTACTACCTGGCCCTTTACAGAAACTGTTGGAAGAGGTCTGGTGAGAATCACTGAATGTCACAGACAAGTGGGGGCAGTGTGACAACAGGCATCTTCCCAGTGACCTGGTGTCCAGGCACATATTCGGCACTTGGTGAGTACTTAATCCAACTGTCCAAATCCTGGCGATTTGCTCTGCCTATTGGGCAAAAAGAGTGGACTCCTTTAAAAGCAGTTTAACCGTGTTCAAAGTTGTCAAAGTTAGTGAGGGACCTTTTCGTCTAGATTTGCCTGGAACTGGAAATGCCCTAGCCATATTGTCTTTTCAATATGAAACGAATAATCAAAATAATTTCTGGATGATTATGCTTTTAACACAGTCTAATTACTCTCCCTGTTACATGGATCATTGGAATTTTCACTTTGTAACACTAGCTGGAGGTCTTTGTGATCTATCAGTTTAGAAACCAGATGATCGGACCCATTTTTCAGTTCATTTCTCCTGTGTTTTCTATGTATCAAGCGTAGCACCAGGTGCCAGGAGCCACCCTGAGCCGTTTCATCTCATTTTACTTGTCGGGCAACCTGTCCTCCCCTCCATATCCCTGACTTTGCCATAAGCAGGGTTGGAAAACCACTGGCCGTAACAGCAAGGGACTCGGCCCAATGCAACATTTCACTGCACGAATTTTAGAGACAGAGAGATGTGAAGTCACCATCACGCAGGGACAAGTATCTGTAGGGTTATGTGTGTTGGTTCCAATGGCGAGTTCTGATGTCAAAGTCACCAATCCTCTTCAAAGGGGTCTTAGGGGAGGGAAATAGCAACAAGCAGCTCTGGGGGTGAAATAAGACACTTGGGTTTGTGTTTAACTCTCAGACTGATGTTTAATGAAGAAATCAACGGCACACACCAGGTGAGTGAGCTCTGGTCATTAGGTATTTTTCTTCATGTTGATTTTGGTTCTCAGACATGAAAGTAAACAAAAAGTGCAAATCCTTGGGTGTAAGACCCTTCCTGCCACTTCCTTTCTGTGAATATATTAGTGATAAATGAGCAACAGAATAACGAGACCAGAGGTTCCTTTTGCATCTGTCAGAGTATTTTCTGAACCCTCTAAATCAGACTCTTGCACAGAGGGTGCATACAGCTTACATTTTCACGCTCTGTGGATTAATTTCACAACCAGTATGATATATTTTTAGTAACTTACTCTAGAAGTTACGATATTTAACATTTCACAAGCCCCAGAATATTACAAAGTATTTTGACTCCTTTAACTTTGTCCAGACACAAGAAGCCAGACTGTATTTTAGCTGCTGACAAAACTATTTGTGTAAAATAAAAATTTCAAGTGATGTAGCAGTCATAAAGATTATACTGAAACACCAATTTCACCTCCTCATGTACCTCTTGGCAAATGTAAGACAAAGCAGAGTTTTATAATCTTTTAATAGTGCAACAACTGGGGTTTTGGTGCATCGCAAAGGTGGAATTCTTTTAAATTATAAAGGATTTTGTGTGCTTGAAATCCTAGGAGAAGAAAGAAAAAACAAGTTTAAATATGATGTATTACTTAACATTTAAAGAAATATAGAAATCTTATGAATACAAAGATACATCCACTATGAGAATCTTGCAGGTACAAACCAGCGTATATTTAATTAAATCTATTTTATGGGGAACTAAATAATTAAATACCAGGAGACAAATCCTTGAATCTTTGCCTAAAGAGCAAAGAAGTAGGAGTGGGAATTAGAACAGGAGAAGTCCTGTTTGCTGGGGGGATGCTACTGGCATCTAGCAGGTAGAGGTCAGGTGGTCCTAAGCATCCTACAACATACAGGACAAGAAAGAATTATGTGAAATTATAAAAAATTCGTTATATAAGCCTTAGAAGAAATTGTCATTTCTTATATAAATTGTTATATAAGAATTAGGAGAACATGACAGTAGTGCCAATGTTGAGAAACCCTGCTCTGGGGCAGAATTCAAATTGGACACTCTTGCTCTTGGCTGACCAGGGCAACCAAGCAGAAGACAAAGAAAAAGAGCAAAGCTTTTGTTCTTCCGACTCAGCCACAAAGTGTCTCTTCCTATTTGGTCAGGTGAGATTATTTTACTCCGCACTCAAAGGAGTATTTTCTACAAATTATAGGAGCAAATATAGAGTTAACATGTTGCTTGTCTGCTAATTGATGAACAATATGCTTTGGTATTGTAAACCACAAAATAAAGTGATTTCCATGATAGATTGTGGAGTAGACAATTTTTTAATTTTTGGCGGAAAAAAAAGTCTATGGAACAGTATGTAGGTCTTAAAGGTTAGTGTCTATCAGAGTCACTTAAGTGTTTAAAATACACGCCCCACCCAAGCTCTACTGAAAGGAAATCTAAGCAAATCCCTGCCACAGAGTACTAAGGAATTCAGGGAAGTAGCGCTCCATTTCTCAAGAAAGGGCTTAGACTTCTAAAAACATCGGGAACCTCCCTTCCCTCACTGTATTGCTGAAAAATAGTCCAGAAGGCTGAATAACCATCCAAAGAGCTACAAAATCTGAGCAATGATGGTATTTACTGCTTCAATGTAGTGCTTACAAATGCAAAAGTACACAAGGGTCCAAGCATCTAAATTATGTTCCCTTAACAATCTGAATTAGGTAATTCTTGCATCTTTTCAAGGATTTCTGAAATGTTTCTTTCTGCAAAAGCAGAGCATATTCCATATCCCTAAAATTTCCAAGTGCTTTGAATAACCACAGGAGAGTCCTGGAACCACAGATCTTCTGGAAGTGATCTGCTTGGTCAAGCTGACAAGAATCAAGGTACCTGGGTCCCAGCTTGGCCATTGTAATACTGTGAGAATGTGTGTCCTAATTTCTTCATCTATAAAATGGAGCTGATAATGCCAGATCTAATGATACTAAGGAGGCCGACTAATAATAGAAAACACAATGAGAGAAAATAATGGGATGGTGAAGCCCCACTGCTCTACAAATGCTGCCTTCCCAGACAGGGGATGGGAGCTAACGTTTATTTAGCTCCTTCTAAAGACCAGCGGTAGACACTAGTACAAGGTATATTAAAAGTGAAATATGCTTTAAAAATACTCACATTTTCACTCATTGCAGTGGCTTTAGATGCAGAACTACTCTTCCTGTTTGTGGAACATAAAAGACAGCATTTACTATATTATTGCTTCCAATTCTAAAACATATATCCTCTTAGTTAATGTTACCTCCACACATTTTCTCAACAGGAAGATGAACATTTATCTTAGTAAAAAAGGTACAAAAGCCCCCAGAAATCCTAACTGAATTTCTTATATTTATAGACAATATTCATAGAGAAAACCATGTAACAAAATATCTGTATGTGTGAAGCCCTGTGTGTCTACTTGTAGCCTAGGGCTAGATACTAACGACTTTTGCAGAATATGCAAACCAGAGACTTACTAACTTTTAACTCAACTCATTGACATTTACTATTTTGAAAGTTTAATCATTATAATCTCAAATTTCATTTTTTCCATGGAAGGAAAGTTTTATGTGGTGACTACGGTTCCAGTTACCTGTTATGGGCTGAACTATGTCCCCACCAAACATTCACAGGTTCAAGTCCCAACCCCCCAGTACCTCAGAATGTGACCATATTTAGAGACAGGGTCTTTAAAGAGGTAATTAAATTAAAATGAAGTAATTAGGGTGGGTCCTAATCCAATATGACTGATATCCTTATAAGAACAGGAAATTCAGACATAAACAGGGATGTTTAAACATAAGATCGTGTGAGGACAGGGAGAACACCACCTTTAAGTCAAAGAAAGAGGCCTGGACTTCTAGCCTCCAGAACTATGAGAAAATAAATTTCTGTTGTTTAAGCCACCAGTTGATGGCACTTTTAAGGCAGCCCTAGCAGACTAATACAACATCCAATTCATTGTCCAACAAATTTTGAGGAGCATGGATTTGACAAACGGGAGGTGTGTATAGGAATAAAGATACTGCCTCCCTGGGTTAATAGAGACAGTAATAGGGACTGAATGAAAGAATAACCTCCCTCACCCTAGCATTGCCAGCCTTTCTCCATATATAAGATGATGTCTCTTCTCTGTTCATAACCCTCCCTCCAATCACTTTCCATCTTACTCAATAAAAGTGGGAATCCTCACAATTGCCTGGAGTGCGATGGGGGATTGGCCATACCACCATCAGGCTACCCTGCTTTTCAGAACTCACTCCTGACCTGGCTACTGCTAGTCCTGTTAACTTGGACCTCATCCTGGACTTGCACTGGGATATTATGAGGCTCAGAGACCATGATTGAGGAGCAAGTCTAGGAACAGGAAATCAATGGCATCTTCTTGGTCTTCAAACGACTTAGGAGATGACAGTCTCCAAAGCATGGCAGCTGAGAGTAGAGGGGAACGCCCATAGAGTCGAGGTTGGGTCTGCCATTTCCATACATACAAGGACAGGCACAAATCAACTGCAAATACACTGGAGACTCTGGTGATCTCATCCAGATCTCATGTACCAATGACTCCTAAATTTCTAACTCTAGTTAAGATGTTTCCCCAAACTCCAGATTCATATATTCAGTTACTCACTAATTATCTCTACTTGGCAGTATAATAGGCATCTCAAATATTAAAATTTCAAAGCACTCCAGACAGACCTCTCTACCTACCTCCACCACCACTCTCAAACATGCTCCTCCTGAAACCTTTCACACTTCAGTAAATGGTAACTTCATCTTTCCCAGAGCCTTGGAACCATCTTTGATTTCTCTCTTCTTCTCACAGCCCACATCCAATCAACCAGCAAACTGTTCAAAATATATCCAGAATCCTATCTCAACATTTCTGACACCATCACTTTGGGACCAGCCGCCATTTTCTTTTGTCTAGATTAGTTAATAGTTTCCTAACTGTTCTCCCTGCTTCCTCCACCCTCTGTCACCTTACAGTTTATTCTCAACACAGCAGTCAGCGTGAGCTTCTAAGAATTAAATGAGATGCTACCCCTCTGTTCAAGAACCTCCAATGATGTCCCATCTTACTCAGAACCAAAGCCAAACTCCTCACAACTGCCTGGAACAGACTCCATATAATCTGGCCCCCACTACACTATTTGTGTTCACTCATCTCCTCCCTGCATTGTTCTCACTCTGTTCCAACCACACCGGTCCCCTTGTTGTTCCTCAGATACTCCAGGCACGCCTAGCTTCGAGATCTTTCCCTTTGTTCTCTCCCCTCTGCTTATCTGCATATCTCACTCCCTCAGACGTCCCCTCATCAGTGAGGCCCTCTCTAACCACCTATTTACAAGGGCAATCTCCACTCCTCCCCTGTGCATTCTCTGTTCTCTTACCTGCTTTATCTTTCTCCATAATACTTATCACAATCTGACATACTGTTGTGCTCATGTAATTGTTTACTTTCTGCCTTACTCTACTAGAATGCAAGCTCCATGGGGCAGAGGAGTTTTTTGGTCTATTTTATTCACTGCTCTGTTATCAGTCCCTAGAACAGGGTTGGACATATATTTGGTATTCAATGAAATGTAAAATGACTTTTAGGGAAAAATTTATTTGAACATTTTAAATTTAGAAAATCACAGAAAAAGTTTTTCAAGTAGTACTATGGAAATGCCTACAAAGTCAAATTAGCGACTATATTTCTTCTCTAGGTAACTAAACATCGTTGACAAGTTGGCATGAGGCATGAGGTGGGATGTGTTCCTTGATGAATTCGAGTCACCGCCCATAGAATTAAACCCGCACAAACAACCCAACTTCCCACTTTTGACTTTAAACGGATGATAAACAAAAAAGTAGTTGATATGGGGGAAGGCATGCATTAAGAAAGTATACTTACTGGAAGGAGGTTTCTTCTACAAAAGAACAAGTATATATCATTAATGCAAGAATTAATAGGGTATGATACAGATTCATATAAAAATGAGTTTGAGCTTAATTCCTTTTTCTCAGTTTTGATTCTCACTTGCTGACATTGTATACCTCCTAAATCAAACGTTGGCAAACTTTTTCTGTAAAGGTCCACATGGCAAATATTTTAGGCTTTGTGGGCAAAGAGGTAAAATCGAGGATATTAAGTAAGTACTTACATAACAAAAGAGAAAACAAATTTTCAAAAATTTTTATCAATGAATTAAAAATATAATCATAGTAATCAAAGTCTTGTAATACAGGTCTACTAATTAGAAGAATGGAAATCTTTGGAGGGATAACATTTCTCTTATTTGGGGGTTCAATGTTAGGGTTCCCTATTATCAAATAGACTGCAATGTTTATATGTAAAAACCATTCTTAGCTCGTGGGCCATAGAAAATCAAGTGGCAGACCAGATTTGGTCCATGGGTCATAGTTTGCCAGCCCCTGTCTGAAATGCAAGTTCAAGAAAATGGTTCTCTTAGATAGATTTTCTGCTAGATGAAAACGGGAGTAACATTCTTAGCTAATGAACTAATAATATTCACGTAAAATCTTTAATTAATTCAGCATTTTAAGAAAAACCGTTTACCAAGTCTTTAATAAAAACACTCAGACAGGTATTCTTTGCAGGTAGAGAGAAAAGACAAGAATTTTGAATGAGCAACCTTATCTGTCTGTACTTCCACTGTTGACCAGCAGGGGGACTCAGCCGGATTACATTACACTGGACTGGATAGGAGCACCACACAACAGCTACTATTCATTCACAGAGCAGTTATTCTTAATTACAGGGAATATCCTTGAAACCACATTCATGGAAACATTTTACAATACCTATTTATAGGTATTATTAGAAACCCCCTTTACATTTAAGTTTTATTTTGATATAAGATATTTTTTAAACCTAAATTTCAAAATTAATGTTCACTATAAAAACAGCAGGTCTAAAATTTGTTCATGCTATAAATGTATTATCCTTAAAAATTCTACTTTATACACTAATTTTAGTGGACTTGATGGAGTTGTGCAACTTTGAAGGTCTCAGATAATTTTGAAGACTGGAAGTAAAGAAATGCATTAAGAGAGTAAAACATTTAAAAATCTTATCCATTTACATCAAACCTATTGTATCACCAAACGCGAGTTCCAACAGACCTAAACTTGAAGAATTAAAAACCTCAGAAGCAACTATAATACAATAGGTTTCTAGTTTTTAATTGAACAATTGTCTTCTAAATACAGTTGTGCTAAATTTGACATTCAACATTCCACTGTTCTATACTGATAAAACATTTCACAGATTTATTCCAATGAAATTTCTTATCATAAAACTAGAAATTAATTTTCATCTTGAGATATACGATCCCTTACTTAAAATAAAAGGATCTTAAATACATGTACATGTGCTATAAATATCCATCCACATTGCACATCTCTCGGTATTGCTGCGCTATGCCCCTCCCCGGTGCCTCTCACATATTCTGTGATGATTCCTGGAATGTTGCGATGAGACACCTCTGCCTTTCCTCCCTATATTCGCCGGGATGCTTCATGACTCACCTTCATGTCATCTTGGACATTTTCTACGGCAGGAAAATTAACGAAAAATATTCTCCAGAGTCTGTTAGAACATCTTAGGAGAAACAGTGTCTCAGAAGAAAACTATATCCACAGGAAGTTGTCTGGCAAAGAGTGAAATTCACTTACTTGAAAAGTAGCCTTTCCTCTGAGCATAGCACACGCCAAGGCCACAGACAGAAATCACTAAGGCCACAACTACTACAGCTGCTATTATGCCACTTATGTTGAGATCATCTGGAATGCAAAATAAACCATGCATGAATTCATGTCAAAAAGATGGACCGATGTAGTTATTAAATCGAAAAAGCTCAAAAAACTCCCCTCGGACTTCCCTGGTGGCCCAGTGGTTAAGAATCCGCCTACCAGTGCGGGGGACACAGGTTCGAGCCCTGGTCCAGGAAGATCCCACATGCCACGGAGCAACTAAGCCACAACTACTAAGCCCACGTGCCACAACTACTGAAGCCCGTGCGCCTAGAGCCCGTGCTCCACAACAAGAGAAGCCACCGCAATGAGAAGCCTGCACACTGCATTGAAGAGTAGCTTCTGCTTGCCGCAACTAGAGAAAGCCCGCACACAGCAACGAAGACCCAACACAGCCAAAAATAAATAAATTAAAACAAAACAAATAAAAGCTCCCCTTTGTAGCTATACCATAAATACAGATAGTTTCATGCTTTTTAAGCCTGTTCCACTAACTCACTTCCACGGATACGGTTCAAAATTGATTGAAAATATTAGCAGAGCTAAGTCTTGCAAGAATCTGAAATTTTAAAAAGTTCTATGATCCAGAAATAAAATGTATGGTATTCTCTTGCATGCATTTGGAGACGCAATAATCCATATGATTAAATATCAGATTGGAAGTGAGCTTTGAAATTCAGTGAGTTCAAGTATTCTACTACAACACTCCCCTCAAATTTTCCTTAAAATTCCTCTATATCGTCATCTGGGTCAATTTCACAAATACGGAAAATTCATTCAACCCCAAAGAAAGTCCATGCCACTGTTGTTCTATAAAACTAAGTATCAGAAACATCTTCTTTCTTGAATTTATATGGGCTTGTGCGTGTGTGTGTGTACATACGCACACATAACACACCCACATACATATATGCCATTAAACTGTTATCCCATTAAGTTAAAAATGAATTAAACTTCCCCAGGCTTTTTCCTGTTACTACTAAGTCATCTTTCCTCTAACCCAATATAACTGCATTTTTTGGACCTAACTTTGAAAAATCACTACCATGTTACCAACTTGTGAGGTTTTTCCAGTTACTGATTCTGTTGCCGAAGAATTAGATTATTAACCTTCTGAGGTTAATATTTCTGCAACTGGGAACTGCATCAAAAATACATTCAAGTCATTAATAAAATGATAAACATGACTTTGGGAAAGAACTATTTAACAGGCTATTAGACATATTTCTTCATATAACAAAATTTACTAGCATGCTCTGGGTGAGGGATCCAACCATGTGTGAATCCATCTACACATTCAATTTGGGTCACATCTTTCCATCTTGTCCATGAGGATTTCATGAGCCATACTCTTCTGTCATTTAGACACTTCTTATGTATTGATTAATATGCAAATTCCTACACTTTTTAAAGGAACAAAGGGTTCTTTTTTTAAAAGCAAGTATTAATTAACATATGGTTAAATAACTTGGAGAAAATATTAGGTACCAGTTTCTCACTAGTAATTTTATATATTTTAAAGCAGTGCACATTTTGGGAATGATTTTTTAAGAAATATTATTTGAATGAGTCTGCTTATCGTAAAATTTCCTGGTCTTAATTTTTTTTCTTAATGCCAAGTGTTATTAATTTTTCCAGATGCCTCTGAAATATTAACTGATTTTTTTTTAAAAAAGGAAACTGGGTCAATCTTTCGAAAGGCTGAGTAATTTGACTAGAGTAGGAAACCTTAATTATTGCTTGATATAAACTCGGTTCATATTTGCTTGGGTATTGGGAGGTGGAGATTCATCTATTTATTCACTTGGACAAAAAATAGCAGAGAGGAAAAAAAGAACTACACAATAATCATAATCTAAGGCAAAATTAAATTAATAACTAAATAAAACTCCTGAGAACCAAACTGCCTACAATTTTCTTTGTAATAGTCAATGATTTGACACCTACAAAGGGTTTAACCTAAGGGCTATAATCACCCTTAGATTGAAATTTTCATTGACAAAAAACTGTCCTGTAGTTTGTCAATGAATCTGACATCCATGAAGTATTCAAGCTAAAGGCAAATTCTAAACAAAAAAAACTGTCTTATCCAGTAAGTACTAAGTCATGGTATAAATGTTATTTTATTTTCTTCAAAAAAGTAGAAGATAGAAGACTTGTAAGTTAGAGGTAAGTTGTGTTCATCCCATTTGTAATTACTGTGAGATTCTGAGCAAGTAATATGCCCGCCTTATTATGCCTCACTAAAGAGAAAATGTAATAACACGTATGAAAATATTGTGTGTTCTTTCTTAATAAAAAAGCCACAATAAAAGGAGGGTATCATTATTCTAAAATAAAAGGAAAGGAACCAAATGCTAAGTGTGAGCAGAATTTTCTGGAGTTGTACAATAAAGCAGCCTGGGAATAATCAGCAAACCCATGATTTACTTTCTTTCTGTACTTCAGAAAGGATTTATTTAGAACAGTAAACAGATCTGGTTTTGGTTACAAGTTGTTGGTGATACTTCACAAAGAAAACTGGAAATGAGACTTCATGAATTATGTATTTCCAAAGATCTGAATTCCAAACCAAGGATGTAAAACATCGAGGATCAATGGATGAGCTTTAAACAAAGCAATTCTAACTTTTAAGTCAACTTATACCAGAAAGAATAGATATGTGGAAATCATGTTCAAATTAAAGTGATACTACTAGCAAAACACAGAAATCTAAAGTTTGTTATGTATTTATTCACTGCATGCTAGGAAAAATTTAACTAGTATGTCAAAACCATGACTTCACCTATATTATTTCTTAAGATAAAACTAAATTAGGCACTGAAATTAAACATGATCATTTAAAGAAAAAATAAAATGTGATAGTGAATTTTCTAATAACTCCAAAGCGGCATTGAGAGGGATATTTTCTGATAATTTAAGCAAATGCTTATGTTTGACTTTAAATGTCAACACTTGAGTGGGTTGGGTAGATAGTATGTGTCCCCGAATTTAAAAAAAAACCCTGAAATTCAAACTTACTTGTGGAAATTAGAGTATACTATTGAATATCTTATACTTTAGGATATCCTGAAGTCTAATAAGATTATATTTTCTTTAAAATATCATGCTAAGAGTTAACTGTACACAGACAATATAAATTACTGCCCACGTACCTGCATAGCTCAAGACGTGTTGAAAAAATGAATTTCTGACCCCACAAAGCTGAGGACAAGCTCCTGAAACCTAGGGTGCAGCCCCCTCCAGAGTGACCTTTAACCCCTCGGATGCCATCTCCAGCTCATCCCTCTCTATTACACAACCATTTTCAAAACACGGCTTTCATACAAGAACGAGTTTAACCAAATTGTTAAAAGTAAAATGAAAAACAATGTTTGCTCTGAAACTCATGTAATCTGAAAAGATAATTGAGCCTGAATTTTATTCGACTCTAAGACACTTATTTTGTGAATATAATATATGGCAGCTATGTTTTATAGCAAACTAGATCCATAACTATATTCAACATGTCTTGGGAGTTCCCTGGTGGCCTAGGACTTGGCGCTTTCACTACTGTGGCCCGGGTTCAGCTCCTGGTTGGGGAATTGAGATCCTGCAAGCCGCGCAGCATGGCCAAAAAAAAAGTCTTTTTGGACAGCCTACTCTTCAATAAGTATAAACATACTATTTCAGGGGTTTGAAACAAATTACCAACAATTAAAATAGCCAGTACCTATATAGTGCTCAAAATACACCAGTGCCATTCTAACACTTTTGAATATTAATTATTTTAATCTTCCTAACAACTCTATGAGGACAGTGTATTATAACTTCAATTTTGGGGAGACTGAGGCACAGAGGTTAATTAACTTGCTGAAGAGCCCGTAGTTAATAAGTGGCAGAGCTGGAATTCGAACCCCCATTCTGAATTCTTGACTCTGAGCAACTTACAGGACTCTTAGCTTTTGTTTCAAAGAGGATTGCTCAGATGAGCATATTTTAAAATTAATTATTGGAAAAATTCAAAAATCTATAAAATACAATGATAAATATTCCTGTCTTGCTTGGAAGCTGGATTAAAACAGCATCTTTGCTTTTTGTAATATTATGTCAAACTGATTTTAAACATTCCCTTCCATTTATACTTCAAATCACTCAGCTCTTACTTACTCCTTGCTCCTTCCACCCCCAAATATTTGCACATACTAATTTTAAACCATTTGTTCCTCCCAATATTTCGTGCTTACCTACTTGCATTCGTTTCCCAGGACACCTGCTATGTCCAACAGAATTACGGGCTTCGCAGGAATATTCTCCACTGTCCAGTTTTGAAACAGTATTAAATTGCTATTTGTAGAAGAAAAAAATACATATTTACTTAAGCAATAAATCTATCAGTAGACTCCCAAAAGAACTGTGTTCCTTAAATTTATCATTAAGTCGGTCTTTCCTTTTCAGTGACTTAGGACTTTATACATTTTTTTTAAAATTTTACTTTATTTTTGGCTGCAGTGGGGTCTCCGTTACTGTACGCAGGCTTTCTCTAGTTGAGGCAAGTGGGAGCTACTCTTCTCTGCAGTGCGCAGGCTTCTCATTGCGGTTGCTTCTCTTGTTGCGGAGCATGGGCTGTAGTCGAGCGGGCTCAGTAGCTGTGGCTCGCGGGCTCTAGAGCGCAGGCTCACTAGTTGTGGTGCACGGGCTTCGTTGCTCTGCGGCACGTGGGATCTTCCCGGACCAGGGATCAAACCCATGACCCCTGAACTGGCAGGCAGATTCCCAACCACTGTGCCACAGGGAAGTCCCTAGGACTTTATATCTTTACAGTGAATTCAGAAATCTGCCATGTCTTCAAGGAGTAATTAGCTAGGCCTCTGTTTAATTTGACAGAGAAAGACCTAAATATATACAGGAAGTGTCTTTTTTAGTGTGTGATACTGAAAAAGTAGTACAGTTAGGAAGACAGTGGGCATTTTTATAAGTTTACAGCACATGGTAGTATTAACTATTGTAGGTAGTTCTAAGTCCTAGGAAACACCATTTATAAATAAAGGCCTCCTTGGCCTTAAAGACAGTTTTCTAAGTCACAGTGAGTTCACTGCAGCAGCAGCAATGAACACTTCTCTAAAGAGCCAGAGTTACTACAGGAAGTAGCATAGGGCCTAGGAAAGTCTTAATGTCATTTATAGGATTACAACTTCTATCAGTTGTAGAATTTGTGAAAATTATGAAAAGATAAAGTCCAACCAACCCTTGTTCTGTCTACTCTGTGCCAAAGCAACTGAAAGGCAAGACTTTGATTTAACAGGCTTCATAGTAGTTTAGCACCTCGGAGAGTTTCAGGAAGGAAGGAAGGAAAGAGGGAAGGAAGGAAGGAAAGAAAGAAGGAAGGGAGGCAGGTGGGTAGAAAGGAGGAAAGAAACAATGGGTAGATAGATGGATAGAAGGAGAGAAGTTCGTTAGGTAGTTAGTAGGAGGGAGGGAACTCAGTGTGTTCTGGACACCTTCAAGAATCCTGCCAGGACCTAAGGAGGGTGAGAGGGGTGCTCAGACCCATTCCTTCAGTATCCTCCTGTCACACCCTCAGTACCACAGTGGTCACTGCTGACTGCATCCAAGAGCGGCCATGAACCTCTAAGGAGCACTTCCTTATTGTCTTGTATCCTCATGTAATATATGTGCCTAAAAACAGCCAGGGTTTTGATCTATTTAAGGCCTTTTCCTCTCTTTTCCCTACCCACTACCCATATACCTGTTCTTTCTGTATCCTTCAACATGGTGCAATAGAAAGCATTCCCTTGTGTATTCTCACTTTATGGAATCGTCAGTCCCAAGAGCCAGATTCCTTTAAAGATATTCACCATGAACTCAAAGCCAAGGTTATGTATAAACAAAAGTTAGACTAAAACCAAAAATGATCTTCCAGGATATTATAACTGGTGATTAAAAGGAAACTGTTGTCTTCCATACACTGGAGTCTTTGTTTTGCTCATTTTTCAGAAAATAACCCATGCTGGTTCTGCCCTGGTGCACCCCTTTGACATCACAGATATTTCAAGGGTTGAGATGAGGAAAGTGAATCTATATCTTTTCAGACTTGGCTTGGGGCTTTTCATCACCTGCTCTGAGAAAACACAAATTTGAAAAGTAAATATAGCCAAGTGTGACCGCAGGTTTTCTACCCAATTTCTCAGTGTAAAATCACTTGGACCTGCTGACTGAGCCTGCTGATGCTGAAAGGGCCAGAGCATCCCTTCCTTAGGGAGTAGCCACATCAATCCACCGATATGTTTATCTTTCAGTCACTTTATCAATATGCTTTATTACTTACCAGAGGATCTAGTTTTTAAATGTTATCATGCACTTGTAGATTGAAGGGATGAAAGGAAATATTATACCTCCTCTAAAAATTTATTAAAATTTTTATTACCAAGCCTTTAAGATTCTTTTGATAGTGGTTGTGATAGTGATTCTGCCTTGCTGGAAATGCAGCATTTTTAAACTGACATATTACTTTGAATCAAAAAAAAAAGCTTCAAATTTAATTGTCTTTTTTTTACTCCCACCTCTACCCTAAAAAGTCAGAGTCAAAAACAGTAAAAATACTTTTATTTGTAAATATCATTAACTTTAAAGATCTTATTTACAGATTTCCAACAGGATTCCTTAGAAAGGCTTTTCAATCGATCAGACAATCTGGACTAAATCTAAAGTAATAGATACTCAAGTCACAAAGTCAATTGTTGACGAGCTAGTCATGGAAGAGTTTAATGACACAGACATCCTATCATAGGTTGGCAAGAGTCACTATTCTCACACAGCTGGTACTGAGGTCAGGGCATCCCCAAGAGAGTTTTTTATTTTAAAAAATTTTTTTATTAAAGTATAGTTGATTTACAATGTTGTGTTTCTTTCTGGTGTTGTTATACATACATGTATATCTCTATTCTTTTTCAGAATCTTTTCCCTTATGGTTGATTACAAGATATGGAATATAGTTCCCTGCACTATACAGTAGGACCTTCTTGTTTACCTTTTTTTAAAAATATTTATTTATTAATTAAGTTTTGGCTGCATTGGGTCTTCACTGCTGCGCGCAGGCTTTCTCTGGTTGCGGTGAGCGGGGGCTACTCTTCGTTGCGGTGCGCGGGTTTCTCATTGTGGTGGCTTCTCTTGCTGTGGAGCACTGGCTCTAGGCATGCAGGCTTCAGTAGTTGCGGCACGCGGGCTTCAGTAGTTGTGGCTTGCGGGCTCTAGAGTACAGGCTCAGTAGTTGCGGTGCATGGGCTTAGTTGCTCTGCAGCATGTGGCATCTTCCTGGACCAGGGCTCGAACCCGTGTCTCCTGCACTGGCAAGCGGATTCTTACCCACTGCGCCACCAGGGAAGCCCTGTATCACATTTTAGATTCCACAGATAAGTGATGTCATATGATATTTGTCTTTCTCTGTCTGACGTACTTCACTTATGATGATCTCTAGGTCCATCCATGTTGCTGCAAATGGCATTATTTCATTCTTTTATATATAAATATAAAAGAATGAAATATATGTGATATATATGTGTGTGTGTATATATATGTGTGTATGTATGTATGTGTATATATATATATACAGCACATCTTTTTTATCCTTTCATCTGTCAATGGACATTTTGGTTGCTTCTATGTCTTGGTTATTGTAAACAGTGCTGCTATGAACACTGAGGTGCATGTATCTTTTCAAATTAGTTTTCTCTGGATATATGCCCAGGAGTGGGACTGCAGGATCATATGGTAGTTCTATTTTTAGTTTTTTAAGGAACCTCCATACTGTTTTCCATAGTGGCTGCATCAGTTTACATTCCCACCAACAGTGTAGGAGGGTCCCCTTCCCAAGGGAGTCTTCATGCATTTCCCTGATATTATAAATACGAGACTGCACCTAGTATCTTTCCAGGCCTGATCCATCATCATGACTCCATCTTGGCCTGCATCAGGCCCCTGGTGCAGACCTTTTTGCGTCCAACTCCCTAGTTCTCTGTTTTGTCTTCTCCTCTCCTGTGGCAGCCTTTTCCATCACTTCTCTGTATGAGTGCCGCCATCTTCCCTGCTATCCTTTCCTCTCTCTACTTAACGAGCAATGGTATCAGCCCTCTACTCTCCATTATTTTAGTTCTAATATTTTTTTTTCCAAATGCAAGACAGTTATTAGGCCAATGCTTGAAATGACCTTACCAGAGTTCCAGATTTTGTATTCATTGTGTATGAGCTGTTGGCACTTGGGGAGCCAAGTTTTGGATTCTCTAGCAAACGGATGCCATCCTTAAACCACGTGTATTCAGGAGCCGGGTTGCCTTCTTTGTCCTGACATCGCAACTCCACCACAGTTCCACGCAGTGCAGAACTGGGTACTTCACATGATGGAACTGCCGGAGCCACTGGAGGATGGAAGTCAAATGGCACTGGTTATTTACAAGCTAAATGAGGATTTTAACAGCCAGCTAAAGATGGATTTATTGGACACCTGTCACAGAGACTGGCTACTTGTTCAAGAGACCCACTTCCTTTCCTCACAGGCACACAGCTAGACCACATTTGTCAGCCCCCTTGTAGCCGGATGGGATCACATACATGAGTTCTGACCAATGGAATCTGGGGAAAAGTCATATATGCTATTCCCATGCCTGATCCATAAAAGCTTCCTGTATGATTCTCCACCCATTCCCTCCCCCTCCCCCTCCCACTACCAAGGAGGTGTCAATACCCATGGTGACCTCAGAAAGCTATGTATCAAAGATGTCATGCTTACATTAGCTTGGGTCCCTACTGATTTCATTAAGTAGGGCAATATAGTTCCACCACTGCTATCTCTGTCTCCAATTATTTAGACTTTACTTACATAAGAAAGAAACTTCTATTATGTAAGCCACTCACTGAGAGTTCAGGGCTTGCCTGTTACACTTGCAAACACTACATTAGCTACTACAACAGCTATTCTTTTCTAGATAAACAATCTCTACTGCTCCCCTCATCAATGATTTTAATGTATTATTATCAACTATATTCCAACAAAGTCAAACCTGAGTATATTTTCAGGATCGGTACTCAAACTAAAATCCCATTCAGGCCAAGACAGAGAATACCTGAATTAAGGTTATTCTGGTCCCAGGGATTTGTAAAGTAAACCAGACTTTACTTAAATCCAGGAAAACCCAGAACTGTCTGTGTAGGCAGAGTTCTAACACGGTCCCCCCAATTCCCCGGCCCTGGTGTATGTACACGTTCTCTCAGTTATTCAATCAAACACAAATGTAGGTACTACTCTGAAGGGATTTTAGAGATGTAATTAAGGTCCCAAATCTCTTGTCTTTAAGGTAGGGGAGATTATTTAGATGGGTCTGCCCTAATGACATGACCTCTTTTTTTTTTTAATATTTTATTTATTTATTTATTTAGGCTGCACCGGGTCTTGTGGCATGCAGGATCTTCGTTGTGGCCTGTGGACTTCTTAGTTGCGGGCATGCATGCGGAATCTAGTTCACCGACCAGGGATCAAACCCATGCCCCCTGCATTGGAAGCGTCGAGTCTTACCCACTGGACCACCAGGGAAGTCCCCACATGACCTCTTTAAAAGTAGTTTTCTCTGGCTGGTCACAGAAGGGAAATTCAGAGATTCAAAACAAAAGAAGGATTCAACATGCTTTTGTTGGGTTGTAGATACAGAGGCCCCATGGCAAGGAATGTGGTGGCTCTGGGAACTGAGCATGGCCTCCAGCGGATAGCCAGCATGGAAAGGGGACCTCAGTTCTACAACCGTAAGGAACTGAAATCTGCCAACAAGAATAAATAAGCTTGACGGCAGATTTGCTTCCAGAGCCTCCAGTCAATAATTGAGCCCAGCTGACTCCTCGATCTCAGCCTTGTGATATCCTGGGCAGAGAACCCAGCCACATTTTGCTGAGCTTCTGATCTACAGAACTGTGAGCTAATAAATGGGTGGTTGTTTTAAGCTGCTAAGTTTGTGATCATTTGGTATGTAGCAGAAGACTAATACACCAGCTGAATCTCCCGCAAGGTTTTCTGAATGAAATTTCTTCTATAACAGTAAGTACATCATTAGAATTTTAGAAAGAGCCTGGACTATGTAGAAAAAGGAAGAGGAGTCGTTTTATTCTCTTTGCTTAGTAGTTTATAGTAACATCTATGGAGAAGAACTGATCATTTCCTCCACCAGTTGTCATCATGGGCAGTTACTATCTATCAGTGAGTCTTAGAGTAACTAAATATATTGGCTTTGAAGTTAACCCCATCTGGATCCAAATCCTGGCCCAGATACTTACTAGCTCTGCAGCCTTAGGAAAATCACTTAGCATCTATCTCCTCATCTGTAAAAATCAGGTTGTCAGTGAAGATTAAGTAAAATTACACATGTGAAAGAGCCTAATGCATACTAGCTGCATAATAAATGCTAATTTCCTTTCTTTACCAAAATAACGTCTATACTTCCCCAGCCTACATTTAAAAAAAAATTATTTTATTGAAGTATAGTTGATTTATAATGTGTTAATTTCTGCTGTACAGCAAAGTGATTCAGTTATACATGTATATACATTGGTTTTCATATTCTTTTCCATTATGGTTTTATCACAGGATATTGAATATAGCTCCCTGTGCTATACAGTAGGACTTTGTTGTTTATTCATTCTATATATATATAGTAGCTTGCATCTGCTAATTCCAATACTTTTTTTTGTTTTATTGCTTTTCTATCATCTTATTTGAGGCTTTTTTTTTTTTGCCGTATGCGGGCCTCTCACCGCTGTGGCCTCTCCCGTTGTGGAGCACAGGCTCCGGACACGCAGGCTCAGCGGCCATGGCTCACGGGCCCAGCCGCTCCGCGGCATGTGGTATCCTCCCGGACCGGGGCACGAACCCGTTTCCCCTGCATCGGCAGGCGGACTCTCAACCACTGCGCCACCAGGGAAGCCCAGAGACTATTTTATATGGTAAGAGAATTACTACCTATGCTGAAAATGATTGAAAAATAAACTCTTGATAAAGCAGAAACTAACACACCATTGTAAAGCAATTATACTCCGATAAAGATGTTAAAAAATAAACTCTTAGGGAAAATGCTTCTATGTACGGTGGAGGACCATTAAGGTTTACCTGAATCTTAATTGAAAAGAGATTTTGTCATAATAAGTTAGTAACATTAACATTTAAGCAGCCAACGAGGTGAGAAGGAGTAATAGCCAAGATTTTGCAGGAACAGCGGTGCTGGTGGTCCACCTTTATAACTTCACTCGCTGGGGCCCTGAGTTGCCTCATTGCTCCAGGGTTGGATGATGGGGATGAGGGTGGGAACAGTAATCACACAGATACAAGCACATCACCTAATACTTCTAGAGTGAGTGTATCCTCTTCCAGGTTTTGACCTTGTTCAGATGGGGCACTAACTTCACAACGATATTTCCCGGCATCATTTCTCGTAACATTTTTGATCCGTATGCTGAAATCTATCATCTCAGCTCGATCTTTAAAATCTCCTTTTAGAAAAAGAGGACAATGATGTTAATAATGATATAATAATTTTCTATATACTACCTTTCTCTAGTCACTTCATTCAGTAACCACTGCATTTATTTTCCTATTAATAAACTCAATTTAAAAATTTTAAAATTGTATATGAGTGCTGCTCTTTCAAACTTCTATTTCTTTTTTAGAACGTCATACTATTCACAAAAGAACACTCAGTTCCGTATTCCCATATTTTATTTGAAAGAATTCAACCCTCATTCCTGCCTCATCCCCTTTCTAGTATGCTGGAATAAATAGATTCACATCTTCAAAAGATACTGGAGAGCCTAGTTTAACTAGCTGGAACAGTAACTTTATGTGTGGTGGCTTGCATGATACTGCCACAAAAAAGAAGGTGAGGGGGTCTTTAAAAACATTCTTTGGATTAGTTTTTGATAGTGATTTGTACGGAATTAAAATAGTGTTTTGTATCACATTAGATTAGCATTACAGAAAATTCAAGTAAAAACAGCTGTGCTATTAGGCCTCTGCTGCCCGTAATCCTATCTTAACAGGTAAGAACCACAGGGATATTTTAAATTTTCTATGAACTTTAAACATTTGCTCACTTGTTTAATTCTTTAAAATTAAAGTAAAACATATTTTAAAATAATAACCTGTTTATTATACTTAAGTTATATTTCCAACTTTTTAAATAATTATAATGGAAAATTTCAAGCATGCACAAAATTAGAGAGTATAGTAAAATGAACCTCAACAAACCATCACCCAACTGTAATTTTAATCAATGCTACGCCTGTCTTACTACATCTGCACCTTTAACCACTGGATTATTTTGAACTAAATCACAGACACCATTGCATTTTATCTATCATTACCAATCCTTTAAATTAAAAGCTTACTATATATTCAACAAGAAGGATAGGGAGTATAAAGAAATGTATAACAATAAAAAATGTAAAAAAGAAAGCACTGGATAAGGGTAGCTGTATTTACCTTCCCCTAAGTCTTAACTCCCTAAACTTCTCAGTGATGGCCTTGCTTTCTCAATGGTGATATGGAAATAGGGTAAAGTTACTACAATTGAGCAGTGACCCTCCATCCCAACCCCACACCATCTTTTCGTCCTTTCCCGCAAGAGTTTAATCTACTGGGCCAGCAAGAACAATTGCATCTTACATCCTCTAGAAGTGAGGTGAGAAATGAGGGGTCCAGGGCCTCCATGGAGGTGAACTTCTTCTGTTCCCTGTCCTCTGTTTTTGTGGTTGTTGTGTTTTGGGTCTCAGTCTCTATTGGTTTCATCTCACACTTACAGAAACACATTCTCAGTCATCAGCCATGTCCTGCCCTCATTGGTTAATTAAAGGACCTGGGGTATTTGGTGCTCTCTTGCTCTCACCTTATCGAGTCCCAGCATCTTACCTTGAAGAGCCTGTTGATAGTAGACAAAGGAGACACTGCGCCCCAGTTTCTTCCACTCCAATCTGGAGGAAATGGTCTTCTTTGGGTATTTACAGGCTAAAATAACCTCTAGGAACATAAATAAAAATACTTTTTAAAAAATTGTCCCTCTGAAATAATATTTTACTTAATAAATTTTTAACATCCTTAAATTATTATTTTATACATTCATTCATTTATTTATTCATAAATTTCCTCAACAGGTTGGCTTAATTCAAAGATGAATTGAAAGCATTATGATTATTTCGCAAAATAATTTTGTGACACTATGCTACTTTCCCTAGTTCTTGAGCTTCAGTTATCATCTGTAAAATAAGATAGTATCTCATAGAGTTGTTGAGTCTTCATATACAATAATATATGCAAAGCACACATGCCTGGACATAGTAAGTCTTTAAAAATGGCAGCTATGATTAATTATTTATCTTTTTCTTCCCCATCTCAGTCTTCAAGGAGTTTACAGTCTGGTAGAAGAGACAAGTAAGACAGTGTAATTTCAGTCCAAGGTGATGAGTGCCAGGATGGAGGTAAATAGTGGATGGTTCACCCTACTGCCTAAGAAAGGCACTTAGCCCAGCCCAGGCCATGCTATGGAACCCCAAATGGTCCCTCAACACGCTACATCCTCACTCAGATCCCTTTTTTGATAACCTTCTCTGAAAATACATTAATACACACCCAATATGGTCTCCTAATAAATCATTAACTCCCACCCCTCACCTCAATCCAGAAAAATTATTCAAAGATTTCATCTTGGCATCAGGTTTAACCGCCTCAATGTAGCTCACTAAGGTTACTTTACCACGGGCAATTTACTGCACTTATGTCATTAAAGAATTCCTGGAACTACCCAAGGAGCCCCCTCCTTTAACTGTCCAAACAAGATGACGGACGGAAGAAAAACCCAGGGCTTGCCTGCCAACTACTTCAAGTTGCCAAATGGAAATCTCTAGTTCTAACTATTTTTTTTTTTTTTTTGCGGTACGCGGGCCTCTCACTGTTGTGGCCTCTCCCGTTGCGGAGCACAGGCTCTGGATGCGCAGGCTCAGTGGCCATGGCTCACGGGCCCAGCTGCTCTGCAGCATGTGGGATCTTCCCGGACTGGGGCACGAACCCGTGTTCCCTGCATCGGCAGGCGGACTCTCAACCACTGCGCCACCAGGGAAGCCCTAGTTCTAACTATTTTTAAAGTATGTTTCAGCCAGCTCTCTGGAGTGTCAACTTCATATTTTTTTTAAGTTTTTATTTTATATTGGAATATAGTTGATTTACAATGTTGTGTTAGTTTCAGGTGTACTGCAAAGTGATTCAGGTATACATGTACATATATCGATTATTTTTCAGATTCTTTTCCCATATAGGTTATTACAGAGTACTGGGCAGAGTTCCCTCAACTTCATATTTCTGAAACTTTTTTTCCTCCACAATGCATACAGTTTGACCTAAAAAACACAGTATCTTTGACTAGAAGAGAAACTATGTTAAAATCCTTCTCATACCTCTGATTTTGATGTTAAGCAGACTTAATGCCGTTAAAAAAAAATAATTCAGGATATTACATGACATGGTAGATTAGAAAGCAATACTTATAATATTTATCCCAGGTTTTATTAAAAGTATACACATAGATATGGACAAAAAGCCTGTATGAATATGTATGAAAATATTAACCCAGTGATGATTTCTGTGTGACAGAATTATGTTTTTTCTGTTAAAATGTAGTTTCTAATTTTTTTTTAGTTTCACACACATTGCTAAAAATATAGAAATAGAATAACAGGTAATGGAAGATAGGAAGTAGGATAGAGAAAAGAAAGACAAGGAAAAATAATCCAAAATTTGTTTTTAAGGATACCTAGGTTTTTTTTTTTTTTTTTTTGGATGCCTAGTTTTAAAAAGTTTTATGTTACAAACAGACATCATTTTACAGGCATGTTTACAATTATGCTACACAGACAAATGTGTGCCAAGGGACTTGTCTGAGGAAACATGGCTCTGTTCTGTTGATTAAGGAGAATGGGTGGTGGCCTTCCGGAGTCTTGAGCTCTAGATAGGTTTCCTTCCCGTATTTTGTTGAGTTTCCAGCAATTAAACACACACCCACACTCATTTTTAGCTCACACTCCTAGGTCTTAGGAATAAATTTACACTCAAATAATCAAATTGTTTCACGTATTTAACTGGACACACACACACACTCCTTTTGGTGAATTCTTCCTGATTTCTATACTCATTACTCTATGGAAAACCTCTGCAGAAATTATGTTAAAAATGTAACCAATGGTTTTCTTAAGTGAAGTGACTCCACTCCAGCCTCAATCTCATTGACCATATAAAATGTGGAGAAATGGTCTATGCAATTTGTCCAAAATATATTGAGTATTTACTGTGTGTCTGGCATTGTTCTTGAGCTATAGCAGTGAGCAAAACAAAGATCCCTCCCCTTTGGGATCTTACAATTTACAGGGGGTCAGACACACAAGAAACATCACGAAGTGAATTATATAGTACGTTAAGAGGTCATGAGTGCTATGAAAATAAAGAGTAGATCAGAGTACAGGAAGTTTGGGAATCTGGGGAATGGGGGTGCAGTTTTAAAAGAATAGAGTAGTCAGAGTTCACCTCATTTAGAAGGTGATAATTAACCAAAGACTTAAAAGAGGGAATTTGAATTTTTGAATTTCCTGGAATCTGAATTTCGCCTTGTGGTTCTTTGGGAGTGTTCCAAGCAGGGGAACACCCTGACCTCAAAAACTGTGAGAAACAGTAAATCTACTGAACCATGGGGCCAACATCTGAGGATAGAGAACCAAGTGAACTGAGAAGCTAACTACCATGGACTCTCCTCTCTCTTTTCAGCCCAAATTCAACATTCATGGCCAGCATAATTTTCCGTGTCTAGCCCTCGGCATTATTATGCCATAATATGGTAGTTTAAGGCACAGGCTTTGAAGTTAGACCTCTGCCATAAACCAGACGTGTGATATTGAGCAAATTATTTAACTCTTTTAAAAAAAGATGTGATTGTGTTCACATCTGTAAAATGACAAGAACAACATTACTCATCTTGCAAAGTTGTGGTAAAGATTAAATGAGATAATATATTTACATACTTGGGTGCACATGGTACTCTGTATATAGTCCATGTTCCATAAATGGTTATTATTACTTTTACCCATGAGGCACTTCTCTTACTTGTAGTTGTAAGCTTGCCTTGGCATGGTAGAAATCCATACTTAATACCATCATAAATCTACCCCCAAATTACTCAGATTTGAGCTAAAGTGTTTCCTGTGTTTGAGACAGTAAAGAAAATAATATAGACATAAATCATACTTTCTCAAAGCAAGGCATATTAGAACAGAAAAATGCGCCAAGTTTTTCTATTAAGATGATTATTACATTGCCAAAAATATCTGTTCCAGTTTGGATTGAGAAAAGATAATTCTTTGTTTGGAAAAAGCATTTGTTCAACATGTAGCAAAATAATCACTTTAAGGAATCACACAGCTAGAATCACTGTGAATTTTAATTTTTCTAAGATTCTGTATTGTTGACTCTTGTTTGATTTCATTCTCTGTGCTCAAGTTAAAAATCATCAAAATCTTACATAATGCAAGGAGAGAATGTATACTACCAAAGTAGTTCTGGAGAATTACCATAAATTATTACTTCTGTGGAGAAAAGCATGCTATTAAATTCTGATTTATTTCTCTCAGGGCTGTGCTCTCTGCATAAGGCTGCTCATGTAACTTACAAGCCTGGCAGAGCAGCGCTCGCTTTACGCTCATTCTGCTTTTGGCATCACTATGGGAGGTGATACAGAAAAGCAGTACTGAAAAGAAGGAATTAATTAACTCATAATTGTTTGAAATCATAGAGACAAGAGACAAAAAACTGAATGAATTGGGGGGAACACACATATACACAAATCATAAACTATTTTAGTACAACTCAACAACAAAAAAACAAACAACCCAATCAAAAAATAGGCAGAAGACCTAAATACACACTTCTCCAAAGAAGACACACAGATGGCCAAGAGGCACATGAAAGATGCTCAATATTGTTAATCATTAGAGAAATGCAAATCAGAACTACAATGAGGTATCACCTCACACTGGTCAGAATGACCATCATTAAAATGTCTACAGATAACAAATGCTGGAGAGGGTGTGGAGAAAAGGGAACCCTCTTGCACTGCTGGTGGGAATGTAAGCTCGTGCAGCCATTACAGAAAGCAGTATGGAGGTCCCTCAGAAAACTAAAAATAGAATTACCATATGATCCAGCAATCCCATTCCTGGGCATATATCCCGACAAAACTATAATTTAAAAAGATACATGCACCCCTATGCTCATAGCAGCACTATTCACAATAGCCAAGACATGGAAACAACCTAAATGTCCATTGACAGATGAATGGATAAAGAAGAGGTGGTACATATATACAGTGGAATACTAACTACTCAGCCATGAAAAAAAAAAAAAAAAGCCATTTACAGGGGGCTTCCCTGGTAGCGCATTGGTTAAGAATCTGCCCGCCAATGCAGGAGACATGGGTTCAAGCCCTGGTCTGGGAAGATGCCACATGCTGCAGAGCAACTAAGCCTATGTGCCACAACTACTGAGCCTGCACTCTGGAAAGTGAAATGTTGAAGAAAATAGATAGAAATTTATTTTTGCTTTATGGAAAAATTTATTTTTGCTTTATGGAAAGCCAAGTTGGAATGATTGGAGCACATATAAAATAGAATCAAAATGTAATTTTTAATTAAAAGGAGCAGAGGCGAGATTAAAAAAATAGAAAATACTTACTTGGGAGTAAATAAGACTAACATTTGATTGCAATAAACATAGAAGGATTTTCTATTTCCTATCTGTAGAAGGATTTATTTAAAAAATAAAACACACATTTTAAAGTGATATAAAAATGGTACAGGGTTTTAGTTTAGAGTGTTGGAAATGCTTTGAAACTAGATAGAGGTGGTGGTCACACAACACTGTGGATATAATAAATGACACTTAATTGTTCACTTTAACATCGTGAATTTTATGTTATGTGAATTTCGCCTTAATACATTTTTTTAAAGTAATGTAAGACTAAAGAATATACTCTTGGCATCCTAATTCAGATATCATGGCGTAGGGCCTGGGGAGGCAGGGATGAATATCCACGGTATCCAGCTGGACCCAACAGTAAGATCCTCCAGAAAAGTAAAAAGTGAGAGAAATTAACTTTGTTTCCTTTGTCCCACATGGATATCCTGCTCCATCTTGTCCTCTCACTGTGCTCACTCATTGGTTTTTCCAGTCTCCTTTTTGGCATCTCACCCAGCCGTGTTTGTCTTCCCTATAAGTACTCCATAGTCCCAAATTACTACCAATCATTAATTTCTTTTTCCCACCTCTCCCCATTTAAAGCTACGTCATGATAAAGAGTGTTTTATTAGCTTAATCATGTAAAATATTAGGACTTCAAAGAACCTGAATAACCTAAATAATTATTTAAGTGAATGACTGATTCACTGATTCTTATTATAGCATATTATTATTTAACAAGCACATATAACTTACTCTACGCCAGGCATATATAACTTACTTACATATAACTTACATATAACTTACTCTACGCCAGGCATGACTCTACGCCAGGCATGACATTTAATTCTTCTCACATCAGGCCCCCTTTTTAAATCTTTTTCTCTTTACTCCAAACCTATCTCTCTCCAACTGTAGGAAACTAAGACATGCCTAAAGAAAAGGGATCAGACATTTGAAATCAGTTTCTTAAATGTTTATGGTCTAAAGAAGCATCACATTTAAGAAACAGTAATTTTTCAGGTTGCCCAGTATTATTAATGTGTTCTAGGTAAAAACCCTTCAGAGAAGTAGTAGATAGTCAACATTTGAAGTAAATCTATAAAGGCTTATAATTCTTTTTGGTTATTAGATCCTTAAAAAACTTTTAATTGTGATAAAATATACATAACTTAAAATTTACCTTCTTAATGATTTTTACTGTACAGTTCAGTAGTGTTAAATACATTCACATTGTTGTGCAAGCAATCTCCAGAACTTTTTCATCTTGCAAAACTGAAACTTTACACCTGTTAAATACCAACTCCTCCCTTATAAATATTTTAAGAGGCTAAAATAAATAGCAAAATGATACCCCAACAGTAGGCTATATTAACGTTCTCTTAAATACATAGAGTGGGGTTTGCAGTGTTAATTCCCATTTACCAAATTTAGCTGACTAGAAACTTTGCAAGATCTCCTTCTCCCAGTTTTACGAATTAGATTTGATTTGTTGCAAATACTTTATGTAATGAGACATTCTTTGTACATCAGGTCTCTCGCGGAATGTCCAAAATTTCTACTGAGGAGGTGGAGAAAGGGTTCTCAAGGGGGAAGCAGCAGGGAGCAGCATTTCAGCAGGGGAGTTAGCGTGAAGCGAGACAGAGGTTCCTGACAAACAGAAAGGCACTAACGTGTGTCATCTCTGTGAGTTATTTCAACAATACGGACCGTGAAAATCAGTAAGGTACTCTACCTTGATACTCTATTGCTGTGACTACTTGATGATCTTTTGAGGCAGAGAATCCATAGGCCTTATGATCTGAAAGATTAAAACAGACAGGATAATTAAAATAGTGCAAAAGGCCATTTTCACATGTTTGAATGGGATGCCATATTAAAGAAAACTAGCCTGAAGTTTGGTGACAGTTTCACACAATTCATAACACACAAGTTTTCAAGTATCAAAATAGGAAAAGCTCAGGCAAACTGTACGTTTTTTCCATTTTCTATATTGTGGTTTTGCCCTTTAAGCATTTCCCAAAGCAGAACTCATGCATCTATTTGCGCCCCTCCCCCCTGCTGCCCCCTCAGACAACACACTCTCACAAGCTCAACTGTTAAACAAGAGTTTATGTCCTTAATTCAGCCTAATGTGCGATCTAGTACTGTCACAGGTATTGCCCCCTGCAAATAAAAGCTAATTATTTTTAGTGCTTTAGGTAAGGACATAAATTGCTTTATGAACTTATCCCTGACTATACCTATATCATATAGAAATGAGTCATTCAACGTATTTACTATGAAATGTACATAGTACATACATGGTATGTACATGATATATACATAGTATATATGTACATAGTATATACATAATATATAATGATTATGAACTTTGTGTAATAAAGGTCTGATAAAAAATGCAAGCAGAACACCTTTGTTATCCCCCTAAACAGTTCCATGATTTTCCAATCCTGGAAAAATCACTGATCTATAAGACTGAAATCCCTAATGGGATCTGATATGATGATGATGATGTTGATGACTGATGGTGGCGATATTATCAGTTTCCCCACCTGATGAAATCCACATTTTTTTCAGGTGGGGAAACTGACGCACTGAGAGGCTAAGAAACTTGGCCAAGGTTATATTAGTTGTAAGTGGTGGATCTGGGATTTTAACTTACCTAAATTATACCCAAAGCCCACATTGTTTATTACTGTTCTATACTGGGCCTCACATCACGTTCCTCCCAAGCTGAACTATGAGGAAGGACTGCAGATTAACAAAGGTGCCTGGTGGAAAAGTCCACTGGTCTAATGAAGACGGCATAGGTTGAGAAATTGGTGGTAATAAGCAAGGCAAGGACTGGCTCAGAAGAATAACAGGAAGGTGGAAGCTAAGAGACTGTGACTGGAGAAGTAGGACACTAAGGTAATCTCAGAGGAAAGCTCTAGATAAAGCTTTCTCAATGTTGACACTATTGACCTTTGAGACTAGATCATTCTTTGTTGTGGGAGGCTGTCCTGTGCATTGTAGGATGCTTTGCAGTATCACATGCTTCTACCCACCAGATGCCAGTAGCATCCCTAGCCCCCTACCCCAAGTCATGACAACCAAAAATGTTCCTAGATATTGCCAAATGTCCCCTGAGTGTAGGATGGGCAAGTCCTACCTGGTTGAGAACCACTGCTCTAGACTTACAGCTAGGCTGGTTTGACAACCCAGGAATAGACAAGGATAATAAGGAGGGCAAGGAACCATGAGTTCAAGGATTTGGAAAGTTCCTATAAGATCAGAATTTCTTAACTATGAAATAATTTATTACACTTTTGTGAAGGAGAGAAAAATGCTTCATATGACATGGCATCTTATCTTTCAATCATTTATCTATAAGTACCTTGACATGTAAATGAATCTTCCACTGTGCCGGATTCTATCACTCCTGAAGAATACATGCTATTCTGGATAATTTTTTCTTTTTTCCTTTCTCTCTTCTCTTGGAAGCCTGGACAGCAAATCTAATTGTGAAATTAAAAATCTCAGAAAACTATAAACCTCAAATGTCTAGCTCAACTGTTCAACATTGTTTAAATATTCAGGTTCTACATATCTCTAGATTGCAAACATCTTCACTAAGGAAATTGGCCAATCTATGTGAAGAATGTAGGCCTGAACTGATCCTTTTTACTGCCCTTGTAAATATATTTGTATAAAGCAGTAACCCACTTGGCTCAGTCTTAGAGAGGTATCGGAGCCACCAAAGAGTAATTTCAAAATAACTCTTTTGCTTGCATATTTCAAAAACCATGAAGGGGTCCAAGAAGTCTTTTAAAATACTCTATTTTCCCTTTTCCATGTACTTTTGTCACATACTAGAATATGTCCCATAGTCCTCTGAACTGCTCCCCCCACCAGCCCCTCATGCCTTTCTTTTCCAGCTTCTCCTCTCCTGCCTCAATTTTATTTTGTAGAGTCCAAAAGGAGGGTTTGGATTTTCAGAGAGCAGAGGAAGGGAAGAGACTAAGCTGGCCAAGCCAGAATCCTCTTAAGTGAGCTGGAGAAAAGTTAGGGTCTCATGGGTCCTTGTGCATTACACCCACGTTTAAATGACATGATCGCTGAATGTTTTTCCTGTGATTCTGATTCTAAACCACTATTCTGTGAAACTTTCGAAGTACACTTTGAAAGAGTCTCTTTTCTCCTTTAGAAATGTGTAAATTAGTGTGCTCAGAGAAGTTCCAATTATGACTGGCATTTCTCATGACTTTTGAACTATTTTAGTATACTTTTTAGACAAAACAATGAAGATTCATATTCCCTAGAAACCGGTTGAGAGGACAATGTTGGCAAAATAGGAAAAGATAATCTTTGTTCCCTTCACATCATGTCTTTGAACTTTTCAAACACCACATTGCCTACTGAGAATGCTTATTTTCTTTAGGAGTCTTGGGCCTTCTTTCATTTGAGGCAAACATTAGTCCAATCTGAGACTGGAAGATTTAGGACCAGATTGAATCATCTTTCCCTTTTCCTTTTTTTAAAAAAATTAATAATTAATTAATTTTGGCTGCGTTGGGTCTTTGTTGCTGCGTGCGGGCTTTCTCTAGTTGTGGCGAGTGGGGTCTACTCTTTGTTGTGGTGCACAGGCTTCTCACTGCAGTGTCTTCTCTTGTTGCAGTTGCAGAGCACTGGTTCTAGGCATGCAGGCTTCAGTAGCTGTGGCACGCAGGCTCAGTAGTTGTGGCGCACGGGCTTAGTTGCTCCGTGGCATGTGGGATCTTCCTGGACCAGGGATCGAACCCGTGTCCCCTGCATTGGCAGGCAGACTCTTAACCACTGTGCCACCAGGGAAGTCCCTCTTCCCTTTTCTCAGTTCCAGTTTTCTACTTGCTAAAACTTCCTTTGAGAATTATTTCTTTAATTTTCAATAATCACTTTTAAAGTTCTATGGAAAATAACAGCTGTTAACTTCAGGAATTTTATTAATTCCCTCATAACTTTTGTATGTATATATTTGAATAGAAAAAAAATGTGTCTCAGACAAGGAAAAAGAAAGGATTGGTTGAATTGCAAAAGCTATGAAGGCAAAACAATTATAACGGGGCTTAGTACTATTAAATTAATGAATAGATAGCATTTCTTGGTAGGCTGAATATTTCCTTCAATGATTTTAAGCATCTTCTCCTAGCTGTCTTGCTTCCTCTAATTCCATTTACTTCAAGGTTTGCCTTTAATTAAGTAAAAATATTTTTTAAAGTGTAGTCACTTACGTTGAACTTATTTAAACAGAAAGCTCTAAATCTTAAAAAAAATATATAAGATTTCTACTGTTTTCCAGCCTAAGTCTTCAAATTCAGTTTTATTTTTCTAACTTGAACCCAATAACTCTATTTATGAAAACAAAATGTTTTGTATCAGTATTTCACTAGCAGATGTTAGGAATAGGATCTGTTGGCCGTATTCTTTTTTTTTTTAAATATATTTATTTATTTATTTGATTTATTTATTTTTGGCTGTGTTGGGTCTTCGTTGCTGCACACGGGCATTCTCTAGTTGCGGCGAGCAGGGGCTACTCTTCGTTGCTGTGAGCAGGCTTCTCACTGAGGTGGCTTCTCTTGTTGCGGAGCATGGGCTCTAGGTGCGTGGGCTTCAGTAATTGTGGCACACGGCCTCAGTAGTTGTGGCGCACAGGCTCAGTTGCTCCGTGGCATGTGGGATCTTCCCAGACCAGGACTCGAGCTGTGTCCCTTGCATTGGCAGGCTGCTGGCTGGTTTCTTGAACTGATTTTTCTTTCTTCACTTTTCTTGAGTAAGTTAAGTAGAAAAATAAACAAAAACTTGTCAAGTAGGACCGCTGGTTAAGGTCAAAAATTGTTTTAAACCTAGTTACAAAATGTCTTTCATAGCTATGGATGTGTTCCAAAATCACTGGCAGTTCATAAAATGAGATTAAGAGATGATTGTTTCCATAACTTCTAAATCTCCAAGTCAAGTAATTCCTAGTAAATAAAACCTTTGTGATTCTTTTCTCCCCCCCACTGTAATAATGAAAGTTCTTATATGTCTATCACCCGTCTAAAATAATTTGGTTTGACTAAGAATAAATATGTATTCACACTATCACAACTTAAAAATTTACTATAAAAGTGTTATTTAAGTGAACACTTTTCATTGAAAACATGATTAGGAAAAACTGATATGTTACAGAGGTTTTGTTTGTTTTAAAAATACATTAGAGAGGACTTCCCTGGTGGCGCAGTGGTTAAGAATCTGCCTGCCAATGCAGGGGACACGGGTTCGAGCCCTGGTCTGGGAAGATCCCACATGCCGTGGAGCAACTAAGCCCGTGAGCCACAACTACTGAAGCCTGCGCGCCTAGAGCCTGTGCTCCACAAGAGAAGCCACCACAGTAAGAAGCCCGCGCACCACAACAAAGAGTAGCCCCTGCTCGCCACAACTAGAGAAATCCCGCGTCCAGCAACGAAGACCCAATGCAGCCAAAAATAAATAAGGACTAATAACTAACTAGTAAGGACCTACTGTATGCCACAGGGAACTCTACTCAATACTCTGTAATGACCTATATGGGAAAAGAATCTAAAAAAGAGTGTATATACGTATATGTATAACTGATTCACTTTGCTGTACTCCTGAAACTAACACAGTATTGTAAATCAACTATACCCTAATAAAAATAATTTTTTAAGTACATTAGAGAGATACCGTGCATAAAAGCAAGTCATAAAAACTGTGGGTATAAATTATTTCATAAGTTTTCAAAAATAAAAATTAATAGCCATGTGTTTTCTTTTTAAAAATTTATTTATATTATTTTTTGGGGGGCTGCATTGGGTCTTCGTTGCTGCATGCGGGCTTTCTCTAGTTGCGGCGAGCGGGGGCTACTCTTTGTCGCGGTGCGCGGGCTTCTCATTGCAGTGGCTTCTCATTGCGGTGGCTTCTCTTGTTGTGGAACATGGGCTCTAGGTGTGCAGGCTTCAGTAGTTGGGGCACACGGCCTCAGCAGTTGTGCCTCTCGGGTTCAGTAGTTGTGGCTCGCGGGCTCTAGAGCACAGGCTCAGTAGTCGTGGTAGAAGGGCTTAGTTGCTCCACAGCATGTGGTATCTTCCTGGACCAGGGCTTGAACCCATGTCCCCTGCATTGGCAGGTGGATTCTTAACCACTGCGCCACCAGGGAAGCCCTTAACCATGTGGTTTAATCACTTATATACAATTATTAGAGTAACAAATATTTTAAAAATCCATAGGGCTAGCAGTAACAATAATACCATCCAGTATTTATTACAGATAAATATTTATATGGATAGAAAGTAACCTAATGAGGTAGGAATTAGGATATATTAGATAATATACTCATCTCTCTCACTATCTGTCATTCAACCATAATAGGTCATAGAAGGGGAGGGAGAGGGCTTCCCTTGTGGCGCAGTGGTTTAGAGTCCGCTTGCCGATGCAGGGGACACGGGTTCGTGCCCCGGTCCGGGAGGATCCCACATGCCGCAGGGTGGCTGAGCCCGTGAGCCATGGCCACTGAGCCTGTGCGTCCAGAGCCTGTGCTCTGCAACAGGAGAAGCCACAACAGTGAGAGGGCCGCGTACCGCAAACAAAAAATAATAAATAAGGGGAGGGAGAGGAGAGGGTGGAGGAGGGAGAGGAAGGAAGTAAGGGAAAGGGAGAGAGAGACAGACACACAGACAGACACGTTCTTCTAGTCTCGGGCCATTCTGGCCCTTCTTCTTAATGAGACATTGGCATCCTATGTTCAGAGAAAGGGGAGCCACACCAAAGCGCAAGGAGGAATAAAAGACGTGTTTGACTTTGGAGCTACCCATGGCTGATGTCCTGGTGAGTTAGTGATGACCTGAAGAATTTAAGGGTGATTTTGACAATGAATAAATTTTCCCCTTAAGAACCTAGCATCTAACAAAGATGTGACTCCACTCTGTTAATATCCTTATTTGACAGATGTGACAATTGAGAGAGGTTAAGTACCTTGCTCAAGGTCACAACACTAGAAAGCAGGGAAGCCAAGATGTGAATCTACCTACAGATACGTTTAGTCCAGCTCCACAGACCTCCTCCCACCCCACCCCCTCATCCCCCGTTCTCAAATCTGTGCAAGGCATTGGGAGAAATCAGTACCAAACAATGCTACTCTCAGGCACTCTGCAGACAACTTCACATCCACTATCAATCTTTAGGGTTGTAAAAATATTATTCAGAGAGTTTATAACAAATTGCCATTTTAACAGAGAAAGTGTTAATGGACAGATGTTTATGGTGAATGAATTAATTTGAACAAACTTTGTACAAATATACAAACTTTGTATATTTGTATATATTTGTATATTATATACTGCACAAAAATTTTATGCTCCTTCCCTTTTCTGAGTTTTTAATCATTTGAATACAAGAAGAACAAATGATGCTTTGGCACTAAGTATAAGTTGTTTTCATAAAACTATATGCGTTAGGCACATATGGACACTTTATCTTTGATAAAGGTGGCAGGAATGTACAGTGGAGAAAGGACAGCCTCTTCAATAAGTGGTGCTGGGAAAACTGGACAGGTACATGTAAAAGTATGAGATTAGATCACTCCCTAACACCATACACAAAAATAAGCTCAAAATGGATTAAAGACCTAAATATAAGGCCAGAAACTATCAAACTCTTAGAGGAATACATAGGCAGAACACTCTATGACATAAATCACAGCAAGATCCTTTCTGACCCACCTCCTAGAGTAATGGAAATAAAAACAAAAATAAACAAATGGGACCTAATGAAACTTCAAAGCTTTTGCACAGCAAAGGAAACCATAAACAAGACCAAAAGACAACCCTCAGAATGGGAGAAAATATTTGCAAATGAAGTAACCGACAAAGGATTAATCTCCAAAATTTACAAACAGCTCATGCAGCTCAATAACAAAAAAACAAACAACCCAATCCAAAAATGGGCAGAAGACCTAAATAGACATTTCTCCAAAGAAGATATACAGACTGCCAACAAACACATGAAAGAATGCTCAACATCATTAATCATTAGAGAAATGCAAATCAAAACTACAATGAGATATCATCTCACACCAGTCAGAATGGCCATCATCAAAAAATCTAGAAACAATAAATGCTGGAGAGGGTGTGGAGAAAAGGGAACACTCTTGCACTGCTGGTGGGAATGTGAATTGGTTCAGCCACTATGGAGAACAGTATGGAGGTTCCTTAAAAAACTACAAATAGAACTACCATATGACCCAGCAATCCCACTACTGGGCATATACCCTGAGAAAACCGAAATTCAAAAAGAGTCATGTACCAAAATGTTCATTGCAGCTCTATTTACAATAGCCCGGAGATGGAAACAACCTAAGTGCCCATCATCGGATGAATGGATAAAGAAGATGTGGCACATATATACAATGGAATATTACTCAGCCATAAAAAGAAACGAAATTGAGCTATTTGTAATGAGGTGGATAGACCTAGAGTCTGTCATACAGAGTGAAGTAAGTCAGAAAGAAAAAGACAAATACCGTATGCTAACACATATATATGGAATTTAAGAAAAAAAAATGTCATGAAGAACCTAGGGGTAAGGCAGGAATAAAGACGCAGACCTCCTAGAGAACGGACTTGAGGTTATGGGGAGGGGGAAGGGTGAGCTGTGACAGGGCGAGAGAGAGTCATGGACATATACACACTAACAAACGTAGTAAGATAGATAGCTAGTGGGAAGCAGCCGCATGGCACAGGGATATTGGCTTGGTGCTTTGTGACAGCCTGGAGGGGTGGGATAGGGAGGGTGGGAGGGAGGGAGACGCAAGAGGGAAGAGATATGGGAACATATGTATATGTGTAACTGATTCACTTTGTTATAAAGCAGAAACTAACACACCATTGTAAAGCAATTATACCCCAATAAAGATGTTAAAAAAAAAAACAAAAAACTATATGCGTTAGTAAATTTAGGGAAACTTTCACAGTTTTCCGTTACCCAAACCACTGGACGATTCAATTTTTCATGTGATATTTGCAATGAAGTAAATAAATTAACTTCTTACAGTAAAATAAATTCTCAAAAATTTCAAAGAAAGTTCTTCAAGCACATCTTCAAATGTTTAATGGTGGCCAACAGCATCAGAAAGCCATCAGTAGCTGAATTTCTCACCAGATGCTCACCACTAGGACATGAAAGAAGCCCTTTGAGCATTCTGAGGTCTTTCTTTGACACTCCCCAAGTGACAACCTCAGCCAAACACAATTTGTTCACCAGTGGCATTGAGTATAGATTTTAGATAGACAACAACAGTCAACTCAAATCCAGCAGACTCTCAGACAAGATGAGGAAATGCTGTCTTCCAACACTGATGCTAATAGGAATCACATACTCAATGTAAGGCATGGATATTAACCATTCTATGTCCTAATTCGTTCTCCCTAAGATTAAGGTGCCAGAAAACAATGGCCTTAACACTCTGTTAGTGTAAAATAAGAAATCGTTACTAAAGATGTCAAGTATCAAAACAGACAATGGCCAAGATACTAAAATGGGAGATAAACCTGAGTGTCTCTCTTCACTAATTGATTTGTAGTCTGGGTTGTGTCTCAGGAACATCCTTAAAATATAGATGGTACATCAGGCTTTGAGAACTTGATGATACTTTAATTTAAGATTATTCATTGCCCTTTAATGCAAAATTATAGTTGCTAATTCTTAAACTTCAATATAGTTTTTCAAGATTAAAAGTCCCACCACCAGCATTCGATAGTTACGTTTCTCAGCAGCAATAAACATACTAATATAATTGTCAAGTAAACAATTTTTGAGAAGACGTATTGTTAGTCACTTCTCCAGAATTTTGATCAGCTCTGAGCAAAGAGCTAAAACCAAGCTTCTGAATCTGGATTCTGAACTCTGGTTCTGAATCTCTCCTGCTGTATGATGATTCATAAAAGTTTTAGCCCTTACATTTCATACATGTGCTATTAATTAAATTCTATTACCATAAATGCTTCCAGAAGAGATCTGAAAACTAAGGGAAAGCTTCCCAGTTTATTGTTGCTTCATGTTTCCTTGATTAATCTTCAGGAAGCCAAAGGAACAAGAACCATTTATTTTGAAGTGCAGAACATGGAAACAATGGCTTGGCGTTGCTTAACTGTCATATTTTACTACTGTCAGGCAAGATTGCTCAGGGTTAGTTACCCTGATTTCTAGGGTGCTCAAATCCAAGAACTATAACTTCCCCTTTCTTTTATTAAAGACAGTTCTCTGACTCATTCTTTTATTTCAAAACTGGTCCTACACATCCAACTGTGAGCTAACACCAGAATGCATTTTTTAGGGCCAGTCAACTAAGCCAATTGAAAGAAATGATTTAATGAACATCTGTGTTATGGACTGAATGTTTGTGTCTCCCCAAAATTAATATGTTGAAATCCTAACCCCCAATGTGATGGTATTAGGAGGTAGGGTTTGGGGGAGGTGATTAGGTCTTCAGGATGCCGTGCCCTCATGAATGGGATTAGTGTCCTTATAAAAGGGACCCCAGAGGGCTTCCCTGGTGGCGCAGTGGTTGAGAGTCCGCCTGCCGATGCAGGGGACACGGGTTCGTGCCCCGGTCCTGGAAGATCCCACATGCCGCGGAGCAGCTGGGCCCATGAGCCGTGGCCGCTGAGCCTGCGTGTCCGGAGCCTGTGCTCCGCAGTAGGAGAGGCCACAGCAGTGAGAGGCCCGTGTACAGAAAAACAAACAAACAAACAAACAAAAAAACAGGGACCCCAGAGAGCACTCTCTCTCTCTCCACCATGTGAGGATACGAGGAGTTGGCAGTCTGTATTATTAGTAAAATCCAAAAAGTTGAAACAAACCAAATGTCCATCACCTGATGAATGGATAAATAAAATGAGGTCTAGCCATACAATGGCATATTATTTGGCAATGAAAAGGAACGAAGTTAAGATAACATGACACAACATGGATAAACTTTGAAAATATTATAAGTGAAAGAAGCCAGTCACAAAGGCCATATATTATGACTCCACTTTTATGAAATTTCCAGCATAGGCAAATCCACAGAGACAGAAAACAGTACGTAGTTGCCAAGGGCTGGGGAGAGTGCCTGTTACAGGTATGGGGTTTCTTTTGGGAGTAATGAAAATCTTTTGGAATTGGATAGTGGTGACAGTTGCACAAATCTGTGAATATGTTAAAATAAAACACTGAATTATCTACTTTAAAAGGGTGAATTGTATGGTATGTGAATTATATCTCAATAAAGCTGTTTAAAAAACAAAACAAAAAAGTATCAGTCTGCAACAAGGAAGCAGGCTCTCAGAGACACCGCATCTTCAAACACATTGATCTTGGACTTTCAGCCTCCAGAACCATGAGAAATAAATGTCTGTTGCTACCCAATCTGTGGTATTTTTGTGACAGCAGCTCAACATAACTAAGACAATCTGCATGCATTCAAATCAGTGGGGCCTACAGAGCTACATCCTGGAATGGTCGTAAAATGAGTATTAGAGATCCAATTTTTGACCCTTATTCAGATCAAGTATTAGAAAGATGGACACAGGTATTTGTGTCCAAATACGGCATGCAAAAGTCTAATTGCTGGGACTTCCCTGGTGGTGCAGTGGTTAAAGAATCCACCTGCCAATTCAGGCGACACAGGTTCGAGCCCTGGTCCGGGAAGATCCCACATGCCGCCGAACAACTAAGCCTGTGTGCCATAACTACTGAGGCTGCACTCTAGAGCCCGCAAGCCACAACTACTGAGCCCGAGAGCCACAATTACTGAGGCTGCATGCCACAACTACTGCAGCTCGCACGCCTGGAGCCCATGCTCTGCAACAAGAGAAGCCACCGCAATGAGAAGCCCGCACACCGCAATGAAGAGTAATCCCCGCTCTCCTCAACTAGAGAAAGCCCGCGTGCAGCAATAAAGGCCCAACACAGTCAAAAATAAATTTTAAAAAAGTCTAATTGCCATAACATAATTCAAGCGAAATGGCTTTGACATCCTGTACAGCATGATGAAGACTGAATTTGTGGCAGAATCAGCGAGATATTTTGAATTATGTAGAGTCAGTCTCAGCATTTCAAGTTTCTGATGAGGAGATATTAGAACTGACTTCTCACCCATGGGGATAAAGAGCTAAATAGTATTGTATCACCAACACCACCACCTTCCACAGGTTGGCTTTTTGACTGAATATCATCCAAAGGCAAACAAAAAGCAACGTTAAGGTCCAGATGGGTGCAGAAAGGGTAGTCTGATCGAAATGTGACCTAAGGCTTTATTCCAGATGAAAAGAGAATCATTCTTTGTCTTCAGGAAGTCAGAACTGACAGAGAGGAAATGAGATCTATCTAGGTTGGAAACCCTTTGCTATGAATGATTTGTTACTTCGCCTTGGGCAAGCTACAGCCTCAATCTTCTAAACCTTAGTTTCCACTTAGGTAAAATGAAGCTACCAATGCCTTCCTTACAGGTTGTAAAGATTAAATTAAAGTATGTAATTGCTTAGCCTCGATGCTGGCAAGGGTCCAATCTCTACAGTTTGTTTCTCCTCTCCCTCTCCTCACTCCACATTGTTTTTTATCCAATGGGTTGATGCAGATTTAGTGTTTCATAAATGACTCCATAGTAATCATGTATTAGGATGGACTATAAAAATAGAGAATGAATTTTTAGAGTTATTACTTTTTCTTCCCTTTTAATTAATTAGGCTGCGCAGCTTGCCTTGTGGGATCTCAGTTCCCCCACCAGGGACTGAACCCAGGCCATGGCAGTGAAAGCGTCAAATCCTAACCACTAGACTACCAGGGAACTCCTATTTTTCTTCCTTTTTAAAATGACTAGCTTGACTTCTTCATTACAGTGGCTGCCTAGAGAAGGGAAGGCCTAGGTTTAAATTCTTGCTTTGACATACTTGGGACAGTTATAGCCTCTTTGGATTGTGTTTTGTCATTTGTAATACATGATTTATGATGACACCTTCCCTAACTACCTTAATCTCACAGAATTCATCATTCCCTTCTCCTTTATATGCTTTTTGCACTTAACGTCCAGGACAATACACTTGTCTAGGTTTCCTTCTCATGGATCTTATCCTGGGACATCTCCTCTTCTCTGTCTATACGTCCTTCCTGAATGATGTGAACCAAACTCAGGGCATTAAACACTCCCAGATGTTAACAACTCCCAAATACATAGCTCCAGTCTAGGTGTCTCTGCTGAACTCTGGACTCAGATCCAAACGCCTATTCAACCTTGAAGGTTTAACAGACATTTCAAACACTACGTCCAAACCTCATCTTTATTTATGAACCTGCTCCACTTTCCCCACCTCAGATGATTATTCTGGTTGCTCTGGCCAAAAATCTTGCAGTTATCTTTAATGATTCCACTTCCCCAAACCCATGCCATATCCAGTTCATCAGCAAACCCTATTAGCTCTACCTTCAAAATGCATCCAGAAACTGTCCATTCTCACTAATTCCATTGCTACCACCTGATCTGAGCACCACTGCCTCTTGCCTGGATCACTGCAATAAACTCCTGACTGGCCTTCTACGCTATCCTGCTCCTGCAGAATTTAATCTCAACACATACACTAAGGTGATCCTTTGAAATGCTAAATCAGATCGTGGCACCTTGGATTAGTTCTTTATTTCACCAGAGTAAGGGTAAAAGTCCTTCATTGGCCGAGATGGCTCTATACAATTTGGCCTCATTGCCTTTCAGACCTTCTTAACTCTTCCCTCTGAGCTCTGCTCCAGGGACAATGGCCTTCTTCTTCCTCAAAACAGGCCAGGCTCTGTCTATTTCCTCTCCCTGAAAGCCTCTTCCTTCAGAGGTTTACAAAATCCTTCACTTTTTCAAGTTTATTCTCAAAATATACCTCCTTGATGAAGTCTACTCTGATGACCCTGTTTAATATCACAATCTCACCTGCACCTGACCTTTTCCCTTTCAAACTCCTGCTTCCCTTAATCCTGCTTTGATTTCTCTTTTTTCCATTGAACCTGTCATTCTAACATAGTATATAATGTACTTATGTATTGAGGGCAGGGGCCTTTATTTCTTTATCAATAGCCCAAGGGCTAAGAATAATGCTTGATGTGTAGTAGATACTCAATAAATATTTGCCAAATGAATGGAAATGAATTTAATTATGGAGAAAATGAAAATGGAATATAAAGAGCTATGTTTAATTTTTTAAATTAAGGGATGAGACGCACAAGATTAAACAATGAAAAATTTTGAAACAGCCAATTTGAAACTAAAAACACTTAGTGCATCACTGTGGAGAATCAATTTTCATATTATGCTGCAACAAAAAATTAAACATATTTGATGCTAAAAATGATGAGTCAACTCCTAAAATATCTTTCTGAGTAGTTGCCTTAAATGTGATTTTAAATGCCATAAATCACCATTCTTGTTTTAAAAACATCTTTGTCACCTAAAAGTAAATTTAATAAAAATTTCTGATTTTAATAACCACAAAGGTGAGAAGTTTTATCTTTTAAAACAAAATTACTTGCTTTTTAAAAGTTTTGATGTATGATTTAAAATAGCATTGTGATGGTTAATTTTGTGTTGACTTGGCTGTGCCACATTGCCCAGATATGTGGTCAAACATTTTTCTGGATGTTTCCATGAGGCTGTTTTTGGATGAGATTAACATTTAAATTGGTAGACTTTGAGTGAAGCAGATTGCCCTCCATAGTGTGGGTGGGCCTCATCTAGTCAGTAGATGTTCTGAATAGAACAAAAGACTGAGCTCCCTCAAGCAAGAAGGAATTATGCCAGCAGACACCCTTGGAACTTGAACTGCAGCGTTGGCTCTTCCTTGATCTCCAGCCTGCTGGCCCACTCTGCAGATTTTGGACTTGCCTGTCTTTTTAATCGCATGAGACAATTCCTTAAAATAAATCTAGATATCTATATATTTATATCTATGTACACACACATATCCTATTGGTTCTGTTTCTCTGGAGAATTCTGACTAATACAAGCATCATAATGAATTACAGTACTAAATTAATTTTGGAGTGTCTAATTTAATACAAGTGTTCTTTTTTTTTTTTTTTTGCGGTACATGGGCCTCTCACTGTTGTGGCCTCTCCCATTGCGGAGCACAGGCTCCGGACGCACAGGCTCAGCGGTCATGGCTCACAGGGCCCAGCCGCTCCATGGCATATGGAATCTTCCCGGACCGGGGTACGAACCCATGTCTCCTGAATCGGCAGGCGGACTCTCAACCACTGCACCACCAGGGAAGCCCAATACAAGTGTTCTTTGTATCTTAGGAGTTCCTTCTGGAGGTTCAGCAATACACTGTAATTTTAAGAAATGTTCCATAATCATTTATGTTCTGAGAAAGCTCATCTAGAATAAACTTACAAAGTCAACCACTCCTCTTTAAACTTTAACAAACACCCTTCTCAGAGCCATGTCTATATCTTCAAGACATGTTTAATTTAATCTTCCTTATTATTTTCACATAAGTCTTCACTTGGAGGGGAGGTGTGGGCATTAAAATTCTTCACTAAAATTCTTTCCAATCTTCAAGGTCCCTCTTAAGTCTTACCACCTCTAGGAACTTCTCCTGTGAGAGCTCTGAATGATATTTTGACTACCCATGGAACTTTCCTTTCCAACCTACTTTGATAAAATTAAATAGCATTTTATGATTTGGCTCATTTGGTGGCTTTTGTGACACCATTTCCCTCCTGTTTTTTTTTTTTCTGATGCTCCTTTTCTGTCTCCCATCCCTCAGATTGGCCATTGACTTTTAGCATTTCATAGAAGATGAAGGTTTCATGGTCATAAAGATTTGACAAACATTGGGTTAGCAAGTTAAATCAAAGTTATCTACTGTAGAACTTTACAGAGCTCTTAATATGCTAAGGATTATTGTGACTTTCCAAGGGGGGGATATAATTTATAGTAGAATAAGAGAGAAAAAGTCCAAGAGAAAAGTATGTAGAAGATTAAGAAAAGGCAATCAGAGAAGTAAGAGAAACCAGGAAAGAATGATGTCATGGAAATCAAAGATGGGCAGACTTGCAAGAAGGGAGTATCAACAACGTCTGAAGTCTCAGAGGTCAAGTAAGGTTTTGATGAAAGTAAGCTGTGAATTTAGGAACTAATAAGTTACTGGTGATACAATGATAGCAATTTCAATGGCGTGGGAAGGGCAGTTTGACCGCAGGTTGAATGGTCAGTAAAAAATGGAGAAAATAAATGTAGAGCATCAATTCAAGATGTTTGACTATAGAATCATGGTGGATCTTTTTCCCTCTCGAAATTGCAGACTTGAACATGTCTATAGCCTGTGATAAAAGAGTTGATAATGAAGATAAGTTGAAGATATATGAGATAGGGAATAACTGCTGAAGAAAAGGACCCAATGAGACTAGAAGAAGAGCATCATGAGCACAAGTAAGGAATTAGCTTTCGACAGGAGACACTCCACTTCCTTTGATTCAGGAGGGAAATAGCCAAGTACGAATACAGATGTGGACAAGTTTGCAATTCATCTGCCTCCCTCCTACATGAGTTAGATTCTGAAAACACAATCTGATCATATTTAGCTTCCTTCAGAGGCTTCCCCTTTGCCTTCAGGATGAATTCCAAATTCCTTCAAATGGCCTTTCAGAACTAGCTCCTGTCTTTCAATCTCCCCCTCAATCACTGCCCCCCTCCATACCCTATGTTCAAGTCACCCACCATGGGGCTCCCACTCACGTGGGCTCTTTTCACTCCAAAAGCCTTTGCAGTCTCAAAGGCTCTCTGCCTCAAATCCCTGCTCCCCAATACTCTCCTGAGAAATGCTGAATTTCTCTGTATAATTCAACACACCGCTGAAATATCAGGAAAGGTAAAGTCTTCACCAGCCCCTCTGTCCTTCTATACATACTCATCCATTCTCCTATATGACACAGCACTTTTTACGAGCCCTTATTTGTTTATTTTTACAAACTGTCTCTTACATATCTGATTCTTCCATTGGGTAGTGTTGGCACATGGTGATATTAGGAACTGTACCTGTATTGTGCTTAACACACAAAAGGAGATAATTAAATGTCTGTTGTAGACAAGACTGAACATGTTTTGTCTTCAAATCAGATGTATTATAAATTCTTTTGCAGTATTTTATATGTACTATAAACTATATACCTAATGTAGAACATATTTTAAATATACTATAAACTATATATATATATTTTTTTAAATTTTATTTATTTATTTTTGGCTGCTTTGGGTCTTCATTGCTGAGTGCAGGCTTTCTCTAGTTGCGGTGAGCAGGGGCTACTCTTCATTGTGGTGCACGGGCTTCTCCTTCTTGTGGCTTCTCTTGTTGAGAAGCATGGGCTCTAGGCGCGTGGGCTTCAGTAGTTGTGGCACGTAGGCTTCAGTAGTTGTGGCTTCCAGGCTCTAGAGTGCAGGCTCAGTAGTTGTGGCGCACAGGCTTAGTTGTTCTGCAGCATGTGGGATCTTCCCAGACCAGGGTTTGAACCCGTGTCCCTTGCATTAGCAAGTGGATTCTTAACCACTGCGCCACCAGGGAAGTCCCTAAACTATATATATTTTTAATCTAGCACAATACCTGACATACTAGACCAATGAATAAAACTAGCTGAATGAAAATAAAGTATTAAGCTTTAGTTATATTTTAACATTTTTTGATTGTATTAAAGGTTTATAGCCTCTTTTTACAAAAATCTAAAATACTGACACTGCATAACTCTAAACTAGCAATACCTTCACTACATATAAAAGGAAAAAACTACTTTAGCATATTTTGGTGAAATGTGCATATATGCACACATGGTTTTCCTGCAGTGCATTCTGTAGTGTCATTATTTTTAACATTTTTCTCCCATTTCACTTTTTTTCCTCATGTCAGCTAAAAATGGACCTTGGAAAGGGAAAAGTTGGCTCCCTAAAAATAGAATATATAATAAATTTCCTACCTTCAGCTGCCACAAACTGAAGAATTTAGTACAATGATGAAATACATGTAATTTACACTTATTTATTTTAACTCATTGGTTCTCAGCACTATCAGAATCTCTTTTCATAATAAAGTTTTTTTTTTTTTTTTTGCGGTACGCAGGCCTCTCACTGTTGTGGCCTCTCCCATTGCGGAGCACAGGCTCCGGACGCGCAGGCTCAGCGGCCATGGCTCATGGGCCCAGCCGCTCCGCCGCATGTGGGATCTTCCTGGACCGGGGCACGAACTCATGTCCCCTGCATCGGCAGGCAGACTCTCAACCACTGCGCCACCAGGGAAGCCCCATAATAAATTTTGATGCCTCTTTTATTATCCTGAAACAAAATTTATAGATAATTAACATTATATATTTATATTATATATACAGAATTTGGAAAACTAAATATAATATTTATAATAAATATATTATATATTTATAATATATAATAAATATATTTATATATTATATAAATATAATATTTATATGAACTAAATATAAATATAATATTCCTTTAATATTAAGGACAAATAAAAGGAAAACAATTTATAGTAACATAATATATATTTCAATTTATAAATGCTTGTACATGACTACACTAGAAGACACAGTGAAGAAGTCAGATATTAATCTACACTTATTGACAATAGCCAAGATATGCAAACTACTGTCGACGGGCAAATGCATAAAGAAGCTGAATAAATATTATTCAGCCATTAAAAAAGAGTGAAATTTTGCCACTTGCAGCAACATAAATGGACCTTATGCTATGTGAAATAAGTCAGAAAGAGAAAGACAAATACCATATGACCTCCCTTATATGTAGAATATTAAAAAAAATAAAATTTCTTAAAAAGCTCATAAAACAGACTTCCCTGGTGGTCCAGTGGTTAAGACTCCATGCTTCCACTGCAGGGGGTGCAGGTTTGATCCCTGGTCGTAGAACTAAGATCCCGCATGCCATGGTGTGCAGCCAAAAAAAAAAAAAGCTCATAAAAAATAATAATAACATTAAATTGCATTTAAGAGAAGTAAGAAAACCAGAAGCCATCCCAAATGGTACCGAAAAATAAAGAACCGGGTTACTGTGGACATTAGAATAGAAAATTGTATATTTAGATATATATTAAGGCTGTGCAACAACAAAAAAACTGTGTTCATAGGTAAAAAGTTTGCACTTATATGAACATGCAATGGAATCTGAGAAAGTCATGGAGGATGAAAGGTGAGGGACACAGGGAAATTATTTTGCAGCATGGCTTGGCACACAGATGTTTATCAGCCTGGTTCCTGCCCCACAAACCACCCATCACTGTGACAATTAAATAGGTCCTACAGAACTCCATGACACCCCCTGGGGCAGGGACACCACTCCTGGGGCTAGTTCCCAATTGAATTCCTTGAACACACACTGAGCTAACGGAAATTTGGAAGCTTTGTTTAATAAACTGAAAGTGTTCTCCACTTATACAGCTGATGTAACATAACCATAAAGTTAATTTTTCAAGAGTGAAACTTATAATCAGTATCATGATACACTGGTGGTACCTGTCCTCACAACAAAACTGCAAATGGGGTACCGGAGAGGATACAGGATTTATTCAAGACTTATTTTACACAGTTTGGAGGCTTTTCAATTTTGTTACTTTCTATCTTACCTCTTTCAACTTTGAATTACTCACTGCTCCAAATTGAAGCCCAATATAATTCTTCCTACTCACAATATGCTGTATTTCAAAGGATAACATTTTCAGCTACGAAAACTTTAACTAATTTTGATGAATTTAACTGGGATAATTGATGTCTCTTAAGTCTTCTTATCTCTCAATAACAGTATGCCCAAAACTATTTTATTCTTTTTCAGGCATGTACTATCACCCTTTTAAATGATCTTTAAGATCTCTGATCCACATCTTCAATAAAAATCTTTGAAAAGGTAAGCATATTATGAAATCATAACCCAGTTTTCTCCACCTTCAAAGATATAACACAGGGCTTCCCTGGTGGCGCAGTGGTTAAGAATCTGCCTGCCAATGCAGGGGACACGGGTTCGAGCCCTGGTCCGCGAAGATCCCACGTGCCGCGGAACAACTAAGTCTGTGCGCCACAACTACTGAGCCTGCGCTCTAGAGCCCATGAGCCACACCTACTGAAGCCCGCGTGCCTAGAGCCCGTGCTCTGCAACAAGAGAAGCCACCGCAATGAGAAGACCACGCTCCACAACGAAGAGTAGCCCCCCGCTCCCCGCAACTAGAGAAAGCCCGTGCGCAGCAACAAAGACCCAACACAGCCAAAAATAAATAAAAATAAATTTATTTTAAAAAAAGGTACAACACAGAGACTCATATTAATTAAGCTATAAGTGCCCGAAGCCTAATTAGAAATCCTGGACTCAACATTCTGAAAGATCTTATAATATTAACTTTTAGAAAAAAGGCTAGAAATTAGGGGGACTTTTTCCATTTCCCTTTAAAATGATCTGTGATGCTCTTAGGTTGACTAAATTCGATAATAAATCCCTGATGATATTGAATATGCTCATTTTTGGATATTTTTCCCATTTACTTAAACAAGATTTTCAGATCATGAAATATTTATTGCAGGCTTATGGGTTACCCTTCGGGTTAATATTGCTCTGAATTCAATTTGAGTTGTGAACATGGAAGGCATTTATATATGTTGAGACAACCACAGTGCAAATATACAAAATATCAAAAAGTATTTATTAACTCATTAAGATATTTAAACCATGAACCACATTCCAAATAGAATATTCAAATTATTTTCTTATTACAATAGAAACAATTAGTCATTTTTGCACTGCGCCTGCAGGCCACTGTGTGCTGATTCTAAATCTGTACATAACAAGACGGAGGGAAGCTCCCTCTCTCCCTGCCTCGTGCATCATGTTGCTGAAGTGAACACCAGGAAAGAGTATCTTCATTTCCCCCCGAATCTCCTCAGCCTTCTACCTTTCCTGATACTTTGTCACCCACAGAGGAAAAAAAATGAGATTTGGAGTCAGCAGTTCTAACTTCAAGTCCTGCCTCTAAGTACTGTATCCCTAAAGACATTCTAAGCCTCTGTTTCTCATTTATGAAACCGTGATAAAAATAGTTCTAGGTACCACAAAGGGATGTTAACATGACTTAAATACCATAATTCCAGTGAAAGTATTTTTTTAATCCTAGAGTTCTATTCAAATGCTAATTTTGTTCTTTCTTTACTTTTTAATCCCTCAGGTTGCCCTTACTTCACTCTGATCTTTCCCCTTCTTCATCCTTCTTAGCCTCCAGATAACAACTGACTTGGCAAAATTCCTCCCCTCATCCATGACACTGTTCTGTTGCTTGCCTATTATTTCCCTGGGCACTTTTTCTTCATTGTCTCTGCTCCTTTACATTCTTTTTTTTTTTTTTTAAACATCTTTATTGGAGTATAATTGCTTTACAATGGTGTGTTAGTTTCTGCTTTATAACAAAGTGAATCAGTTATACATATACCTATGTTCCCATATCTCTTCTCTCTTGTGTCTCCCTCCCTCCCACCCTCCCTATCCCACACCTCTAGGTGGTCACAAAGCACCGAGCTGATCTCCCTGTGCTATGCGGCTGCTTCCCACTAGCTACCTATTTTACATTTGGTAGTGTATATATGTCCATGCCACTCTCTCACTTTGTCACAGCTTACCCTTCCCCCTCCCCATATCCTCAAGTCCATTCTCTAGTAGGTCTGTGTCTTTATTCCCATCTTACCCCTAGGCTCCTCATGACCTTTTTTTTTTTTTCTTAGATTCCATATATATGTGTTAGCATACGGTATTTGTTTTTCTCTTTCTGACTTACTTCACCCTGTATGACAGACTCTAGGTCCATCCACCTCACTATAAATAACTCAATTTCGTTTCCTTCTATGGCTGAGTGATATTCCATTGTATATATGTGCCACATCTTCTTTATCCATTCATCCGATGATGGACACTTAGGTTGCTTCCACGTCCTGGCTATTGTAAATAGAGCTGCAGTGAACACTGTGGTACATGACTCTTTTGAATTATGGTTTTCTCAGGGTATATGCCCAGTAGTGGGATTGCTGGGTCCTATGGTAGTTCTATTTGTAGTCACTTCTCACCCTCTTTCCAATAGTCTATACAGACATCTTTAGTTGGCTATTTTGTTGCCTCCCGAACTATAGACAATAATCACTCCTTTTCCATTTAAATACTATGATTTCTATGGTTCTTCATGTTTACAATACTTAGAAGTATTGTTCTGATTTCTTTCATGTCCCCTATATTTAATCAAGCACTAAGACTTACCAATTTCTATTTTAAATGTCTTCTGGATTTAACTCTTTTTAAACAAATTTTTTGACAGCTACTTTAATCTTGGACTCTATTACCTAATACCTGGGCTAAAGTTACCTTTTTCCTCCTGTCTATCCTACATGTAGGGGTCAAAATTATTGTTTACTTCAAATACCAATTTTCTGGCATATTGTTTCACTCATCAAAACTTCCAGCAACTTCCTGTTGCCTACTGCATCAAATAGAAACTAAACATAATATACATGAAGATATGAGCTCCATGAATACCAAGCCACTTTTGGAGCCCATGTCTTGCTTCTTTTCAAAACAAACTCTGTGTTTTAACCAATAAGAACTCTGAAAAAGGCAGTTTAGAATTAAAACATGTTCACAACTCCACATAATTTTATCATCACAGGCTAAGTATGGTACATTTCCCCCATTAAAAAATATAAAACGTTAAATTATAAAGAACATTATCATCACTAAATCAAACCTCTTCCCTCATTTTACAAATAAGGAAAATAAGACCTGAATAAAATTAAGCCGTTTTCTAAAGCCACATCATTACTAAGAGCAGAACTGACACAATCTTAGTTCCTTGGATCCCAAGCTCCATTTTATTTACATCATACTTTTTGTTTCTTTGTGAACAAATGTGACATTTATGGTTTAAAATATAAGGAGGTTCTTTGAACCATCCAGTAGAGACATTTCACATGGATATTTAACCTATAAATTTGATAATGTATCACTGTCAAATATACATTAGAAATATAATTCATAAAATTAATTTAAAAAGTGAAGGTGATTCTGCCCATCATCCCAGTCAGTTTGAAAATGCCCCAGAGTCACCCTGTCAGGGAAAATGTAATGGATATTCCTTCAAGTAAAAGATGGGAATCCACTGTCCTCTGGGAAAAAACACATTACTATTCTACACACTCATTGGTGAGGTAACTTAGCTTTATTAAAAAGTACCTCTGTGTCCCACTTCCAAAATTACTTGTCCTTTTTTCCCCTAATAATTAGAAAAATACATTTCTTCAGCTATTCTAGCCCATGTAATGCAAAAGGCTAGTTTTGACTGTTCTCATCATTCCTCAGCAGATTTGGGTGTCTCACCACTAAACATATAAATAGCTGAACGTGTAAAATGGTACAGGCTAGAGAGATATGACTTGTTTGTTCAAATAATTAGGACTCTAAATATAAAATCGATTAGAGGGTTGTGGTGCAATCTTGCTTGCACTCTAAAACCAAGAAATAATAGAATGGAAGGTGAAGTGAAACTCTTTCCTCTATTAACATCTACATTCTCTTGCTCATGAATTCATGGCGCATTGGGGGAAAGTGTTGAAAATAGCTTCTGACATAAATGACTACATTGCTAGTGTGCATAAGCTGCTGACACAGGCTCTAGGTTGCTTCCAAACGCCTCTATTTCTTCCATTTTTTCCCCACAACCAGAGTCTTCTCTAGAGAATCTTTAGAGCTTTGGAGTCTTCAGGGTTTGAGGAACTATGGGAAATTAAATCATATAAAGAACTCATTTCGGGGACATCCTTGGTGGCGCAGTGGTTAAGAATCCTCCTGCCAATGCAGGGTACACAGGTTTGATCCCTGGTCCTGGAAGATCCCACACGCCACGGAGCAACTAACCCTGTGAGCCACAACTACTGAGCCCATGTGCCACAACTAGAGAAAGCCTGCTCGCAGCAACAACGACCCAATGCAGCCATAAATAAATAAATAAATAAATAAAAGAACTCATTTGGAACTTGACATTAAGTTATTAATGACATGGGTTTGAACATTAAATATTTTAGAAAGTATGAGCAATTTTGAAAGAGTTGATAATGTCAAATGCTGGATATGCCCTTACCCTATAAGAAGGCTGCAAGTGTTCTCTTTTGTTGTTCAGAAGAGCCAGATGCTTGATAAGAAAGGCCTGATTGAGTCAGCCTGCATTAAATAAATGCAGGAGAAAAAATTTTAAATATTTAGGAATTTAATCAACTCACTTTTTACATTCATCTTTTCTTGCCATCAGTCTATGAATATGACATGCACTCATCTAATGGGTCCTTTCACATTTTAGGGAATAAAATATTAAAGTTCCTTTCAAAATAAATGAACCGAAAGATCCACACTACATCATGAAGAAAAACGGCTGTTATGCAGTGGATTTACTAACAGATTTTGCAGTGTAACCCAGGATCATGGAGTTCCAGTTAGTGGCAGGGTGTTCATTTGTTTGTCTGAAGGCATTTTATTAGTGTGAAAGAGACAAACTAGATTTAAAAGGGGGCTATTTAAACAGAATGTGGGTTTCTTATATTGACTACCCTGGCTAAGATGTGGAGTTTAAGAAAACAGACAATTCAGATATCTTATGTAGACTCACTTTGGTCTTTTTATTTTCTCTTTAAACCAGTAGACTCTAAGGTAGAATGTATAAGAAAACCCAGAGGGGTGAATAAAAATATTAGAATTTCTATATATTTGTCACATTCTTCTCTTTATTTGTATTTATGGGTTTAAGTAGTTTTTTACTATGAAAAATTTCCAAATAGACATAAAAGTGGAGAGAACAGAACAATAACCCCCATATTTCATCATTTGGATTCAACAGTTATAAAGACTTTGCCACATTTACTTCATCTACCCCTTTTTGTTGTTGAGGAATTTTCAAGCAAATCATATATATAAAAATTTTTTTCTTTATTAAATATTTAAGTAGGTATCAACTCAAATTGAAGACATATGTCTACAACTCCATTAGAACAACTAACAAAATTTAAAATACTTCCTTGGTATAATCTAATATCCAGCCCTAGTCCAATTTGCTTGATGTTTTATTTGAATCAGGATCCAAACCATGTCTCAACATTACATTTGCTTTGTAGGCTTTTTGTCTTGGTTTGTTCTAATCTAAAGCTAACCTGCTCTTTCCTCCCTTTTATTTTTTCCTTTCATGCCATTGACTTGTTGCAGAAACCTGGTCAGTTATTCTGTAGAAAAGCCCAGTTTCTGAGTTTGTGTGTGGCCTTGTGGGGTCATTTAATCTATGTATCTACTCTCCTTCAAAAAGAAGTTAGCTTGTCTAGAGGGTTGATTCAAGGAAAGGTCACTATTTTTTTTGAGGGATGGTCAAAAATACTACATAGGGAATGTTATATGCTTCCTATTATATCACTGAATGTTTGGTTGTGCCACTTTTAATGATGTTAAGACTAAATAGTGGTTTCAGGTGATAAAGAGACTGATCCCTCCATTGTAAAGTTTCCCATCAACATTTTTTCTGTTTTTACCCATTAATAATCATATCCTAAGCCAATTACAAGTTTCAGGATAATGATAATTAGATTCTATTTTTTTCTATTATCTTTGCGCATTTATTAGCTTGAATTCTATAAAGAAGAACTTTTCCTTGTCAATTAAGGATGTGGTTACATATGCAAACATAAAGGAAAGCAGGACAAAGCCTTATTATTGACTGCCAGATATCAGAGTAAGAAGAAACTGACTTAGTTCAGATGGTGACCAAAGCGTGGTAACTGTGTCTTTTTTTTTTTTTTTTCTATTTGACTTTCTCTCTCTTTTTGGTATCTGCATAATTAATACATTAAAAAATATATTCAACATCTTTAAATCAATTGCATTCAATATTTAAAAAAATTTTTTTGATTCTCAAATTGCCTCTAATTTGGCCAAAGGGAGCCCTTTTATGTTGATTCCTGTGTCTTTTAGACACAACCTCAGTAGCTCGGAGAGTTCTAACTTGCTTTCTGGTGCAACAAAATGTCCCACACTCCTATATGCCCAACTCTAAACACGGAATCAGATGCTCCTCCAAAGATCCCGAGTCACTGCTAATGTGGAATGGTATCTAGATCACAGTCTGTTTGTGATCATTTTTATGGGGTTGTAGAATAGATTATATTATTATTCCCAACTACTCATTCCCTTCCCACTTATTATCGCATGATTTCCAGGGCATCCTGGCAGACAGAATACACTCCCCTACCCCAGTTCCAGGTCTGGCCATGTGACGTGCTTTGACCAGTGGACATCCATCATGTTAAGTGGATGCTTTCAGAGCTGTTGCATGACTTAGCTCTGCCTCCTGCCTTTGCCCTTGGCCACAAGGACTGTCTCTCCCAAATAGGGGCAGCTCTTTCAGCCTGGGGCCAGGAATGAGACATGTAAAGCAGAGATTTTGCAGCTGACCTGGAGCCACCAAAATTGAAAAGCAGCAAAAATGATGCATATAGTTGCAAACTACTGAGATTTGGGTGGGTTTTGTTACTTCATAAGAGCTGACTGATACAGGTTGTGATTTCATCTAGGCCTTTTTAGTAGACAGACACAGAAAATGTGTCGTTCTTTCTTTTTTTTTTTGTATTTTTCTTTTTCTTTCATTTTTTAAAATTTAAATATAGTTGATTTATAATGTTAGTTTCAGGTATACAGCAAGGTGATTCAGTTACTGTATATATATATACATATATATGTTTATGTATATATATATTCCTTTTCAGATTCTTGCATCTGAAAAAAGCATCATGAGTTCATAGTGATTTTTCAAATCAAATATACCATTATAGGGCTTTAACTTACCTTTTTAAAAAACATTATACATGTATCTCTTTTTTCCTACAATGAAAATCTTTATCTTTCTATATCGATATAATTACTGATTTGAATTGTCCTGTAATACAAAGTAGTTTCAAAAGAACAAAACCACTATTTTAAATTACTTTAGTTTACAAAGTATTTGTAGCTTTATTCATCCCTAAAGTATATCCTACTATTCAGGGGAATATTATTTTCTAAGCTCAGACTGGAGCTTCTTTCCTCTATGTGGTTATATCACTGATTTGATATACAGTAGGTTCATCTCTTTCCATCTGTTTTCAATTTTCACAGATGGATGCTTTAATGAATTTTATCTTTTAAATAAAACCTTTAAGTTTTCAAAATCAAATCTATGTAATAAGTTATTAAGAGAAATCTGTTCTATTCCTGTCTCTTCTACCCATTGTGAATAGTTTTCATTTAACTTCCCAGCATTTCTTTCTTACGAAAAATGTAGCATGTGAAGCTATACAGTTCTGTACCTTGGTTTTTTCACTTACTATATCCATACATGGAGACTGCCCTCATTCCTTTTCATGACTACATTGCACACCATTTTATTTATTCAGCCAACCCCCTACTGATGGGTATTTGATTGTTTTCAGTCTTTTTTTAATAAATAATTTTGAAATAAATAATATTATGCATGAATCATGTCCTGTTTTATACAGCTCTGGAACAAGCTCCCAGTAGTGGGGTGGATGAGTCAAAGGGTAGATATGTAATTCTTCTACACACTGCTGAATTCCACTCCAGAGCAGACACCTCATTACACTGCCCATCAAGAGTGTGTGAAAGTGCCTATTTCCATACAACCTCAGTAAAGGAACATGCAGATGAGTTATATGTTTTTGCTAATCTGGTAGACAAGAGATGCAGTCTTTGTGAAGGTTTAATAATTAACATTTCAAATTATGTTGAGCAGAGCTTCATACTTATCAGTTTTTTTTTTTTTTTTTGGCTGCGCAGCTTGTGGGATCTTAGTTCCCTGACCAGGGATTGAACCCTGGAGCCTTGGCAGTGAAAGCAAGGAGTCCTATCACTAGACGGCCAGTGAATTCCAAAGAGCTTCATACTTGAAGAATCATTTGAATTTTTCTTCTGGGAACTCTCTGGGGTTTGCTTGTGTGTGTGTGTGTGTGTGTGTGTGTGTGTGTGTGTGTGTGTGTGTGTGTGTGTGTGTGTGTGTGTGTGTGTGTGTGTTAGCATGCCCATGTACCATTTTTCTATTTTGTTCTTTATATTTTTATTCTCTTCCCATTTTTATGGGCTCTTTGTTATATCAGTGATAATACTCTTTGGTTGAGGATTAAACTACAAATATATTTTCCCAATTAGACATTTATCTTTTGATTTGTGTATAGTGTTTTATTTTTTTCATGCAGATGCTCTTTGGATATATAGTCTAATTCATAGAAGAACGTACCATGCTTTGTTCTGTTTTGTTTTGTTTGTTTTGTTTTGTTTGTTTTGTTTTGTTTGTGGGCAATGGTCTTATTTATTTGCTTACTTACTTACATTTAGATCTCTGATTCATTTGGACTTTATCCCTATGTACACTATCAGGTTCAGATCCAATTTACCTTAAATCACTGCACAACTGTTGTAACAACATTTAATAAGAATTCTCAATGGTTTGAGATGCTACCATTTTATATGTGGATAAATAGATAGATAGATAAATACAGACATATAGAAAGGTAGGTTTAGATAGATAGATCTCTATTTTTATCCCTATCTATCCTAAATTTATAAATGAACTTGCGCCAATTTCTGGACTTTATATTCTGTTCCATCGGTCTGTCAGTCTCTTCATGTACCAGTCCCACAGTGTTTTAATTACAGAGCCTTTATCAAACTCTGTAATATAGGGCTACCACCACTTCATTTCTGCCCAAAGGTATTAGTGTTTGCATCTAATATAATATTTATTTTATGTATATTTTATAATTAATGTAATATATTGATACAAAAATACATGTATATAATTTATAACCAAAAACTTACATTGGGGCATATGCTCTTTAAAAAAAAAAAAGTAGAATATGGAATCAAAAAAAAAAGTTTGAGTGCTTCCCTGGTGGCGCAGTGGTTGAGAGTCCGCCTGCCGATGCAGGGGACACAGGTTCGTGCCCCGGTCCGGGAAGATCCCACATGCCGCGGAGTGGCTGGGCCCATGAGCCATGGCCGCTGAGCCTGCACGTCCGGAGCCTGTGCTCCGCAATGGGAGAGGCCACAACAGTGAGAGGCCCGCGTACCGCAAAAAAAAAAAAAAAAGAAGAGGTAAGGGATTTTGGACTTAGACCTTCAGAGAGGACTTGCGTTTGGCAACATGGAGAACATTTGAACAAGGAGGACAATGACAGTAGGAGAGATGGAGGCTGGGAGGAGAAACATTGTATCTAGATAAAATGCCATAGAGGTTCACTCCCTTACAGACACACACACACACACACACACACACACACACACGGCACAAACACAAAAGAACCTGACTTCTTCTGGGACCGAAAGCATTATATGGCGTCATAGTACAATGATACCATAGCTCCAATCAGTTTATGTAAAACTTTTATATATTTTATGGCAGAGCTCACTGTGTTTAGATTATTGGATTAAATAATAATAACCAGTAATTAAATTATTGGATTGAATAGATCAGTGTTTATTTACACTTGAGTCATTGTTTATTTCATATGTCCATTCTACTTTTGATTAGAATCCACTCCTATTTTAAAGTGACTCTAGAGCATTTTTTTAAAATATAAACACAATTCTCTCTTTTCAAATTTAGCACTTTCCCAGTAGCTCAACGTGTTCCAATTTTATTCATGGTCATTACTTCTTTCCTCTCCTTTAAAAATAGCAGCAGCTTTCACTTGTCTGTAAATCCTAGCTGGTGCTGCTGTCTCTGTCCTCTCTGGCCCTTACTCTTTTCTCCTTTGGATTTTTTCACTGGGTCTCGGTTGGAATTTTTCTCTTTCTAGTTTTGATCACTGGTTTGGGAGTTTATTTCCCTCTGTTTTGTTATAGCACTTGGTTTCACTACTTATATTTAGTGGTTTTAACTAGAAGATCGTCCCTACTGCATCTTGGCATAGGGTTTTAAAAAGGCCTCTTCAAGATGTTATCATGAGTCCTGTTTGGTGACCCAGCTTTGGGTTGTGGCTTTAGTTACTGGTAAAAATAGATACTTTGTAGGAAAGCACAGAATATTATACACAATATGATTTGATCTGTTGGAAGTTGCAGAACATTAAGCACAGTAATTTTTATTTTTAAAGAAACTATACAGGTATGCTCATATATGCTGGAACTACATTCCCCGCCCCATGATTTTTCTGGAATCACATGCAAGAAACTTAAGAGTGGGCTACTTCATTGATGAGGAAGTAGAGAAAAGAGAACCCTTATACACTATTGGTAGGAATGTAAATTGGTGCAAGCACTGTGAAAAACAGCATGCGGGTTCCTCAAAAAACTAAAAACAGAGCTACCATGTGATGCAGCAATTCCATTTCAGGGCATATATCTGAAGAAAACAAAAACACTAATTCAAAAAGATACATGCACCCCGATGTTCATAGCAGCATTATTTACAGTAGCCAAGATATAGAAGCAACCTAAGTGTCTATCAACAGATGAATGGATAAAGAAGATGTCTCATACACACACACACACACACACACACACAAACACAATGCAATATTACTCAGCCATAAAAAGAGAATGAAAATTTGTCATTTGCAACAACATGGGTGGACTTGGAGAGTATTATGCTTAGTGAAATAAATCAGAGAAAGACAAATACTGTATAATATCACTTATATGTGGAATCTAAAAAATAAAACAAACTAGTGAATATAACAAAAAGGAAACAGACTCACAGGTATAGAGAATGAACTAGTGGTTACGAGCGGAGGGAGTGAGGGAAAGGGACAACATAGGGGTAGGAGATTAAGAGGTACAACCTACTATGCATACGATAAACAAGCTACAAGGATATATTGTACAGCACAGGGAATATAACCAATATTGTATAATAACTATAAACCGAGTATAACCTTTAAAAATTGTGAATGTCGTATATCTGAAACTTATATAATATTGTACATCAACTATACCTCAATTAAACAATCAGATTAAAAGAGTGGGAGTGGAATAAAAATCAGGAGGACTGTAAAGGAGACAGTTCTCATTTGATGACTTTTCTGTGATGTTCGAATTCACCATATACATAAATTATGCTAGTTGAACATGTAAGTAGATGCATTTAACAGTGATCTATTTTTGTCTTTGATCACGTCCATCATAAAGTATTGAGCAAGTTTTCATAGTGTGAGAAAAGCTAAAACTGAAAACAGCAGGTGACTCTTTTCACAAGATGTGAGCCAGCAAACCGGAAACACCTTGCATAAAGGAGAGAGACCAGCTAGGCTTCTTCACTCTGTACAAATATAAAGACAAATTTGTCCCAAAATGTCCCTGTGAGGCACTTTGAAGACTAAAACAAAATAGAAAATCCAACGAAACAAATAAAATCTTGAGTCCAATGACATGAGAGAGAGAGAAAGACAAGACTCTTTAGTTAAGGACTAAAACTCATGTCAGTTATGCTCACGAGGATGCTTGCTCAGGGCTTTTGGAGCCCAGACAGTGGAAAGCTAAGAGAGTAGCTCTTTTTCTTTTTTAAATCATTCAAGAGCACTTTATTTACTCACATAGAGTCCCCTCTTGTACGTTTCCCCACTTCCAGTTTCTAGAAGGAAATATTTGACATTTTTCTCCACAAAGTTTCTTTCCCAGTGGGCTGTTAGCAATGTCAACAACAGCAGTAGGAGATCCTTTGAAGACCTGGAGAACGCAGTTGAACAGGCATGAATGACCCGTTTACTTAGAGCAAAATGAAGTGTTTACCTCTATTTTCAATAGTTTTACAGAATTTCTGGGAGGAAAATTATGGTTTAATCAGTACTCGTCGAATTCTGTCCTTTAGAACACTATACAGTTCAGTGGTTGTACTTCGGGAACCGTTCAAAATTGTTTCCGAAAAATATATTTTTTAAATTATTATTTTTTTATTGAAGTATAGTTGACTTACAATGTTGTGTTAGTTTCAGGTATACAACAAAGTATATATATATATATATATATATATATATATATTCTTTTTCAGATTCTTTTCCATTATAGGCTTATTATAAGATATTGAATATAGTTCCCTGTGCTGCATGGTACGTCCTTGTTGTTTATCTATTTTATATATAGTAGTGTGAATCTATTAATCCCAAACTCCTAATTTACCCCTCCCCGCCCTTCCTTTTTAGTAACCACAAGTTTGTTTTCTATGTCTGTAAGTCTATTTCTGTTTTGGAAATAAGTTCATTTTAGATTCCACATATAAGTGATATTATATGCTATTTATATTTCTCTGTCTGATTTACTGCATTATTTCATTCTTTTTATGGCTGAGTAATATTCCACTGTGTATATTTACCACATCTTCTTTATCTATTCATCTGTCAATGGACATTTAGGTTGCTTCCATGTCTTGGCTATTGTAAATAGAGCTTCAATGAACACTGGGATGCCTGTATCTTTTCAAATTAGAGTTTTGTCTTTTCCGGATCTGTGCCCAGGAATGGGATTGCTGGATCATATGGTAAGTCTATTTTTAGTTTTTTAAGGAACCTCCATACTGCTTCCATAGTGACTGCACCAATTTATATTCCCATCAACAGTGTAGGAGGGTTCCCTTTAAGAGAGCAGTTCCTGACCTACTTCACAGGACTAGGTAGGTCCAGGACAGTGTTCTGCTTCTCTCCTCATAAAACATAAGAACAATTCAAACTGCAGAACACTGCTGACCCACTCATTGGTTTGAAGATCCTCAGTAAGGTTCTGTGGGCCTGTCAGCAGGCATTCATTTGAGCACACACATCCTCTCTCTCTCTCTTTCTCTCTCTCTCTCTCTCTCTCTCTCTCTCTCATGCACACACTCATACCCTTAGTAATATAGAAGGCCACTCTTCTTCCCATCACAGCTAATCAAGTCACCCTCCAAAGGGTGGCAACTTGGTGAAACTCTAAAAACACTTAAAACAATACTGATGGAAGACAAACTCAGGTATTGGAAAAGAGAACAACACTGAAAGAAGAGAAATAGTAACCCAAAGAGCTACTGTTTTACGTTTATATGCTGGGAGCTGAACAGAAAGTTGGAAACACCTCCAGTATACATGATTTTTTAAAAAAAATCCTTAAAAACCAAAGAACAATTTTTCTCAAATCCCTGATTAATTAACTACATTTCAAATAATAAAACAATTTTCTGTGGGTATATGTATATGTTTAATGATATACGTTTGTGTATGTATATATTTCAGTAAACTATATAAAAGACATACTTAGGACGTAATTGCCTGGACCACTCCAATCACTGGTCTCCCCACTTCCAACTTCCCACCTACCCATTCTGCCCATTCTCTATCCTCCATCCACTGGGTTCCCTTTTTGAAATGCAAATCTGACGGATATTCAGCATTTAAAAGCCTTCAATGGCTTCTCCTTACTTTAGGATAAATTCAAAATCCTAACTGTGTCTCACAAAGCCCTCCACCGCCTGGCTGCTGCCTCTCACCCTCCCCTGCTCTCCATACTCTGGCCTTAAAGAACTTATTTTATTCCTTCACCCTCTTCCTGAACGCTCTCCCCCAGGGACATCTGTGCATGCTGCTGGCGCCATCAGAAATGGTCTCCCTCATCTTCTTTACCTGGTTACGAGTATAATCTTTTCATAGATAGATAGAGATGTATGTGTGTGTATTCTGTAATAAAACTTAAAAAAACACATTCTAAAAAAATTCTTTTTTAACATTTTAAAGTTTTTAATCTAACATTTTAGTTATTTTATTTTACTTTTTGGCCATGCTGCACGGCTTGTGGAATCTTAATTCCCGACCAGGGATTGAACCAGTGCCCACTGCAGTGGAAGCGTGGAGTCCTAACCATTAGACCGCCAGGGAATTCCCTAAAATAAACTCTTAAAATAATAAAAGTAAATAAAACAGGCTGTTTAAACTAGTACAGTACTTATGAAACAGCCTATTCTTTGTCTATGACTCTCAAAAATGTCAGAAATCCATTATAAGTGATAATATGAATGTTTAACTTCATTGCCCCCAAATTTTAACAATAATAACAGTAACAGTTTTTTAAATGCTTTATACATGTGAACACATTTCTTTCTCCCTAAACCTCTATGAGGTAAGTACTGTTATTGGGATTGTCACCATTACAGATGGGTCAACTAACCCACACAAAAGTCAAATAACTTGTACAAAGTCACAAAGCTAGTAAGTGAGCAGAGCTCAGCATCAGAGTACGTCCTCTTTACCACTACACTATGCCATCTGAAATACAGCTCAAAAAATGCAAATCTATAACACTATGAAGTATAATTTAAAGGGAAGAGTTATGGTTGCTCCATAGGCTCTAGAACGTTCTTGGCCACAACACCGATTACCCACATCCTAATTTTGGTTCCTGTGGTAGGCAAAATAATCCCCCCCACCCCCGGCAAGGTGTCCACATCCTAATTCCAGGAACCTATAAATATGTTACCTTACATGGTAAATAGGAAATAAGGTTGCAGATGGAATTAGAGTCGCTAACCAGCTGATCTTGAGATGAGTAGATTATTCTGGATTACCCAGGTGGGCCTGATGCAATTTTAGTGGTCCTTATAAGTGGAAGAGGGAGGCAGAAGAGAGAGAACCAGAGATATGGCAGCCTGGCATCGCTGGCTTTGCATCTGGAGGAATGGGGCCATGGCTGGCCTCTAGAAGCTGGAAAACACACAGAAACAGATTCTCCCCTAGACCCTCCAGAAGGAACACTGCCCTTCCCATACCTCGATTTTAGCCCAGTGAGACCTATTTCACACTTCTGACCTCTAGAAATTTAAGATAATAAATTTGTGCGGCATTAAATTTATCGTAATTTGTTACTGTGACAATAGGAAACTAATATAGTTGGGCTTTTTTTCCCTGAGTTCTAACCTCAGTAACACCTTCCAAGAAAGTAGTGCTCAGTTTTAAGTTTTCTTTTTCTTTTTTTGCCAAAGAAAGCACTTGACCCAGATTCTGACTCACCCTCATCTTCCTCGAAACGTCAATCTGGGAGGGCTTCCCTGGTGGCGCAGTGGTTAAGAATCCGCCTGCCAGTGCAGGGGGCAGGGGTTCGAGCCCCGGTCCGGGAAAATCCCACATGCCGCAGAGCAACTAAGCCCGTGCGACACAACTACTGAGCCTGCACTCTAGAGCCCACGAGCCACAACTACTGAGCCCACGTGCCACAACTACTGAAGCCTGCGTGCGTAGAGGCCGTGCTCCGCAACAAGAGAAGCCACTGCAGTGAAAAGCCTGCGCGCACGCAACGAGGAGTAGCCCCTGCTGGCTGCAACCAGAGAAAGCCCACGCGCAGCAACGAAGACCCATCCAAAAATAAAATAAATAAATTTATTTTTAAAAAAACATCAATCTGGCAATACAGGTAGCCTGTAGTATCGGCTCAGCAGTGGTGTCACTACATTGTTATGGGATGTAAAGAAATGTTATTTTAAACAATGGCTTTTACAGATTTCTGCTGGTCTGACTTTAACAAACACAGTGGCTCTTGCCTCTATGGTCTAATACATCTTCTCCACCAAAGAGGCCCACTGGAGGAAGACAGTGTGATAGAAACCATGGGCAGAGCAAATGTGTGTAAATACACATGGGCTTCTCTCATTGAACTGCTCATGTGGAGGGGTAAATGAGTGTCCTCAGCCATAGGGAACTCACTGTTCTCTTTATGCTGATATTTTTGCTTTTGACATCTTCCTTTTTAATGTCATGTCTGTTACTGTCTTAAAATGATTATCAGGTCTACCAGCAAGCACAATTTGACCTTTGCATTCATCTTGACTATGTCAAGATGGAACCAGTTCTCTTCAGCTAGTTGATTATGATGCTTTGCTCTTAACAATGTTGACAGAGGGCAGAATTTTCCTGGCACCGGTTTCCTGGAGTGCTGTTTTGGGTCAATTCCATCATAGAGGCAGAACCTTGTAATTCTGCAGAAGATCCAAACCTCTCTCTGCCTCCACGGTCCTTGACAGTTGATGAGAGATTACAAACTCAGGCCAAGTTGCCTGGCTTGGGTTCCAGTCTAGATCTGAGGACAAGCTGCCACCAGATGTGTATTGCCAAGAACAGCACACTGCTCTCATTCACATTCAACTCCTTTTCTGACATCTCACCTACGCAGAATAAGTTAGGGCTTCATGATTTATAATACAATCATTAACTCTATCCATACATTTCTTCCACCCACTCCACCTTATCCCCTTCCCCTTCGACAGGTGTATATTTACCCGTACTATTAACCAAGCACTTTGCTCAGCACTGGACATACAGTAGTGAGCAAACATCAAGAAATTTCTTCCCACATGGAGCTTCTATTTTAGTGGGAAAGAAAAATATAATTCAACTAAACACACAAATAAATGTCCATCTATCAACAGGTACACTGAAATCATAATTTAAGTAACAACAACAAAAAGCAATCCTCCTGACTACCAAAAAGAAATAAAGAATATTGACAGATAGAAGTAAAAGGAAAGAATGGGAATGAGCATGATATTATACATATTAGGATTGAGACAAAAGAGTGGTACAGTCGTATTTGGGATGAATATCAAGAAGATGAGATATAATTAGAGCATAAGGAATCCACTGTCTTTTCTTGAATGAAGATGATAAAAAGAGTTAAGTGTTCAGAAAAATGAGAGTGAAGGCCAGCTATCTATGCAACAAAGTCTCTGATCTTCAAATCCCAGTGCCACCTCTTTCCAGCCTAGATAAGTGAGCCCAGACAAGTAACTTAGCTTTCCTGAGCCTTAGGGTCCCTACCTGTAAGTTGAAGATATGTTCTATCTCATGCATTTGTTGAGAACTTAAAAAGAGAAAACATACAGGAAAGTCCTAGGAACAGTGTGATACATAGGTAAGCCTTCAGTACAGTTTTTGGATCTGGATGTGAAACCTGAGTGGATAAATCAAAAATAGGACGGTGGGGTGAAACTTAGCCTCGAAGAACATTCTTGTTTTTTCAACAACACCCTAAAAGCAATGAATGTACCTAGTGCCCAGATCTTGGTTTCTAATACCATTCTCCAATCAAAGGAACCAGGGCTCCTTGGAGCAGTGGCTGATTCTGGAACTGGAGCAGAAAATATATAGGATCAGCCTGGAGCACTTTGTGGAACCAGAAAGTAAGGAAGTGCCAAAAACAAACAAACAAACACACATATATACACAATGATGGGGGGATGTCAAAGGGACACAGGAACCAATTTTAAGAACTCCCAATGGCCAAAGCTGACAATCTAAAATAAATAAAATAGTATTGGACTGTTATCCAAAGTGCAAAATAAATATTGATGAGCTTATGCTGACATAAAAAAAAATAGATGAATGAATGAATGAATGAAGTGGGGGGAGAGACATCTCTCAAGCAGAGAAATTCCAAGTAATTTATGGAGCTACTCCACTCTCAAGGAGGTGGAGTATAACGCTTCTTCCTTAAGTGTGAGTTGTACATAGTGATTTCCTTCCAAAAAATACAGTATGGAAAGTGGGGGGGAAGGTAACCCATGGAGATACCTGGCATACACTACCCGACCAGGTGATAAAGCTTAACATCAACAGTGATAAGTCATGGTCACAGTATGTACCCTTGATATGATGTGATGAAAATGATACTTCACCTCGGAGATCGCCCTCCAAAAAAAACCATAAACCCAGTCTAGTCATGAGAAAAATATCAGAGAAATACCAATTGAGGGACATTCTACAAAATATTTTGCCAATACGCCTCAAACCTGCCAAGGTAATAACAAAACAAGGGAAGTCTGAGAAACTGTCACAGCTAAGAGGAGCCTAAGGATACATACAGGATTACTAAATGTACTGTGGTGTCCTGGATGGGATCCTGGAGCAGAAAAGAACATCAGGGAAGAATGAAGGAAATCTGAAAAAAGTATGGACTTCAGTTAATAATAATGTATCAGTATTGGTTCCTTAATTGTGACAAATGTATCACACTAATGTAAAATATTAATAATAGGGGAAAGTGGGTGTGGTGTATATGGGAACTCTCTATACCATCTTTGTAATTTTTCTTTAAGTCTAAACTGTTATAAAAATTTTAAAAAAGCAAATAAAACATTCTTGCAATACCAGACCTTTTGGCATCCCAGGAACAATACAGAAAAGATCCCTGCACACTTCCAAATTAATCCCCTGTAGGAGTCAGGGTTAGGAGGGCCAAAGTGTTAGCTTTACCCAAAGCTTGAAAAAGCGCTTATTCTGCCTATTCATCTAAGCCTGTGTTTGCCTCTGGGTTATTCTTGGCTACAGTTTCAAACTTAGGGTGTATTGTTTCTATTTTGATTACTGTGTAGGAATACCAGAGTAAAATAATTTTCTCTGTTTTTAATTAGTGATAATTCTACACTAAAGTCAGTCCTTTTTATTTCAAATTTAAGACTGTCAGTGAAATACATAACTTTTCCAGTAGTTTTGTTACAATTCCTCCAGTCTGCCTCTTTGTTGCCTTTCGGCATTAGTGATTTTTTTGTCTGTGTGTTCAACATGATACCAATTGATATGTCAAAATTGCGTAATGGTTTTTATTGTGAAGCCTTGACTTCTTGGTTTGATTTCCTATAATATAGGTCAGCACATGCCCCCTTCACTGAGACAACTTGCACCTTCTTTCCCCACTCAGGGACAAAAACTCACACCACGTTGAGCTGAGCAATACTCAGGCAATGAGAGCTCGAGAAAGAGTCATTGTTTTATGCTATTAGACACGCAACCTGCAGGTTATTTTAAGTATTATATTATCAGAACTTGAATAGCAACAACAATAATGCATTCTATTAAAAATAAATAAAAGGAAAGTAAAAAGAAAAAAAGGAAAAACGAAAGAAAAAGGAAAACTTCGTTTCTTAAGTGTGCTAAAGATCTATTGTAATCTCCTCCATTTTTTTCTAAAAAGTTAATGCGAGAAAAACAAAATAATAGGAAACATTCCCAGGATTTTAAATCTTATGAGCCCAGAATCCGTGAAAATCCTGTTTAGAACCATCCCGTGAAGTTGGCTTTGGGACGTCTCCCGCTACTGCATCAGAGCTTCTGTATCTTTCTAACAATCCCGTTGACGTACCCTGAGGACACAGCAGCTGGCTGGAGCGCCCAGACCAGACTCCTCTAACTGAATGTAGATGTACAGGTGGAGAGGATACAAGTAATTCTGGCTCAACAGCCAGGAATTCCCTCCCACCACGCGTCCCAAAAGTGCACTGCACATTAGCGGCACAATTGGGACCCTCAAAAGCCATGACAATTCTAATAGTGCCCCCTGCTCTAGTGCTAAGCGTGTGGCCGGCGCCTGCCTCCGAGTGATGCCATCTTGGGATCTTAGCATCTTCTAAGGAGTTAGTGAGTTTTGCATTCTATACACGTTTCCGTGTCTTTGAAAACTCAACCCAACTTTGCAAGATGAGAACCTGCTGGTGTGGACCCTTAACTTTCTCTAACTAGAACTAACAAAATCAGATGAGATTTACACTAAACTGAAGACCTCCGGCCCCCCGCCGCAGACGGCACCCTCGAATTCTGGGCTCGCTGGGTGTCAAGTCAGCTGCCCCGCGGCAGACCTTCCGTCCGGGACCCCAGAGAAAGCCCTCCGCCAGCGCCGAGCGTAGTAGGGGCTGGAGGTTTGGGGGAGCTGGTCTCAGCAGGAGTGGGTGGGAGGGTGGCGGTACCCCAGCAACTTACAGTCCAGGGCGACCACCAGGTAGCGCAGCAGCAACAGGAGGAGGCGGTGGCGGCTCCTCCTCGCCATCTTCGCGGGGTCGGGAGCTGCCGACTCCTCGGAAGCCGAGGGTCCCGGCGGCGGGAGCGCGGAAGCGCGGGAGACAGCCCGGGGGGGCACTGAACTTCTCGGGGCGGGAGCAGAGACACTCTTGCAGGGGAGGGGAGGGGCGGGGCCTGATGGCATGTCAGTTTCCCCCTTCCAGGGGCGTCTTCTTAACCGGCTCCCTAGAGGCGGGTCTGGCCTAACCGGGGACCTGGGGGGGTCTGGACAGTTCTTTTTCTTTCGCGGGGTGGGGCGTGTGGGGAGGTTGGGACGGGGCGGGCCGAGGAAGCCGGACGAGGTATCGGCTGGGTCCTAATGAGGGGGCCGGAGGAGGCGACGGGCGGAAGGGAAGCCCTGGCGGGGCGGGCGGCCCCCGCCCCCGCGCCGCCGGGATTGATCGGCTTTGTGTCTGGTCCGGCGCGGGGCTGCCAGCTGTCCCCCAGGGCGAGGAGCCCGGGCGCGGGAGGCGCTGGCCGCAGGGCTTGGGGGTGGGGCGCGGAGGAGGGGGGACTGCGCCTGCCTTGCTCCGACTCCTCTCTTCCCCACCTTGGCACAAAACTTCTCTGGGGGTTTTCAGCCTAAGGGTGGAGATCTTTGGAAAATTTCTGGCCAACCCGCGAACCTGCGGGGTAGGCGCTCCGGGGAGATGGGGTTCGCCGGCTCCGCCTTGGAGGCGAAGGGGGGAAAAAGCAATCAAGACTCGAGCTGGAAGGCAGGACTCAGATTTTAGCAATCGCCTTGGCCTCTTCTCGGTGTAAGCTTTCTGCTTCTTTGGAGAGTTGAGGTGTGTTTTGTGTTCTTTGCTTTTCACGTGTCAGAAGTTCATCTAACGGTGTGAAATATTTATCATGTTTCTTTCCAGTTATATAACTGCCGCCTGTGGAGTTTTCCACATGTTAAAACTCTACAGCTGCCCTTTGTCAGGTTTATTTTTGGTCTACAGTGCTTTTAAAAGCGAAACCCATTATGAATGCTCTGTTGCAGTGCTTTAAAATTGACCCGCACTTACAGTGCACACAGTGCAAGGGCTAAACAGGCAATTTTTATATTTACTCCTAGGGACCGAAAATGTCCGCTGCATTCAACAGTACTGACAGGTCTGGAAAAAGACCATTCCCAAGAGAAGAAATAGTTACACTTTTTTTTTTTTTTTAACGTAGAATAATGTTAAAGTTCTGTGTAGAAGACAGTTGATTTAGTGGTGTGCACACGAAGAATTTAGTTAGCTCAGTGGACAAAGGCAACCAGAGTTCAGATATGCAGAGCTGTGAGGAATAAGCATCCCTGCTGTTTCCTTGGTGACAGTGATGGAAGCTTAATGCCCATGGCGGGAGAGGGACAGAGGACCCAGAAAGGAAAGTCAAAATGGCAAAAATGTGAGAGCTATACTCTAGTCAAGCAAGGAGAAAGGATACAGATTCAACAACAGGCTTAACGCCAGTTTTTCTGGGAGTAACAAGAAAGATTTAATGCTTTACAAGAAAAGTTGTTGGCACCCTCTTTTCTCATTCTTGCCCCAACTATCTGCCTCTTTTGCTCCTTGCTAAAGATACACACACACAAAAGGAGTACTTTTTAAAAAAAATTCTGTGACACCCTATGTGAATAATTGATTCACTCAGTTATCTGTCCCCCAGTCAAGGCATTTGTCAAATAGCTACAATATGCGGCTGCTGGAGGACAATGATGAACAAGATCAAGTCTTTGCTGCTAAGGAGCTCACAGTCTTGAGGAAAGAGAGAATGAGTCCCACCTGGAAAGGCCTCAAATACCACGTCATAAGTGTTACGGGAGGACAGAAAATAATACGTTTTTTATTGAGTGCTTTCTCAGCAGTGGAGTCTGAATACTGCAATATCTAATCCTCCAACAACTCTGTTAGAGAGAAAATATTATCATCCCCACTCTACAGATGAGATAACCAGGCAGAGAGATGCTAAACAGCTTGTTCAAGGTCAAAGGTCAAGGCTAAGGGGAGGTTCCTATGTTGGGGATGCATGCAGGACATATAACCTACACACATCCTCCCATACACTCTTTATCGGCATGGAAAGTTGGGGCAACTTTTGAAAGGAAGGAAATAAGGGAAGGGCATTCTAGGCAGAGCAAAGAGCAGGCTCAAAAGCTGAGAGATCTAAAAATTATGGCTTGTTTAGGAAAAGCAAGTTTCTACAGTGCTAGAGTAGAACATGTGGAATGGGGGCAGGGGAGGTAGCAGAAACTGAAAAGACGTTTGGATTATGAGTGTCATTCAATGTCATACTATAGACTCTAGACCTTATCCTGTAGGTAAAGAGCTTTTGGAAAGCACTAGGGTAGGATATAAAATAATCCACAGTAGAACTGCTCTGTCCATTATGGTAGCCTCTAGATTCATGTGGCTATATAAATTTGAATTCCATTAAATTTAAAATACAATTCTCCGGTCATACTTGTCACGTTTGAAGTTCTCAATAGCCACATCGAGTAGTGTCTGTCCTCCTGGACAATGCAGATATGTAGCATTGCCATCATTCCAGAAAGTTCTATAAGACATTGTTGCCTTAGAATGATGATTCATATGGAAATGTAGAGAATGGTTTAGAGATAAGAGAATCAGAATGTTAGACAAGTCTGAAAACCATTGCAGTGTTCTGAGAAAGAGATGAGGCATGAAGTAAATGGTCACAGTAAGTGAAGAGGCAGGTAGATTCCAATGGTATTCCACAGCAGGACTATGTCATCTATCTAGATGATTGTGTCAGCTATAGAGGTGAGAAAGCGGGGGAGTTGTAGTAATGGAGATTTCTAGCCTGGGTGGCTATATGTGGTTATAGATAGCATCATTACCTGAAAACGAAACATAGGCAGCATACATAGTTCCAACAGGATTGGGTTGAGTTGACTAAGGGTTATCTAGTGAGATGACCAGCAACTATTACAAAAATTGGGCTAGAATTCAGGAAGCCCTCAGAATTGATAAAGAAATAAATGTAGGGCTTCCCTGGTGGTAGAGTGGTTAAGAATCCGCCTGCCAGTGCAGGGGACCCGGGTTGGAGCCCTGGTCCAGGAAGATCCCACATGCCGTAGAGCAACAAAGCCAGAGTGCCACTACCGAGCCTGCACTCTAGAGCCCGTGAGCCACAACTACTGAGCCTGCGTGCCACAACTACTGAAGCCTGTGCGCCTAGAGCCCGTGCTCTGCAACGAGAGAAACCACTGCAATGAGACACCTGCGTACCACACGAAGAGTAGCCCCCGCTCACCACAACTAGAGAAAGCCCGCACGCAGCAATGAAGACTCAACACAGCCAAAAATAAATAAATAAAATAAATAAATTTATTTTAAAAAAAGAAGTAGATGTAAATATCATCAGCTTCCCCTAGAACAGTGATCGCTAAGATTGCTCTTTGGAATCTCCTAGAGATCCTTAAATATGATTCTCTTTCTGAGTCCCAGAAGTTTCTATCTCAGGGGCACCTGGGAAGCTGTACAGTCTCGTCCTTGGTGTCTGAGGGGGATTGGTTTTGGGACTCCCCATGGATACCAAAATCTGAGGATGCTCAAGTCACTTATATAAAATGGCATTAGTATTTGCATATAACGTGCGCAATCCTCCCATATACTTTAAGTCACCTCTAGATTATTTATAATACCTAATACAATGGAAGCGCTATGTAAACAGTTGCCAGCACGCATCAAATTCAAATTTTGCTTTTTGGAATTTTCTGGAATTTTTTTCGAATATTTTTGATCTGTGGTTGGTTGAATCTGAGGACGCAACACCTGTGGATACAGAGGGCTGACTGCATTACTGAGAAGCACCCTGGTTGACTCTGATGAAACTATTCAATGGACTGGTATTTGAGAACCTTTCTAGAAGATGGGAGAAGCCATGAGAGTGAATGAATGAGATCAATCAGAAAAAGAAGTGAATATTCATCTAGAGGTAAATCTAAGGAAATAAATCCAATAAGAGGTAGGAAGAAGATCCATGTTAAAAAATAAAAGTGAATCTAGACACAGACCTTATATTTTTATCACAAAAAATGAACTCAAAACGGATCACAGACCTAAATGTAAACTGCAAAACTACAAAACTCCTAGAAGATAATGTGGGGAAGTAGAAATAATTTTTCCTCTCCCCTTTTAGGTTCTTGGCTGAGATCCCTCCGTAATGAAAAGACAGGTTAATGGGAGAAAAACAAACACATTTAGTAAATTGTATACCTTCTATATTCAAGGGAGATATCCAAGAACACTGAATAACTCTCCAAAATGGCCCAAGTCACCACCTTAGATGCCGTCTGTAGTTAAAGACAAAAGATGTTGCGGTCTCCCCCTACCCCCCAACCCAGGCCAGTTATGGGAGGTGACCAGCAAAAGCACAGTAACCAAGGGTAAGGTTGTTCTGCAGATTTAATTCACTGCCTTCTCCATCAATAAGTGTTTCCAGAGATTTAGAATCACCCTTCTCTTCTAGGTACAGAGAGGGAGATACCCATACAAATAGAGATTTCCCTTAGAAATATAAATGTCTCCTACAAAAGGAGCTTTTGTACTTCTACTCAGTTTTCAGGGCTTTTCCTATGTTTGCTGTTTCTTAAAAGTATCAGCCTAAAATAATCCTCCTGCCAAAGAGGCATATTTTGGGGTGACAGATTCTGCTCCCCTTCAATAACAAAGGACAAAATCTAGAGGACCTTGGGTTTGTTGGTGACTTTTTTTGTTTACTATGCGCCAGATCTTAGTTGCAGCATGAGAGATCCTTAGTTGCAGCATGTGGGATCTAGTTCTCTGACCAGAGATTGAACCCAGGCCCCCTGCACTGGGAGCACTGGACTACCATGGAAGTCCCTGGTAGTGACTTTTTAGATAAAATACCAAAGGCGTGATTCAAGCAAGAAAGAATTGATAAACTAGACTTCATTAAAGTTTTTAAAATTAAAAACTTCTGCTCTTTGAAGGACAATTTCAAGAGAATTAGAAGCCACAGATTGGGAGAAAATATTTGCAAAAAAATGTATCTGATAAAGAGCTATTACCCCAAATATACAAAGAACTCTTAAAACTCAACAATAAGAAAACAACCCAATCTTAAAAATTGGTCAGGGGACTTCCCTGGCGGTCCAGTGGTTATAGACTTCACCTTCCAATGCAGGGGGTGAGGGTTCGGTTCCTGGTTGGGGAGCTAAGATCCCACATGCCTTGTGGCCAAAAAACCAAAACATAGAACAAAAGCAATATTGTAACAAATTCAATAAAGACTTAAAAACAAAAAAAAATTGGTCAAAGACCTTAGTAGACACCTCACCAAAGAAGATATAGAGATAGTAAGCATAAAAAAATTAATTAACAGCAACTTCGGGCTTCCCTGGTGGCACAGTGGTTAAGAATCCGCCTGCCAATGCAGGGGACACGAGTTTGATCCCTGGTCCGGGAAGATCCCACATGCCGCGAAGCAACTAAGTCCGTGTACCACGACTACTGAGCCTGAGCTCTAGAACCCGAGAGAACTTCACAACTACTGAAGCCTGTGCAGCTACAGCCTGTGGTCCGCAACAAGAGAAGCCACCGCAATGAGAAGCCCATGCACTGCAACGAAGAGTAGCCCCTGCTCGCCACGACTAGAGAAAGCCCGCGTGGCAGCAAAGAAGACCCAACACAGCCAAAGATAAAATAAATAAATTAAAAACAAAAACAGAAACTTCAATTAAATCGAGTCGGGGGACCAGAATGAGACGCTCTCATGCCCTGTGACAATAGCAGCGCCCAAGAGGAAGAAGAAAGACTCCTTCCCTGGCAAGGACTCAACCAATGAAAAGCCATGAACTCTGTTTATTTTACTGTTTATTTTAGCCCTCCCAACTTCCTTTTACCCTCTATAAAAGTGTTCTCCTTCCCTTGCAGTGCAGGGACTTGCATTTGGCTCACCATGGATGCAGACCCCAAATTGCAATTCTCTGCAGATCCCAAGTAAACCCATCTTTGCTGGAGAAATAACTCGCAGTCTATTTGTTTTAGGTCAACACACGCAACTATATGAAAAGATACTCCACATAATATGTCATCAAGGAAGTCCAAATTAAAACACAACAAGGTACCACTATCACACTTATTACAATGAGCAAAGTCCAGAACACTGACAACATCAACACCGTCAAATGCTGGTGAGGCTGTGGACCAAAAGGAACTCTCATTCATTGCTGGTGGGAATGCAAAATGGTACAGCCAATTTGGAAGAGACTTCAGCAGTTTCTTACCAAATTAAACATACACTTAGTGTATATGATATTTTTGCATGGGATTTTCTTCCCTCATACCAGACAATTCTCCCACTTTCTAGACACTGAGGGGGTGTCCTGCAATTCAATTCAATTCTGACACTAACTACCCAGAATTAGTGCAGACACCCCAGGTTCAGGGCTCAGTCCCATGACAACAGAAAAAAAAAAAAAAAGAAGCACAACCTAGAAGTTGAGAATTATGTTTTATTCGGCAAACTTTCTGAGGGCTTAAGCTTGGGATACAGCCTCTCAGCTAAGCTCTGAGAGACTGCTCAGAAGAGGTAAGGGAGGAACCAGGATATATAGGAGTTTTTGCTACAACAAACAAACAAACAAATCCATGTAGTAGAATGTCAAAAGATTACTGCTAATCACAAAAACAGACATTTCAAGTTAATGAGTTTAGTGCTTTTCTATGTAGGGAAGATGCAAGAGTCAGAGATCATTAAAATCATTCCTTTGATATCTAGGGCCAGTATCCTGTTTTTCACCATCCTGAATTCCTCTCAGGGTGCACCACTGCGGGAACCTGCAGTGGTTGATGGCTTGATGGCAGGCAATATTCTTTGATTACTAAAATGTCAGGCAATATTTCTTTGTCCATAGTCCAAACCCATAGAATGTACAATACCAAGAATGAACCCTAATGTAAACTATGGACTCTGGGTGATTGTGATATGTCAGTGTATGTTCATCAGTTGTAACAAATGTATCATGCTTGTGGGAGACATTGATCATGGGGGAGGCTAGGATGTGCTGGGGGCAGAGTGTATATGGGAAATCTCCATTCCTTCTGCTTAATTTTGTTGTGAATCTAAAACCTAAAAAATAAAGTCTAATAAACAAATTTGAAACAAACAAAAGAACACAAGAAAGAGCAGTCAAAAATGTATGAGAGGAACTCGGAGAGAATCAGGAGCCAGAGGTGGAGGTATTTACTGTCTTCAGTGCTAAAAAGACGATTGAAAATTGTCTCCTGCATTTAGCAATTATGAGGGCATTAACCACTTGGACGATAGAGAAAGCAAGCCTCCAAAGAACTTGTAGAAAAAATGTAAAGACCGTGTTCTTTACTTAATAAAGTATAAAACTAGGGCAAATATTAAAATGAAATGATTACAAACAGCAGCAGCATAGGAGTTCCCTGGCGGAAGTGACTTCTTAAACTGAGTGACTTCTCACAACATCTCAGATTCGGTATTTCTATGTTGAATGGGTTATTTTTCCTCACGGGTGTGGAGAAGTTGCTGGTAAATGCCCACACTCTGCAAATTAGAGAAAAGAGGGAAAAACGTCTTCCATTTCCAGAACCACATAAATTCCGAAGTGTCTCTCATATACATTCTAACTGCCTGTGGATAGAATTTAAGGTCTTTCATGGGATGCTTATTACTCATCCTTCATCATTATCCCTCAGATTCTTTTCTGAAATAAGCCTGATTTCAGTTTTTCGTTCTGATATGCCCATAAGCACACTCATGACTTGTGCTCAAATAAACCTATATTTAGAGAAGCCCTATTCTACAGCCCCTCAAGAAGATCTTCATGACTCTCCCAAAGTGACATCTTTCTTCCAGTTATTATAACAATACAGTGCTCAAAACTTTCTTCCAAGAAAGAAAAAAACCCTCACTAGCCTTGTAACAGGGGAGAGCTAAGTCGGACTCCATGTTTCTTGGACTTTAACCTTTGCTTTTCGTTGCTTTTGTTATTATCATCATACATAGTGGCCTGCCTCGGAACCCTGCCCCTCTGCCTGAATGTTAAAGTGCCTCTGTTCAGCTCACAGGGAGACAACCTGACCAGGCGCACTTGTGGAAGGCTGCAAGAAACAAGAAATGAACACATCCCCTCCACAAGGCTGGCCATTCCAGGGGATATTTGCAAAATTTATGGCCTTTTTACTTTACTTCCTCATCTCCTCCCCCTCTCTGTACTATAAAAGAAACTGGCATCCAAACCTGGATAAGATGGTTTATCAGAGGCACTAGTCTGCCACCTTCTCGGTCAGCTGGCTTTCCGGATAAAGTCATCTTCCTTGCCTCAACACCTTGTCTTGGACCCGGTAACAGCCTCACCTGGTTCTAATTACTACAAGCAGGACAGCCTTTCACAATCTCTGCTCCTACATGACTTAACAGCTACAGGGTGGTTCTACCTGACAGTTAAGTGATGTTCACCAGTGATCAGTAAATTAGTTATTAATGCTTTCTTTCCTTTTTTAAAAGCACATTTATCATCAATTCAGTGGTTGTTTTTTTTAAATTGAAGGATAATTAGCAACTTCATAGGGAATTAAGTAATAAGAAAATGACTTTTTTAAAATGGAATTTTCTTGGGGAAGAGACAGCATTTAACAAACATTTGTCAGGGTCAAACAAAGGATGGACAGGCATCAGTTAGTCTATAAGGATGGAGTCATAACAACTAAAACTTGGGGGAAAAGGTACTTCCCAACTCCATCCCCTCCCCACATTTCCCCTCCCTCATTTCACAGTTAAGAATGATGAGAACCAAAGGAGTGATATAATTTACCCAAGGTCACACAGCAAGATAAGAAAAGAGCCAGTCCTGGAATGAATGCTAGTTATGTCTTTCCTCTGCAGTCCCCCAAAGAGTGTAGATCCCTCAGTACCGGCTGGGAATGGATTTGCCTTTTTGTATATAACTTGACCCACACTATATCTAATTTTCTCCTGAGACCCCTTGCCTAGGACAGCTACGCTTAATGTATGTCCTTCATTGAAGAGTGAGTGGGGGAAGAAAAACTCCGCTGGGTTGCGGGAGCTTTGCAGTCTAACTCACCATCTTGGATCTATAGCAATACAGCCCAGATGAGAGGATACTAAAAAGATTTAGGAAAGATGCAGTGATTCTTCCATTTGGTTGCTGCTCTCCAGAACACTTCTAAAGACGATATTAATTGTTACCATGTATTAAGTACTATTTTCTGGCACTATGCAGAGCACTTTATAGGCATTATCTGATAAACAACTTTGGGAAGAGGTACTATTATCATCTTACAGATGAGAACAAAGGCTTAGGAAAGTTAAGTCCCTGACCCAGGACTAGGCAACTAGGAAATAACTGAACCAGCTTTAAACCCAGATTTGTCTGACTTCCAAGACCCATGTTCTTAATTACTAAGATATCTGAGAAGATGGACTCCAGTGGAATGCATTTCTCTCTTCTAGGGAGAAGAAAAAGCCATCCTGAATGTTGTGACTTGTTGTCTGTCATGATAATGTCATCTTCATTTGTTTGACACGATATTTTGCAGGTCCTTTCATACGCATTTTCTCTTTGGATCTCTGCAACAACCCAGTGAGGGAGCTGGGGAAAGGTATGATTATGCGTTTTTAAACAGCCCTATCTATAACTGCTGGGTATCAGTAAGTACCCGATCAACTCCAGAGGCTAAACAAATAGAAGATCAAAATCTGTATGATTTCTGTATGATGAATGTTCAGGGTAATCTGAGTGACCAGCTGGGTGTGAGGCAGCCTGGGGATGTGGGAAACACACTATTGGGAGTCTGGCTGGCTGTGATAGGGACCTATCTCTCTGTATCTGTCTGGTGACTTAGAGACTTACTAACCTGCCCACATGCACACAGGTAATGAACCCAAACCATCTGTCTCTACAGACCCTGCTATTCCCCATTCCCTTACTTCAGTTATCTTTCATGTTCTAATAACTCTGTAGTCTATATCTCTCTAGCTCAGATCTTTCTCTTGAACTCCAAATCAGTTTTCCCTGTTTTTAGAATATCTAGATGTTCCACTCAAAATCAGTTAAAATTGATTTTTAAATATTTAAATTAAAATCAAGTCTAAAATTGAGTTGACTTTATCACCGCTTCACCCCACTTCAATTTTCTCCACTTTTTTACCTTCCTCCTTCTCTCCCATCCTTTCTCTCTTTCATTATGCAACATGAAATAAGCACCTACTATAGGCCAACCACTATGCTGATGGCTTGGGACACAATTATGTGCAGTAACAGACAATATCTCATCTCGTGGATGAGATAGACATCAATCAGGCAAAGCAAGCATGGATACTAGGGGGGCTAATTAATTAAGGGTTTGCATATTTGGGAAGTCAGGGAAGGCTAGTCTGAGGGAGTGACACTTAGTCTGAAAGTTGAAGGGAGTAGGAGAAAACAGGTGGGAAGAACAGTCTATGAAAAGGGAACACCAGGTGCACAGACCTTGTGACAAGTACACAGAGTGAGAGTTGGCAGGTGGGACTGTAGCACAAAGGTTGAGAGGGAGAGCGATGGAGGCCATGGAGAGCCTGGCTGAAAACCTTCAAGGATTCCAGCAGCTTTTAGAATAAAAGGAGGATATACAGCACCACTTCATTCCCTTTTTCTCATCATGATACCACAGGGCCTTTGCATATACTGTTCCCTCTTTGCACTTGGATCTTCATTCTTTGTTCTTTCTTTAGTATTATCTCTGAATATTTGCTATATATATATTAGGCACTATGCTAAATTTTTTTCATATTACCTACTTTAATCCTCATAATCATATAAATTAGAAAATCTATTATTTCCATTTTACAGGTGAGGTCACTGGGACAGAGAGATTGAGTGACAAGCCCAGAATCACAACAACTTGTGGCGGGTAGAGTAAGGTTTGCAACGGCACTGGGCTTAGTCCAGATTCAACGCGCTGAACTGTTATGTTCACTGCTGTCAGTTCACCTCCATCTCAGCTGGTCACCACCTCTTCATCCTTCTGTCTCTGCTAAACTTCAATTTCCTTAGGAAATTTTCCTGCCCTTCCTGACTAGATCAAATCCTACTATTGCAAGCTCTCGTTACCCTCTTCCTCTCTGGTATCAAAGCTGGGATTTTAAACTCAATTGGTCACAATCAGTCACCAGTAGTAGACTGTGAACTCCATGAAGACAGGGTCTAATTTTTAATCTCATTATTGTAGTCCCTTTTCCTAACAAAGTGCTTGTCAGTTATTAAATGCTCAATAGATATATAGCTACTGGGTGGATATATGGATCCATATATCTTTGACAAGAGTGTCATAGTACTGTACGTTCTTTTTTAACCTAACAACTTAGTTCAGGCTGCTATAACAAAGCACCAGAGTCTGAGTGGTTTATAAACAACAGAAATTTATTTCTTAAGTTCTGGAGGATAGGACGTTCAAGGTCAGGGTGTTGGGACAATCAGGTTCCAGCAAGGGCCCCCTTCCAGGTTGCAGACAGCCGATGTCTTGTTGTGTCCTCACATGGAGGAAAGAGAGCTCTGGCATCTTCTTATAAGGAGACTTATCCCATTCATGAGGGCTCCACCCTCATGACCTAATCACCTCCCAAAGGTCCTACTTCCAAATACCATCACATTAGGATTAGGGTCTCAACATATGATTTTTGAGGGAACACAAACATTCAGCCCATAACATCTAACAATGTCTTTTTAAAGTCAGTAGTACCACTTTTAAGCTTCAGTTATCTCTACATGCCAATCTCATTGCTAAGTGCTCTGTGTTCATGATCTCCTTTGATTCTACATATGAAGGAACTGAGGGTCTGAATGAGGTCCAATAAATTGCCCCAGGACACCCAATTGGTCAATGGTACAACAGGACATGGTTCCAGGTCTGTCTATATCTAAAGCCTTTACTCTACAGCACTGCCATGTTACCTCCACTCCTATAACCATTTTTCCAAGTCACCAATCTACTGCAATATCAGTGCTGACGGCACCATTGTATTCGCTCTAGGGATATAATAACTGTTTAACAGATCCATATTTATTTGCTTTTAGGTTGTTTTGATTTTTTAACATCATAAAGAAAGCTGTGATGCACATTCTTGTATGTTTGTACTCTTGCGTGATTATTTCCTCAGGATAGTTGGTGGTAAAAAAGTCAGAAGTTTTGATTCATATGGCCAAATTGGCAGCAGTAGAATTTGAGATTTTAGTAGTGGATTCTAATACCTGCCTATTTGCCAAGAGGGTATGTTTTGCCATTGGCCAACAAAGAAAAACATGACATAAAAATATTCTTTGCATTTTCATTAATTTATCCTGGAGTACAGAGAAAAAGGATAAAATCCACTGCGGCCCTTTCTTTGTACCTAATTCTCAAGGCTTTTTTTTTTCTTTTTGCGGTACGCGGGCCTCTCACTGTTGTGGCCTCTCCCGTTGCGGAGCACAGGCTCCGGACGCGCAGGCTCAGCGGCCATGGCTCACAGGCCCAGCCGCTCCGCGACATGTGGGATCTTCCCGGACCGGGGCACGAACCCGTGTCCCCTGCATCGGCAGGCGGACTCTCAACCACTGCGCCACCAGGGAAGCCCACAAGGCATATTTTTTAAGTACAGAATTTAGTATGTGCTCCAACTTAAGACAGATAAATAGGAGTACTTGTAGCAAAAACAGGCTGCTTTTGATTTGTTTAGTGTTTACTATGTATCCTGAACACATTTTTCTCTAATGTATCTCTATAAACCTTTAATTGTTTTGCGTAATCAAATTCTTAATGCTGATGAAATTCTATACCTAAAATAACTTTTATGACCAGCATCTCAACTGCATTTTTCATCTTTAAGACCTTTGGGAAGGGGTTAGAGAACATGAATAAACTTGCTACAGAAAAGATTAGATAGATAGACAAGAAACAGAATGACGCCTTTTTATTCCCAAAGATTTAGGAAACTGCTATGTTCTTGGATCTTTCCCCTTTAAAGCAGGTGGATAGTTTTAATTTTTCTGGAATGCTCTTTTTGACCCTGATGAAAAGTAGCTGACTGGAAGAGCAGCAGAAGGTTAACATTTGGTTTCACGACCGATATAATGCTCTAAGTGACAACATTCTGTCTACCAAACAAGCCAAGATTTGTGTTTCTCTGGAGAGGTCAAGAAAGGGCATATTTTCTCATATGATAACCTTTAAAACCCTCTTGCTTTTCACTGAATTTTAAGGTTTGCCTTGTGCCTTATAGATGTGAGTGCTCCTAGGAATTGGAAGAGTTTTCAAAAATATTTTTTTCCTGGAAGTGTGATATTCTAACAAAGGCCAGGCTGCTGATTCCCTGAAGTGCTAGGAATCCTCGTAGGGACAGAAGTTCAAATGTTTGTCCTCTGGCTTGGAGCCAGTGAACACAATGGCAGGGAACTTTGATGGAGACCTTGAAAATGCTTGATGGGGTGGATGCAGTTTAAGAAGCAGGATATGGGGGTTACAGCCTATGGCGGAAATGGCCATCCTTGTCATTCCTCCCTAGGATAGGGCCTAAACATCCTGGAGCACTGACAATCAAAAGTGGAGATATATTGGTCATTCCAGAAACTACATCTTTTTTCCCTAGAGACACTTTTAGATAAGCCATCTAAAACCTCTGGAACTTTGGTTCCTCATATATAGAAAATGGGACTGAGGTATGTGATTTTAAAGGCATTTTCAACTATAAAACTAGGCTACTCTTCAAATTCAGAAACAGAGAATAAGCAAGTCTTCTAGTAACAATACCGTATTTTATTGCTGCTGGAAAGTTGTCAGTATGATAAGCAACCTCTACTCAACTATTACAGATTTTTTCTTTTCCCTCCTGCCCCAACCACTTTAAACACACACACGCACACACACACACACACACACACACACACACACACACACATATACACACACACACGGTCTCTCTCTCTCTCTCTCATAAACTGTTTAAAGCATATTTAATTTTATCGTAGTAAGTCAAGAATCTTAAAACAGGACTTCCCTGGTGGTGCAGTGGTTAAGAATCTGCCTGCCAATGCAGGGGACACGGGTTCAATCCCTGGTCCAGGAAGATCCCACATGCTGCGAAGCAACTAAGCCCGTGCACCACAACTACTGAGCCTGTGTTCTGGAGCCCGCGAGCCACAACTACTGAAGCCCATGCACCTAGAGCCCATGCTCCGCAACAAGAGAAACCACCGCAATGAGAAGCCCGCGCACCGCAACGAAGAGTAGCCCCTGCTCGCCGCAACTAGAGAAAGCCCGCGCCCAGCAATGAAGACCCAACGCAGCCAAAAATAAATAAATAAATAAATAAATAAATTTATTAAAAAAAAAACAATCTTAGAACAGAAAGGGATATAGGGAGATAGAAGAAAGAGATGCCTTGATTGTGGTATCTGAGTTGGGGTTTATAAGACTGTTTCTTTTCTTCTCTCTTCTGATCTTCCTCTTATCATCACTTTTCTCTTTTCTATACTCCCTTCCCTTCTTTCTGCATTCAAAACCTCCAACATGTTGACTGAGATTCTTAATTTAAAAAAGCTACTGGTATTTAGCCAAATCTTTCTACTGCATTTTTCAATGAGGAGAGCTTTGGCTTTTGGCCTAAGTTGACCACAGTCTTTGTCAATAGTTTAGAATTAAAGAGATTTTTGCTTTCTGATGTCAGGGCCTTTCTGGAAACACCAAAAAATAAAGTCTCAGCTGGTACTTGGACCAATTCTAACAGGTCCAAGTTTTTCCCTCCTCTCCTGCTAGTAAGGGAAAGAGTGATGGGAATAATAATGAAAGCTTTGTGGTATTGGAAATCTCCCCAGTTTTAACCTCAAAAGTTTTAGTCAAGTGTAACTTGCTTTTATGTAAGAAAATGTCATTATTATTAAAAATATACACACTGAAAAATTAGAAGTGAAATGTCATAACATCTGTAATTTATATTAAAATGGTCAATAATATTATAATAGCTTTGTACAGGGACAGATGGTTACTAGACTTACTGTGGTGATCATTTCATAATGTGTGCAAATGTCAAATTGCTGTATAGTACACCAGAAAGTAACATGATATTGTACATCAACTCCACTTCAATTTTAAAAATGAATAAAAGAAAATATTTCATAAAAACATGGAAGAGGCAAAATGTGGCAAATTGTTAATCTCGACAGTGGGTATATGGCATTTGTTATACTACTTTTTCTTATTTTCTGTACAGCTGAAATGTTTCACACATATTTCACACACATTTCAAAATTTCATACACATAACAAAAAGTGAATGAAAAAGTAACCTCATCTTCATAAATAAGAAACCAAAGACTTAACTTAATTTGGTATCCTCTCCTCCTATGCAAACTTGCTGGATCTTCAAAATCTCTCTGTTATGTTACTGGCTCCACTTACTCAGCTGATCCAAGAGAAGTAATCACTATCAAAACAAGTTTAATTTTATGAAGGCCTTGACTGCAAGTTGGAAGGCCAATTCACTGGGGGAGAGAAACAGAAACTTCTCTTCACTGTTTTTATCTTGCATTCTCCAACTGATTCTGGCACTCCTGCTGTTCTTTGGGGGAGAAGAGCAAAGGAAAGAAAGGGGAGGCAAGGGAGCATGATGACATCTCACCAGGATGTTCACTTGCCTAGGAGAAGTAAATAAAATAAACTTTTCTGAAGAAAAACAAAACACACCCAACCTAATTAAGCTTAAAAGCTTTTGTACATCAAAGAAAGCCATAAACAAAATGAAAAGACAACCTAGAGAATGGGAGAAAATATTTGCAAATGATGCAACTGACAAGGGATTAATTTCTAAAATATACAAACAGCTATACAACTCAATAACAAACAAACAAGCAAACAAAAACCAAACGACCCAATCAAAAAATGGGCAGAAGACCTAAATAGTCATTTCTCTAGACGAGATTGGGCATGTTCAGGATGGAATGGCTGTAGACAGACATTTCTCCAAAGAAGACATACAAATGGCCAACAGGCACATGAAAAGATGCTCAACATCGCTAATTATTAGAGAAATGCAAATCAAAACTACAATGAGGTATCACCTCACACCAGTCAGAATGGCCATTATCAAAAAGTCTACAAATAACAAATGCTGGAGAGGATGTGGAGAAAAAGGAACCCTCCTACACTGTAGGTGGAAATGTACATTGGAACAGTCATTATGGAGAACAGTATGGAGGTTTCTTAAAAAACTAAAAATAGAACTGCCATATGATCCAGCAATCCCACTCCCGGGCACATATCTGGAGAAAACTATAGTTTGAAAGGATACATGCACCCCAATGTTCATTGCAGCACTATTTATAATTGCCAGGACATGGAAGCAACCTAAATATCCATCAACAGGAGAAGATGTGGTATATATATATATATATATATATATATATATATATATATATATACACATACACACACAATGGAAAATTACTGAGCCATAAAAAGGAATGAAATAATGCCATTTTCAGCAACATGGATGGACCTAGAGAATATCATACTAAATAAAGTAAGTAAGGCAGAGAAAGACAAATATCATACAATTTCACTTATATGCGGAATCTAAAAAATTGATAGACGTGAACTTGTTTACAAAACAGAAATAGACTGACAGACATACAAAACAAACTTATGGTTACCAATGGGGAGAGCAGAGGTGGGGGTGGGAGGTTGGGGAGAGAGATAAATTAGGAGTTTGGGGTTAACATACACGCACTACTATATATAAAATAGGTAAACAACAAGGACCTACTGTATAGCACAGGGCACTATACTCAATATATTGTAGTAACCTATAATGGAAAAGAATCTGAAAAAGAATATATATATGTATAGCTGAATCACTTTGTTGTACACTTGAAACTAACACAACATTGTAAATTAACTCTACTTCAATAAAAAAATAAATAAATAAGATTATTAAAAAAAACAAACAAGCATCCCAAATGGCTGTGGGACAGGTCTTTCCCTATTAATGCCTTGGCACATTTGTCAAAAATCAACTGATCATAAACATAAGGGTTTATTTCTGGACACTCAGTTTACTCTGTCATTTTATGTCTATCTTTATGCCAGTGCCACATTGTATTGATTCATGTAGTTTTGTACTGAGTTCAGAAGTCATGAGGTATGAGTCTTTCAATTTTGTTCTTCTTTTTTGAGATTATTTTTTAATTCTGTATGAATTTTAGAGTCAGCTTGTCAATTTCTTCAAAGCCAGCTAGGATTTTGATGGGGATTATGTTGCAACTGTGAATCAATTTGAGGGGTGTCACTATCTTAGCAATATTAAGTCTTCTGATCCATGAACATGGGATGTCTTTCCATTTACTTAGGTCTTTAATTATTTTCAGCCATCTTTTGTGGTATTCAGTGTACAAGTCTTGCACTTCTTTGCTAAATTTATACCTAAGTAATTTGTTCTTTTTGATGATATTGTGAATGGAATTATTTTCTTCATTCTATTTTCAGAATTTTCATTGCTAGTCTATAGAAATAGAATTGATTTTTTTTTTTTTTTTTGCAGTACGCGGGCCTCTCACTGCTATGGCCTCTCCCATTGCGGAGCACAGGCCTGGATGCACAGGCTCAGCGGCCATGGCTCACAGGCCCAGCCGCTCTGCGGCATGTGGGATCCCCCCAGACCGGGGCACGAACCCGTGTCTCCTGCATCGGCAGGCAGACTCTCAACCACTGCACCACCAGGGAAGCCCTAGAATTGATTTTTGTATATTGATCTTGTATTCTGAAATTTTCTTGTACTCTTTTATTAGTTCTAATAATTTTTTAGTGGATTCCTTAGGATTTTTTATATACATGATCATGTCATCTATAAATAGAGATAGTATTACTTCCGCCTTTCCAATCTAGATGTTTTTACTTATTTTCTTGCCTAATTGCCCTGGATGTAACCTCCAGTACAATGTTAAATAGAAGTGAGAAGTGTAGATATCCTTTTCTTTCTTGTTCCTGATTTAAGGGAAAGTATTTAGTCTTTCACTGTTGTATATAAATGTCTTAGCTGTGGATAGTTGAGGAAGGTCCTTTCTATTTCTATTAGATTGGCCTAAAGTTCATTCGGGTTGTTCTGTAACATCTTACAGAAAAACCCAAACGAACTTTTTGGCCAACCAATAGTTGAATGTTTTTATCAAGAAAGGGTGTTGTAGATCAGTGGAATAGGATAGCAAGTCCAGAAATAAAACCATGTACTTATGGTCAATCTATGACACAGGAGGCAAGAATACACAATGGAGAAAAGACAGTCTCTTTAATAAGCAGTGCTGGGAAAACTGGACAGCTATATGTAAAACAATGAAATTAGAACATTCTCTAGCACCATATACAAAAAGTAAACTCAAAATGGATTAAAGACCTAAATGTAAGGCTGGATACTATAAAATTCCTAGAGGAAAACATAGGCAGAACAGTCTTTGACATAAATCACAGCAATATTTTTTTGGATATGTCTTCTAGAGTAACGGAAACAAAAGCAAAAATAAACAAATGGGACCTTATTAAACTTAAAAACTTTTGTACAGCAAAGAAAACCATAAGCAAAACAAAAAGACAACCTACAGAGTGGGAGAAAATATTTGCAAATGATGCAATCCACAAGGAATTAATTTCCAAAATATACAAACAGCTCATACAGCTCAATATCAAAAAACCAAACAATCCAATCAAAAAATGATCAGAAGACCAAAACAGACATTTCTCCAAAGAAGACATACAGGAGACCAACAGGCACATGAAAAGATGTTCTACATCGCTAATTATTAGAAAAATGCAAATCAAAACTACAATGAGGTATCACCTCACACGAGTCAGAATGGCCATCATAAAAAGTCTAAAAATAATAAATGCTGGAGAGGGTGTGGAGAAGAGGGAACCTTCCTACACTTTTGGTAGGAATGCAAATTGGTGCAGCCACTATGGAGAACAGTATGGAGATTCCTTAAAAAACTAAAATAGAGTTACCATATGACCCAGCAAAGCTCCTTGGCATATATTCAGAAAAGACAAAAACTCAAATTCAAAAGGATACATGCACCCCAGTGTTCACTGCAGCACTATGTACAATAGCCAAGACAGGGAAGCAACCTAAATGTCCATTGATAGATCGATAGATGAATGGATAAAGATGTGGTATATATGTGGTACACACACACACACACACACACACACACACACACAATGGAATATTACTCAGCCATAAAAAAGAATGAAATAATGCCATTTACAGCAATGAGGATGGACCTAGAGCTTGTCATACTAAGTGAGATAAATTAGACAGAGAAAGACAAATATATGGCATCACTTATATGTGGAATCTAAAAAAGTAATACAAATGAGTTTGCTTACAAAAGAGAAATAGATTCACAGACATAGAAAACAAATTTAGTTACCAAAGGGTAAAGGGGGGAGGGATAAATTAGGAGTTTGGGATTAACATATACACACTACTATATATAAAATAGATAAACAGCAGGGACTTACTGTATAGCACAGGGAACTATACTCAATATCTTGTAATAGCCTATAATGGAAAAGAATCTGGAAAAGAACATATATATATATATTATATTATATATTTACAATTTATGTATGAATCACTTTGCTGTACACTTGAAATTAACACAACATTTGTAAATCAATAGAAAAAAAAGTGTTGGATTTTTCAAATGTCTTTTCTTTTTTTAAAATTAATTTATTATTTATTTTTGGTTGCATTGGGTCTTTGTTGCTGCGCACGGGCTTTCTCTAGTTGATGTGAGCGGGGGCTACTCTTCGTTGTGGTGCGCGGGCTTCTCATTGCGGTGGCTTCTCTTGTTGCGGAGCACAGGCTCTAGATGCGCGAGCTTCAGTAGTTGTGGCAAGTGGGCTCAATAGTTGTGGCTCACGGGCTCTAGAGCGCAGGCTCAGTAGTTGTGGCTTAGTTGCTCCTCAGCATGTGGGATCTTCCCGGACCAGGGATCGAACCCGTGTCCCCTGCATTGGCAGGCGGATTCTTAACCACTGTGCCACCAGGAAAGTCCTCAAATGTCTTTTCTTCATCTACTGAGATTATCGTTTCTTTGTCCTTTATTCTATTTTATAGTGTATTATACTAATTGATATTCATGTATTAAACCACCCTGAAATTCCTGGGATAAATCTCATTTGGTCATGGTATATAATATTTTTGTAGATTACTGAATTCAGTTTGCTAGTATTTTGTTGGGAATTTTTTTGCACAGATATTCATAAGGGATATTGGTCTGTATATTTTTCTTCTGATATCTTTTTCTGGTTTTCAGAGTAATTCTGGCCTCATAAAATGAGTTGGAAAGTTTTCCTGTCTCTCCTATCTTTTGGAAGAGTTCGTAAAAAATTAATATTAATTTTCCTTGAAATGTTTAGCCGACTTCACCAGTAAAATCATCTGAACCTGGTCTTTTATTGGTGGGAAGATTTTAAATTACTAATGTGATCTCTTTTCTTATTATAGGCTTATTTTCTACTTTTTCTTGAGTCAGTTTTGGTAGTTTGTGCCTTTCTAGGAATTTGTCCATTTCCTCTAAGTTATCTAATTTTCTGGTATACAGTTGTTCATAGCTTTCCTTATAATCCATTTTATTACATTAAGGTTGGTAGTAATGTGCCCTCTTTCATTCCTGATTTTCGTAATTTTCTTTTTCTCTCTTTTTTTCTTGGTCAATCTAGCTAAAGGTGTGTCAATTTTGTTTATTTTGTCAAAGAACCAACTTTTGGTTTCATTGATTATCGTTTTCCTGTTCTCTATTTCTATTTCTCTATTTCTGCTTTAATCCTCATTACTTCCTTTATTCTGCTAGCTTTGGGCTTAGTATGCTCTTCTTATTCTACTTCGTTAAGGTATAAAGTTAGCTATTGATTTGAAATCTTTTTTTAATGTAGGCATTCACAGTTATATTTTTAGGGAAGGAATGTGGACTATTTTGGGCCTGAAGAAGATGTAATAGTTTGACAGAAACCTACCAGTAAAACTGAATTATAATTTTACTTGGATGTTTTTGCTTAGCCTCTGATTCCATGGCAGACAATCATCCAAAATGCACAGGTTAAATACATACAGCAGTGAGCTTTTGTTTTAGCAGTTACAATTATTGAAAGAGTTCATATAATTTTTAATTTTGAAGGGTGATTTACTTGATGAATATTGTGAAACATTCTCAAACCTGTCACGTGTAGTAATTCTGCAGTCTGAGAAATTGTTACTGGCTTTTGCAAGCATGGCAGAAATTTAATAAACTGTCGCCAAACCATTTGCTTGTTTGAATGCCAAGGTTTCCTTCCCCACATCACATGCAGTGTCCTGCTGCCAACAGTTATCAAAATACTCCCACAGTTGTCACAGAAAGAAATGTTCAGGGAGTTACTATTTCTTTATTCTTGTTGTCCCTGTATTTCATTGCTTTTGCCACGTCTACTTGGAGAGTTATTTGAATAACTCGAGTAATGTCAGTATAGAGCAGTTAGACACTAAGTAATGGACTGAAAAAATAAGAATGTCTGAGACATAGCTATAGATATATAGATACAGAGTGCAGCAAGATCTGGAAGGATGGCTTTCATACTTTACTCTCTATATGTTCCTAATGTTTGGATTTTCATAGAGAGACTATCGTTTGTGTAATGTAAAACAGCAATAAAAAATGTCAAAGTAGTTGAGAGGGAGTCCAGAGGAAAACACTAAGAAAAGTCTAATTAGATCAACTCATTCTAATCAAAGATATGCAATCATTTGACACAAGCCTTTATAATAGGATTTAGAGATACAATCCAGCTCTCTGAACTACAGATTGACAGAAGCTGAAATTATTGGCTCTGAGTTTGCATTTTCTTTGATGACTCCAGCAAATAAATGCCAGACTCGAACAGGCGAATGCCTGGCCAGGTTAAGAAAGCTCTTGCATCTGAAGCACGAAAGGTGCAAGATTGGAGGGTGTGACCTTGGACCTCAGTTGCAAATTCAAAGATTTGGGGAAAGTGTAGCTTTTTACCACTATGATAATATTCGAAACTATCATCTGGAATAAACGTATCTCTGCTTTGTCTTGTATGTTAATGGCTTTGGTGGACACTTTGGAAGCACTTATCAATATTTCAAATGATATACATTTGACCAAGCAATTCCACTGCTAGGAAGCTCTTCTATAGGAATACTTATACCAGTGCGCAGATTTTTAGATACATAGATACTCATTGCTGCAAAATATTTCAAATATCCTAAGTGTATCTCAAAGAAAGTATGGTTATGTAAGTTATGGTCCAACTGGCCCAAGGCCACAGGGCTAAGAAGTGGAGATCTGGGATCTAACTGATGCTTTTACTCCTCACGATACTGTATTTCCTGAGTTAGTCTGTGGGTGAAGGTGGCTTTGGGTGATCAGGACTCAGCTTGTGTGTTTTTCCCAGGGAAGGTCAAGATTGGATGGTGGGCAGAGGAGAAAGGACAGGCAGATGTCATAGCCAAGGGATAAGGAATAAGACGGGGGGAGTCAAGAGTTTCAAACAACAATAAAGAGTGGAAAAAAAGGCTATGTATAATTAAGGGAAAGCGATTCTGGAGGAAAGTATTCTGTTTCATCAAAAGAGCATTGCCTTAGTTAATTTTCACCCCACCACCCCAAGAGCATGAACCCTTCACTCTGAAAAGCTCTGAATTTGTAGGTGAGCTTTCTCACTCTGAAACAGGATGGATGGGTGGTGCTGAAGGAGGAGCTTACTTTTGGAGACGCAAGCTTTTATCTGTCCCTCTTCATCAAAGAAAACACATATATTAACATGTGTTTGAGGGATTAGTACCTCTTTGAAACCCTAAGCAAATGGGAGAATTCTTGCAGTGTCCACAACACTATGCAATGAAGGATTTGGTGTGGCTGCTGCAGGGTGGGATGATCCAGAGCATTCTAAAGAACACATGCCAATTTCAGGAGTCCTGGCATTTTTCACATGCCCTGGTGTTCCCCGTCATCCCAGATGCTACGCTAGCATTCTGTATGACCTTGAGCCAAACACTAGCCTTTCTGTAACTTACTTTCTCTATTAAACGAGCTGGGGGTGAGTCGAGTAAATGATCCTTACTATCTCTTCAACTTGTGATTTAATTTATAGTTTTCAAGACTTACTGAATCATTAGTATTTTAAATAAACATTATCTGGTATCTATTAATAAGAGTCAGAAACAAAAACATTGTGTTACTTTCTTAACACAATTTGTATACACACATGCACATACATACATGCATATTTTTTAAAAATGAAAAAGAAAATAATATTACGTACGAGAACTCTATGGCTTGATGATCTGTATCCTTGGTTCTCTCTTTACTATTAGGAAAAGCACTGAAATGATTTTCTTGTGGTATAAAGAAGAAAGGGATGGTTTAAGGAGGAATGGTAGTGGACTATATGTACATCTTTATATTCAACTGCATTTCATTTCTCCAGAAACCCACCAACACATACAGGCACACAGTCAACCCCCCCCCCCCCGCCTGCCACACACCCTCCGCTGCCACCTCAGCCCATTAGAGAGTTGGTAAGGACTGATGTTGAAGTTTAGCTATGGGTTGCACCTGTTTTTTCTCTCTCGTTATTTCTTAGGGGTAGATTGTCTGTCCTCACCTGTCAGGCCAGGTGCAAGCAGAGGGTATTGTGCCCTGATGTGAGATAACTGTTAGAAATGTGCATGTGTGTGTGTGTGTGTGTGTGTGTGTGTGTGTGTGTGTTTAACACGTAGGAAATGTAAAATGCATAGCAAGTGCTTCTTTAACTTCTTAAACACAGCTTATTTTGTATGCTTCACAGACCTCCAAGTACAGGGAGCGTCACTGACTGAGAGTCCCAGCTGCTGACTCTGAAATCCATGGCCGTGTTTGCAGCCACACCCCCAAAGTCTGCTCCCAGCCAAAGACTGGGTGTGGTCAGGACACTACGGCAGGTCCACTCCTGCGAGACTGGGACCCCTCTGGTGGTGGGCTTTGGCTCAAGGACACCCCTCAAAGCCTTGATGACCCCTCTTTAGCCTCCTCTCTACCCTCCTTCCTTCTCTATTTTATGAGGGGTTAGCTTTACCAGGCTCCTCCCCCTTTTCTCTCATAGTTGTTTCCCCTAATAAAACCCTTGCTTGATTAACTCTGTCTTGGTGGTTCTTAGGGGAAGCAGATGAACACAAACTGATAAAAAGTACAGCTTTTCAAGGTAAAGAACCACATGTTTGCTTGCTTGCATTTTGAGTCAAAAAGGGTGGAAAATAAGATTATTTGTTTGGGTTAGCAGACTGAGGCCTCAAGAACTCTCAAGGGTACATAAGAAATTAACAACAGTGGTAACCCCTGTCAGGTTTTGGTTAAGAACTTGTGAATGGGGAAAGAAGCTGGGAGGAAATTTTCCATGGTATGATATTTTTTTTGATTTTCCAAGTGAGTAAATGTATAATAATTTGAAGATGTGAAATCAACTATTTGGATTTAAAAAAAAAACATGTAAATTTGAGAAACAAGAAAGCATCGGCTTTGGAGGTCGATCTGCATTTAAGTCTCAGCTCATCTCGTGATTGTGGGAGAATAACTGTGTTACTGGATTCTAGATTTCAGTGTTCTGTTTCTCGATGGAGACTTTTATAACCTCATTTCCTGGCTCCCTGCAGAAGGCAGACACCTCCTGCCGGACTCCACTGGGCTTGGCTGTGGGACTTGCTGGGGTTAGGGGACTCGGAGGCTGAGTACCAGCTGGATCTGAGCAGAAGCTCTGAAGGGTCCTGATGAGTCCTTGCTCTCTTTTCTTTTTGCCACAGAATCACAAGTCCCAAGCAGGGGCTGCTTTTACAGCGTGGATTCTGGGATAATATTGCAGAGCCCCAGCGGGCGTGTAGCTGCTGCCCCTGACAGGCAGTGTGCGCAAACCCGACTTTTGTGGTTGAAAACTACTGTGGTTATTCCCCCAACTTTTTATTTGGAAAAATTTGAGAATAAAGTTGAAAGAGGGGGACCATCAGCACCTCACTTAGCTTCACCAATTGGTAACATTTTGCCACATTTGCTTCCTTTCTCTTGCTCCCTCTCTATGCTTACTGGACTGTTTGAGAGTTACTTACAGGTGTGAAGATACTGCATCCCTAAATATTTCAACATTATATCCTAAGAACAAAGCCTTTTTCCTATATCAATACAATAATCATATCCAAGAAATATAACATTGATACAATAATATTAATTAGCATACAGTTTATATTCAAATTTCTTTCATAATAATCTCCTTTGTACATTTTTTTCTTTCTGATCCATAACCCAAGCAAGGAGCATACACAGGTACTAGTTGTATGTTTCTTTAATCTCCTTTAATTTAGAGCAGGTCCCTGACCTTTCTTGGTCCATCTTTCACGAAACTGGTATTTTTGAAGAGTACAGGCCGGTTGCTTTATAGAATGGATCATTTTCTGGATATATCTGATTTTTCTTCCTCATAACCCTTTAGATTCAGGGTCAACATTTACGGTAGGAATACTACATGGGTTATTTGTTTATATCACAACAAGGAGGCACAAATAATGTCAAACTGTCCCATTTTGGGTGATGACAAGTTTGACCATGATGTTAAGGTGGTATCCATCAGATTTCTCCATTGAAAAGTTTCCTTTATCCCTTTATGTTTTGTCAGTAATCTGTGGGGTGATATTTGTGAATATCTTGATCCTCAACAAACTTTCCCCATTGGTTTTAGTATCCACAGATGATCCCTTCTTGAATTAAACATTACACTGGTAGTTGCAGAATGGTTGACTTTTCCCCATTCTGTTATTCCTACTCTATGTGTTACCTGGCATTCTTTTGTAAAGAAAAGGTCCTCTCCACTCTCTACTCCCATTTATTTTTGAGTATCACTATGGGCTCATGGATTTTTAGCATACATAACGTTATAATCCTTCATCATTATTCTTTTTGTAATTCAAACTAAATTTGTACAATGGGAGCCCCCTTTGAGCTGGATCCTGTGTCCTTTTAACATGTTTCTTCCTGTCTTTGAGTATTTTCTTGCCTTCTGGCACAATAAGGTGCTCCGAGTTCACCTTCGATATTTACTGTCACAGACCTGATTCTTTTTATTTGGGAGGGAAATTGAAAGAGTGAGACTAAGATTTGGGGAGAGGGATGATAAAGAAGGGGCAAGATAGGAGATTTAGGGTAAGGAAATATTTGGGGGGTTCTTGGCCAAATATCTAACTCAGGTAGGTCTCTCAAGCTCTCCCAACCTGAATTTCCTCTCCTAGAAGATGAAGATTAATAATATGCTTATTGCATGAGTAGGTTGTGAGAAAACCTGATAGATTGGCATGTTCAACATGACTGGCCATACATTCAGTATTTGTTGGACATTATCATTTCTAACATCCTTCCAGCCAAGTTAATTTCTGTGATATTTGTGACTTCCAATCACTGCTTCCTGTGCAATTCATGATTAAACTTGTTTAAATTTATGTTCTGAGGCTTTGTTTAAGTATCACTCTAAAATGTTCTGCAGGCAACTACATGAGGTTAAATGGGGATAGACTCTAAAAGGCTAGCGAAACAAAGATCACCAAGGGATCAAATTTAAGGAGGAAGCAAAAAATACACATTTTTTGCTGATATATACACATCACACATATATATTGATGTATGCATATTTCGTGTTTTGAGATAGTATCTTAATTGAGAGGTGGTCTGGTAAAATGCAGACTGGGTTTAAATCCAAGTTCGGACACTTACTTACATTCCTCATTTAAAAAGTGAAGATAGGGCTTCCCTGGTGGCGCAGTGGTTGAGAGTCCGCCTGCCGATGCAGGGGACATGGGTTCGTGCCCCGGTCCGGGAAGATCCCACATGCCGCGGAGCGGCTGGGCCCGTGAGCCATGGCCGCTAAGCCTGTGCTCCGCAACGGGAGAGGCCACAGCAGTGAGAGGCCTGCGTACCGAAAAAAAAAAAAAAAGTGACGATAATTATACTTTCCCTGTGCAGTTATTGCGAATGTACAATTTGGGTCAAGGTGACAGATCTAACAAGCACAGAGTCTTCTTTTTTTCTTGCAGTTTTATAAATAATGTACAACTCTGTTTAAGGTGTACAGCATAATGATTTGACATGTGTATATATTGCAAAATGATTGCCACAATAAGTTTAGTTAACATCCATCACCTCATAGAGTTACGAAAACAAAATACTTTTTCCTTGTGATGAGAACTTTTAGAATTTCCTCTTTTAGCAACTTTCTAATACACCATATAGCATTGTTGATTATAGTCATCATGTTGTACGTTACATCCCCAGTACTCATCTTATAACTAAGATTGTGCCTTAGGACCACGGTTCCCCAATTTCGCTGCAGGAGGTAAGTCTCACGGTGCCCATCTGTTCCTTAGCCAGTATTGCCACCTGGTGGTGGTGTCTTTCAATTGCAAGTCAAGGAGCAGAGTAGGGAAAGGCCTTGGGCTGAATTTGTCAATTTACACGATTTAAATAAAGCTATAGCAGTAAACAACTTTGAATAAGAGCATTTCCATACTAAACCTCTGGGATGCTTACTTCAATATCAGCAACATCCTAGTCGGACAAAGGAATCAGACACTGCGCTGAATGCAAAGGCATTCAGTCGTTCAACAAATAACATATTGAGCACCTACTGTGTGCCACGCTGCATTCTGGGTGCTTGGGATCCATCAGTGAACAAGAGACAAAAATTCCACCCTTTAACATGGGATTGTTTTAACGTGCTCTCTATATAGTATATAAATTAATCTAGATAATTTGTAAAACGCTCTACGGATTACAAAGTTCCCTCCAACGTCAACAGGACACGTTTTGAGGTCCATATTACTACGGCTAAATAAATGGAGAAGCCAGGCGCAGACCCACTCCAGCTACCCTAAGAACTCACCCTTGCAAAACCGAGAGTTAAGCCAAGAGCTTGAAGATGCCATCGACGTGGCCGGCCGGGCTGACCACGAAAGTAAGAGTAAACAGAAGTCAGCTTTTCTGTTTTTCTCCCCAGAAACATACTTTGAGAGAAACAAGGGTTTTGCTCAGCAGGCGGGGAATCGAACCCGCGGAGGGTGACGACGCGTGTCGGGCTCTGCGGCTCCAAAGGAGACGCTTGTCCCCCTGCAGAGCCCACCGGGTGGCCGACCGGGCGCCGTGGGGCCGAGGACCTCCGGGTCATCCTGCGCGTGCCGGGAACAAGCCGGGCTCTGGACTCCAGACATCCAGCGACTATCAGCGAGGCGCGAGCGCGTCCCCTGGTGGCGGATGCCGCCCGACAGCCCGGCCCGGAACAAAACTGTCCGACGGAACCTGGGGTGCGCGCTCGGAGTTTCCGGGGAAGAAGACGGAGAAGGACTTGCGCGCGGAGGTTCCTAGCGCCGCGGAGGAGGCAATGGCTGTGGGAGTCTGGGGCTTGCGGCTCTGGCGGGCCGCCCCCGGCGGCGGGGCCAGCTGGAGTGAGTTTTAGCGGCCATAGGGTCAGGGAGGGAGGCTTAGAGGATGGTGTCTGCCCAGATTGGGCCCGAGGCGGGTCCTGGGGGGTCCCGCGGGGTTGGAGGCCGAGGAGGGTCTTTTGAGTCCCTGCTGTGTTGGCCGCCCCTTCCCAGCCTTGGGGTACATATCTCGGGACGCGAGAGGGACGGGGAGGGCAGGGGCGGGGCCGCGGGAGGAGCTTGGGGTGCCCCTGGGAGGGAGACCACGTCCCGGTGCAAACGTGTCCTTATTTTTCCATTGGACTCGTACATGCCTTGCCAAATCCTCTGATTTGGGGTTTGGAAAATAAGCTTAGCATTTCTCTCTCTACATATGGAGAGTTTTGGTGTGGGACCTGCAGTCTCGTGGAGCTTTCTTGTCCTCAAGGCCTTTTCAAAGCGACAGTTTTGCTCACGTTTCCAATGACTGGGCTGGTTTTGACTCCACTTCCTGGTTACTTTTTGCCCCTTATTGTAAAGCCCAGATTGGAATACGACCTAGGAAACTGGTGGGAAGTGGCGACCTGATGGTGAAAGAGCAAACTTGAAGTAAAGGCGCGGATCAGGGCAGGCTGCAGTTCTTTTCCGTGGGCGTTTTAATTATTAATATTAGAAAGGGGTTTAAGTTTACTTCTGAACTCATTTTGGTGAACAGCGTTTAAAGTTCCCTTGCCTCCTATTCTTTCCTTGTTGGAGGATGGTGATACGGGAGGGGAACAGGGTGGGGCAATATATTATTTTTTTGGTCAGTATTCACATTTATTGTAACTTCTGCACAGGATTTATAGCGACATCACCTGCTTCTCAACTGTCACCGACCGAACTGACAGAAATGCAGAATGATCTCTTTAACAAAGAGAAAAACAGGCAGCTATCATTAACTCCCCGAACTGAGAAGATTGAAGTTAAGCACGTTGGGAAATTTGACCCTGGCACTGTCTTTGTCATGAATAAAAACATCTCAACTCCTTATAGCTGTGCCATGCGTAAGTAACGAATCAGGGTACCATTTTGAAGATTTTGCATAAATCAGGAGAAGAACCGGTACAGAGGAGACAAGATGCTGTAATTGCTCCCTGAAGTTCCCGGAAGTTCTCCTTTATCTAGCATCTTACTGAGTGTTCACTGCAGGCTTAGCAGTTGAGGGCACTGTGGGTCTTGGAAGGTTGGTGCTGTAACGCATAGGTTGTCCTGGGACTTGCTGGAATCTGGCTGAGTTTAGAGGGCTGTCATTGTTTCCTGCAGGAGGCAGACCTGAAAGCATTGCTACTAGTGTGCTTGCCTCTTTTAGACACACTGTGGTGTAATGGGAGCAGTCACCATGTGAGTCCCATTAAAGGATTTTGGGGTGGAGGGACTGCCCTGGCCTCAGATGAGCAGCTTTTTTTGGCCTTCTTTTCCTTTCCTGCTCTTTATAGCCTAACTTAAGTCTTTTATCTGCTCACCACTTGCCTCTGTGTGTTGTGTCTTTGTTTACATTTACATGTACATGTAGTAAATGTGTGAGTGCATGGGGTGAATGTGATTGGGGTAAAAATATTTGTTGTGTTCATATCTTAAGGGAGGAAACAAGGCCCTGTGTGTGATTTGGTGTGGAAATGAAGGGAACAAGGCCTCTGTGTTATTTTCGATCAAAATGCTTTTGTAGTAGCTTTGATAGAACTGGTAACGTTTAAATTCCAAAAGAACAAAAAGTAGATATGTACACCTACATGCTCGCTCATATATGATTGGCTGCATTGTTCAGATTTTTGGAAAACTCAGTAATGATTCCACTTTAGTTAAAAGCTTAAGCTGACCTGCCGAGTGTGTACTCTCAATCTTCCTTTACTTTGGCACTTGAATTAGTACTTATAATTGCTTGTTTGGCAAGCATTTATTGAACATCTGCTGTAGGATAGGCATTAGGAATACAGAGGAGGCTAAGACAAAGCTCAGGCTCAGGAGTTTTACACACATCACATGTAGAGATGAAGCCTCTGAACCACTCTTAGCATGACCACTGCCCTCAGACTTGCTTGTCACTCATACCGTCAGTCATTCAATAAATTTTATTGAGTACCTAGTGTATTTCAGGCCTGATGCTAGTCTCTAGCTATACTAGCAAGTGAGCAGAAATAGGCATGACCCCCGCCTTATGGAACTTATTTAGACCTGTGGTTTGACCACTTCTGTGAATAGCTGGGTACTCAAAAAACATCTAATCAGAGTTGGAGTTGCATTCTGGAGTCATATAACAGACCAGAGCTGATTGGTTTATGTGTGAATTCATACTGATAATTATTGAATAAAAACTGGTAACTATGGTATTTAACTTGAAGAGTCCATGTTAGGGAAGTAAAGATGGTTTGGGAGCAAGACCCCAAACCCATCTAGAACAGACTTACTGGGATGTATATTTATATATTTTCCCTTCTAAGCTGTGTGTGCATATAGCCAAATATATCCACGATGCTGCTCTCTGAATATTTAAGGGTAGCTCTTGGAAAACTATTTTATTACTTAATAATTGACAGATTAATTTCAAGTTAGACTTAGCCTTAATGATTTTTGTTTGGGTAATTTCATTAATAATTAGCAATACATTGGATGTGTTGGGAATCATTTTTTTTATTGGCGACAAATCTGTTTTTTCTCCCCAAAAAGGACAGCTTGCAGAATCTTGCCTTTCTGTTGTTTTATTTCTTAACGTAGCGCTTAAACATGTAATTTTTCACTTGGGTTTTGTTAGAGTTAGATCTTCAATCTGTTTTAAATTCCTAGATTTAAGTGAGTGGTACTGCAGGAAGTCCATTCTGGCCCTTGTGGACGGACAGCCTTGGGACATGTATAAGCCTTTGACCAAGTCATGTGAAATTAAATTTCTTACTTTCAAAGATGATGATCCGGGAGAAGTCAATAAGGTATTTCTGCCTCTATGTTCTTTTGTACCCCTCCCCCCAGTTTTTTTTCTAGTCTTTTTTTAAATTAAAATCTGTTTCCTATGGAGTTTGAAATGTACAAATCTGGCCAAGGTCAAATGTTGTACTGTACTAGATAATCAGGGTTTTACTTGGTAGATTAGGCATGTTCATAGTTCAAAAATCCTCAGTGGCATTAATGTCTCTGTATTTTGGTTTGAGAAAACTAAATGACATTCATATCTTTGTTCAGCTTGCTTTTATTAATCACCCTGTATATTGCAGTAATTTCATTCTTGTCTTTCACCATCTTTTCTGGATTATTTCAATAACTTTTTAACTCTCCCACCCACCCCACCCCCTTTTTTTTTTTTCCTGCGGTACGCGGGCCTCACTGTTGTGGCCTCTCCTGTTGCGGAGCACAGGCTCCGGACGCGCAGGCTCAACGACCATGGCTTAGGGGCCTAGCCGCTCCGCGGCATGTGTGATCTTCCCGGACCGGGGCACAAACCCATGTCCCCTGCATCGGCAGGCGGACTCTCAACCACTGCGCCACCAGGGAAGCCCCCACCCCCCTTTTTTAATCTGAAAGTCTTCCTTAATAGTCCTGCAAGAGTTTTATTAAATGATGTAAGGATGATGTCACTTATTCCTAAAGAACTTGTCTACCTGGTAACCGTTCATATAACTTTCCCAGCTCTGCGTGGACACTTTTCTCACTCTCGCCTGGCTTTTGAGCTTCACCTTCCACGGCATCTTTCCACTTCGTCTTTGCTCCAGCCACACTGGAGGACTTGGTCACTAATGGTTTCTGTTGTGTTATCCTCCTTGCTTTTGTTGATGCTCTTCGAGTATTTTCTTTCCTCCCTATTAAAACCCTGTTTATCTGTTATAGTTCAATTAAAATGCCATATGCTCTGTGGAACCTTCTCAGTTTCTTCTTGTCAGAATGAATCCCTCTTTTCTTCCGGGCCTCACAACATGCGGCTAGTGTCTCTAGATACAGTAGTTTGATTTTCCCTTGTAATACGAACTGTTGAATGTACTGGATTCTTGGCTCTGTGAAGACAGGGATCATGTCCCTTATTAGATCTTGTCCTTGACTTACATACAGTAGGTATTTAATAAATATTTGTTGAAATGAAATACTTAAAGAAGGAAATGGTAGACATGATAATAGTAGTAGCTAACATTGAACATTTATTGTATATCAGGCACTGTTTTAGTGATTCACAGGTATTAACTCATTTAATCCTCTTTAAAAAAATTCCCATAAAAGGTGCTGTTATCTCCTTTTTACAGATAAATAAACTGAGGCAAAGAGAGGTGTTGTAGCCTGACCAAGGTTACCAGTTTGCTAAGTGGCTGAGCCTGGATTTGCACCTAGGCATTGACCCTGGAGTTCACCAGACATTAAAAACAGTCAAGTCAGATAGATGAAGAAGTGCATTTTGCTACTGGCCTTCAAGGCCTGGGTTTGCATTTATTTTTAGTATATTTGTGTGGTTGTGTAGAACACATTCTGGAGCAGTCTCTGCCATGTGCAACCAAATGAGCCCACTCTTGTCCTCAGATACGGAGAAGAGCTTAGGAAAGCCACGTGCCTAGTTATAGTAGTGCCAGTACAGAGCTTAAGATGGTGTAGGACTTACATTTCTCTTTATGACTCTGGGAAGGTCATTGCATGGATACCCATATTCGGCATGTCCATGGATCAAAATGCTAGTGAGATGGAAGCCCAGTTAATAGTGAGGTTGCTTTGTTATAAATATGAATAACCTAAGTGATATGTGATGTTAGGTATAGGATAGGAGTCATAAATAATTCTTTTTTTAAATTTTATTTATTTATTTATTTTTTTATTTATTTTTTGTGGTACGCGGGCCTCTCACTGTTGTGGCCTCCCCCATTGCGGAGCACAGGCTCCGGACGCGCAGGCTCAGCGGCCATGGCTCACGAGCCCAGCCGCTCCGCGGCATGTGGGATCTTCCCGGAACGGGGCACGAACCCGTGTCCCCTGCATCGGCAGGCGGACTCTCAACCACTGCGCCACCGGGGAAGCCCTATTATTTTATTTTTATTTGTTTATTTTTGGCTGCATTGGGTCTTTGTTGCCATGTGCGGGCTTTCTCTAGCTGCAGCAAGCGGGGGCTACTCTTTGTTGCAGTGCGTGGGCTTCTCATTGCGGTGGCTTCTCTTGTTATGGAGCATGGGCTCTAGACGCATGGGCTTCAGTAGTTGTGGCACGTGGGCTCAGTAGTTGTGGCTCGTGGGCTTTAGAGCACCAGCTCAGTAGTTGTGGCGCACGGGCTTAGTTGCTCCATGGCATGTGGGATCTTCCTGGACCAGGGCTTGAACCCATGTCCCCTGCATTGGCAGAGGGATTCTTAACCACTGCGCCACCAGGGAAGCCTATAAGTAATTCTTAGAAGTTGGCTTCCATTATAAAGCAATTATATTCCAATAAAGATGGAAAAAAAAAAAGTTGGGTTATCCCTCCATATTTATGTATGTTATAAACAGGTATATTTTAATATATTTATTTTACTTTAGCACAAGTTTGTTAACAAGTTAACTTTATACTGGGTTAAAAGTAAAATTACTACTGATAGTAAAACTATTTATTGGTTGATAAACATTATAGTGTCTGGTATCTTATACAAACATTGCTAACCACATGAAGTTGGTGCTTCATTCTTTTGTGGGTTTTGCTTGGTGGTGGTCATGTCATGGTCTGATGGTAACCATTGCTAAATGTGGAGGATGGACAGATATTTGAGAAATGGTTCCTAAGTCAAAAGTCAACCTAAATTTTATATTAAAGAAATGTTAGTAAATCTTGTGTTTATTATGTTTGTGTGCATTTTATTTTTCTAGGCTTATTGGCGTTCTTGTGCCATGATTATGGGCTGTGTGATAGAGAGGGCATTCAAAGATGAATATGTGGTCAGTTTGGTCAGAGCTCCAGAAGTTCCAGGTGATGTACACATATAAATAAATAAATAAACATATATATGTGTGTGTGTGTGTGTCTATATACATATATATATATGTGTGTGTGTATATAGACACACAGACACTTTCTGTAATCTTTGAATATTTTGGTACATATTTTTGTTGTATAGAGTTCACTTCTAATTTAGTCTAATATAAATTACCATCATACATACATTCCATTTATTATGGGTAACAAAATCCATCCTATTACTGTCATATATACCTTCTATTTATAATGGTAAAAGAATCCATTTTATTTCATTACTGGCGGTCAGTTATTAACATAATAGAATTAGAGGAGAATGTTTCTTTTGAATGTGAATTTCATGTAATTATATTGTGTCAGTATTTATTTCTTAGCATTTTAAGTACTTATTTCCAAACAGAATGGGAGGAGGAGATATGAGTATAAATAGACTTCTGTAGAAAACTGTGTTTAGGTGGTACCATTTCACCAGAAATGACCCTGACACTGGGGAGGAATACCATTTTGGGGAGGTGGAACAGTTCACATTCTTTGTAATTTTCCTAAAACTAGGATTTTGCAACAGTATGTGTAGTAGGATCACAACTGTAGTTTTTTTTAAAAAGGTGGAAGTTTATATACCAAAAAATATTTGATTTGGCAATAAATGATTCCAAGCAAAACAAAACAACAAAAAATGAAATTTAGAAGATATTAAAAAAGAAATTAAACATTTCATGTCCATTTAGTTATTCATCTACTTATTAACTATCTTACTCTTTAGGAATTTTTATATCTAGTAACTAATATTTGAGATCTCTATGGTGGTAATATTCCTGAAGAAAATGTGAATGGTTAAAAAATACTGGTGATGTTGGGTTAACAAAAAGGTGAGTTAGTTTTATGGTGGGGGGAAAGTTGGTATAGCTCTGACAAGCAGCTGGAATAATGGTGACAATTTTATAATTTGTAGTGTTGGGAGAGATTGTTGACCCTTCATTTTATGGTCTAAATATTCATTTGTTGCAAGTTAGTAACTTTCTACCCTAACAGATTTGACTTTGCTTTTTATTTTGGTTGGATTTACAGTAATCACTGGAGCCTTCTGCTATGATGTAGTTTTGGATAAGAGACTTGATGAGTGGATGCCAACAAAAGTAAGTCTACTCTTTGGAGTATTAATTTTAGAGTCTGTGCCTTTCTTTGTTAGAACGAGTCCTGTGTTAGTATTGTTGAATGGTACTGCATGTCGAGGATATTAAAAGAATCAGTCAATCTTTATTGTTGCTTTTTAGTGTATTTAAGACAGATGTATATGATTGAGGGTATTCACAACAGCATGGTACCCAGAATAAAATATAGAAGCTTAACTATCTTGGTTGATGTGGGGGCGAGGGGCCTGGAGCCTTACCTCCTTGGATCTTCAGAGCACCATTTGAAAACCACTGCCCTAAGCCATTTTAAGCCTATTGCATCCTGAGATCTTCCTATCACCAAGGGTTACATTGAGAGTGGGGGAGGGGTGAATTAAAATATCGGGCTTTGACAAAGGTAACCGAAATAGCAGCAAACTAAATAGCAGCAAACTAGCCTCTTCTGGAATGGTCTGCCTTCATAAGGAGGGTGCTCCTTGTTGGTCTGGGACTGGGGTAGCAGCAGGAGCCTGGTTAACAGAGTGAATCTAGATCAGGTGCTGTGTAGGTAGAGGATGCTGATGGCTTGCAAAAGTCAAGCCTAGAGGCTTAGTTATGATTGGGGAGAACAGACAAATGCCTAATTCTTAATTAAGCAAAACTGTATGTCCTACAGATTGGAAGTCTGGAGATCAGAAGAGGGGAGGCAGTGTAGCATACCATTTTATCAATTCCGCTATGTACATTTTTTTCACATTTTAATATCTCTGAAAACAAATGTGTCTTTTGTTCGTTTCTATAACTTTTTACAATTAAACTGTTTTTAGTTGAAGAAAATTATAGATACACATGGAGTTTAAGGAATAATACATAGAGATTCCATGCTCTTTTTACTCAGTTTCCCCAATGGTATTATCTTGCAAAACCATAGTACCATATCACAACCAGGATATTGACACTGATACAGCCAGGAACATTTCTATCACTGCCAAAATTACCCACGTTTCTCTTTAGTCTCCATCCGCCCCCCCATCCTTAAACTGTGGCAACCACTAATCTGTTCTCTATTTGTATAGTTTTGTCATTTCAAGAATGTTTTGTAAATGAAATCGTTCAGTATGTAATCTTTTGGGATTGACTTTTTTCACTCAGTGTAATTCTCTAGAGCAAATGTGACTTACAGTAGATAGCATCTTATGATTATAACTGGTAAAGTTTTTTCTTAGTGGTACATCTTGGATTTAGTGAAATATTGTAGTTTCTAAAAGCAAAAATTTTGGAGTCAGCCAGCAAATGCATGGAAAGATGCTCAACATCACCAATCATTAGAGAAATGCAAATCAAAACCACAATGAGGTATCACCTCACACCAGTCAGAACGGCCATCATCAAAAAATCTACAAACAATAAATGCTGGAGAGGGTGCAGAGAAAAGGGAACCCTCCTGCACTGCTGGTGGGAATGTAAATTGGTACAGCCACTATGGAGAACAGTATGGAGGTTCCTTAAAAAACTAAAAATAGAACTACCATATGACCCAGCAATTCCACTACTGGTCATATACCCTGAGAAAACCATAATTCAAAAAGACACATGTACCACAATGTTCATTGCAGCACTATTTAAAATAGCCAGGACATGGAAACAACCTAAATGTCCATCAACAGATGAATGGATAAAGAAGATGTGGCACATATATACAATGGAATATTACTCAGCCATAAAAAGAAACAAAATTGAGTTATTTGTAGTGAGGTGGATGGACCTGGAATCTGTCATACAGAGTGAAGTAAGTCAGAAAGAGAAAAACAAATACTGTATGCTAATGCATATATATGGAATTTTAAAAAGCCGTACTGATGAACCTAGTGGCAGGGCAGGAGTAAAGATGCAGACGTAGAGAACTAACTTGAGGGCACGGGAGGTTGGGGGTGGGAGGGCAAGCTGGGACAAAGTGAGAGAGTGGCACTGACATATATACACTACCAAACGTAAGCTAGATAGCTAGTGGGAAGCAGCCGCATAGCACAGGGAGATCAGCTCGGTGCTTTGTGATGACCTAGAGGGGTGGGATAGGGAGGGTGGCAGGGAGGCTCAAGAGGGAGGGGATATGGGGATATATGTATATGTATAGCTGATTCACTTTGTTATACAGCAGAAACTAACACACCATTGTAAAGCATTTATACTCCAATAAAGATGTGGGGGGAAAAAAAAAGGAAATCACAAATGACACCTGAAAAAAAAATTTTTGGAGTCAGGGAAGATCCAGATTTAAATGCTGGCTTTGACAGTTATTTCTTGTGTAATCCTGCCGTTACTGCTTAATATCGAGAGAGAGAGAGAGAGAGGAGGGAAACAGGAAGGAAAAAAGAGAGAGAAAGGGAGGGAAGAGAGATATTGGGAGAGATGGGGGCGTGAGGGGAGAGGTTGGAATGGTTTCTTCATGATCTGTGGACTTGTGGCAATATAATTTCTTTTTTTTTCAAGTCTGTCAAGATTCTTAATTCATTGGGGGAGTTAAGTAAAAACTAAGGAGATGAAAATTTAAGTCTCATTATGTATGAAACTTGCTGCCTCCTTTTCCTTTTTTTAAAGATAAAACTTTAAAAAAGAAATGTGCTAGTTAATTGCAGGCACCATGGGGTTTAGAAAGTGGGGGAAAGTTACAGTCAAGTAACAGCTATATTAAACCATGAATGTGCATTGGTTGTACAGAAAATTGTCCATTTAAGAATGGAGAAGAGTCATTTCATTCAAGAGTCTATTAGGAAGTTTATGGAAAGAATTTTATTGCAAAAATTATTTGCATAATAGTGCTTGATCTTTTCTGTATTAGTTATGATTTATAGTGTGAAAACTATAGTTTTTATTTATAGTTTTTATTAAACTCATAAACATTGTTAATGTGTATTATTAATCATTTTAATTGTGTGAAATTGACATTTTCATTAAACAGAAATTTCTAATATTGGATTTATGCTATATTTTGGACATGGCCAATGATGACATTACATTTCCTAGTGAAAGTTTCTGAATCACATAAATAATAATTTTTTCCTCATGCCTTTATTTAAAAAGCTTAGTTTTATACTCATAGTATAAACAAATTTTTGTATCTTACCATTTACTTCTTAGTATTTCTACTTGTTGCACCATCATTTTAATAAACATTTATAGGGCTGTATAATTTGAACGAAATGTTCATTAAAATTTCTTTGTGGGATTATCCATAATATTTCTAATATAGGCGGCTATTTAATTACAAGTTAATTACAAGTTTTATAGTTTGTAGAATTGGGAAAAATTGCTAATTGTACATTTTATGGTTCCAGTATTTAATTGTTGCAAATTAATGCTTTCTTTCCTAGCAAATTTGCTTTTTGTTGTAGTTGGACTTATAATATTAAGCATACAGTTTTATCTGCCTTATAGGGAAATGTTTTTAAGTAAATTGTTACAAAAGGTTAATACTTTCATTTTTAAGGAGAACCTATGTTCCTTCACAAAAGATGCTCGTACTTTAATTTATAAGGATCTTCCATTTGAAACTCTGGAAGTTGAAGCAAAAGTGGCGTTAGAAATATTTCAACACAATAAGTAAGTGTTGGCTTCCTTTTAAACAAAATTAAACCTCCCAAAGTTGTATGTAATGAAGAAAATTCAGCTCTTAATAACTTTCATATTTGATGTATTTATGTAGCACACTTTTTACTTTTTAGCTCTGGGATCTCTTTTCTGCACCAGCCTATTTGCTTTTGTTCATCTCATTATTTCACTGAGAAGAAGTACCCCTGCCACACCTTTGATAATTTTCTTACTTTGTCTTACTTCTCTTTTTCTTTGGCTAGTCCTTTTCTTTATATCACCATAGCAATATGTTTCCCTTTTTTCCTTCCATTGTGAAGTGGTAGCCTACGTTAAGAAATTGTATTATTTTGAATTTAAACTTAAATTTATTTAAACTGTTGCATTTGGCAACCTTTCCTTCCCATCTTTCCACTCTTCAGATGAAAAGGGTAAGACAGAAAATACCAGCTGTTCGGAGGCAGCTAACAGCTGAAGTAAAACGTTCACACAGATCTTAGTCTTCTGCATGGGAATTAGCCATTTGATAGATTTTCTTCGCCAACATGTTAAATCCTGCCTGCCTTCTCAGTTCCCTTTTTCACTCAGAAAACTTCCAATTTATCTTCTACTAATTGTGAGAACATAAACTAAATTTTAATGTTAAACAAATTAAAACTAGAATTAATTAGAAAGGAATACCTGCATTGCAAAAAATCATACAGATACTAGATTCTGAAGCCAAAATGTGCACCTGCAAATTGTTAAAGGTAAATAGTTTGGAATTTCTTTAGCTATTTATAAAATGAGACACAGATTCTCATGGGGCTAGTTTATAACATTTAGCATATTTTGGAACCAGTGTACTTAGAAAGCAGTAGGAATATACTGAACTGGAGTACAAATTATTCTTTACAACTAAATTACCATTAATTCTATAAGAAAATTCCTTAAATTATCAGAATTTATCAAGTCACCTCCCCCACCAAAATTCTAGGGCTGTGTTGTCCAATAGAAATATAATGTGAGTCATCTATATAACTAAATTTATTAGTTAGCTATATTAAAAAAAATTCAGAATAAAGGTGAAGTTAATTTTAATAAAACAGTTTTATTTAAACAATGTATGTGAAACATTTCAGCATGTGATTGATATTAAAAACAATATTTTATAATTCTCTTTTTCATACTAAGTCTTCAGAATCTGGTGTGTATTTCACACTTAAGGCACATTTCAATTAGGACTAATTACATTTAAGTGCTCCATAGCTACTATATTGGGCAGCGTACTCTAAACTTTCATTTCATGTTACACTGAGATTTCCCTTTCCTCCCACTCAACTGTCAAAGTCTAGGAGAGGCTTGTAGGACTTTGATAACTTTAGGTGAATGTGTAAAGGGAGGTGGGAGATCATCTAGGGGCAAGTTTGAGGAGACAAGAGTTTTGGAGGTTGAAGGTGGATCAGTGATGGGGCCTTTCTCCTGTAGGGGGAACTTTCAGTGGCTTTGCCTCCCAGGGGACAGGAGTTTCTCTTAGAAGTGGGTCAAGAGGAACAAGTATTCAAGGGAATTGGCTCCCTCAGTAATCATCAGGGCTCTGGAAGAAGGGGTGTGGCAGTAAGCGGATGTTTTTGCACAAACTGACGCTTCCCAACCTTGCCACACATGTGTAATGTTTGTTTAGCATTCTGGGGTAAATAGGCAAGGCTCTTAATAGTAAGTGGTAAGGTCATGATTTGAACCTGGGCTGTGCAGTTCCATCTGTACTATTCATTATACTGACAGACCCTAGTGGATTTGAGAGACATTTAGGCAGTAGAATTGATGTGACTTGGTAATGAATTGGATGGAGGGAATGTGGTGGGAGAAACAGGAATCAAGGAAATCTCTGAAGTTTTTCACTTGGAGCTGCGGGTAGTTGGTGTCATTTATTAACCTAGGGAATTCAGGAATAAGAATAAATTTGGTGAGAAAAGAGAGGGTAAGTTTTTGTTCAGTTTGAGAACTTGGGAGTGTAAGATGCTTGTAGACACCCTGGTGGATGTCTGGAGTGTTTTGGATATACAGTTTGGGGCTCAGAAGAGGTATGTGGATTGGAAGCAGAGGTGTAGAAGATATAAACACATAAGTAGTAATTAAAACTGTGCAAATCAAGGAGCTAGCCCAGAGAGGATGCTTAGAGTGAAAAGAGTTTATGGACAGAACCCTTGAAGGGCAGGGAAAGAGAAGGGTGACCAGAGAGTTAAAATAACAAGCAGTAGGGAATGCCACAGAAGCCGGTGGAAAAGAACACTTTGAGAAGTGGAGGTGAGCAGTGGAAATAAGGACTAAAGAGTGTCCATTAGGTTGGCACCAAGGAGAACAGTTTGGTGGAGTTGTGAAGCTGTGGCCAGATTGAAGGAAGTGAGGTGTGAATGGGAAGTGAGGAAGGGGAGACTCCAAGTGTAAACCCCTCTTGCAAAAATTACGGCTGAAGAGGAAGAGAAAGGGAAGTGGCTTTAAACACCTTTTTGTACATTTAGGATTAAAACATTTGTTTCTTTGCTGCTTTTTAGGTACAAATTAGATTTCATAGAAGAGAAGGCATCTCAGAACCCTGAGAGAATAGTCAAGCTACACAGGTAAGTAAACATATAAAAATTGACTGCTATGCTAATTTATAGGAAGGTTTAGTTTTATTGTTACCTGACTGGTGTATGACTGGAAAAGATTTGTACCTTAATTTGTTGGTCTTATTACCTTACTTTTTACTGCTTTGTTCAATTTTTTGCTATGGTGTAATTGGAAGCTTTAAGTCATCTTCAGGAACAGTTGTGGTTTCTGTTCCTCATTTTATTGTTTGTTATTTCTATTTCTGAAAGAGTTGGAAACCATTGTAAGAAAATGTAATTTTTAGAGTTAATTTTGAAATTGGGCAAAATACTCATTGTTATGAAATGAACATGATTCATATGTATATAGAAACATGAGTACTGCCTAATTAGTTACTACTTATGTTACATATAAGGAAGTTATATCACAGTGTGCTTTCTGATGCTGGGATGAGAGAGGTAAGAATGCATTATGCAAAAGTGGCTTCACGGCCTGTATCTGTTTTCTCAACTTAATGTTTTCTTGACTCAGATTTAAATTTTTTCCTCTAGGAAGCTGTCTTACATGCTAAATTCTAAACTCTGTTGCAGTTAGTTGTTATAAGGTGATAGGATATCAGTTTTAGACATTGGATCCACTTGATAGCATGATGTGTTCAGTGATCTTAAGAATCTTTAAGGGACTTTCTTGGTGGTGCAGTGGTTAAGAATCTGCCTGCCAATGCAGGGGACACAGGTTCCAGCCCTGGTCCAGGAAGATCCCACATGCCGTGGAGCAACTAAGCCCGTGTGCCACAACTACTGAGCCTGTGCTCTAGAGCCCACGAGCCACAACTACTGAAGCCCGTGCACCTAGAGCCCGTGCTCCACAACAAAAGAAGCCACCACAGTGAGAAAACCGCTCACTGCAATGAAGAGTAGCGCTGCTCGCCGCAACTAGAGAAAGCCTGTATGCAGCAACAGAGACCCAAAGCAGCCAAATAGTTAATTAATTAATTAATTAAAAAAATATTTAAAAATCTTTAAAATTATATTAATGCTAAGTAAGAAAAGGATTCATTGGGTTTTTTTTGTTTTTTTTTGTGGTACGCGGGCCTCTCACTGTTGTGGCCTCTCCCGTTGCGGAGCACAGGTTCCGGACGTGCAGGCTCAGTGGCCATGGCTCACGGGCCCAGCCGTTCTGTGGCATGTGGGATCTTCCCGGACCGGGGCACAAACCCGTGTCCCCTGCATCGGCAGGTGGACTCTCAACCACTGTGCCACCAAGGAAGCCCGGATTCATTGATTTTAATTTCTAAAATTTTAGTCTCATCACTTGCGATTCTTGTGTCGGGGGCTATTAGAGATGGAATTGATCCACATAGATTGTTCTTGATTAGGGATGTAGTGGCAAAAAGAATGAATAGATTTTTTTTAACTATTATAAGTGATTTGATTTTGAGGTTTTATTTGTTTATTTTTTAAATCAAATCAGATTTGGTGACTTCATTGATGTGAGTGAGGGCCCTCTTATTCCAAGAACAAGTATTTGTTTCCAGTACGAAGTGTCAGCGGTTCATAATCTTCAAGCCACCCAGTCGAGTCTTGTACGAAGATTCCAGGGTCTCTCTTTACCTGTGCACTTAAGAGTAAGTAAAGCTTAAAGTTTCAGGTCATTCAGTTTGGGTGTGGGTGTGATTCTGGTCTTGATTTTATACCAATTTGAAGGACATACATTTTAATTTTCATTAAGTTGTGTAACACTAATATTTTGTCAACTTGGGTTTATGATTAAAAATAATTTTACCCAGGATGTAAACAGATAATTTACAAAAGAAGTATTGGTTGAAAAAATTAAGTCAAATTGAGATAGTTTTTCTTTTTTTTATACATTTATTTATTTATCTATTCTTGGCTGCATTGGGTCTTCGTTGCTGCACGTGGGCTTTCTCTAGTTGTGGCGAGCGGAGGCTACTCTTTGTTGCGGTGTGTGGGCTTCTCATTACGGTGGCCTCTTCGCTGTGGAGCACGGGCTCTAGGTGCACGGACTTCAATAGTTGTGGCAGGTGGGCTCAGTCGTTGTGGCTCGTGGGCTCTAGAGCGCAGGCTCAGTAGTTGTGGCACACGGGCTTAGTTGCTCCGCGACATGTGGGCCCTTCCTGGACCAGGTCTCGAACCTGTGTCCCCTGCATTGGCAGGCGAATTCTTAACGACTGCGCCACCAGGGAAGTCCGAGATAGTATTTTTAATACTTCAAATTAGTATAGAGGAGGGTGCAGTGAGGGGTAATGGAGCACATATTGATAGGACCTTCAGGGGTGCCTTTTGGCCTTAACATTTGGCACGTTCTTCTCCCTAATCTATTTTGAGGATCTATTCCATATCATTTTCCATATTACTCCCACCCCTTGCTAATGCTTCTATTTTTTAATTAAAGTTCTGATTTTGAGATAATTGTAGATTTATATGCAGTCCTAAGAAATAATACAGAGAGATCCCAAGTACCTCTACCCAGTTTTTCCAATGGTAACATCTTGCAAAACTATAGCACACTATCACAGCCAGAGTATGGACATTGATACAGTGAAGATACAGAGCAATTCCTTCACAAGGATCCCTCATGTTGGCCTTTCATAGCCACAGCCACTCACACCCACTCCCCTCTGCTCTGCCCCCACCTCCTTGCTTCTGGTAACTTCTCATTTGTTCTCCATTTCTATAATTTTGTCATTTCAAGAATGTCATATGAATGGGATCATTCACTATTGTGATCTTTTGGGATTGGGTTTTTCACTCAGTGTAATGCTCTGGAGATTCATCTAAATTGTTGCATGTATCAATATATCAATAGTTTGTTCCTGTTGGGCTCCCCTGGTGGCACAGTGGTTAAGAATCCGCCTGCCAGTGCAAGGGACACAGGTTCGATCCCTGGTCTGGGAAGATCCCACATGCCGTGGAGCAACTAAGCCCATGCGCCACAACTACTGAGCCTGCACTCTAGATCCCGCGAGCCACAACTACGGAGCCCGAGTGCCACAGCTACTGAAGCTCGTGCACCTAGAGCCTGTGCTCTGCAACAAGAGAAGCCACCCAATGAGAAGCACGCGCACTGCAACGAAGAGTGGCCCCTGCTCACCACAACTAGAGAACGCCCATGTGCAGCAACAAAGACCCAAGGCAGCCAAAAATAAAAATAAATAAATAAATAAAAACCAAAACAAAACAAAGAAAACAGAAAAAAAAATTGTTCCTTTTAATTGCTTAGTGGTATTCCTTGGTGTGGATATACCACAGTTTGTTTAGCCGTTCACGTGTTAAAGGATATTTGGGTTGCTTCTGGCTACTTTGAATAAAGCTATTCTGAATAAAGCTGCAGTAAACATTGGTGTGTAGGTTTTTGTGAATAAATGTTTTCATTTCTTTGGGATAAATGCCCAGGAGTGCAATTGCTGGGTCATATGGCAGGGGCATGTTTAGTTTTTTAGGAAACTACCAAGCTAAGTTCCAGTTTCTGTTCCCACCAGCAGTGTGTGAATAATCAGTTTTTCTAATCCTTGTCAGCACTTGATGTTGTCAGTAATTTTTATTTTAGCTATTCTGATGGGTTTGTAGTGGTTTCTTATTTAATTTTAATTTGCATTTCCCTACTGGCCAGTTATGTTGAACATCTTTTCATGGGCTTACTTGCCATCTGTATCTTTTTTTGATGAAATGTCTGTTTTTCTTTTTTGCCCACATTCTAATTGGATTGTTTGCTTTTTTACTGTTGTTTTGAGAGTTTTTTTTTTTGTTTTTTTGATATTCTGGATACTAGTTCTTTGCTAGATATGTAGTTTGCAAATATTTTCTTTCTGTCTGTAGCTTGTCTTTTCAATTAAAAACAGGTAGCAGTTTTTAATTTTGATGAAGTCCGGTTATCAGTTTTTCCCTTTATGGATCATACTTTTGGTGTCAATTCTAAGAATTAAATGCCCAGCCCTAGATCCCAAAGATTCTCCCCTATTGTTCTTCCTAAAAGTTTTATATTTAAGTTTGTAGTTTATTTTGAGTTAAATTTTGTATAAGGTGTGAGATTTAGGATGAGGTTCCTTGTTTTCTTTTTCCCTATACTTGTCAAACTTCTCCAGTACCATTTGTTGAAAAGGCTATCCTTCCTTTGTTGAGTTGCTTTTGTACTGTTAAAAATCAGTGGTCGTATATGTGTGGGTCTATTTCTGGGTTCTCAATTGTGTTCCATTGATTTATGTGTCTCTTCCAGATATCACACAATCTTGATTACTATAGCTTTAATAGGTCTTAAAATGAGGTAGAATAATTCCTCCCATGTTATTATTTGTTATAAAAATTGTTTTAGCTATTCTAGATCCATTGCCTTTCCATTTAACTTTAGGGTAATCTTTTTTCTATCAATAAATCTTGCTGTGATTTTCTTTTTTCTTTTGCCCTACCCCGGTACGTGGGGAGTTTCTTGTCTTTTGGGAAGTCTGAGGTCTTCTGCCAGCATTCAGTAGGTGTTCTGTAGGAGTTGTTCCACATGTAGATGTATTTCTGATGTATTTGTGGGGAGGAAGGTGATCTCCGCGTCTTACTTTTCCGCCATCTTCAATGGTTCTCCTTTGCTGGGATTTTGATAGAAATTTTATTAAACCTGTATATCAGTTTGGGGAGAATTGATGTCTTTACTGCATTGAGCCTTCTAATCTATGAACACAATATATCTTTTCATTTATTTAAATCTTCTTTCATCCCTTTCATCAGCATTTTTTAGTTTTTACCATACGTGTCCTTTACATGTTTTTTCCACACACCTTCCTTTCCTAGCTTTTTCCATTTCAGTGAATGATACTGTCGTCTAGCCGGCTGTTTGAGGTAATCCTTGATTCTCTGTTTCCCTCATAGCCATGCCACATCCCATCCACCAGCAAGTCCTTTCAACTCTTAACCCTAAAACATATTCCGAATGCATCCACGGCATAGCAGCTCATCCACTACTGCTTCCCTCATCCCTGTCGCTCTTTCTCTTCACTCCCCTTCTTTGCTTTCATTCTTGCCCCCTACAGCACATTCTCTGCTGAGTAGCCAAAACGAAGCTTTTAATATACATATCAGATCATGCAGTTCCTCTGCCCCAGACGTTCCAGTGGCTTCCCATGAACAAATGCCAACCCTTCACTCTGTCTCACAAAGCCCTACGTTGTGTGGCTCCTGCCTCTCTCTCTCTGACTGCATCTCATACCGCTTTCTCCGTTACCCGTTATATTCCACTCACACCTTAAAGTCTCCCACCTGCTGCTCATTCTGCCTGAGCCAGGTATGGTTTTCCCTTTAACATACCATGCTGCTCTTCCTCCAGAAGGTTTGCATGTACATATTTAGTAATTTTACCTTTTATTACAGATTTTACCAGCTCATCCAGTTTGAAATAGTCCCTGACCCACCCATATCCCTCAGTATCACCTTCAACTGAGTTAGTAACATTGATGTGGTCGTTTTGCACCTTGCATTTTTCATTTATGCATTCTGATAATCCTCTGCTACATAAGATTGTTAAGAATTAAGGGAAGTGGTTCTATAACTTTACTGTTGTCTTCATTAGTTTTTACTTGTTCTTCAGGGTAATTTACTAAATCCTCTAGGTCTGCTCTTTCAGTGTGAGATGTCACAGTTGTTTTTTTTTTTTTTAACATCTTTATTGGAGTATAATTGTTTTACAATGTTGTGTTAGTTTCTGCTGTATAACAAAGTGAATCAGCTATACGTACACATATATCCCCACATCCCCTCCCTCTTGCGTCACAGTTGATTCTTAATGAACCTTTCCTTGTGCTTGCTTGTGATTTGAAGAATGACCACTAGCATGTTGGAACTGGCTATTTAAGAAAAGAACGGGTGGAAAAGTGGGACAGATTTTTGCTTCCCATTAGAAGGAACGTGTTCTACGGTGGTAATGATTAAGAAGGACAAAGAGGAAGAATGGCATATTCAGTCCTTAAGTCTTCTTTTCTTAAATGCTAAACAAAGCAGCTGCTCTGTATAGTATGTACCCTTTTTCCCTACTTGAACTCACTTTTGGAACCACTTCGCCTCATTAGTACTGCCTAACTTTTTATGTATTTGTTTTGTTTAAAACCTATGTAAAGACTCAGCCTCTTCTATTGTAACTTTTGTGCTTTATATAACTTATAGTAAATCTTTTCTTCTCAAGGCACATTTTACGATATGGAATAAACTATTGGAAAGGTCTCGGAAAATGGTGTTTTTGACAACAGGTGAGTACATTTCTATGAAGAAATTTTCCTTGAAATTAAGCAACCACTACTACCACAACAACAAAATAATAAAGAAAAAAGAAAAGAGAAAGAAAGAAAAAAGTAATTAGTTGTCTAAATAGCTAAAGCGGTATTGTGGTTGTTGACCCTGTTAGTATTTTGGCAAGAGAAAAGTTGTTATTTGGCAATTCTTTTCATTTTTATTTGTTAGTATCATGGGAATGATATTGTAGAACTTGAAGAAAAATAAGAATATTACTGTATAGTAGTTGTAGTTCTTAATGGTTGTAATGGTGTTAATTAGGTCTTGATAATTTTTTGGTAAACTTAATGAACATTTAAAGATTTGCCAGATATGAGTTAAAGCTGCCTCGACAGTTGACATATTAAATATTCAAATGTCCTGAAGAACCAAATTTGAATACTTGTGCTACTGTCGTTTATTCTGTGTCACTAGCATCTAGATTTCACAAATAGGAATGATTATATTTCTTGACCACGATCATCCCTGTTCACTCTTTCAGAGACTAAGTGTTAACTTTTTACTTACATTATCTGATAGCTCTCCTGTGTAACCTGGCCTCATGAACCCTTCCTCATTACCCTAAGTTTCCACTCTAGTCAAGCTTATAAGTACACATCAAACTTACTTTCTTGTTTCTTTGTTTTAGTTTACCTTCTTCTGTCACTTCATTTTTTTCCAGCTTTATTGAAATACAGTTGCCATACAGCATTGTGTAATTTTAAGATATACTGTGTAATGATTTGTTATATCTATGTATTGCAAAATGTTTAACACAATAAGGTTAGTTAACACATCTATGATCTCAGTTAGCTTTTTTTTAATGATGAGAAGGTTTAAAATCTCTCTTAGCAACTTTCAAATACGTATTGCATATTGTTAACTCAAACTTATGCTCAAGTTTGTTTCTTTATGACAGTTATGTCTAGACTCTGTTTCCCATCCTCCTCCTGTCTGTTTACATCCTACTCATTCTGCAAGACCTTGTCCAAATCGTACCTTCTCCATGTAACATTCTCAGAGTAATCTCTGAACAAATATCCATCCCTGCAATCTCTGCTTGATTGTATCCCTCCTCATATTGTTTTCTGATTATTTTTGCTAGTACATTTACATTGTGTTAACCCATTCAGGGTTGGTTGTATACTATGTGTAATGCCAGAGTTTGAACACAGCACTCGGCATATGGGGGATTACCCAATACATTTTTAGTGATTATTTTGCATGATGATGTGTAAACCTAGTCTTTATCAATGACTTTACAGATAGAATTCACTATTTAGGCACTTAGCTATAATGTTTTTGTGTAAAGGTGATATAAATTTTCTTTTTCTCATGAGAAGAAAGTGTTTTTGAATAGGGAGAGTAACTTTGTCTCTTTGGTTGGTCACAATGTCCATTTTAGATTAAGAAACTAGAGAAAAAAATGAGTCTATAAGAAATGTAGAAAAATAGTAGAGACAGTAACCTAGAGTAGTATCTAGTAGAAATCAGTGAGTAGCTGTTTTTGCAACATTTATTTTGGTTCAGTTTCCTTCTTCCACTGTTTGTTTGCTCGTCTAAAGGGAGTAGGTTAAACATAGCTTCATTGATTTAACTACACAGACTCATTGAATGTTTGTTATGTGCCAGCAACAGTGGGTATAGTAATGAACACAATCTTCTTGCTGTCCTCAAGGAAGTTACTTGAACAGGATAACTAGACTTAGAAGCAGACAATTCAGGTGTACATGTGGGGCTCTGGCATAAAGAAGAGAAGGACCCAAACCAAGCTGGGAGGGGTTGGTTAAGGAAGCTTCCCAGGAATTGATGTTTCTTAAGCTGGTTTTAAGCTACTCGCGTAAGAGGTGTGGAGGAATGGAGTGTGTGGTGAATGTAAGATGAATCTGGATGTACAGTCACATGTAGGGTGGGTGATGAGTCCAGATTAGTTTGTTGGAAATAGAATATGAGGGGCTTGTCTTCCATGATGTGGAATTTGCATTCCCCTCCTGAAGGTGATTGGAGGTAACTGGAGAATTTGAATAAGGAAATGACAGGTAACTGGAGAATTTGAATAAGGAAGTGACCTATTGGTAAACTATTCCTGTGTAAAAGCTCATTCTGGGGGCAGCATGGAAGATAACTGTGACTTAAGCCATAGTAGATGATGAGATCCTGAAGTTCCGGCAGGGCAGTGAAAATGGCTGTGAGAGTTACTTAGGTGGGACTAATAGGACTGTTGATTAAATATGCAGGTAAGAGAACTGTGGATTCTCTCATGCCAGGCTTGGGCACCTGGATAGAGCCGTTCACTGAAATAGATAATGCAGGAAGTAGGGCAGGTTTTGGGGGGTGATGAGGGATACAGTTTAGCTCTGTTTGTTTGCTATGTCTGAGTGACATATAATAGAAATATTAACATACAGATATCTGTTTCTACTAAACCTGTATTATACTGTATTCAAAGTAGAATTATTGATTTTTTCAACAAGATAGATTGATTTAAAATACCTTGTTGCAGCACTGCTGATATTTTTCTTAAACTAATGATTTCATTTTATAGATGAAAAATAAAATGACCATCTTGAGAAGCCTAGATATATGCCTCAGTGTATTTTTAATGGAATTGTTGTACTTGGTAATTTATATTGGGAACTTGGTCTTGTAAGTTTTCTTCTCTTTCTACTTAACTTTCTATAATAATTACTATTGAAGGAGAAAGACAAAGACAGGGTCATTATAAGAGAAAGGCTGTGCAGTGATTTTAAACGGTGGGTGAAGGGTAAAACTAAAAGTGTTTATTAGAAAAGTAAAGCTATTTATGTTTTTACAGGTACCTGAAGATCAAACTCATCCTACAGAGGAAAGTGCATCTGCCTAGTAACTTCCTCAAATTTAGATATGTGTAGTAAATTAAAATAAAAGTTTTCTATGTAATGTTTGTGTGTGCTTTTTGTCTTTTTCTCCCTAAGATGTATACTGATGTTTACTTTTTCCTTTTTCTAAAGGATAACACAATAAAAATTTTACACAGAAACAACCCTGTCTCCTCCTCTCCCCGAATGTAACACTTTGGCCTGTTTTCTCCTTTCAGTCCTTTTTTGTACATGTATAAACATATATGCACAAATACAAATGCCATCTTTTACAAACATAAATAGGACCATCCTAGTTTCCATTTTTCACTGTTGTCAACAGTGATGCAGTAAACAACATTGTGGCAAGTGGCAAGTGTTTGTGGATGGATTAACTATTTACTGAGTAACTGAGTATTTCCTATATACTGGCCATCGTGCTGAGCTTTTCACATGGAGTCTCTTATTTAATCCTCACAACAACCTGTTGAGACGGTGTTTCCATTTTGTAAATGAGGAAACTGGGGAGCATAGAACTGGCAAGTAGCAAAGCTGGAATTTGGACCCAGGTGCTTTCACTGACGTGCTCTTATGTACCACTCTCTTGTTCATGTTTAACAGTTATAGTATGTATTTGTGAATCTTTCTGAACATACTAATAGAGTTACAGTCATTGATTTGTTCATTCATCTATTTCCTAGTCCCTGAATGATCTCGTTCCTCTAGAGTTGGATTTTTTGCTTATCTCAGTCTTTCATGTTTCAGGCTTTTTTTTTTTTTTTTCAAATGTAGCGATTGTTGGTTGTTAGTTTTAGTTGATAATGCGGCTGTAGGGAGGTTGAGTGGTGGCTCTGTGGTATGGACGAGGTTTGGCTTCTCAAGATAAGTAGGTGAAGCTGGCTGTTATGATGGGGATTTTCTAATGCTAGAATGAAGAGATTGTCAGTCTTGGTGACTGGTTTCTATAATGACTAGTCTCGTTCTCCCCAGACTGTTCTTTTATTTTATGAGATCCCTCCAGTATCTTACCTGTGGGCAAATATCTGGATTCAGGTCCTTCTGTATTTGGAGGTAGGGGGTATGGAGTAGAGATCAACTGGTTTGTATATAGACCTTTAGTTGATCCCATTCTCTTTAGCCCCTCTTCTGTCTTCTGTCTTCCACCATCTTTGAGCTTCTCCAGGCCAACTGGGCAGGTTGGCTGTCTTCTGCTGGACTCCTGCATGTATTCTAGGTGGTGACATCCTCTACTGTTGCATTGGTCACTCCACTGTCCATCTTTTAGCAACTGGGCGAAATTTCTTGTCTGCTGCTGTTTTCCTCTCCCATCCCCTTTGTTGTCTGTGGATTTATACTTTGAATTTCTTTTTCTTTTAAAAAATTGTGAAATATTTTGAGCTTACAAAAAATAATTTAACAAACCCTTATTTGGATGGACATTTTTCATGCTTTTTGGGCACCTAGCCCTGCTTGAACATCCACTGTTTGATGACTTCCCCCTTTATGTATCTTACCAAGTGGAGAGTGAAACTTAGTTTCCAAACCTTCCTTGCAGTCAGGGCCCAGACAGGCGTCCTAGGCTCACTAGTTAGACACACCTGTGTGAAATTTGAAAGTGATGCTGTGAAGACCATGGCACACGGGATCCAGTTTGTTGAGGGGAACAGTGACATGTGGCTTTTAAGGCAGCAGCGGCGGAGGGTCCCGTGTCGTGGTACAAGGTGTGGGGCCGTGCTCAGTGGTTTTCTCCCTGCTGCTGCTCTGTGCTGTAATAATGGGCATTTCTTTGAGTCCTGTAACCTGATCTCTGAGCCTTGTGAGCCATTTGTTTTTTGCTTGAACTAGTAGAGCAGATCTTGTTTGCAACCAAGAATGTTGACATATAGCCACTATCCAAATTAACCACTGTTAACCTTCTTCCTTTCGTTTTTAAATAAAGAAAAAGCTTTCTATCCATTGAAAGTTTTCCTCATGTCATTTCCAAGAAGAACTACTGTCCTTTTTTTCTGCATATCCTTACCATTCATGATTTGCAATGTATATTATTCTCTGTATTTTATACTAAACATAATTGGTTTCATGATATGCATATCCTTTTGAAATTTGCTTCCGTTGCTCAGTATTGTGTGTTCACATTTAACATGTTGATACATGTAGAGCTAGTACTTGTGCTGAGCTGGTTAATACCTGTAGGAGTATATAGTATCCCATTTGTATGATTAATCCCACAATCAGTTCATTCTCTTATTGACCATTGAGGTTGGTCTTGACTTTTTAGTATTATAAACAGTACTGCAGAAAATACTCCTGTTTATGTTTCTTTGTGTACACATTTGACAGTATCTCTAGGGTACATACCTAGAAGTAGAACATGCATCTTCAACTCTACTAAATATTGTTAGTCACCACAATAGTTGTACCAGTTTACTCCCTATTAGTAGTCTGATAGTTCCTGTTTCCCTACTCCCTCGCAAATACTTGTCATTGTCAGACATTCAAATATTTGGTCGGTTGGATATGCATGATCCTATCTAATTAAATTAATTTGTTTAATACTGAGCATATAGTGACAATGAGCATTTCTCCCTTTGTTTAGTATCCAATAAGATTTCCTCTTCTGTGAGTTACCAGTTTAAGGCTTTGCCCCATTTATTTATTTTTTTATTGGATCTTTGATCCTTTTATTTTTTTTATTATTTCTTTTAATAAAATTATTTATTTGTTTATTTATTTATTGGCTGCGTTGGGTCTTCGTTGCTGGGCACGGACTTTCTCTAGTTGCGGCGAGCGGGGCCTACTCTTTGTGGTGGTGCGTGGGCTTCTCTTTGCTGTGGCTTCTCTTTGTTGAGGGGCACAGGCTCTAGGCAAGCAAGCTGCAGTAGTTGTGGCACGTGGGCTCAGTAGTTGTGGCTCGTGGGCTCTAGAGTGCAGGGTCAGTAGTTGTGGCGCACAGGCTTAGTTGCTGTGTGACATGTGGGACTTCCCCGGCCAGGGCTCGAACCCATGTCCCCTGCACTGGCAGGCAGATTCTTAACGACTGCACCACCAGGGAAGTCCCCTCTTTGTTCCTTTTAATACGAGTGCTTTATATTTTCAGAAAAACCTTTGTCACTGCAAATATCTTTAGCCTGGCTTATCTTTTAACTTTGTTGATGCTGTCTCTGTGTGGTCAGAATTACTCATCTTTTTCTTTATGATTTATATGTGTTTAGGAAATCTTAAAAAGCCTTCCCTAACTTGAAGTTATAAGGTATTCTTTTGTATTTTTTAACATTTTAAAGTCTTTTCATATTTAATTGTGTCATTTATTTGACATTTAATTTTGCATATAGAGTGAGGGAAGGGATCTAATTTTGAATCCTCTCCACCCCCACATGGATAGTCAGTTATTCTGTACCATTTATTTTCTTCCTACTCTTAGAGGTTATATCATACATGTATCAGATTCCTTTAAATGCCTGGGTGCACCTTGCTTGTCCATTTGTCTATCCCTGCACCACTGTCACACAGTTTTAATTATTACAGCTTTATAACACATTTTAATTTATGGTATGGTGAATTCTTATTTTTTATTTCAAAATTTTGATGGTTGTTGGATCAGCGTGTCAACTTCTGAGTGCTAGTCTGAAAATCTGTTTTTCTGATACCAATACTTCTTTTTTTGTTTGAATTTTATTTTATTTTTTTATACAGAAGGTTCTTATTAGTTATCCATTTTATACATATTAGTGTATACATGTCAATCCCAATCTCCCAATTGATCCCACCACCACCACCACCCACCATTTCCCCCCCTTGGTGTCCATACGTTTGTTCTCTACATCTGTGTCTGTATTTCTGCCCTGCAAATAGGTTCATCTGTACCATTTTTCTAGGTTCCACATATATGCGTTAATATATGATATTTGTTTTTCTCTTTCTGACTTACTTCACTCTGTATGACAGTCTCTAGATCCACCCACGTCTCTACAAATGACCCAATTTCGTTCCTTTTTATGGCTGAGCAATATTCCATTGTCTATATATACCATATCTTCTTTGTCCATTCATATGTCGATGGACATTTAGGTTGCTTCCATGACCTGGCTATTGTAAATAGTGCTGCAATGAACATTGGGGTGCATGTGTCTTTTTGAATTATGGTTTTCTCTGGGTATATGCCCAGGAGTGGGATTGCTGGGTCATATGGTAGCTCTATTTATAGTTTTTTAAGGAACCTCCATACTGTTCTCCACAGTGGCTGTATCAATTTACATTCCCACCAACAGTGCAAGAGGGTTCCCTTTTCTCCACACCCTCTCCAGCATTTGTTGTTTGTAGATTTTCTGATGATGCCCATTCTAACTGGTGTGAGGTGATACCTCATTGTAGTTTTGACTTGCATTTCTCTAATAATTAGTGATGTTGAGCAGCTTTTCATGTGCTTCTTGGTCATCTGTGTGTCTTCTTTGGAGAAATGTCTATTTAGGTCTTCTGCCCATTTTTGGATTGGGTTGTTTGTTTTTTTGATATTGAGCTGCATGAGCTGTTTATATATTTTGGAGATTAATCCTTTGTCCGTTGATTCGTTTGCAAATATTTCCTCCCATTCGAGGGTTTTCTTTTCGTCTTGTTTGTAGTTTCCTGTGCTTTGCAGAAGCTTTTAAGTTTCATTAGGTCCCATTCGTTTATTTTTGTTTTTATTTCCATTACTCTAGAAGGTGGATCAAAAAAGATCTTGCTGTGATTTTTGTCAAAGAGGGTACTTCCTATGTTTTCCTCTAAGAGATTTATAGTGTCTGGTCTTACATTGAGGTCTCTAATCCATTTTGAGTTTATTTTTGTGTATGATGTTAGGGAGTGTTCTAAATTCATTCTTTTACATGTTGCTGTCCAGTTTTCCCAGCACCACTTACTGAAGAGACTGTTCTCCATTGTATATCCTTGCCTCCTTTGCATTAGATTAGTTGACCATAGGTCAGTGGGTTTATCTCTGGGCTTTCTATCCTGTTCCATTGATCTATATCTCTGTTTTTATGCCAATACAATTTTGTCTTGATTACTGTAGCTTTGTAGGATAGTCTGAAGTCAGGAAGTCTGATTCCTCCAGCTCTGTTTTTCCCCCTCAAGACTGCTTTGGCTATCCGGGGTCTTTTGTGTCTCTGTCCAAATTTTAAGATTTTTTGTTCTAGTTCTGTAAAAAATGCCATTGATAATTTGATAGGGATTGCATTCAATCTCTAGATTGCTTTGGGTAGTATAGTTATTTTCACAATGTTGATTCTTCCAATTCAAGAACATGGTATATCTTTCCATCTGTTTGTATCATCTTTAATTTCTTTCATCAGTGTCTTATTGTTTTCTGCATACAGGTCTTTTGTCTCCTTAGATAGGTTTATTCCTAGGTATTTTATTCTTTTTGTTGTGATGGTAAATGGGAGTGTTTCCTTAATTTCTCTTTCAGATTTTTCATCATTAGTGTATAGGAATGCAAGAGATTTCTGTGCATTAATTTTGTATCCTGCAACTTTACCAAATTCATTGATTAGCTCTAGTAGTTTTCTGGTGACATCTATAGGATGCTCTATGTATAGTATCATGTCATCTGCAAACAGTGACAGTTTTACTTCTTCTTTTCCAATTTGTATTCCTTTTATTTCTTTTTCTGCTCAGATTGCTGTGGCTAGGACTTCCAAAACTGTGTTGAATAATAGTGGTGAGAGTGGACATCCTTGTCTTGTTCCTGATCTTAGAGGAAATGGTTTCAGTTTTTCACCATTGAGAGTGATGTTTGCTGTGGGTTTGTCATATATGGCCTTTATTATGTTGAGGTAGTTTCCCTCTATGCCCACCATCTGGAAAGTTTTTATCATAAATGGGTGTTGAATTTTGTCAAAAGCTTTTTCTGCATCTATTGAGATGATCATATGGTTTTTATTCTTCAATTTGTTAATATGGTGTATCACATTTATTGATATGTGTATATTGAAGAATCCTTGCATCCCTGGGATAAATCCCACTTGATCATGGTGTATGATCCTTTTAATGTGTTGTTGGATTCTGTTTGCGAGTAGTTTGTTGAGGATTTTTGCATCTATATTCATCAGTGATATTGGTCTATAATTTTCTTTTTTTGTGTATCTTTGTCTGGTTTTGGTATCAGGGTGACAGTGGCCTCATAGAATGAGTTTGGGAATGGTCCTTCCTCTGCAGTGTTTTGGAAGAGTTTGAGAAGGATGGGTGTTAGCTCTTCTCTAAATGTTTGATAGAATTCACCTGTGAAGCCATCTGGTCCTAGACTTTTGTTTGTTGGAAGATTTTTAATCACAGTTTCAATTTCATTACTTGTGATTGGTCTGTTCATATTTTCTATTTCTTCCTGGTTCAGTCTTGGAAGGTTATACCTTTCTAAGAATTTGTCCATTTCGTCCAGGTTGTCCATTTTATTGGCATAGAGTTGCTTGTAGTGGTCTCTTAGGATGCTTTGTATTTCTGCAGTGTCTGTTGTAACTTCTCCTTTTTCACTTCTAATTTTATGGATTTGAGTCCTCTCCCTGTTTTTCTTGATGAGTCTGGCTAATGGTTTATTAATTTTGTTTACCTTCTCAAAGAACCAGCTTTTAGTTTTATTGATCTTTGCTATTGTTTTCTTTGTTTCTATTTCATTTATTTCTGCTCTGATCTTTATGATTTCTTTCCTCCTACTAACTTTTGGTTTTGTTTGTTCTTCTTTCTCTAGTTCCTTTAGGTGTAAGGTTAGATTGTTTATTTGAGATTTTTCTTGTTTCTTGAGGTAGGCTTGTATTGCTATAAACTTCCCTCTTAGAACTGCTTTTGCTGCATCCCATAGGTTTTGGATCATCGTGTTTTCATTGTCATTTGTCTCTAGGTAATTTTTGATTTCCTCTTTGATTTCTTCAGTGATCTCTTGGTTATTTAGTAACGTATTGTTTAGCCTCCATGTGTTTGTGTTTTTTACGTTTTTTTCCTTGTAATTGATTCCTAATCTCATAGCCTTGTGGTCAGAAAAGATGCTTGATATGATTTAAGTTTTCTTAAATTTACTGAGGCTTGATTTGTGATCCAAGATGTTATCTATCCTGGAGAATGTTCTGTGCGCACTTAGAAGAAAGTGTAATCTGGTTTTGGATGGAATGTCCTATAAATATCAATTAACTGTATCTGGTCTATTGTGTCATTTAAAGCTTGTGTTTCCTTATTAATTTTCTGTTAGGATGATCTGTCCATTGGTGTAAGTGAGGTGTTAAAGTCCCCCACTACTATTGTGTTACTGTCAATTTCCTCTTTTATAGCTGTTAGCAGTTGCCTTATGTATTGAGGTGCTCCTATGCTGGGTGCATATATATTCATAATTGCTATATCTTCTTTGTGGTTGATCCCTTGATTATTATGTAGTGTCCTTCCTTGTCTCTTGTAACATTCTTTATTTTAAAGTCTATTTTATCGGATATGAATATTGCTACTCCAGCTTTCTTTTGACTTCCATTTGCATGGAATATGTTTTTCCATCCCCTCACTTTCAGTCTGTATGTGTCCCTCGGTCTGAAGTGGGTCTCTTGTAGACAGCATATATATGGGTCTTGTTTTTGTATCCATTCAGCGAGCCTGTGTCTTTTGGTTGGAGCCTTTAATCCATTCACATTTAAGGTAATTATTGATATGTATGTTCCTATGAACACTTTCTTAATTGTTTTGGGTTTGTTTTTGTAGGTCCTTTTCTTCTCTTGTGTTTCCCACTTAGAGAAGTTCCTTTAGCATTTGTTGTAGAGCTGATTTGGTGGAGCTGAATTCTCTTAGCTTTTGCTTGTCTGTAAAGCTTTTGATTTCTCCATCAAATCTGAATGAGATCCTTGCCGGGTAGAGTAATCTTGGTTGTAGGTTCTTCCCTTTCATCACTTTAAATATGTCATGCTACTCCCTTCTGGCGTGTAGAGTTTCTGCTGAGAAAAGAGCTGTTAACCTTATGAGAGTTCCCTTGTATGTTATTTGTCATTTTTCCCTTGCTGCTTTCAATAATTTTTCTTTGTTTTTAATTTTTGCCAGTTTGATTACTATGTGTCTCAGCATGTTTCTCCTTGTGTTTATCCTATATAGGACTCTCTGTGCTTCCTGGACTTGGGTGGCTATTTTCTTTCCCACGTTAGGGAAGTTTTCGACTATAATCTCTTTAAATATTTTCTCGGGTTCTTTCTCTCTTCTCCTTCTGGGACCCCTATAATGCGAATATTGTTACGTTTAATGTTGTCCCAGTGGTCTCTTAGTCTGTCTTCATTTCTTTTCATTCTTTTTTCTTTATTCTGTTCCACAACAGTGAATTCTACCATTCTGTCTTCTGGGTCATTTATCTGTTCTGCTGCCTCAGTTATTCTGCTATTCATTCCTTCTAGTGTAGTTTTCATTTCAGTTATTGTATTGTTCATCTCTGTTTGTTTGTTGTTTAATTCTTGTAGGTCTTTTTTAAACATTTCTTGCATCTTCTCGATCTTTGCCTCCATTATTTTTCTAAGGTCCTGGATCATCTTCACTATCATTTTTCTGAATTCTTTTTCTGGAAGGTTGCCTGTCTCCACTTGGTTTTCGTTGTTTTTCTGGGGTTTTATCTTGTTCCTTCATCTGGTACATAGCCTTCTGCCTTTTCATCTTGTCTATCTTTCTGTGAGTGTGGTTTTTGTTCCACAGGCTGCAGGATTGTAGTTCTTCTTGCTTCTGCTGTCTGCCCTCTGGTTGATACTGATACTTCTACATGAGATTTCTTTAGGTTAGTTGTAAATATTTTTCCATTCCTTTTAACTTTTCATATTATTATATTTTAGGTTTTCTCTTTAAAAAAGCACATAGGAATCTTCTTTTTTGTTTGTTTTCTCTACCTTAAATCTATTCTCCTACAATGATTGTGGATTTGACAATTTATATTTGCTTATTTTATTTTGACACTATTTTGTTAGCATTATATATTCTGGTTTGGAATTTTTATAACTTGGTGGCAAATTGTTTCTTTTTTATCAGTAAATAAGGATCCTCTGTATCCCTAATAATGCTTTTCCCCCTTAATCTGGTTTCCTCAATCTATTTTTTCTTTAATCTGGTTCTATTTTTACATTCGATTTTTGTTAGTGTTTATATGGTATACATTTTTCTTTCCCTTTTCAACTTTTTAAATGTTGTTAATGTTTTAAGTCTTTCTTTTATAAACAGCATAAAACTGTTATTTTCTTTTCAAATCCAGTTTTGGAATTACTGTCTTTTAAGAAATAGGTTTTCATTCATATACCCCTTCCTGTGATTACCATTTCTTTGCATTCTTTTCTCTCCTTTCTTGCCATATACTGGATTGATCCAATTTTCCTAATTTTCTTTTTTCCTTTCTGTTTTAGAAGTTACATACATTGTTTCTCTTCTTTCAGTATATAGTATTCTGTTTGTACTGAATACTGTATTTGTGTTAAATAAAGATGTACCATTATTTAGTTAGAACCCTGTTGATTTAACATTTTTGCTATTAAAATAATGCTTCATTTGGTAACCTTGAACATATGATGCTCCACGTGTGCTAGTAGTTCTATAATATAAATTCTTGTAGGTGATCCTATAGGTCAAAGAGTATGTGTATTTTCAGTTTTGACAAATATAGATAACATCCTTTTGAAGATAAATTTATTCAATTAGATTTTAGATTTCATACATGGTTAAATATATTGAAAGAAAGGGAAAATATTTATAGTTTTGGGGGTGGCTACTACTGCAGTGTTATTTCTAAGGGATCGCAAAGTTGCGTGTTATACCAAGCCTGCCTGGAGAGAGGGAAAGGACAAATTTTCATATATATTTTTTTAATGACGGAATTTGTTAAAATGAATATGGAGACTGCCTTCTTGAGCTGCAGAATTTAGGAAAAGCCAAATTGATGTTTGAGCTGTCTGTAATGAGTCCATACAAGTCAACCTGAAAAACAGTCCCTCAGGTCTGGACATACACATATGCCAGGTACAGATAGTCTCCTGCATCAGAACAAGCTGTATTTCCAAAGTCAGTGGAGACTTGGATACGTTTTCCCATTCCACTTAAGCAGCTGTGAGCAAGGCCCTGAGCTGAGTGGAATACAGAAAAGTTTAAAATGATATTTCTTCCCTACAGGAGCTCATGATCTAGAAGAGAGGGCAACATGTACGCAAATAATGGACGCGGGGCACAGTGCAAAGCACTTTTATGAGATACAAAATGTACTTTGGGATAACAGAGGAGAAGGATCGCTTTTGGGTGCAACCCTTTTCAGCGTTCTTTTCCTATGTGCTCAGCATGGGCAAAGGGGTCAGAAATTGCTGAGCTGTCAGCATTTGGGAAAGGGTAGGATTTTCCTAAGTGGAGACTGGGTATAAAGGTTGGTGAGGCCTTGACAGCCCAGGGGTGAGAGGGTGAGATAGGATGGCAGCGACATTTCATGCTTGTTTCTTTAGTCAATCCATTCTTTTGTCAGGAACTGCACCGAATTCCTTCTACTTGACCCTCCCTAACTACTGCTCTAAGTAGCAGCTGATCTGTTAGGCCTAAATAGTACGAGGTCATTGGTTGGTTATAGCTGGTTTCAGTGGGCAACTTTCAAGTCAGGTGGACTTTATTGAGATGGTTAGGATGTTTTTGGCAGGGAAGGATAATGGGACATGAAATTTATTGCTGCTTATCCCCCAAAGAGATCAGTGATAAGGGCATCTCATCACTCAGCCCACATTGCAGAACCTCTCATTACACAGAGTGAATGGTGTGTAAACAGACATTACACCTGTATGTTGCAGGATTTCCTCTGAGCATCATTCCTAGCTGCCACACCAACAGCAGCACTGGGTATAAACTACTGTTTCTCAGAGTCAGTTTATGAACCACTTGCATCTGGATTGCCTGGTTAGCTTGGTAAAAAGGTAGTTTCCTCAGCTTCATTACAGAATAAGAACCTTGGTGGGGGTGGGAGCCTGGGGACCTGCACCTTAACGAGTTTCCAAGGTGAGAGTCACTGCCCTAGCTCTTCAGTTATATGTAGAACTTTCCAGTCATTTGTTTGCTATAATGAATCTTTACCCAAAATCACCTCTTTGAGCCTATCAGTATAAAGTGAAATGTTTATTGTATGTAAACTTATTTCTGTTTTTACAGTTGGACTTGGAATGATAGTGGTGTGATTAAGTCAGTAATCATTGAGTGGGATACAGAAATGCAAGATGGTGGATGGGCCCTCATGGGTTCCACTTCCTCTAGGGCAATCATTCACACACTAAAACAAATTAGTATACAGTGTGTTAAGTGCTAGTGATCTGGGAAACCCCTGAGCTTTGCAAAGAAGGGTGGAAGAGTGATCCAAGATAGAGAAGACATCTTTGGGATGATAGTTGAGAAATCCACCTAAAAAAAATCATTACTTAAGTGGTTAGGAATATGTATGTTAGCCAGCTGAAGACTAATACTGGAACACTTAGATTAGTTAAAATACAATAGTAATAACAACAACAACAACAGCAAACCTTTTATGTGTATATTATTTCTTTATACTCATTGCGTATAAGAGAATTTGAAATATAAAGTGGAAAGCTTATGTGCAAGTTTCATCAGTTGGTTTCACTGTTTTCTGGTCATTGTAAGTGGAGAACCACATAATGGGTCAGCTTTTTTGAGTGCTGCCCATTTATGGGCTCTATTTTCTTCAAGCTTTTTTCCTCTTCAGGTTTCCCCACCTTCTTTGAACAAAGCCCTGCTCATCTCTATTTTTGGGGAAATTCTAATACTCCATGTTTTCTATACATTCTTTAATCCCCTGACTTCACTTTTTTTCTTCTTATTCCTCTATTTCTTTTCTCTTTATTTTATTTAAAAAAAATATTTATTTATTTGGGTGTGCCGGGTCTTAGTTGCGGCATGTGGGATCTTCATTGCTGTGTGTGGAATCCTCATTGCAGCACGTGAGATCTTTTTTCACTTGCAGCATGCGGGCTCTTAGTTGCAGCATGGGGGTTCTTTGTTGTGGCATGCGGGATCTAGTTCCCTGACTAGGAATCGAACCCAGGGCCCCTGTATTGGGAGCGTGGAGTCTTAACCACTGGACCACCAGGGAAGTTCCTTCCCTTTATTTTTAAGCTACTGGGTCTATCTGGCTGCTGACAGTGGGTAGGAAAGGACTGGTCTCTAATTTAGCAAGTTTCTGGGGAAGTGGGTCAGATCCTAGAAAACCATCTTGACATTCTTCAGTTTTTTTTTTTTTAAGAAATCAGGTCCTGCGTAATGTAGTGTTTCATTCAATTCAGTTTTTCTGTGTACAAAATTGGGTTCCTTTTCCCTACACCATCTACCACAGAGCTGACTTCGTCTTCAGCCATCCTTAGTTGTCACTTCAAAACACACACACACACACACACACACACACACTCACTCACTCACACACACACACTCTTTCTTGTCACTTATCCCTTCCTTCAACCCAAACACACACCCAGTCTTACTCATGCTCCGAGAATTTTTGAAATGACTGAATATATTGGTCAGAAGGACTCCATCTAAGACCATGAGATCAGGAACTAGAAGCCTGAGAGGATGGGGCCAAGAGAAAACCCAGTGGCCCTTGCAGTATCTAGGTTCTCTTGGTTGTCATCAGAGGCTTACGGTTAGACTGAAGTTACTGGGGAGATCTGCTATAGTAGATCACTTGATTTAAAGCTGAAAGTTACAAGTTTTAAAGCTAGTGTTTAATTAACACAACGCATAGTGGACATGGTCCTCTTTACAAACACTTTCATTTAAGCCTGTCATCCTTATGAAATATATTCATCATTTTACTGTTGAGGACACTGAGGCGTACAGAGATTAAGTAACTCCCTTTAGTTTCACGTAGGGTAGTTTAGTGCTCTTCAAAGGAAGCATTTCACAGGGCAGTTTTTCTTAATCTGCCTTCTTGTTGGTCGTAGCTTTTCATTATCACAGCAGGAAGGTAATATGAGCTTAGTGTATTCCAGGCCTAACACTATGGGACTTGGTGGCTGTAGGTCGCAAGCAGGGTTTTGAAGAATTGGGACTCAAAACAAGGACTCCTCTTGTAGACAAACAGTGCAGATGAGATGCACAGTGCAAAGAAATACCCTTCAGCGTGACATACCTACATGGGGGCTCCATGGAGCCAAATGTTCACTCCAGGTTGAGGAGAAATTTATCTTGGTAACACTTAACTTGAACAGAAATGGGGGACAGGCCAAGGGGATGCCCTCAGATGAGAATACTGTGTCCTAGGAGTCAGGAATGTTCCCCTTAGTATTCGCATAATTTTTTCCCATTTTTTTTGTGTGTGTGTAAATAACTTCTGAAATTACAGTTTGTACTTTGCAAAAGAAAAAAGGCCATAACAAAAAAAATTCTTTTAAATCAACTAAAGACTCAAGAGATTTATTTGGTTACAGTGCATAACCCCTTTGACAAAATGTTAAGAAGAGTTGCTAATACAAATACACATTAAATATGCTAACAATTACAATTAGCTACATATTTGTAAGTGATAGAGTTCTATAATTATGGAGAAAGGTTGCATAGAAATCCAAACCTGAAAAATTCTGTAAACCAAATCATTAGCTCTTCTCTAACAAAGTAGGGGGAGTAGTTCTTGGATTAATTTTACTATAACATTAATGTAGCACTTTATATTTTACAAACTAGTTCTCTAGCTCATGTAAGCCTCACACCAACATCATAAAGTATTAGCCCAATTCTGTGGAAGGAGAAACAGGCTGAGAGGAAAAGTGGATTCTCTGACCTCACGGTGTTACGTGGCTAGATTTGGGACTTAATTTCAAATATTAAACTTTTGATTAAATCTTTGTATCTTGTAGGGAAAAGACAGGGGTTAGCTCTCAGATGTCAATTACCATACTAATTTGTAAAAATATAAAAGACAAATTGTTGATAATTGTCATAGCCTTTCAGTTCTCCCTTAAGATTCAAATAAAAGTATCCATCTTACACTAAAGTTGTCTAAATAGAATTATAACATGGGGGAAAATACCAATTTCTAAATCTTTTTATACACGTTTCTGGACAATCCATGATGTAACTGGTGGATAGTGGTAGCCCTTTTAATTTTCAACTACAAGGATATTCTAGAAGCTTGTTTCAGAATGTGTTTAGTCCATATTTTTTCCGGTTGAATTATGGAAAGTGTTTATGAACAGTTACAAGAGACAAACCATAACTTCGAATTAAAAATGACACGAATATATTTTCCATTAAAGATAAAAACAAGGATGTGGGCTTGAGGATTAAAGTAAAAATGTTGGCATTCAGGATACAGCTGATAAATCTTTCAAATGACCTTACTCTTAACACTTAATTTAAGGTGGAACATCCCAGTGACTATATTATGATTAACAAAAAATAATAAAGCCTGAAGTCTGAGTTTATCCAACGGAGTGACTCACGCTTCTTTGTCATCCTCCCACGTCGGCCGTTTGTCCCATGTGAATGCTAGTAACAGGCACCGTACCCTGCTAATGCTAACATGTAGGAGTCAGTCAGAGGTAAAAACCCCTATCACGATTAGCATTAACAGCATACAGCCTCCAGCAAGCCTCCAGCCCTCAGAGGATGAGGCATAAAGAATTTAAACCACAGATTTCCCCTTCCTGGTCTGTGCCACCTGCAAGAGAGACAGAAATTGTTGTGTACGCACATGCAGTTATAAAGTTGGAGTCACAGACTATAAATCTGAAAGCAAAGACAGTCTCTTTTTTCTTTAAGGGAGAGGGTTCATTAAATCCTAGTTAGTCATTTGTTCAGGGTAGAGAAATTGTCAATTAAAGGATGATATGTTTACCTTTAAGCGTATTGGAAGACTATTTTAAAATTTATGTTTTCAATTCTAATATAGTTCTGAATTATTTACACATACGGATCATCGTTAAAACAAAAATGCAACCGTTCTTCAAAGTCCCCAAATGCTAAAATGCAAAGGCGAGACCTTGCATTCTGACATAGTACCATCTTTTCTGATTTATATCTCACCTGAAAAGTAGGTAATTGAGGTAAAAGGCCAAAATATTAAAAATGGTGCTTAATGATTTATGAAGATTAAAACAGAATTAACTTATTTTACAGAGGAGTTTGGGCTAGATTTTCATTCTGTAATAAATAGTTGTGGTTTTACCTTTATTTATTTTTTTTCGGGAGATCTGATACAGGCAGTGGAGGTCTTGCCTACAAATGAATCCATCATAAAATGGCCCCATCTTCTATTTAGAGATTCCTTAGGGGGAAGCACTACCCAGTGGCTTTGGTTTTGATCTGCGTAAAGGAAGTATGACTTACAGAGTGCTGTGTTTCAAACTACTTGCCTTCGGCAGAGTGGATTGAAAAAAGAAAAAGGTGAATTTGCTACTTCCTGTTAGAGTCCGATTTTACTCTCTCAGATAAAGTGACATTTCTCCCACAAGCTTCTGGTTTCGGTGTTACTATAGCAGAACCTAGAAGTTAGAGTATCATTCAAGTATGTGGTTGCCTTTAGCACAAGAGGGGAATCACCTTCTCTTTTATTTAATCATGAAGCCAGCTCGATGTGAAATTGTGATTAAGTTCAAAAGAAGTGTATAAAGTTAAAAATTCCCCAGTGAATATATTTTGACAGGGCAGAATATCGTGGTTTGGAAATTTCCAGACCAAGGAAATTTGTCATTCTTACTGATAGTACTTTTTTTCTTTAACTTTGCTGTTTTCTGAGATGAATTAGTTTAATGATGAAGAGCTTTGAATTAAATAATGGATTCTAGTTTACTTATACAGATTTTCAGTCAATAAAGCTTATAAAAATATGGACTTTTTTTTCCCCTTTCACAGAACCTTGGACTCAGTAAATGCTCGATAAATGTATATTAATATCCTAATGTTAGTTCCTCCAGCCAATATCATTCAACCTTCTTTTAAAGAGCTGTGTCTAATTCGTATTTAAGGTGAATTGCTTGCGTACTGTTCTTCCCATAAATTTTACTCCTGTTCTTTAAAGGTGACATCTGAGCACAGGTATTAAAAAAAATGCATTTAGTATAATAATCAGATTTTTTTCTCTCTCATCTTTTTTCACAATTGACCAATTAGAGTGCTCAGAAAAGTGACAATGGTTTTCACAATACTATATTAAAAATTCTAACAGCTTTTATTTTTTTATTGGTTCAAACACTAAAGGTATGCTGAAATAAAAGCACCACACAGGTTCCCTTTTGTTCACAGTGCTCAGACAGAAACTGTGGTACTGTGTTATCTAGACAGACCCCTCAGACATGATGAATTCCTAAAACTGCACAGAATGAGCACTTTGTCTAAATATACTACACAATCTTAAATCTCATTTAAAACATAATGAGAGATGAAAAGCATTAATCCCAATAAACAGAATAAAGGAGAAATTATCCCAGAATAGTATTTTTAAAAGTATAGTCAGTAGACTTTTAGATATTAGAACGACCAGAATGTCATTCAGCCAGCAGTGAAGCCGTGCTCACCTTCACTGTTTTTGCCTGGGTTTGCAAGGAGGACCCAAGTTAACCAAAACCAGAATTGCTCTGTGTGTCTGAGTGGAAATTAGTGACCACAGACAACAAAGGCTAGTCTATTAGTCAAGGCATTGGGCACAGGATGATGTCATGAGGTAATAAGAAAAGAAGTGGCTTATTCTGGAATCAGTGCAGCCACCCAGCTGGTAGGGTGGCAGAAGAATTGTATATAATTATAGGCCCAGCAATCAACAGCTACAGCTGCTAACCATTTGATAAGACTGTAACAAATATAATGTGTAATGTATAGCAATACAGAGAAATTCATATGGATTATACAATATAAATTAGAGTGAGGGTCTTGACTAGGGCAGTTCTAAAGACATACTTTAAACCCTATGACCCACACTACTTTTAGGCCCACAGCATGAAATGTCCATTGTGAATATAAACTTGACTATAGCACAATTCTTTGCAGTAGCTGAAGATAGGTTCCAAGTTCAATGTAGTACTTGACAGAATTTATTACTCAGTAATTGAGGGTCAGAACCATTCCTTCTTGTCTTCAATAAAAATCTACCAAAATGAAGCACTAGATATACTAGGTGAATAACAACAATAGGTATCTTTCATTATATGGCAGATCGATTCTCCCTCTGGTAGTTAGCACTAAACTGAAGGCAGCATTCTGGGGAAAATTTCCTTAAATTATGCTTTTCTGAAGGATGATTTTTGTGTGTGGGGGGGCATATTATTGCAATATGTCCTTTTCTTCTTACCTTACTGATTTGCCAGGAAAGACGTCAGTAGCTGTACATTCAGAGTAGAATATGTCTTAAGTTTGTCACTAAGGATCTCTTCATATATGAATCATAAGTTAGATCCTTCCACAATTTTATATACCTATGTATTTTCTTATTTTGCTGCATATTCTCAGCACCAACCACTTCATATTTGCATACCAAAAGAACTGCATTCCAGGAGCTATTGTTATTATACATCCTAGCTGACTCAAAGATCCATGCTTTTTTCTCCATACTCACTGCCCCTGCCTTCTTATCCTGAAGCCTTTGACTTCAGATTACTCCACTGTTAGCAGGGCATACATGTGACTTGTCTTCCCTCTCCAGCCCATCTCCCATCACACCCACCACCCAGGCCTTCTGCACCAAGTCATTCCAGTGCCTGATCTCTCAGGACTCTTACTTTCCCCTTTGCATATGGTGTCTCTGCTGCCTGGGGTGCCTCTCTCTCCTTTTCCCCCTAGCCAATAACTTCTCATTCGTGAAAACATCACCTTCTCGGGGAAGGTCTTCTGATCTCTCAAGACAAGAAAAGAACACTTCTTCAGTGCTCCGATAATACTCTGCACCTCTGTCATAGAATATAGTACACCATGATTAAATTCCCTGTTTATCAGTCTCTCTTACTACACTGAGACAATCTAATGTCTTATTCATTTTCTTATTCCTATGTTTAACAGAGGTCCTGGAATATAGTAGGCACTCAGTAATGCTTGCTGAATGAATGAATGAATACCAAGCATTTTCAGTATCTTCTTTCATGGGTCCTGCATAACTCTTGTCACTCAGTTTGAAAGATTACCCCTTTCCTATTATAGAAAGCCTCAAGAATTTTAGTGTAATAACTTCTTCTAATAAACCCAAACACACACACACACACACACACACACACACACACACACACACACACACAAAGCAGAAATCTAAATTGTTGATGTAACAGATACGAAGAGTCTGTCAATATAACAAATGTTATAGAGACACAGATATAACGAAATAGATATAGATGGAAATAGATGTGGATTCACAAGATATTTCACTTCACAAGGCTTTTATAATAGGTAATTAACATGACTTTGTAATACATAATATTTTTCCCCTTGGTAAGAAAATTTAGAATACTGTAACCTCTTTCAGAAATATCTCTTTTTTGATGGGAATTATGAATGTGGACATGTTTACAACTCTTATTAGTGTTTGAGTGTGCATATTACTTTCAGATAAACTCAAGAAAAAGGAAACAAATTCAAAGGACTTTAGATGCATAAAAAATTAAAAATAATTGAACAAAAAAAGAAAAAAAAAAACTGCATGCTATGAAATTTTCTTTAAAAAGAAAAGAGTTACAATGATTGACTCTTATAACCAAGCCATCACGAGACAGCCCTGACTTTACTCACCATGAAAGGTATAAATACTTGGAAACTATTAATTTGTTGCTACAAAGTGAATATACACTTATTTCTACTGAAAGGCATGATCCTATATTGATATAGCCTTACAAATCCTAGCTCCAAAGCCATTTTAATAGGTGAAAAGTAATGTAATTATGCTTTTGAAAATTAAAATGATTAAGTTTAGATAACTTCCTTTAAATATTTCCCCATTTTTATTTAATTTTTTTGTGTACCAGTAAAAATCATAATCATTAAAATGGAATTCAATGTTGATTCCTATTGGGATCCGCTCACTGAAAGCGACTAGCATATAATTGCATAAGAAAGCAGCATCTGGCTTTCCCACCAGAACTTACTCTAATTCCCTATGTTCTGAAGTTGCTGTTTTGATTTAGGTCATAAAACTAAGCAGTGAAGATTAACGAAGGTATGTAAAAATCAAGATCCTGAGAAAGTTTGTACTTGTCGCTGTTCATCTTTGGAAGAACAATTTCTTGATGAACTTTTGACTAGGGTGCTTGCGCATATGATGCCCCAAGGACCTGCCCCTCTAACAATTCTACATAGTAGTGCTTCCCTTCGCTTCTACTTAGTCTGAATTTCTTACAATTAGAACCATCTCCTTTGGGTGGGAGAACCACGGTGGCAGGTAATGTTTCAGGTAAAATGTCCTTGAAAGGCAAATCAGTTATTTGGAGAAGGAGGAGAAGGGTGGGGTTGAAGTCCCTCCATGGACACCTCAACTTAGACTTCTTTGTTAGGTTAGCTAGCTAGTCATCTCTGAAAGCAGAGATCAAGGACTGAGGAGGGAGGACCAAAGTGGGTAAGTTTTAATGGGGATAAAGAGTGATTTGGAGGAAAGATGAGGATGTACCCTCAAATCATCCGAGAGTTCATTCTTTTCATGTCCAGACTACAAGAGCCACAAATTAAGTATTTAAAACAGTCTCACCTGAGTTTTAGTTCAGTCCTCTGTGTTTCAACTCCTACGTGTTATAAAACCACATATAAATTGTTCAATTTCTCAATAATTCTTCATAAAGACCTTCAGTATTCAGTGACAAAAAGAAATATTTAAGTGACTGGTTTTCTAAAGTGTGTTTAGTCTTGTGAAGTTTTTTTATTATCGTTTTCTGTAGAATATGATTATTCTGTGTTACATCTCAGTAACTCATTTTAGAGTTAAGTCAACTTCTGTGCTGTCAGGAAATGCAGCAAAGAGTATTATGTTCCTCTTGTATTCACATGAATTCCATCATTAAAGAGGGACTGATGGTGTGACCTGCTACTGATTGAGATGGTGGGGATACCTGTATATGTGTAGCTGATTCACTTCACTGTACAGGAGAAACTAACACACCATTGTAAAGCAATTATACTCCAATAAAAAAAAAGCACACAAATGTATCTTTTGTTCTTTAGAAATAACCCATATCCTGACCTCCTGATAAATGATAAAATTACTTTTCATGTCATTAACTTTACATTTAAGGAAAATTCCCTGTATAAGCCATTGCTGGGAAAAATATTATAAACTCACTATGTCATGATACTTTCTTTCATTTGCTTCCATAAAATATCTAACATCCCTTTTCTTAATAGTTCTAATTAAGAATTCTTTAATGAAAATATCTACTTTTTCTAAATTAAGAGCTCCTTACCGGGAAGACTTGTTTGCACATGAAACAGCTTTAATAGAACATACCTTTCTGTATTTTGAAATTCAGAAAATGAGTTTTTAAAGATATATACCAATAATGATTTTAAAACATAAAACTAAGTACTTCATACTTTTGAACTGTCTCAGAAGAAAGCCAGTGTGGATACACAGGATCACCATGGAAACATTATACAGAGTGACAATTTGATTGTGAATACGCAAATGAGAAAGAATATTGGCCTTAGAGGATTATTCTGCTTTTCCCAATTTTAAAACCAGGAAGTTTTTTAGTGAAACTCCCTTGGAACTTATTTACAAGCTAAGTAGCCTTCCCAATAGTTCTATTATGGACAGAGATTAATACCTTCACTTTTCAGATAAGGATGTGGAAAAAAACAGGTTAGAAATATTTTCCCCCAGAGTCATTCTATGGAGTGAGAAGTAGGTTGAGAGCCAGCCTGAGTCCAGCCTGGCTCCTGGACCAGTGTATCACAGAGGGGACTTCCTCCATGCCCCGACCTCACCCTGGCACAGCTTCAGGCCCGAAACTTTGGGAAAATGTTATCAAACAATCATGGATAAAAACAAGGGTCGGGAAGGAGAGAGCTCAGGGTAGATGCATTCTATTGCTTTAAATCATAGCCGTTCATTCTTCTTTCATATTTACACAAAAGGTTTTCCACGTGCGTACCAACTTAAACTTTAAAGTATCATATTCCAGAAGATAATTTTAATCATAATTTTCTTTTTCATTTATAATTTATTTTCAATGTCTTTTCTCTCCCCTTCCCCTCGCCTCCCCCGCCTCAGGATAAAGGAAGGGTGATGGCAGGTATCAACCCTGGGTGTTTGCCATCTTTCAAGGTCACCTCTTCTAGGCCTCCTCTGTGCATTTGGGTTTATAGTGCCTATTCTCAACAGTGAATTTCAATAAAACGCCTCCTTTGGAACTTACTATGTGTAACCTGTTTGTTGGTTATATGTACATGGTCTCCTGTGTCTGGCATTATAGGAAAAATCAGCTTTTCTACAAGACACAGTTCATAAATTTCTATTTCTATACACCATCACGGAAAGGAAAATTTTGTGTACTGAGAACTATGTTAGACAAACTGAGCAAGTTCTGGGAACAGTTTAGTTTTGCCCGTTTAAAAATTAATTTTCTTAAGATGCCTCGTGTATAGGATACCCTGAGTTACAAGGCAAACACCATACCATTTACTTCTTCCACCCCCATAGCACTTTAGTCAGGGCCGTGACACCCCAGATGAGGGTTACGTCTGCTACTCCACATGAAGTCATCTCTAGACAATCTCATACATACTCTTAGGCACTAGATATTCCTACTCCAAATTTCTCCTCAAAGATAGCCTGTTCTGCCTTGCCTTCTTTCTCTTTCTCCAGCAGAGAGCAAACTCCGGGAGGCTGGGTTCTCTTTGTCTTCTGATGTGACCCTCCCTCCTGCTGTCTCCCCCAAGGTGGTTGGTCCTCTCTCCATGCTCAGTTGGAGCACTCATCACCCAGCACTGTGACTACGTCGTTCACTAGTGCTGAGGTGTGCTTGAGGGCAGGGACTCGGTCTTACCTCAGTCCTTGATACATGGCTCACGCTCAGTAAATGCTTTGAATAAGTGCTTGAGATCCTCCAAAGGCATTTGTGTCTGCACAACTGGCTTGGATCTGACATGGGAGTGTTTCAGTAAGATTTAACTAATATGCAGATTCTTGGAGAGTTAGGGTAGTAGAAGCTTATAAATGTGGAAGCAGATCAGTGAGGTTTGTTGGTATTCCAGATGAGTGATGGACCATTTACATTCAGAAGAGTCTAGGCTTTGATCTCAGTCTACAAAGTATAATCATTATAGGATAAAGCTGGAGAATTCTGCCAGATATAATTATCTGAAGTTGTGGATAAAAACTAGGTTCCATTCATGTTTTTTTTTTTTTTTGGAACCACAGTCGGATGCCATAAACACGTGTTTTCATTGTGTGGGAGCATGTTCTCATTCTTAGGAGATAACATGCCAAAGCATTTAGAGGTGAGATGCCAGGTCTGCATATAGATACAGTCATAGAGAGAGAGGTGGATAGGGACAAAGAGAAATAAAGCAAATGTGGCAGATGTTATGAATCTAAGTGAAAGGTCCAGGGTGTTATTGTTCTGTTGTTTTCAACCTGCCTGGGTTCCATTCCTGATGCCAGCAATGTTACTAGCTGTGTGGTACTTGGTAATTTAATTGACCTCTTTAAGTTTTAGCTGTTTCTCTAAAAATAGAGATAATGATAGAACCTACTGAAAAGGTCGTTGTGAAGATGAAGTGACACAGTGAACGTAAAGCATTTGTCGGGTGCTAGGCTCATAATCACAGTGGGTGTGAGCCACAGTGCTAATGGCATCAGTCATGAATACTTGCCGAGTGCCCATAAGTCTCTGTACATCTATTACATGTTGCACTTGTTGTTTTAAAAGTACAAGTCAAGATACATTTACTACTGTATAACTGAATCATTATATAAATTAGAGGTTATTGAAAAACCTGTAGAAGCCAAATAATCCTTTTGTATCCTAATCTCTAAGTCATAGGTAACTGCTAGAAGGTACAGCAAGATGTTTCCTTGGAAATGATTTTCTAAAATGTTTCATTAGTTTTTCTTTGGGATCAGGAGAGAAATGCATTCTGAAACTGTTAGAAGCTCTTTAAAACAAACAACTTTTTTACTTTGTCAAGAACTTTTAGAGACCACTTTGTACATATATACTTTACTTTCTTAGGCTGTTTTTGTATCTCATTTTCCAAATTTGTTTCCTGAAATATAAAAGATCATAAATGTATTCATAATAATAGCAAACACTCACACAGGGCACCCTCTGGACCGGGCAGCAGTTTGACTGCTCGATGTATGCTAACTGGCTTATTCTTCTTAACAACCTTCAGAATGAGTATTATCACCTGCCCATTTGCACCTGGGGGCATGGAGGCACAGACAGGTGAAGTAACTTGCCCAAGGTTAAACTGCTGGGATACCAACGAGGGCAGTCTGGCACCAGCGTCCATGCTCTGAACCACAATGCTGGCCTGACCATGGCTGAGCCACATAAAAGAGCATAGCATTTTGTTAAGACAGCCGAGAATCTCTACTGCGTATAGAACATTCTCATTTATGGAGTCATGACACAAACGTTATTATCTGTCATTGTCCTTATCCAAACATCAGCTTCACAATTTCATGAAATCAGCTGTTTGATAGCCTTCAGTAATCTTTCCTTCTGCCAGTGCCTTAACCCCATGTACCCACACATGGTTCCTGTTTTTCAGAATTAGCACAGATGTATTCACAGTCTATTGTAGTACCATGCCCCCTGACTGATGTTAAGCCCCATTTTCTGGCTAGTGTGTCATCTTGCGTAAGGGTGGGAGCTGTGCCTTTTGGTTCAAAGTGTTTTTCCACATTGCTGTGAGTCCTGGAGTTGTGACTGAGGGTGTGGAACTGTTCAGACACGTGGCATATTTATTTAAGGATAGATGTGCTTTGGGGGTGGTCTTGCTTGAGGCCCCGGGTATTGTAAGCGAAAGACAAGATTGATGGACAGAGCTTAAGTATTTCGTGGCAGATGAAAATTATACAGCAGTGATCAAATTAAAAATGCTGCATTTACCTAAGAGTCTGAGATAAAGATGTATTCAAAAGGTGGGATAAAGAGCAGCTTTTAAAATTTTAATATTTTTCCTTGAGAAAAATAAGTTTCACAATATTCTTATTCTAGCCAATTTCAGCCAATATGTGACAGTTCTGAAGCAGTAAGATCAGTGAAAGACAAACATATATTCTCTAGTCAATTATACTGGTACTTACGCTCTCGTTGGACATAGAGGATATGAATTCACTGAGCCCAGCTGTGTCTTAGGAGCTATAGGAAAATGAAGTGGTAGTCACGCTGGAATCATAGAATTTCATCAGTTTAAGAGGCTTCGGAAATGACTTTAATCCCAGCCACCCATTTTAGAGATAAGAAGAATGAGGCACAGGCATTTGCTCAGAGCTTGGGACTTAGAAACCTGCCATGATTCCCAGGCTGGTGCTCTTTCCATAATACCAGGCTTCGGAGGCCTAACACCAAAACAACGAAGGTATAAAAATCAATGGCTTCAGCTGAGCAATACCCAATGACCTCACAAAACCGTAGAGACGCCAGCTTGTCAAAGACAGGGGTGCTCAATCCAGGGGCAAGGTAGAGTCTACCCACCAGTCTCTACCACTCAAGCTATTTAGTCCTACTAGGTTTAGAATAGAGATTATGAAACTCCACCCCCAGGAGGATCATGGCTGAGATTCAAGGAAGCCTGGAGCATCCTGACACTGAATGCAAAATTGGGTGTGAACATGCACATTAAAAAAGAAAAAAATCTGGGAAAGGCATACATAACTTCCATTAGATTTGAGATTGGAAAAAAACAGTTAAGAACTATTACTTTGATATGAAAAACCTCCTTTCAGTTGAGCGGTAGCTCTTAGTCATGACATAAAACAGCTGATGAAAAAAACCTTTCAAAAGTTAAAACTTAGGGCTTTTTTGGGTGGCGTTTTTGATTCACAGAAGACTGATTTGACGACAGAAGCAGAAAGATGAAGGTTATTAATTTTCCATGTTTGCGACTGGAAAGTACAGAATGACAAAATCCACAGCACATTCTAACTAGTTATGTTACTGCAATTGAATTGCATGCACAGCAATGGCATTCAGGGATTTTGTTTGTTTGTTTTGTTAAGACCAAGAAGTTACACTTTTTTTTTTTTTTTTTTTTGCGGTACGCGGGCCTCTCACTGTTGCGGCCTCTCCCATTGCAGAGCACAGGCTCCGGACGCGCAGGCTCAGCGGCCATGGCACACGGGCCTAGCTGCTCTGCGGCATGTGGGATCTTCCCGGACCGGGGCACGAACCCGTGTCCCCTGCATTGGCAGGCGGACCCTCAACCACTGCGCCACCAGGGAAGCCCAAGAAGTTACACTTTTTACACATGATTAGTTAGGTAAAAACAAGACTAGAAGTTTGTGCCAATGCCACTGACCTGCCTTGAAAGAGAGCAGGTTTCAGCCCGCACTCAGGTTTCTCTTTGTTAATATACGTGGTTCAGAAGCTTGGTCCGGTGGCCAGGGAGAGCTGACCCACTGCATGAGGAAACTTGGTTATTACCAGCCATTACCCACTAGTCCGTGCAGCAGAAGTAATTACTCAGTGTGCTTTGGCTCCCTGCAAGAAATCAGGGGGGCAGCAAGTATAATGGACATGAGCTTAAATGGAGTCAAAAGGCTCCTGGGCTGCACAGCCCCACGCCCCACATCACACATCCCACATCCGTCCCTAGAAGCAGGCTTTATACTAAGGACCTAGTGACCTTACCAGAGAAAACATAAATTCTCCAAGCCACAAGTCCTCATGGGCAAAATGGGATAACACCACCTACCCTGCTAATTTTCTATTATGATGACTCTATCAAACTAGACAATAGGCAGGAAATTGCCTTGGCAACTTTATAGCTTATATTACTGTTAACATGGATAGACAATTCAATACTTTATACATAACCATTTTTAAAAGCTCAGTCCCATGATTATTCAAAGTTCAGCTGCCCTACAGTCATTTAGAGTATACATTATGTTAAAGCCATACATCAGAGGCACTACTTCTTCAGAGAGATGAATGGAGAGAAAGAGTAACTCCGGCTTTATGTAATCTTCTACATAAGGTCACATGAAAAGAATATCTCCACTGGACCTCAACTATTTGACATAAAATATAGACTAAATTATGAGCATTATTAGATACCTTTGGCCTCTTCAAATCACATGGTGTCTTGGATCTGCTGTGTGACATTGGAAAAGTAACTTCACCTCCCGCGTCCTCAGTCTTCTCATTTTAAAGGACTGGATTCTGGCTTATATGTTTGTCAGCTGTCAACTTCAGTAATTCCAGGTTAAATTTTATTCATAATCATCCCAATATGCCTGCTTTAGATGACAGAAAACTCAAAGAACTGGTCCACCCTTGGGACGTGGAGGACAGACACATACGGGGGGTTTGTGGGAATAAAGAGAGCTAACCAACGTGCTCTGCCAAAGGGCACCCTGGCACGATGGGAGCAAGTAAAAACAGAAGCTCACAGAACGTCTGCTCAGTCCTCACGTCGATTAAATAAAGACCTTGATATCTAAGACGTTAGGATTCTAACTTTATAAAATGAAGGTATATTATTTGTTATTTTTCAAAAGAAAATAGAAAAGCCTCCTATCCTGAAGGCAGTCCCTTTTGATCCAATCCACCCTGCCCCTCAAGTCTGTCCTGCACACTTGTCTGGCCGCTCCATTAACTAAGCTCGTCCAGGGCCACGTCCCTGGTACCCCTCCTACCAACCAAGGGAAATTTGGGGAGAAGCCGAGGGCCGGGTCTTGAGCACCCCTCCTTCCCCTTCCCCCTTCCTCCCCAGAAATCCATCCCGAGCCACCTGATGGCCCGGGCGAGGTCCCCCGGACGGCGCCCCTCGGACGGACGCTCGCGGGCTCGGGCGGGGCACTAGGTGGTGGCCACGTGCGCGCCGCCCCCGCCCCCGGCGCCCGGCAGCGGGGGACCCGGGAGCCGCCGCCGCCGCCGCCGCCGCCGCCCGCCGAGTCCCGGCGCGGAGAAGAGTGCAAAGTCGGCGTACCTTCCTTCCTTCCCCGCGTCGCGTGATCGCCGCTGGGCTCGGCTCCGCTCGCGTCCCGAGGCTGGAGGCGGCCCGACGGGACCTCGGGGCTGCGACCCGACTCGGCCGCGCACAGGAAGCCCGCGCCTGCGAACGTGCGACCCTTTTATAACCCACTTGTGACTCATAACCGACCAGGCGCCTTTTCTGTAAACCCCCGCCTCGCCGCCCCCCCGCCCCCCCCGCCGCCTTCTGCCTGTTCTTGGAACCTACAGCTTGAAAACTTTTTTCTTTTTAAAGGAAAAGTCGAAAAAGCCCAGCGCGGGATTGGTGTTTTCCCCTTTCCCTTTCTCGTGGGTCATTGTGTGTGTGTGTGTGTGTGTGTGTGTTTGCTCTCGACACACGTCGTGTACTTTCCGGCCCCCGCGCTGCGAGGCTCGGACTCCAACCTTTGTTCTTAATGAAAAGGAAACGCATTCAAATGAGCGTTCAGTCGGCGGGCAGAGGGGAAGTTGCTAACTGGGTGACAGGGGTGTCTTTACACTATCCTTGCAGATGAGAAAGAATAGGGAGCAAGTGGGAGACCTTTTCTTCCCCAACGGAATCAGCTGGAGGCAAGCGGGTCCCAACAGAGGTAGACACGGTCAAGGGACCCCTCCATGTGACCCCCTCCCCTCAGTACCCTTCAGGAGTCAGTGTGTGGTTTGGGATGTACACCTGGGGTCTGAGTGCATTCGTGCCTTGCCTGTTACCCACATTTATACTTGAGGGTGGTAGGATATAGGGCCCCGACCTTCTTTAATTTTGGCCTCACCAATATTTTTTCGCCCACACCTCCTCCAACCCCCCATTCCCACTCTAAGGTTATATTCCTGGAGCACAAAGGACTTGAGTTTTAATTTTGCTTTCATTGTCTCTCTCTTCACTTTCTCTCATCCTGTCAAGAGCTGGGGGGCATTTTCCTGGAGCAGGTCCTTTGACACATTGGATGGAAATGAATAAAATCAATCTAAAACATGACACGTGTATACCGCAAGCCTAGTTGAGTAACTCATTTTTGAGCCTCAGTTCAATAAACTTGTAGACCATAAGAAGGAAGAAGAAAGAAATTTGAGGGGGAGGGAGGAGGGGAAAGTCAGGAATAGACTTGGCCCCATAGCCACGAGACTTATACCTTTTTGTGGCTAAGACAGGGCCAGGGCTGGATTCCAGCACAAGTCACCTATAGTGGGATCTCCAACCCAAGGTGGGGCAGGAGACATTTTAGAATAGTTTGTATTAAGCTGATATCAGAAAATTAGTTTCTAGAATGCCTGATGGCATGGAAGCTAGAAATGATGTAGTCAATTTACAGATGGCCCAGGTTGGTTAAGGAAGCTGGAGACATTTTAAAACCCTCTGTTCTGAATGCTTACATTTTCCCTATTCCTTGTAATTCGAAAAAGAATGATTATAATAACAAATAACATTTATAAAGCATTTACTATGTGCCAGGCCCTGTTCTAAAACTCCTTACATGTATTCATTCTTTTGGTCCTCAGTGTGATCGTAAGAGGGAGGGACACAAAGGCACAGAGAGATTAAGCCCTTTGCCTTAGGTCATAGTAAGAAGTCAAAAAGAGATTCAAACCCAGCTCTGCCTCAGGTGTATGTCTCCACAGTCCTGTCTCCCTGCCAGATCCATGTTGGTCCAGGAGCTGGAGAAGAGCAGTAAAGTGTGTGGTGGGGAAAGGAATCATGATCCCCACCAGGGTGGGCCATAACTCTGCTGCTTGTAGACACCTGCAAAGCCTGTCCAAATTCCCTTTTCTCATATTAGGTCCTAGTCTGGGATACACGGTAATGGTAGATAGGTAAATGTGTTTTTTTGTTTATTTAATTTTAATTATTTATTTATTTTTGGCAGCGTTGGGTCTTCGTTGCTGTGCGTGGGCTTTCTCTAGTTGCGGAGAGCGGGGGGCTACTCTTCGTTGCGGTACATGAGCTTCTCATTGTGGTGGCTTCTCCTGTTGCAGAGCACGGGCTCTAGGCGCACGGGCTTCAGTAGTTGCAGCACCCGGGCTCGATAGTTGAGCCTTGTGGGCTCTAGAGTGCAGGCTCAGTAGTTGCGGCTCATGGGCTTAATTGCTCCACGGCACGTGGGATCTTCCCGGACCAGGGCTCGAACCCCCGTCGCCTGCATTGGCAGGCGGATTCTTAACCACTGTGCAACCAGGGTAGTCTGTTAAATCTTTTTTTGAAATTGAACTGACTGACATTTTACAGTAGTTCTAGCTGTGGGGCCTGGGGATTAACCTCTCTGTGCTTCAGTTTCCTCATCTGTAAAATGAAGATGATAATGTCTTCCATTAGGGATCGCTATGGAGTGAATTGTTTCCCTCAAACTTTTTCCCCCAAATTCGTGTGTTTAAGTCCTAATGTGACTGTATTAAGAAATAGCGCCTGTGAGGAGGTGATAAAGGTTAAATGAGGTCATCAGAACCTAATCTGATAGGGCTGGTGCGCTTATGAGAAGAGGAAGAGATCCCAGAGCTCTCTTTCTCCACACTCACGCAAAGAAAAATTCAGCCAGGAGGAGTCCTCACCAGAAACTGAATCCTGCTTGACCTTGATCTTGGACTTTCCAAGCCTCCAGATCTGAGAAAATATATGTCTGTTGTTTAAGCCACCTGTCTATGGTATTTTGTTATGGCAGCCTTAGCAGATCAAGACAGGGATACAACGATTAAATAAGATGATGTATACACAGTGCCTGTTTCAAATGAGAGCTTGAGAAAGTAGGAGCCACTTGCTGGCACAAGTGTTGTTTCATGGATGTTGTTATGGGTTGAATTGCATCTCCCCTGAATTTATACATTGAAGTCCTAACCCCAGTACCTTAGAATGTGACCTTATTTGGAAATAGGGTCATTGCAGATGTAATTACTTAAGATGAAGTCTTAAGGTGGGCTCCTATTCCAATAGGACTGGTGTCCTTAAAAAAAATTGTCATGTGTAGAGAAAAAGATACACATAAAGGGAAGATGATATAAAGTGACACAGAGAGAAGATGACCATCTACACACCAAGGGCAGAGGACTAGACCAGATCCTTCCCTCACAACCGTCAGAAGGAGCCAACCCTGCCAATACCTTCATTTTGGACTTCCAGCCTCCATAATGGTGTAAGACAATAAAGTTCTGTTGCTGAGGACACCTAGTTTGTGTTACTTTGTTATGGTACCTCTAGCAAACTAATCCATATGTGTGTCCAGGGCTGATCTGGCTGGCATCCTTGTCCTTCTCCTCATGACTCACGTCCACCAGAGGCTGAGCAGACCAGTGACCTCCCAGATCACAGTGGTACTTGTTGATATTACTTATTATAGATAATGATGAATTGATTGTGGCAACTGACACAACTATATACCAATGAAGAAGTTTTGGTAAACACACCATAAGTTCATGAAATTCTGCAGAAACCACAACAATCACAGGGAATGATTAGGAACCAACCTACAACCTCTCTCCTTAAAAATTAATCATGGAAAAAATTAAAAATAATTCCAGGAAGCTTAGTATTAAACTCATCTTGAAGCTCAGCCTTTTGGAAGAATATAAGAAAGAGACATTTGTCAGAGTGGATCATAGTTTTTAGATGGTGGGTGAAGAAATAGACTGACATTTCAGGCTTGGCCAGCTTATGTAATGTAGCACAGGGTTTCAGTTGAATAATAAAATGGAGATAATCCACTACTCCATGAACTTGTGGATGCTTTCCGTTCCTGGGGATGTAACGGGTTGAATTGGCATCCTCTAGACCCCATCATTGGCACAACCATAATTAATGCCCAAGGCTAAATATTTGCCTTCATAAGATGTCCAGACTTAATGAATGGTGTTTGTTTTTCATACATAGAGCATAAGAAGTTGGGTTTTCTTCCTATCATAATTTAACTTTTATTCCTTTCACAGTTATAACGTCTTGGAAGTAAATCTGAAGTCTATGTTTTCCTACTGGCATTTCCTCTGTAAATGGGTTTCTGATTTAGAGTGTTACATGATACTCTTCAATGCTGGGATGCCTGTCTTCCCTTTCAGAGGATAAAGGCGTGTCCCCCTCTCCTTTTTAAATCTCTTTCCATTAAAGAGATGAAGTTTACAAATTACAATTAACCTTTCAACTTTGTCTTTCCCTTTCACCCCTTCCAAAAGCACAGTGGAATGAAGTCAGACGTCTAAATAAGAGAGTAGTGTTTGTTGCACTGAGTTACAGGCTCTGATTAGTTATGCCCTAATTGTCAATCATTTGTACGCACCAATTACCTCGTGAGAATCCTTTTGTCTATATATATGCTGCCTGCCTTCTGTAGATAACTTATTTTATAACCTTAATGTTTAAACTTTATGGTAATGGAAACTTTTTGCTCTTAGACAATTTCTCCTTTTTTATGTTTTGGGAAGCCAGGTTGTCACAGTGTGTTAGAAAATTTCAGGTAATAAAGGAAGGGTTAGAGTCTTGGCATTGAACGGAGATCCTAAAAATATTTTGGTTTATGAACAACATTGGCAGGGAACCATCCTGCTTCCCCATCTACCATCATCACATATAGAGAAAACTCCTCCAGCCACCCCCCCATGGCACTCCCTTCACTCAGTATCTGACCCCAGCCGAGCTCTTATCTCTACTGGCCTGGCCCAGCGTTCTTAGCGTCAGTTGGTGAATTGATGAGTCACTCACAGTAAATCACTCTCCACTGACTTTTTTTTTTTTTCTTCTTCTCTGAAATGACCAGAGAGACTTCTCTGAGCACCAGCGCTATTGGTTCCTGTGTTCTGTTTCTGCCTGAAGACCAGTGTGAACAAACCAGGCCCTGGAACCATTCTGCAAACTCAGTGGTACTTTGATGTGTTAACTTAGTTGGCTTGGGCTGACATAAAAATTAATGTAGATTGGGGGGCCTAAAAAGCAGACATCGATTTCTCACAGTTCTGGAGGTTGGGAAGTACAAGATCAAGGTACCAGCCAATTTGGTTCCTGGTGAGGGCTCTCTCTCTTCCTGGTTTCCAGATAGCTAACTTCTTGCCATGGCCTCCCATGGGCTTTCCTCAGAGCATGCACATAGAGAGGGGTGTCTCTCTGTTTTATAGGACCACTAGTCCTGTTGAATTAGGACTTCACCCTTATGACCTTGTTTAACCTTAATTACCTCCTAAAAGCTCCATCTCCTAGTACAATTACATTGGGGGCTAGGGATTCAACATAGGAATTGACATATGTTGAATGCACTCATTGACTATCATAATGGTGTTTGGTTTTCTCTCTGTATTCTTTTATATAAATAAAATAATCTCAGTTTTCTCTTTTCAGAGATTTATTTTTAAATTAGTTAAATATTCCCAGTGGCTCTTTTGTACCCTCTTCTGCATCTCCAGGCCTGTTTTTGTTTTGTTTTGTTTTGTTTTTTTGCGGTACGCGGGCCTCTCACTGTTGTGGCCTCTCCTGTTGCGGAGCACAGGCTCCGGATGCGCAGGCCCAGCGGCCATGGCTCATGGGCCCAGCCGCTCTGCGGCATGCGGGATCTTCCCGGACCGGGGCACAAACCCGTGTCCCCTGCATCGGCAGGCGGATTCTCAACCACTGCGCCACCAGGGAGCCCAGTCTATTTCTGTTTTGTAAATAAGTTCATTTGTATCATTTTTTAGATTCCACATATAAGTGATATCATATGATATTTGTATTACTCTGACTGACTGACTTCACTTAGTATGATAATCTCTAGGTCCATCCATGTTGCTACAAATGGCATTATTTAATTCTTTTTTATGGCTGAGTAGTATTCCATATATATATATATATATACACACATATATACATATAACATCTTCTTTATCCATTCATCTGTCAATGGACATTTAGGTTTCTTCCAAGTCTTGGCTATTGTAAATAGTGCTGCTGTGAACATTGGGGCACGTGTATCTTTTCAAATTAAACTTTTCTTCAGATATATGTCCAGGACTGGGATTGCTGGATCATATGGTAACTCTAATTTTAGTTTTTTGTTTTTTTTTTAGCTGTACGTGGACCTCTCACTGTTGTGGCCTCTCCCGTTGCAGAGCACAGGCTCTGGACACGCAGGCTCAGCGGCCATGGCTCACGGGCCCAGCCGCTCCACAGCATGTGGGATCTTCCCGGACCAGGGCGTGAGCCTGTGTCCCCTGAATTGGCAGGCAAACTCTCAACCACTGTGCCACCAGGGAAGCCCTAATTTTAGTTTTTTAAAGAACCTCCATACTGCTCTCCATAGTGGCTGTACCAGTTTACATTCCCACCAGCAGTGTAGGAGGGCTCCCTTTTCTCCACACGCTCTCCAGCATTTATAATTTGTAGCCTTTTTGATGATGGCCATTCTGACTGGTGTGAGGTGATACCTCATTGTAGTTTTGATTTGCATTTCTCTAATAATTAGCGATGTTGAGCATCTTTTCATGTGCCTGTTGGCCCTCTGTATGTCTTCTTTGGAGAAATGTCTATTTAGTTCTTCTGCCCATTTTTTGATTGGGTTGTTTGTTTTTTCGTTATTGAGTTGTATGAGGTGTTTGTATATTTTGGAAATCATGCCTTTGTTGGTCACATTGTTTGCAAGTATTTTCTCCCAGTCCATAGGTTGTCTTTTTGTTTTGTTTATGGTTTCCTTTGCTGTGCAAAAGCTCATAAGTTTGATTAGGTCCCATTTGTTTATTTTTACTTTTATTTCTATTGCCTTGGGAGACTGACTTAAGAAAACACTGCTATGATTTATGCCAGAGAATGTTTTGTTTTTTTTTATGCCAGAGAATGTTCTCTTTAGGAGTTTTATGGTGTTATGTCTTATATTTAAGTCTTTAAGCCATTTGAGTTTATTTTTGTGTATGGTGTGAGGGAGTGTTTTAACTTTATTAATTTACATGTGGCTGTCCAACTTTCCCAACACCACTTGCTGAAGAGACTGACAGCCTTAAATCTTAAAGTTCTTTATTCTATTCTTATTGTTCCTAACCATTAAATGATCACTTTTGCATTTACATGCTGTCTTTACCACTATACTTGGAAATCATATTCACAAATTATACTGAGAAATGATGTAAAATAATTCAAGAAGTTCTACCTCCATTGGGTCGATTTGTAGAAAACAGAAGATTCCCACCTCATATGGAGAAAAAGTGTGTATAGATTAGTTTATTAATAACTTTGGCTTCCTTGGAGTAATAAATTGTGTGCAAACACTAATATAATCTTTTAGGGCATTAGATATGCTGGAATCATGAATCTACTGGGCAAGTGTCCAAGGATGTACAAGAGAATACAGGACAAGTTGTGTATTCTTTTTTTTTTTTCTTTAAAGAATAGTTTCAGAGACACAGCAAAATTGAGAAGGTACAGAGGTTTCACATATACTCCCTGCCCTCACACATGCAGAGACTGCCCCATTATTAACATTACTACCAGATTGATATGTTTGTTAAAACCAATGAACCTGCATTGACACATCACAGTCACCCCGAATCTATAGTTTATCTTAGAGTTCACTCTTGATGTTGTACATTTTATGGGTTTGGACAAAAGTATAAAGACATATATCTGCCATTATGGTATCATTCAGAGTTTTTCATTGCCCTAAAAATACTGTATTCTGCCTACTCATTCCTGCCTCATACTCCAACCCCTGGCAACCACTGACCTTTTTACTGTCCCCATAGTTTTGGAGTTCCCAGAATGTCATATAGTAAATAGCCTTTAAGATTGGCTATTTTCACTTAGTAATATGCATTTAAGATGCCTCCATGTCTTTTCATGGCTCGATAGCTCATTTAAGTGCTGATAATATCCCATTGTTTGGATGTACTACAGTTTATTCATTCACCTACTGAAGGACATCTTGGTTGCTTCCAAGTTTTGGCAATTATGAATAAAGCTACTGTACACATCTGTGTGCAGGTTTTTGTGTGGCCATAAATCTTCAGTTTAGGGTCATTTTAGGAATTTAGGTAATTAGGTTTTAGATATTTAGGTAAATACCAAGATGCATGATTGGGTTGCATGCTGGGTTGTATGGCAAAATTATGTTTAGTTTTGTAAGAAACTCCCAAACTGTCTTCCAAAGTGGCTGTGTCATTTTGCATTCTTTCCAGCAATGAATGAGAATTCCTTTTGCTCCACATCCTCTCCAGCGTTTGCTGTCAATGTCCTGGATTTTGGACATTTTAATGTGTGTAGTGGTATCTAGCTGTTTTAGTTTGCATTTTCCTGATGACGTATGAGGTAGAGCATCTTTTGATATGCTTACTTTCCATCTGTATATCTTCTTTGGTGAGGTATCTGTTAAGGTGTTTGACCCATTTTTTAATCAGGTTGTTTATTTTCTTATTGTTGAGTTTTAGTAGTTGTTTGTATACTTTGGATAACAGTATTCACAGAGAAGTTTTTAATTTTAAAAAAGTTTAGCTTATCAATTATTTCATTCATGTATCATGTAGCCTTCAGGGTTATATCTAAAAAGTCATCAACACACCCAAGATCTTCTTGGTCTTCTATGTTTTCTTCTAGGAGTTTTAGAGTTTTGCATTTTACATTTAGGTCTCTGATCCATTTTGAATTAATTTTTGTTCATGCTGCATATTTTTAAATTAAAAAAAAAATGTTATGCAACAGGCAAACTTAGCTCTAGAAATAGCTACCGGTGTAACTAATTATGAGACTTCTAGGGATTTAAGAAGCCTGGTTCGAAGGCTTCTGGTATGAAGGTATGAAGATAGTAAGATCATTTGGCAAAATAGTAAGATCATTTTTGTCTCATCCCAGTGAGAGAAACTACAAGTGCCCTGTTCTTGCTGTAGATGACCATGCATTCGGTTTTACCATCCCTGTCTCTCTGGCTTGTGTGAATATGGGTTCTGGATACTATAGGTTTTCTGTCATTGTTCTTTTCTCTTCTCATTACTGCATTACTATCTTCTGTAACAAAATGTTTGCTTTAATTCGCTAGAGTGTTAAGTACTTTTGTTTGCTCTTATCAAAATTATCTGATGGGGCAGGCTCCAAGCATTTTGATTGACCACGATTTAATGCTTTAAGCACTAGGCTGTATTCAATTTCCATGGAGCAAATAATTTAATAGCACCAAAGCTGCTGGGTTGGTATTCGTTGGGGAAAATTCATGAGTACATTGGCAGCAGCAGATGTGAAGGTTCCTTGTTACCATTCACATTCTAAGGTGGGTCACAGCAACCTGATAGGAAAAGACTTAGATTTTGGGAGAGTGATAACTGACTCCTGGGCTGTGTGGCTTTAAGCATCATGATTAGGGAGGCACTTGCCTTTCTCCTGATGTGATCGGGGGCCAGGGTCCAAGCCTTCTAGTTGTAGCTGTATGATATAACAAGTTAGTGACAGAATTCACCATATTAGCATTCGTAGTTGGGGAAACATAAACCTCTTTCCTGGCATGTCCTGGGTGAGGTGTTTAGGAAGCAGAATAATGGTCTTCTCAAAGATGTCCTCGTCCTAATCCCTGGATCCTGTGAATATGTTATGTTACATGGAAAGTGAGAATTAAGGTTTTAGTTAGAATTACATTTGCCCATCAGTTGACCTTAAAATTAGATTATACTAAATTCTTCAGGTGGACCCAATTTGATCACAAGGGTCATTTAAATGTAACAGAGGGAAGCAAAAAAGTTGGCATCAGAGTATAACTTGATGTGAGAAAGACTGGCCCAGCCATCACTGGCTTTGAATATGGAAGAAGGCCATGAGCCAAGGAATGTGGGCAGCTTCTAGAAGCTGGAACAGGCAGGAAAACAGTTTCTCCCCTAGAGCCTTCTAAAGGAACAGAGCTCTGCTGATCCATTTTCCAATTCTGCTTTTCAGAACTGTAGAATAATAAATCTATGTTGTTTTAAAGTATTAAGTTTGTGGAGGTTTGTTACAGCAGCATAGGAAACTAATACAGAGAGAGTTGCTAGGTCTAAACATCATGCCTGGCCAGGACTGATTGCCTTGGGTGGCTGGGTTGTAGCCAGTTGTCACATAGCTTCACAGAGGCCAGCTCCTTCTCCTTGCAGGTGACCATTCTTGGACAAGTTAACCCTTATCAGAGGTATCACTACCTCTCACTAATATTTTTAGTTTATATTTAAAACTACATGGTATTACTTTACTTTGATGTCACACCTGTATCTCTTCTCTCCCATGCCAGGTATCTTTACATTACTACTTGTTTACCTTATCCTACTACACACACACCAGAGTGTATAACACCAGCACTGTTGCTGGTAATAATACTACTGAAAACAGCTTAATACTTTATAATTTTTTTTCACTTCTCTTTGTCCTCAGAGTATAGCCCACAGGGGATGTATAGTCCAAATACTTCGTTTTGTTTTGTTTTGTTTTTTGCGGTACGCGGGCCTCTCACTGCTGTGGCCTCTCCCGTTGCGGAGCACAGGCTCCGGACGCGCAGGCTCAGCGGCCATGGCTCACGCGCCCAGCCGCTCTGCGGCATGTGGGATCTTTCCGGACCGGGGCACGAACCCGCATCCCCTGCATCGGCAGGCGGACTCTCAACCACTGCGCCACCAGGGAAGCCCCAAATACTTCGTTTTAAAGTCACTTGAAGTAATTTCTCCCTGTTGGCTAATAACGTGATTCACAATTAAGTTCACTTCTTTAATTTACTTTCAATTTTTAGGTATTGCTTTTTTATTTTGAGTTATTTTTGTTTTATGTATTTTCATAAGTCATTTGCATGGTTTCAAACTCAAATTTAGAAAACAAGTATATTTAGAGAAGTTTATCTTTTCTTCCTGTCTTCTCTCTGTTTCTTCTTTTACTTTCCCTAAAATATATTTTTATAATTTATCCTTCAATTTTTGAGCATATATCTTCCTTTCTTACATAAATGTCAGTGTGCTGTCTACACTTTTCTTTATCTTGTGTTTCTTGATTTGCAATGCATTTTGGATATCACACCATAGCAGAAGATAGAGTTAGTCTTTATTCCTTATTTTAGATGCATAATTGTCTTATACAGTTTGGGCTGCTATAACAAATATCATAGACTAGATCAACAGAAATTTATTTCTTACTGTTCTGTAGGATGGAAGTCCAAGATCAAGGTGCTAGCAGATCTGGGGTGTAATAAGACTCTTCTTCCAGGTTTGTAGATATTGCCTTCTCGTGTCCTCACACGATGGAAAGAGGAAGCAAACTGTCTCCTGATTCTTCTTATAAAGGCACTAATCTCATGAGGAGGGTTCTATTCTCATGACCTAATTACCTCCTAAAGGCCCCATCTCCAAACACCATCGCATTGGGGATGAAGGTTTCAACATATGAACTTTGAGGGAACACTAGCTTACAGTCCATAGCAATAGTCCTCCATTGCAGTCCCCATATTGATGGACATTTTCAATTTTTTGCAATTATAAATAGTGCTATAATGAATACTCTTGTGTTATGCCTTTTGGTATTTTTACCAATTTTATTAGTCAGGGTTCCACCAGAGAAACAGAACTAGTAGGATATTTATTGCAAGGAATTGGCTTGAGTGATTATTGAGACTGACTAAGTCAGTTGAAATTGGCAGGACAGGATGTCAGGAAGCTAGAAATCTTGCTTGTAAGGTGAAGTTCTAGTTCACAGGTGGGAATTTCTTCTTCCTCAGGGAAACTTCTGCTCTTAAAACTTTCAAACTGAAAGAATCAGGCCCATTCAAACTACTTAGTATAATCCTTCTTACTTAAAGTAAACTGATTATGGCCATCAATCACATCTACAAAATACCTTCACAGCAACACTTAGATTAGTGTTTGAATGAATAACTGAGGACTATAATCTAGCCAAGCTGACACATAAAAACTGATAGTCACACCAATGTGTCTTTTGCACAGATTACTAGATGTGGAATTGCTGGGTCAAAGAATAAATGCATATATAATTTTTCTAGAGGTTGCCAAATTCCCTTTCAGAGGGACTGTTTTGTATTCTAACTACTAACATATGAGAATACCTGTTTCCCCATAGCCCCACCAAGAAAATATATTTAGGATTTTTCTCAATTTCATAGGTAAGAAATGTTACCTCGCTGTAGACTTATTTTTCATATCAGTTATTGTGGTAAATTGAGCTTTGTGGTACATTGGATTACTGGTCTTAATCCATTACTACTTCCTTCTGGCATATAACCATACAGTACACTGGAGTGGGTGTGGTATATTTTCATGCCTGCTATAGACTGAATGCTTTTGCCCCCTAAAATTCATATGTAAAAATTATAATTCCCAGTGTGATAATATTTGGAGGTGGGGCTTTTGGGAGGTAATTAGGACATGAGGGTGGAGCCCTCATGAATGGGAATAGTGCTGTGATAAAAAGAGACACATGAGAGATGATCTCTCCACCATGTGAGGATACAGCAAGAAGGCAGTCATCTACAAACTGGAAGAGAATCTGACCATGCTTGCACCTTGATCTTGCCTCCAAAACTGTGAGAAATATATGTTGTTTAAGCTACCCAATCTATGGTACTCTGTTATAGCCTGAACTGGTTAAGACATTGCCCCATTGTCTACCTTTGGACAATAGAATGTTAGTGGATGGATGCTTGTAAAGGCATTAAGTGTGCCTGCATAATTTTGCTTGGCCTCTTGTATGCCTGTGATCTATCATGAGACGAGAATGCAATGAGCAGTCTGTGGTCCAAGATGAAGATGAAGATACATGGAATAGAACTGAATATAGCATTTAGCCTGGAGCCTTGGGGCTTAGAGCTTGAACCCCAGAATCTGGAACTCAGCATAGTCCAGCAGATATGTAGCCAACTTGCAGACCTACAAGTGAGAAGCATGTGCTTTAAAAGTTCTATTCTGTATTTGTTTCTATATTCTTTAAGAAATTTAATGTTTGTTCATTCAGTTTTTTGATTTAACAAATATCTACAGAGTACCTATATATACCAGGCAATTTTCTTGGTGCTGAGAATGCAGTGGCAAATAAGGCTCTCATGGAGCTTAATTCTAGTGATGTTTTCCTTCATTAGACTTGCTTGGAGTTTGTGTATTTCACTGCTGTTTTCCAAAGAACCAGTTCCTATATTTATTTTCCAAGATTAATTTTCTCTTCCATATTTCATTACTTTCTTCTTTTAACTGTATGCTTTTCTTCCTTCTATTTTATTTTGGTTTATTTAATTGTTATTTATTTATTGTTTTTTATTTATTGGTTTTTGTTCTTTTTCTAATTCCTTAAGACCTTTCTCCCTCCCTCCCTCCCTCCCTCCTTCCCTCCCTTCCTTCCTTTTCTTTCTCTCTTCCTTTCCTTCTCTCTCTTTTTCTTTCTTTCTTATAAATAATTGTAAAGCTAAAAATACTTCTTTGCATACCACTTTGGCACAATTTCATTAGTTTTTATATGTGTTGTCCTAATTTTATTAATTTCTAATTAGTCCATAATCAGAGTTTACATTTCTTAGTATTCAAGCACTTTTCATAAGACTCAAACATTACTAAGTGGCTAGATTTTTGGTTTGATTTGTTTTATAAACAGTCTGTTCTTGTGTTTTTAGGTGGTATTTTTTCTCAAATCTCTTTGAGGGAAGGCAAATCCATTTATGAAGCTGTGAAGAGGTTGGGCACTGGAAATCATCCAAAATCAGATAACAAATTGAGAAGAATTTATTCTTGAAAAAATGCTAGAACTTCAGGTAAGGACAGTAGAGTGTGGCCTTTTGACTGGGACTGTATTCATCCTTCCTGCACTTGCCCCACCCGAACTTGGCTGGCAAGAATGATAGTTTTATCAGCATGGGGATTATCTTGAAACAAACAGCTTTGCTGCAAGGGAAGTGAACTAAATTTGGGTGGGGGGGTGAAAATACTTGGCTTTGTTGTTTAAAAGGGGTGGACATGGTTGGGAATAAATGGGGAATAGCTATAGCTTTGCAAATCTGACTTTGTGGTTCTGGTTGGGGTGAATGGTAGACTAGCCAGAAATTTAATGGGGAAACCCTGGAAATGAGTTATCCATAGAAAGCCTGATATAAACTCTCTATACATTCTTGGCTGACTATAAAACTGTACATGCATGGGGGAGACCTGAGAGAGCCTGGTGAAAAGTGAAAGTCAAGGAAAACTTGAGAACTGGTTGTAACTTTGCATTTTGCAAGCAACACAAAAATCAATTGACAGAGGTGGAAGTCCTATGGGAATGAGGAATTTGAGCTCAACTTCTGCCCACATCATTGGTTTACCAATAAGCTATGTGTATCAAAGGGAGACCTTTAGATAAATAGTCTAAAAAAGTAATTAAAAAACTGAGAATAGACATCAGTGATTCCACAGCTTAAGTCCGGATAAATTACTAAAAAAAGTTAAAAATCTCCACAACCCTAAGAAAGATAAAACAGAATCAAGGATTCCTACAATATTTATCTAAAAATGTTCATTAAAAAAAAACAAAATTTACTTGATATGCAAGAAACAGGAAAATATAACCCATACTCAGTTAAAAAAAAAAAAGTAAAAAAGAAAGAAGTCCACAGAAACTGCTCAGAGTGAGCCCAAGTTTGGGGTTATAGACAAAAACTTCAAAGCAGCTATTATAAATATTTTCAAAGAATTAAAGGAAATTATGTTCAAATAATGAAAGGAAAATGTGATGATGATGACTTAATACACAGAAAATATAAATAGAGAACTATAAAGTATAAAAAAACCCAAAATGTAAATTCTAGAGTTGAAAACTACAATTACTGAAATAAAAAATTTTATCAGACAGGCTTAACAGTAGATTTGAAATAGCAGAGGAAAAAAATAAGAGACTTGAAGGAAGAAAAAGATCAATAGAAATAATTCAATCTGAAAAATGAAAAGAAGAAAATTGAAGAAAAAGGAAAACTTAGGACAACATAAAGTGTACAGCATACATGTAATGGGAGTTCCAGAAAGAGAGGAGAGAGAAAGGAGTAGAAAAAAAAATTTGAAGAACTAAGGGCCAAAAACTTCCTTAATTTTTTATTGAAGTATAGTTGACTTACAATATTATATTAGTTTCAGGTGTACAACATAGTAATTCAATATTTTTATAGATTACACTCCATACAAAGTTATTATAAAATAATGACTATGTTCCCTCTGCTGTACAATTACATCCTTGTAACTTATTTATTTTATACCTAGTAGTTTGTACCTCTTAATCCGCTTCACCTGTTTTGCCCGCCCCCACCCCACTCCTCTCTGGTAACCCCTAAGTTGTTCTCTGTATCTGTGAGTCTATTTCTGTTTTGTTATATTTGTTCATTTGTTTTATTTTTTAGATTCCATATGTAAGTGAAACATACAGTATTTATCTTTCTCTGAGTTATTTCACTAAATGTAATACCCTCCAGCTCCATCCATGTTGTTGCAAATGGCAAAATTTCATTCTCTCTCATGGCTGAGTAATATTCTGTTGTATATATATGGCACATTTTCTTTATCCATTCATCTTTTGGAAGCAAACTATATTGCTTCCATATCTTGGCTATTGTAAATAATACTACTATGAACATTGGGGTGTGTATATCTTTCAGATTAGTGTTTTAGTTTTCTTTGGATAAATACCCAGGAGTAGAGTTGCTTGATTGTATAGTAGTTATATTTATAATTTTTTTGAGGAAACTCCATACTGTTTCCATAGTGGCTATACCAATTTACATTCCCACCAACAGTGCGTGAGAATTCCTTTTAATCCACATCTTTGCCAACACTTGTTATTTCTTGTCTTTTTGATGATATCCATTCTAACAGGTGTGAGATGATATCTCATTGTGGTTTTGATTTGCATTTCCCTGATGATTAGTGATGTTGAACATCTTTTCATGTGTCTGTTAGCCATTTGTATGTCTTCTTTGGAAATATGTCTATTCAAGTTCTCTGCCCATTTTTAAATCAGATTGTTTGTTTTTTTGATATTGAGTTTATGAGCTTTTTATATATTTTGGATATCAACCTCTTATCAGACATATCATTTGCAAATATCTTTTCCCATTCAGTAGATTGCCCTTTCATTTCGTTGATGGTTTCCTTTGCTGTGAAAAAGCTTTTAACTTTAATTAGGTCCCATTTGTTTATTTTTGCTTTTGTTTCCCTTGCCTGAGACATATCCAAAAAAGTATTGCTAAGACCAATGTCAAAGAGCATACTGCCTATGTTTTCTTCTAGGAGTTTTATGGTTTCAGGTTTTACATTTAAGTCTTGAATTCATTTTGACTTATTTTTGAGAAAATGTTCTAGTTTCATTTTTTTACATGTAGCTGTCCAGTTTTCCTAACACCACTTATTGAAGGGGCTGTCTTTTCCCCATTGTATATCTTGCCTCCTTTTTCATAGATTAGTTGACCATATGTATATGGGTTTATTTCTGTGCTTTCTGTTCTGTTCCATTGATCTATGTGGTTGTTTTTGTGTCAGTATCATACTTTAAAAAAAAATAAATTTATGTATTTATTTTTGGCTGAGTTGGGTCTTTGTTGCTGGGCGCGGGCTTTCTCTAGTTGCAGCGAGTGGGGGCTACTCTTCATTGTGGTGCACGGGCTTCTCATTTCAGTGGCTTCTCTTGTTGCAGAGCCTGGGCTCTAAGCATGTAGGCTTCAGTAGTTGTGGCTTATAGGCTCTAGAGCACAGGCTCAGTAGCTGTGGTGCACAGGCTTAGTTGCTCCATGGCATGTGGGATCTTCCCCGACCAGGGCTCGAGCCCATGTCCCCTGCATTGGCAGGTGGATTCTTAACCACTGCACCACCAGTGAATCCCCCTACTGTTTTAATTACTGTAACTTTGTAGTATAGTCTAAAGTCAGGGAGTATGATTCTTCCAGCTCTATTCTTGTTTCTCAAGATTGTTTTGGTTATTGAGGATCTTTTGTGTTTCCATACAAATTTTAGAATTATTTATTCTAGTTCTGGGAAATATGCCATGGGTATTTTGATAGTGATTGCATTGAATCTGCATATTGCTTTGGGTAGTATAGAATTTTTAACAATATTAATTCTTCCAATCCATGAACACAGGATATATTTCCATTTATTTGTATTGCATTTAATTTCCTTCATTAATGTTTTATAGTTTTCAGAGTACAGGTCTTTCACTTTCTCAGTTAAATTTATGCCTAGGTATTTTATTCTTTTTGATTTGATTGTAAATGGGATTGCTTTCTTGATTTATCTTTCTGATATTTCATTATTAGTGTATAGAATTGCAACAGATTTCTGTATATTAATCTTGTATCTTGCAGCTTTATTGAATTTATTTATTGGATCTAATACTTCTTTGGTGGAGTCTTTATTATATATAAAGTATCATATCATCTGCAAGTTGTGACAGCTTTACTTCTTCCCTTCAAATTTGGATGTCTTTTATCCCTTTTTATTGTCTGATTTCTGTGGTTAGCACTTCCAATACTATATTTAAAAAGTGGTGAGAGAAGGTATCCTTGTCTTGTTCCTGATTTCAGAGGAAATGCTTTCAGCTTTTCACCATTTAGTATGAAGTTAGCAGTGGGTTTGTCATAAATGGCCTTTATTACATTGAGGTATGTTCCCTCTATAGCAACTTTATTGTTAGTTTCTATCATGTATATATGTTGAATTTTGTCAAATGCTTTTTCTGCATCTATTGAGATGATCATGTGATTTTTTCCTTTGTTTTGTTAATGTAGTGTATCACATTGATTATTTTCCAGATATTGGCCCATCTTGGCATAGATCTGAAAGTTGTGTTTCTATTTTCATTTGTCTCAAGGTATTTTTTGATTTCCTTTTTGATTTCTTCATTGACCTATTGGTTTTTTAGTAGCATGCTTTTTTTTTTTTTCTTTTTTAGTCTCCATGTGTTTGTGTTTTTTCTAGCTTTCTTCCTGTAGTTGATTTCTAATTTCATGTTGTGGTTGGAAAAACTGCTTGATATGATTTCAGTCTTCTTAAATTTGTTGAGACTTGTTATGTGGCCTAGCATGTTATCTACTCTGAAAAAAGTTTCATGTACTTGAAAAGAATGTGTATTCTACTGCTTTTGGTTGGAATGTTCTATAGAGATCAAGTTCATCTGGTCTAATGTGTCATCTAAGGCCACTGTTTCCATATTGATTTTCTCTCTGGATGGTTGGCCCATTGATGTAAATGGGGTATTAAAATCCCCTACTATTATTGTATTACTTTCAATTTCTCCCTTTATGTCTGTTATTACTTGCTTTATATATTTAGGTGCTCCTATATTAGGTACATATATGTTTATGAATGTTATATTCTCTTCTTCAATTGACCCTTTTATCATTAGTGCTCTTTTTTGTCTTTTGTTATAGACTTTGTCTTAATGTCTATTTTGTTTGATATGAGTGTTGCTACCCCAGCTTTCTTTTCATTTCCATTTGCACCACATATCTTTTTCCATCCCTTTGCTTTCAGTCTGTATGTGTCTTAAGTTCTGAAGTCTTAAGATAGCATATAGATGGGTATTGTTTTTTATCCATTCAGCCACCCTATGTCTTTGGTTGGAGCATTTAGTCTATTTACATTTAAAGTGATTATTGATAGATATGTACTTATTGCCATTTTGTTAATTGTTTTTGGATTGTTTTTATAGTTCTCTGTTTTTTTCTTCTTTTAGTTTCTTCTCTTGTGGTTTGATGATTTTCTTTAGTGTTATGTTGGGTTCCTTTCTCTCTGTTTTTTGTTTTTGAATCTGTTTTAGGTTTTTGATTTGTGGTCACCATGAGGTTCATATATATCGACCTATATTTACAGCTACTTGTTTTAAAAAAAATCCCAAATTTGATGAAAAACATTTACCTACACATCTGAGAATCTCAATGAATCTAGTATAAACATAAAGAGAATCACATTTAGACATATCATAGCACAACTACTGAAAGTCAAAAATAAAGAGAAATCTTGAAAGCCACAAGAAAAAAACAACTCACCACACAGAGAGCATTAACAATACAGAAATAAACAGCTGACTTCTCATCAGAAACAAGGGAGATCCAAAGACAGTGCAATGCCATAATCAAAGTTCTGGGGAAAAACAAACCTGCCAATATCCAACAAAATTATTCTTCAAAAATTATAAGATAAAATGAAGACATTCCTAGATCTACAAAAGCTGAGAGAATTCATTGCTAGCAGTCTTTCCCTTTATGGAATACTAAAAAAAAGTCCAGCAGAAAGGAAGGAAATGACAGAAGATATTAACTCAGATCCACAGGAAAGATGCAGACCACAGGAAATGTTAAATATGTAGGTATGTGTAACAGTCTGCATATGTATTTTTCCATCTTTTCTTTTATATTTCCTTAAAAATGTAAGAATGTTTAAATCAATAATGAAATAATTATAACACCATATTTTTGAGTATATACTATATATATGAAAATATATGCATTAAAATATATATTTGACAATAAATAGTATATTTGATAATAACAGTACAGAAGGAGATAATGAAGCAATATGGAGCAAATTTGCTTTATTTATCCCAGGGACAATTGCATCAGCACACTGGTGTGAGAGTAGGAGTGGTGAATCTACTCTGCATGCAGTCCAGCTCATTTCATTTCATTTCATTCCATTTCATTATTTAATTTCATCATCCAGAAGTTAATAACAACTTTGTTATTCATTTAAAATAAACATTTACCAAGCACATCATTAGAAAATCAAATGCAGAGAAACTTATGCTTAAAAACGTCAATTCTGCCCCATCCCTCCCACTCCCACTTCTGCTTCCCAGGGCCATTTTAAACACTTTTACCAGTTTTTTTCCTAGGCGATTTCAACCCTATTTCTAAATGACACATTTATATCACTGTTACTTACTTGATCAGATTTAGACATTTTAATTTACTTATACCACATACTCCCTCTTTTCTCTCTTTACAGTATAGTTCCATTATCACTTTTGATTTCTGTATTGGTCAGCATTGTACCTTTATTACTTGATACATCAGAGTCCTGCCGCACTCTGTAAGATGAAGATATTACAAAGAGAAGAGAGTTTTCCTTTAAGTCTCCTCTCCCCTTAATCTTTCAGCCTTTTTGATCTGTATTTTTCCTTTTACACTGTAATGATTGATGACATTTACTTTCTTTTTTGCAGTCATTATTGAATCTTCCATGTTTGCTTACAGGCTCATGGTACACATTGAAACTCAATAGTCAGTATTTACATTATTAGAGAAAATGGAGTTCTCTCCCTGAAGAGTATTGCCTTCACCATAGCCTCATTTCCCCGCTACCTCAGTCTCTTCATTATGTCAATCCTGTCAAGTTCTGTTTCCTAGAGACCTCTCTTCTGTCTTCCCAACACAGTATGGATTGGGTGCCCTGACTTGCTGCACGGTTGTCATCCTTACACTTTTCTTACTATTCTCTGATGTAAGAGCCATTGTTTCCTGGATCACACGTCCTTTTCTTTTCTGTGTTATGACTCCACTTGTGTGTTCCATTCTCCAAGAGGGTATGATAGATTAAGCTATTAGTTCTTTCATGTTTGTAAATATATCTTACCCTCCAGCTTGCATTATGGTTTGGAAGGTTGTAGAAATCTAGGTTGATAATCATTTTCCTGAAGAACAGTGGTCAGCAAACTTCTGTAAAGGGCCAGATAGTAAATATTTTAGGCTTTGTGAGCCATATGGTTTCTGTTGCAACTACTCAACTCTGCCTTTGTAGCATAAAAGAAGTTATAGAGAAGTTATAGACAAGAGGTAAATGAATGAGCCTGGCTGTGTTCCAGTAAAACTTCATTTTCAAAAGAGGCAGCAGGCTGCGTCTGGCCCACGGGATGTACTTTGCCAATCCCTTGTTTAGAACTTCGAAGTTTTGTTGTATTCTTGCATCTAGTGTTACAAATGAGAAGTCTGATGCTGGATTAATTCTTGTTTCTTTGTATGTGGCTTCCTTTTATGTTTTGATTTTTCTCTAACTGGGAACATTTAGAATATTGTCTTTAATTCTTGCACTCTAAAATTTCACAATAGTATGTACAGGTGTGGGTCTTTACTCATCAACTTTTGGGCATGTGGGGGGATATTTTAGTCTGAAAATCTGAGTGTGTCTTTAACCCAGGGAAATTCTCCTCTTTCATTTTATACTTATCTCTGTTCTGCTGTCTCTAATCATTTTTCTGGAACCTTTCTTTATTGGTCTGATGATGGGCCACTTGGATTAATCCTCTTTGTGTCTAATCTTTTCTCTCTCTCTCTTTCTAAAAAATATTTATTTATTTATTTTTTCTGTACTGGGTCTTTGTTGTGGCACGCGGACCCCTCAGTTGCGGCATGTGAACTCTTTGTTGTGGCATGCAGGATTTAGTTCCCTGACCAGGGACTAAACCCAGGCCCCCTGCATTGGGAGCATAGAGTCTTACACGCTGGACCACCAGGGAAACCCCTTGCCTCTCTTTTTTGAGGAGGAGTTCTTTGACTTATTTTCTGAGAGGTTTCCTCAACTATGTCTTTCAAAACTTTTATTGATTTTTGTTTTTTGGCAGTAACGTTAAAAGTACCTTTCTTGCTCTCTAATCTTCATTCTCCTCCCCCTCCTTTTTTATCTTTGCCAGAATAAATTTACCACAAAACTAAGGACCCACACTTGAGTTCAGAAAGTTGCTGGGAGTTGTAGAGTATTCTAAGTGGGCAGGTAAAGCTATGTTACAATCAGGAAACAGTTTTATGAAAGCTCTTCTGGCTGAATAGATCTCAAAAAAGAGGGATTGGAATCTCTAAGATCATGTAATTTAAATTGTGACATATTTTTCATATATAAATATTCATTTTTGCATCAAGTTTTATATTTCTAATTTTATATTTTAAAAAAGACCCCCAGTATTGATTAAGCTTTAGGTTACACAAAACCGAGATTTTTATCTTAGTTTAATTTCTCCTAGGGTACGAATTAACATTTTCTAAGTTATTTTCTGCCCTTTTTTTTGTTTGATTTGGTTTTATCTGTTTCCTTGAGGTTATTTGTAGTTAGTGTACTATGTTTTTTTTCCACAAATGTCTGGTGATCCTTGGTTTTCCATTCGTATTTCAAAATGAGAAAATAGAAAAGCTGACCATGAGGTCTGTGAACAGGGGTGGGACCTGTCAGCTGGCAAGTTTTCTTTTAGGGAAACTGGAGGTGGTGGTGGGGTTTCTGGGATGCTGACTCCGAGCTACTTCAGTTTTTCCCAGAAAGTTTACTCCATTTTAAAAGAGAATTCTCCACTTTTTTTTCTTCCTTAAGGAGAAACACAATGCTGTCAGGAGGGGATTGACTGTTCCTCTGCAGACTCTTGTTTTTAGGGCCTGCACCACCCTTCAACCGTCTGATGTACCAAGTATAGTATTTCTGAGTCTTACCAACAGACCAGGTAGACACCTCCCAGTGGTACAGTCTCTGTGTGTGTGTGTTGTGTGTGTGTGTATGTGTGTGTTTTAGGCTATACCTTCCTCTGTTCTGCATCATCAATAGCTATTCCTTCTTATGCTTTTTGTGTTCCAGAAATTTATTGAATCCCTTATTTACTGATAGTAGTCCTCCTGTTCTCTCAGCTGTGGGTTTACTATGCTGTAAGAGGACCTTGGCAGACAGAGAAAATTAAGGTGTACTCAACTACAACTTGAACTTGGAGCCTTATGGAGCTTTAATCTCCTTAACAACCAACTCATAGCTTAATAGATGGGTCAGCTTTAGCTGCCTATGCTTTTAGGATTTTTTAATTTTTTAAAAATTAAAAAAAAGTTTTTATACAGAAGATTGTTATTAGTCATCCATTTTATACACATCAGTGTATACATGTCAATCCCAATCTCCCAATTCATCACACCCCCACCTGCCACTGCTTTCTCCCCTTGGTATCCATACGTTTGTTCGCTACATCTGTGTCTCTATTTCTGCCCTGCAAACTGGTTCATCTGTACCATTTTTCTAGGTTTCATATCTATGCGTTAATATGTGATATTTGTTTTTCTCTTTCTGACTTACTTCACTCTGTATGAGAGTCTCTAGATTCATCCACATCTCTACAAATGACCCAATTTCGTTCCTTTTTATGGCTGAGCAATATTCCATTGTATATATGTACCACATCTTCTTTATCCATTCATCTGTCAATGAGCATTTAGGTTGCTTCCATGACCTGGCTATTGTAAATAGTGCTGCAATGAACATTGCAGTGCATGTGTCTTTTTGAATTATGGTTTTCTCTAGGTATATGCCCAGTAGTGGAACTGCTGGGTCATATGGTAATTCTATTTTTAGTTTTTTAAGGAACCTTCATACTGTTCTCCACAGTGGCTGTATCAGCTTACATTCCCACCAACAGTGCATAAGGGTTCCCTTTCCTCCACACCCTCTCCAACATTTGTGTTTGTAGATTATCTGATGATGCCCATTCTAACTGGTGTGAGGTGATACCTCATTGGAGCTTTGCTTTGCATTTCTCTAATAATTAGTGATGTTGAGCAGCTTTTCATATGCTTCTTGGCCATCCGTATGTCCTCTTTGGAGAGAAGTCTACTTAGGTCTTCTGCCCATTTTTTAATTGGGATGGTTGTTTTTCTAATATTGCTCTGCATGAGCTGTTTATATATTTTGGAGATTAATCCTTTGTCCGTTGATTCATTTGCAAGTATTTTTTCCCATTCTGAGGGTTGTCTTTTCATCTTGCTTGTAGTTTCATATGCTTTGCAAAAGGTTTTAAGGTTCATTAGGTCCCATTTGTTTATTTTTGTTTTTATTTCCATTACTCTAGGAGGTAGATCAAAGAAGATCTTGCTGTGATTTTTGTCAAAGAGTGTTCTTCCTATGTTTCCCTCTAAGAGTTTTACAGTGTCCAGTCTTACATTTAGGTCTCTAATACATTTTGAGTTTATTTTTGTGTATGGTGTTAGGGAATGTTCTAATTTCATTCTTTTACATCTAGCTGTCCAGTTTTCCCAGCAACACTTATTGAAGAGACTGTTTTATCTCCATTGTATATCCTTGCCTCCTCTGTCATAGATTTGTTTACCATATGTGTGTGGGTTTATCTCTGGGCTTTCTATCCTGTTCCATTCATCTATATTTCTTTTTTTTTTTGTACCAGTTTTTGTACCAGTACCATATTGTCTTGATTACTGTAGCTTTGTAGTATAGTCTGAAGTCAGAGAGTCTGATTCCTCCCGCTCCATTTTTTTCCCTCAAGACTGCTTTGGCTGTTCACGGTCTTTTGTGTCTCTGTACAAATTTTAAGATTTTTGCTCTAGTTCTGTAAAAAATGCCATTGGTAATTTGATAGGGATTGCATTCACTCTCTAGATTGCTTTGGGTAGTATAGTCATTTTCACAATGTTGATTCTTCCAATCCAAGAACATGGTATATCTCTCCATCTGTTTGTTTCATCTTTAATTTCTTTCAACAGTGTCTTATAGTTTTCTGCATACAGGTCGTTTGTCTCCCTAGGTAGGTTTATTCCTAGATATTTTATTCTTTTTTTTGCAATGGTAAATGAGAGTGTTTCCTTAATTTCTTTTTCAGATTTTTCATCATTAGTGTATAGGAATGCAAGAGATTTCTGTGCATTAATTTTGTATCCTGCAACTTTACCAAATTCATTGATTAGCTCTAGTAGTTTTCTGGTGGCATCTTTAGGATGCTCTATGTATAGTATCATGTCATCTGCAAACAGGGACAGTTTTACTTCTTCTTTTCCAATTTGTATCTCTTTTATTTCTTTTTATTCTCTGATTTCTGTAGCTAGGACTTCTTAAACTATGTTGAAGAATAGTGGCGAGAGTGGACATCCTTGTCTTGTTCCTGATCTTAGAGGAAATGGTTTCAGTTTTTCACCATTGAGAATGATGTTTGCTGTGGGTTTCTCATATATGACCTTTATTATCTTGAGGTAGGTTCCTCTATGCCCACTTTCTGGAGAGTTTTTATCATAAATGTGTGTTGAATTTTGTCAAAAGCTTTTTCTGCATCTATTGAGATGATCATATATTTTTTATCCTTCAATTTGTTAATATGGTGTATCACATTGATTGATTTGTGTATATTGAAGAATCCTTGCATCCCTGGGATAAATCCCACTTGATCATGGTGCATGATCCTTTTAATGTGTTGTTGGATTTTGTTTGCTAGTATTTTGTTGAGGATTTTTGCATCTATATTCATCAGTGATATTGGTCTGTAATTTTCTTTTTCTGTAGTATCTTTGTCTGGTTTTGGTATCAGGGTGACAGTGGCCTCATAGAATGAGTTTGGGAGAGTTCCTTCCTCTGCAAATTTTTTGAAGAGTTTGAGAAGGATGGGTGTTAGTTCTTCTCTAAATGTTTGATAGAATTCACCTGTGAAGCCATCTGGGCCTGGACTTCTGTTTGTTGGAAGTTTTTTTCTTTTTCTTTGTGGCATGCGGGTCTCTCACTTTGTGGCCTCTCCCGTTGCAGAGCACAGGCTCCGGACGCACAGGCTCAGTGGCCACGGCTCACGGGCCTAGCTGCTCCGCGGCATGTGGGATCTTCCCGGACCGGGGCATGAACCCGTGTCCCCTGCATCGGCAGGTGGACTCTCAACCACTGCGCCACCAGGGAAGCCCTTGTTGGAAGATTTTAAATCACAGTTTCAATTTCATTACTTGTGATTGGTCCGTTCATATTTTATATTTCTTCCTTGTTCAGTCTTGGAAGTTTATACCTTTCTAAGAATTTGTCCATTTCTTCCAAGTTGTCCATTTTATTGGCGTAGAGTTGCTTGTAGTAGTCTCTTAGGATGCTTTGTATTTCTGCAGTGTCTGTTGTAACTTCTCCTTTTTCACTTCTAATTTTATGGATTTGAGTCCTCTCCCTCCTTTTCTTGATGAGTCTGGCTAATGGTTTATCAAGTTTGTTTATCTTCTCAAAGAACCAGCTTTTAGTTTTATTGATCTTTGCTATTGTTTTCTTTGTTTCTCTTTTCTTTATCTCTGCTCTGATCTTTGTGATTTCTTTCCTTCTACTAACTTTTGGTTTTGTTTGTTCTTCTTTCTCTAGTTCCTTTAGCTGTAAGGTTAGATTGTTTTTTTGAGATTTTTCTTGTTTCTTGAGGTAAGCTTGTATAGCTGTAAACGTTCCTCTTAGAACTGCTTTTGCTGCATCCCATAGGTTTTCGATCGTCGTGTTTTCATTGTCATTTGTTTCTAGGTATTTTTTTATTCCCTCTTTGATTTCTTCAGTGATCTCTTGGTTATTTAGTAATATATTGTTTAGTCTCCATGTTTTTATGTTTTTTACTTTTTTTCCCTGTAATTGATTTCTAATCTCATAGCGTTGTGGTCAGAAAAGATGATTGATATGATTTCAATTTTCTTAAATTTACTGAGGCTTGATTTGTGACTCAAGATGTGATCTGTCCTGGAGAATATTCCGTGACCACTTGAGAAGAAAGTGTAATCTGCTGTTTTGTGATGGAATGCCCTATAAATATTAATTAAATCTATCTGGTCTATTGTGTTATTTAAAGCTTCTGTTTCCTTATTTATTTGCATATTGGATGATCTGTACATGGTGTAAGTGAGGTGTTAAAGTCCCCCACTATTATTGTGTTACTGTTGATTTCCTCTTTTATAGCTGTTAGTAGTTGCTTTATGTATCAAGGTGCTCCTATGTTGGGTGCATTTATATTTATAATTGTTATATCTTCTTCTTGGATTGATCCCTTTATCTTTATGTAGTGTCCTTCCTTGTCTCTGTAACATTCTTTACTTTAAAGTCTATTTTATCTGATATGAGTATTGCCACTCCAGCTTTCTTTTGATTTCCATTTGCATGGAATATCTTTTCCATCCCCTCACTTTCTGTCTGAATGTGGCCCTAGGTCTGAAGTGGGTCTCTTGTAGACAGCATATATATGGGTCTTGTTTTTGTATTCATGTTCCTATGACCGTTTTCTTAATGTTTTGGGTTTGTTTTTGTAGGTCCTTTTCTTCTCTTTTGTTTCCCACTTAGAGATGTTCCCTTAGCATTTGTTGTAGAGCTGGTTTGGTGGTACTGAATTCTCTTTGCTTTTGGTTGTTTGTAAAACTTTTGATTTCTCCATCGAATCTGAATGAGATCCTTGCTGCGTAAAGTAATCTTGGTTGTAGCTTGTTCCCTTTCATCACTTTAAGTATATCATGCCACTCCCTTCTGGCGTGTAGAGTTTCTGCTGAGAAATCAGCCGTTAACCTTATGGGAGTTCCCTTGTATGCTATTTGTCATTTTTCCCTTGCTGCTTTCAATAATTTTTCTTTGTCTTAATTTTTGCCAATTTGATTACTATGTGTCTCAGTGTGTTTCTCCTTGGGTTTATCCTGTATGGGACTCTGCATTTCCTGGACTTTGGTGGCTATTTCCTTTTCCATGTTAGGGAAGTTTTCAACTATAATCTCTTCAAATATTTTCTCAGGTCCTTTCTCTCTCTCTTCTCCTTCTGGGACCCGTATAATGCAAATGTTGTTGCATTTAATGTTGTCCCTGAGGTCTCTTAGGCTGTCTTCATTTCTTTTCATTCTTTTTTCTTTATTCTGTTCCTCAAGAGTGAATTCCACCATTCTGTCTTCCAGGTCATTTATCCGTAATTCTGCCTCAGTTATTCTGCTATTCATTCCTTCTAGTGTAGTTTTCATTTCAGTTATTGTGTTGTTCATCTCTGTTTGCTCTTTAGTTCTTCTAAATCTTTGTTAAACATTTCTTGCATCTTCTCGGTCTTTGCCTCCATTCTTTTTGTGAGGTCCTGGATCATCTTCACTATCATTATCCTGAATTCTTTTTCTGGATGGTTTTCCTATTTCCACTTCATTTAGTTGTTTTTCTGGGGTTTTATCTTGTTCCTTCATCTGGTACATAGCCCTCTGCCTTTTCATCTTGTCTATCTTTCTGTGAATGTGGTTATTGTTCCACAGGCTGCAGGATTGTAGTTCTTCTTGCTTTTGCTGTCTGCCCTCTCTCCTTTTAGGATTTTTTTTCAGGGTTTCTTCTGAAGAAAGACTCACTTTTTGAGTTAAAACCTAATTTGTTTATATCTTGTTTTGAAAGACATTCAGCATCCATTTTCTCTCCTTTATATGTTCAAGAAATCCTCATTGTTTCTGTCCAAGCCTTCCTGGCTTTCCTGCATTACCATAGTTATTCATATTTTTATATTGTATTACTTCAGAGGGATTTGTTGTGGGAAGAAAAGGAAATGTGTATGTTTAGTCAACCATCTTCTATTGGAAGGCAGAACTTTCAAATTTTTTTTTTTTTTTTTTTTTTAGCTGTACATGGGCCTCTCACTGTTGTGGCCTGTCCTGTTGCGGAGCACAGCCTCCGGACACGCAGGCTCAGCGGCCATGGCTCACGGGCCCAGCCACTCTGTGGCATGTGGGATCTTCCTGGACCGGGGCACGAACCCGTGTCCCCTGCATCGGCAGGCAGACTCTCAACTACTGCGCCACCAAGGAAGCCCCAAGTTTTTAAATGATATAATTCAATGGCTTTTTCTCTTTTCATAAAAGCCTTATAGGCTATAAACCAGAAAGCTTTCAGAAAAAGCAGTGTAAAAATATAATTATCCACATACATTTAGAGAAGTTTCTAGTTAACTTCTCTTTAAAAATATTTGATCCTGAAGGCATAATCTAAAACTTCTTATCAATTACATTCTATTTTTGACTTATTTTCTTCTCAAAGATATATATTCTTGTCTGTCCCTTCTTCTTTTGGTTGGGTATTTAACGCCTTCATAATGTGTGATTCAAGGCCTTCTTTTCTTTCTTTGAATTTTACTGTATTTTAAATTATTTTCTTACATACCTCTTCTGCCAAAGACCACTGATATTTTAGGTGAACCAGAATCCACTGAAGATTACAAGAAATATTCTGTGTACTATGTTATTTAAACTGAAAGGAAAATATAGTGTTTTGCTGAGTACTCTCAGATTTGTATATATCCATGAATTAATCCAATAAGAGATTTTTTTTTTTGTAGTACGCAGGCCTCTCACTGTTGTGGCCTCTCCCGTTGTGGAGCACAGGCTCCCGATGCGCAGGCTCAGTGGCCATGGCTCACGGGCCTAGCCGCTCCGCGGCATGTGGGATCTTCCCGGACCGAGTCATGAACCCGTGTCCCCTGCATTTGGCAGGCGGACTCTCAACCACTGCACCACCAGGGAAGCCCAAGAGATTTTTTTCAATGCATACAATGTGCCAGACATATTTTAGGCTCTAAACGTGACCAAGTGACCAGTAAGCAAGCCAGAAAAATCCCTGACCTCATGATTTTAGATTCCAGTGGGAGACAGCCAATAAGATAAATAGGTAAAAGATATGTGTATTATGGCTCTCTAGAGAAACAGAACCAATAGAAGGTATACATATAAGAGATTTATTATAAAAATTTGGCTGATACAATTATGGAAGTTGGTAAGACTCAAGATCTGCTGAGTGAGTTGGCAAGCTGGAGACCCAGGAGAGTTGATGGTTTAGTTCTAGTCTGGGTCCTAAGGCCTGAGAACCAGGAGAGCCAAAGACATAGTCCCATTCCAAAAGCTGGCAGGTTTGAGACCCAGGAAGAGCCTGTGTTTCAGTTTGAGCTTGAAGGCAAGAGAAAGCCAATGTCCCTAATCAAAGACAGTCAAGCAGAAGGAGCTCCCTCCTATTCAGGAGGATCAGTCTTTTGTTCTATTCTGGCCTTTGATTAATTGGACAAGCCCTGTGTATATTAGGGAGGACAATCTGCTTTACTGAGTCTATCTATTAAAATGGAAATCTTGAAAATAAAAACAAATTAGAGATGAAACTGACCCTGAGGCTTAGAACATATTCTACTCATGCAGTTGTAATGTATACACAAGGAGCCGACTATAACATCGTGGAGATTCATAATGAAAGACTACAATGCAAATTTAACTGTAGAAGTGGCCCTGGAATTGTGTTTGTTTGAAGCATTCAATTCAATGATGGGCTGTGACATGCAGTGTCACTTGAAGTGAATGGAAACTATGCCAGATTGGTTCTAGACCAAGTCCACACTGCATCAGGCACAGCCCCAGGGGCTCTGAAAACCTGAATAATCAGTAATTATCAAAACCTGGATAATCATGTGTTTTAGGGGGTCATATCCACCAGCAAGGCACAAGGCATGGAAGAAGTTAATAATGGTTTCAGGGGTTGTATGGATTCCATTTATTTGAATGGGCAGGAGATCCCTTTAAATAGCAAACCAAGAAGCTATGTGCACATTGAATAACCAGTGGATATATCTCTTGGGTGCTTATGAACAGCTATAGAGGACTGCTCAAGTAACCCCTGCCAGGATGGAGGCATTTACAATTCATCACCTACTGGAGGTTATTACTGCAAATGCAGTGCCTTAAACATAGGTGAGGTGAACAGCAATCTATGTTCCTCCAATCCATGCCTATATGGTGGTACATGCATTGTGGACAATGGACTTTGTTTGCCAATTATTTACTGGTCAGAGCTGCCAGCTTAGTCCATGCTGCAAAGATGAACCCTGTAAAAATGGTGGAACATGTTTTGACAGTTTGGATGGTACCGTTTGTCAGTGTGATTCAGGTTTTAGGGGAGAAATGTGTCAGAGTGACATCGATGAATGTGCTAGAAACTTCTGCCATAACAGGGCCCTTTGTGAGAATACACATGGCTCCTATCACTGTAACTGCATCCACGAGTACAGAGGAAAATACTGTGAGAATGCTACCTCCTATCAACATGTGTTGACTCCATGACATGTTAAATTGGCTGAAAGAATAGGAATATTTTTTATAACAAGGATATATTTACTGGTGGTGGTGTTCGTCCTTTGCCATAAGATGTTTAGCTGAAAGAAGAAACACCAGGCTGAAGCTGAAGACAGACACTTGGGACCAGCCACAGCTTTTTTGCCAAGACCATAGTTTGATTCAAAGCTAAATAAGAATATTTACTCAGACATACCACCCCAGGTGTCTATCCATCCTATTCCCTACACTCCAAGCATTCCAAGTGGCTCTTGGAACAATCTTTACTGAAATTCCTTTGAAGGATCTGTTATACCAGAGCATCCTGAATTCAATACCTTTAGCCCTGAGTCTGTGCACAGACATGGAAAAGCAGTAGATGTCTGTACATAGCCCCAACCTTGCCTCCCTCTCATCCTTTGAACTCTCCTCCTGACAGTGACTCAATAGAGAAGCCTAACACAGACATCCACCACGGTACTAAAGTAGTGGATCTAGATCCTTGCCTCTCCAAGAAACGTCTAGAGGAAAGGCTTTCTCACTCATACAGTGCCTGGGAAATCCTGTCTGAAGGGAAATCCCATAGCGCCTTTCCATCTGAATCATGTGATGACACTGGGTATCACTGGCATACATCGGATTGGATGCCAAATGTTCCTATGCCACATATATAAGAATTCCCCAATTATTGATAAGCAGACACTCCTGTATTCAGCATATCCAAATGCCGTTGATACAGACTATAACCCTGGAGGTTACGACTTTGAAAGTGATTTTTCTGCCATCACTAGAAGACTTTCGTGTGCCTGATGAACCATCAACATGACCTCCAGAATTCAGTGATCAGTTTGAATCCATAAACCCTCCAAGAAACATGCTTGCTCCAGGTAGTTTGGGTTCTTCATTGAGAAACCGGCCAAAGTTCAACTTGAATCACTTATCTGCCCAGTTTCTATCGTGTCAGTATGTCTGAACCTCAAAAAGTAGGCACTGGTGAGAACAATACTAGTAGAGAACCCTATGCCCCTTACTCTTCAGGGTATCAAAGAAACTTTGAAGCCTCCACTGTAGCAAACATGCCTATGTCTGTGTACATGCCCACACCTTCCTCCTCAGATATGTCGGCATGTTCAGAGTCTGAGGTCTTGACGAGTGTCCATGAGAGTGCCATGACAGCCACTTTGAAGAGGTGACAGTTCCTCGACTAGATTCATAACAACATATGGAAGTCTGATGCTCAAACTCCCCTCAAAGTGCCTGGACTTTAATGAACCCAGAGATTATATAAGTAATTTTCGTCATTGTTCTTTGCAGCTGTGCTTAAGTGCTTTTTCTTGGTGAGCTAAAATGGGCATGGCTGTACTGAATTCCACAGTTCTTGATGTGTGAATCATTTCTAGTGTCCTAACCAACTGTCACTGGTTGAGATTTACATTGGTGCCATTTATGAACATCTTTTTTGTATTTACATTTGTGTTAAAATCATGAAATGAAAATCAGTCTTGAAATCTTGTTAACATGATTCATGTATTTATATAGATTCAATCATTTTAATTTTCCTGGTTTCTTTAGATAAATTTTATGTACAGATTTGATTTTTTATAGTTTTAACTAGATTTTCAAGATATTTTGTGCATTTGTCTTTGGCCGAATTTTGATGGTGTTAGTGTCACTGCCTAGCACCCTGATTTTTTAATATAATTGGGGTTTCACTATTTGCCATTTTCCACTGAAGTATGACATCTCACTGATACATTTCAATATAATCATTCATTTCTAGCGCTATGTAAGATGAGGAAAGATCTGATACATGAACACGTCTTAAATGTTTGCTGTAATTTAGAATTATAAGCATTTTCATTATTGGAGAGTGTAAGGGGGACCTTCTGCACACCTGTTTAGAACCAAAACCACCATGACACAGTTTTTTCTTTTTTCAATAGTGTCTGTATATTTGTGATGCAGTGGTCTTGTAAAGGATTTTTACTGAAAACTACCATTAGCCAGTCTTCTTACTGACAATAAATTCTTGATAAAATTAAAACAAGTATTAACCTCATTCAGAAACACCCTCACAGGCACACTCAGAATAATGTTTGACCAAATGTACGGGCACCTCATGACCTGGTCAAGGGGACACATTAAATTAACCATCATACAATGGTATATTAGGTGTAGTGTGTGTGTCATGTTGAGGAATAGCCAGGAGGCTGGTGTGTCTGGAATGGAGTGAACATGAGGAACAGAAGTAGGAGATGAGGCCAGAGAGCTAACTGGGGCCCAGATATACTCAAGCTTGGTAGACCATTGGGCTGTTACTGGAAGTGCGAACCAATAGAGGGATTTGAATGAAGTGACTTGATCTGATTTAAGGTTTTTTGTTTTGTTTTGTTTTTAAAATTTTTATTGGAGAAGAGTTGATTTAGAGTGTTGTGTTAGTTTCAGGTGTACAGCAAAGTGAACCAGTTATATACACACACACACACACACACACACACACACACACACACACACATCTCCACTCTTTTTTACATTCTTTTCCCATATAGGTCATTACAGAGTATTGAGTCGAGTTCTCTGTGCTATAGAGTAGGTCCTTATTAATTATCTATTTTATATATATTAGTGTGTATATGTCAATCGCAATTTCCCAATTTATCCCTCCCCCCCTGCCCCGCCTTCCCCCCCGGTAACCATAAGTTTGTTTTCTACATCTGTGACTTAAGTTTTGAGTCTCGTTGGCTGCAGTTTTGAGGATTGACTGAAGGACACAGTGGTGAAAGCAAGGAGTTCACTTAGGATGCCTGTAGTGGATTGAATGGTTCTCCCCCCAGGTATGTCCACATTCTAATCCCCAGAACTATGAAGCTTACCTTATTCAGAAAAAGTATCTTTGTAGATACAATTAAGTATCCTGAGATGAGGCGATCATCCTGAATTGTAAGAGAAAGACAGGAGAAGGTTTGGGACGGATAGAAGAGGAGGAGGCAATGTAACCATGGAAGCAGAGATTGGAGCGGTGAGGTCACAAGTGTAGGAACACTGACAGCCTCCAGAAGAGGCTGGAAGAGGCAAGGAAAGATTCTCCTCTAGAACCTCTAGAGGGTGCATGGCCCTGCCCAGACCTTGACTTCGGACTTCTGGCCTTCAAGACTCTGAGGGAATAAATTTCTGTTGTTTCAAGCCACCAAGTTTATGGTAGTTTGTTAAGGCAGCTTCAGAAAAAAATAATACTAAGCCCTTGTGGTAATCCTGGTGTGAGAAGTCTCTAGCTCAGCTCTTTCCCATCAGCTCTGGATTCTGGCTGCCTGATGGCTGGCACTTGGATTACCCAAAGGCCCCTCAATCTCAACTTCCAATTGTCCTCCCTTCCTCCTTCAGATTCTGCTCCACTTCCTAAATTCCCTGCTTCAGTTGACTGTACCTCATTCTTCTTGGCATTTATTTCACTCTAGGTAGTTTTACAAACTACTTATTCCCAAGCAGAGTTAAGCACTTTCTTTCTTTTTTTTTCCTCCCATAGGACCTTGCCTACAGATCTATAATAACATTGATTATGTTCTATTGTGTGTTTATCTCTTTGACTGCACACTGTGAAAGGCAGGGGCTATGTTTGATTTATTTATCTCGTGATCTAAGCACCCGGTACATTGCCTGTTTAGAGCATATGCTTAATATGACTTGATGATTTACAACATGAGTAATCTATCTTCTGAGTCAGTCAAGCCAGAAGTCTTGGAGTTGCTCATGGTTCTTAATGCCTCATTAACTCCTATATTGAATTGGCCATTGACTCCTATTCACTTTACTTTCCAAGTGTCATTTATATCTGCTTCCCACTCTCTATCCTTGCTGTCATCAGTTTGGTTTTCATAATTGTTCACTCGAACCATTTCAAAGCACTTGCTTCCTCCAGTTCTATTCATCTATGGTCTATTTACCACATGGCCATGAGTATGAGGTTTTAAACATGTACATTTGGTCATATCCTTTCCTGTTAAGATGACTTGTCTGACACACAAGTTTTTTCATGATCTGGCTATTTTCCTGTATGTCTTCATAATACATCTATGCTGAACTACTTGTTGTTCATTCATATAAATCTATAAATCTATATCTTGATCATGGGGCATTGGTGACAGGCCCTCAAGGCAGAAGGATTTGTAAGATATGATTCCTGCCCTCATTGAATTCTTAGTTGAATATTGGAGACAGTTATTTAAAATGTTATAAATGTGACAATAAAAATGATTATAAAGATGATATAAACACTTGAAAAAAAATGTAACCCAGATTGGGGGATGAAATTGTCAGATCCAAACTAGTAGAGAGGATAGGGGATAACATATGAGCTATCTGAAAGGATAAGTAAGAATTGCTCAGGTAAGGAAGAAAAGGTGATTTTTAAATTTTCAGTTAGAGGGAACTATATATGCAAAGGGAGAAAGTGCTTTGTTAGGGAAAATGGTTGCATGAGCCTGTGCGTATGAGTTGGGGTAGTGATGAGACTGCAGTTAATGGAAGGGGCTAGATCAGAAACTACCTTGTATACCAGGTTAGGTATTTGAATACTCTGTTCAAGGCAGTGAAGAGTTATCAGAAGATGGAAGTATATAAGTGGCATGATCATATTTGTGTTTTAGGGAAATAATTCTGTGAGGAATCTAATGAATGGATTGGAGTGGAGCAAAAATGGTGACGATGGAAGACCTTGGCAATGATCCAATTTGGTAAATTATGAGAACTTGAATTAAGCCAGTTGTGGGGAATCAGAGAAGAAGATATAAATTTGAAAAGTAGAAATATTAGTAATTGATGCCTGACCATATGGGTCAGGGAGAAGGAGTCAGGGATGATTCTTAGGTTTCTGGTTTCAAAGAAGAGAAAAACACAGGGAATATAGGAAAAGAGTATTGGGAGGAAGATGGACACATTGAACTAAGATGCTTATTGGATATCCAAGTGGAGACACGAATGCACAATTACATGTAATGCTCTGGAGCCCAGAGCATTAATTTTGGTTTCAGATGTATATATTTTGGAGTCACTGGTATATAGACATTATTTGATGCCATGGAGATTATACCATATCATACAGGAAAAGTACTAGTGTAAGAAGAGAATAGATGAGAAAAAAAGTCCTGTTTAAACTCAAAAAGTCTGAGGACCCCAATACTTAAGAGATGATTGAAGGAAGAGTGAAAAGTAGAAGGACAAGGAAGGAGGAAAACCACAGAAGAGTCTTAAAAGCCAACTTAGGAGAGAGTTTAGTGACACAGGAGCTGCTCTACAGATTTAGGTGTGGCAGGGAAGTCAAGTAACATAAAAATTTCTTTGATTTTTGGCAACAGGAAGGTCTTTGATGATGTTGATGACAGCGGTGTCAGGCGAGAGCTGAGGATAGAAACTGGCTTACAGCAGTGGTTTAAGAGCAGACAGGTGTTTATAAATTGGACATAAGAGTGTAGACAACTTTTTCAAGTAGGAAGTAGTTTGGCATTGAAGAGAATGATGTAGGGTAGTAGCTACAAGAAACAAGGGGTCAAAAACACGACTTTTCAAACAGAAAAGGTATTGAGGATATTTATACGCTGAAGGAAAAGAGCTAGAAAGAGAGGGAGAGCTAGATATATGGTCAAGAGGGGATAATTAATTTAGCAATATCCCTAAAGATATGGAGGAAGAATTAGGTACAGACCTCAGGAAAATATATTTAGCTGTTTACCTTTTAGAATTTAGAATTTTTCAGGGAAAATGGTACCTAAAGAATAGCAAGATAATGGCTTAAAAGACCTAGATATGAGCACTAAAGCTCGTTGAAATAAAGATACATTTAACTTACCTTGTTAAAATCTGAGGAAAAAGTCAACATTTCCTAGTGAATGCAAAATGGTAAACTAATAGCAAATATCTAAGTATAAAACATCAGATAATATTAATAACAGCTGAGAAGTAGTGATGGTAGGGAAGAGGATCAAACATGTTCTAAGTTAAATAATAAAGCTTAAAAGGTCTTAACTGACTCCCACTCAATCTCAAGGTCTTGGCTGAGATGTCATTTCCTCCATAAAATGTTCTCTGAACATCTTAGTCAAGGTGGGGGATCTCTCCTACATGCTTCCATAGCATCTTTTGCTTTCCTGTAGTTGCCCTTGTAATGCTGAGTTGTAACTGCAAATAGATTTTAAGCTATGTATGGACAAGGACTAGGTTTATCTTTTTTTGCCTTTTGATTTTCAAATCACGTTATAGTAGTTGGCATAGCATAAGGGCTCAGTATGTACTTGTTGACTGAATGTGTGAGTTTCATTTTTGATTCTGAAATTTGGATTTATAGATTAAAAATGATTTAAAAACATAAATGTAACTATTAATAGATTTTTTTTAAAAAGGACATATTTTTCCTATATATTAAAGACTAGCCTAGATAGCTGAATCATATTGTACATTATAAACAAGAAAGGATTAAAAACAGCTATAAAGGATAGATTTAATATGAAATATATAAATTATGACAATATTTATAAATGAGTTAAACTTCTCTATTAAATGAACAATACTTTCATGTAGGGTTTTAAAAATTCAACAAAATAATGTTGAAAAAAGATACCATTTAAGCAAAATCACCAAAAAAGTTAAAAGTTAAAGAATGAGCAAAGATCAATACAAATAAAAAGAAAGCTGGCATCCAAAGCAAAACCATTACCAATCTATATTGATAAAAGGTAAATTCACATTTTGCCATTATTTTTTCATCGCTCTCTACCCCTTTTATGTGTGTGTGCATTTCATTAGTGAGTTATTGTTGTTATGTTTTAAGGCATATTCCAGAGATCATATTCTTTCACTAATAACCACTTAAATAATGTAGATAACATCAGTTTTTGTATCTCACACACAAAGAATATGTTCATAGGACATTAAAACATGATCACGTTTTAGAACACATAACCTCAACATGTTATAAAAAACCAAAGTTTACGGGACCCAACCCCTGAACACAACGTAGGACAAACAGAAATTAACACTGTAAGTTTGATTTAAAGACCCAATAACTTGGAAATTTAAAAAAAGTATCCTGAATAACTTCAAGGTCTAGAGGAAAACAAAATTGCAATTACAGGATATTTAGAATAGAGTGAAAACCAGAGTAGTAAGAATGTACTCAAGATTTTCAATGTGTTATTTATTTTATTAAATAAGAAAAAATAAAGCTTAAACAGTCTGTGTTAATACAAGGAGTTAAAAGAGGGTTATACAAGGAATCTAGGAACATCAGTAGAACAGAACCAAAAAGATTAAAGCAGAAAATTATGAATTTAAAACCAAATTCTAGTATATACCTTCCAAACACAGTTCATTGAAAGGATCAATTACTAGACAAACCTCAAGCAAAACAACAAAAACAATAACAGCAACAAGATAGAGAGCAAAAGAAAGAGAGAGAGAGAGGGATTTTAAATGAAAGTGGTCATAACCACTAATTCCTGAAGTTTCTTTATTATAGAGGTAATAATTCTTCCCCAAATTACATATAAATATAATGCATTTCAATTAAAGTTGTAAATTTTTTTCAGGGACAGATTTGACAAAATAATTCTAAAGTCATCTATAAAAATAACGTTTCTGAAGTTAAAAAGCAAGTAAAATAAAGTGTTTGGTTAAACATGCTGATATGTAAAAATTGTTTTACAAAGTAAGGAAATAGGAGCTTCCCTGGTGGTGCAGTGGTTAAGAATCCGCCTGCCAATGCAGGGGACACAGGTTTGAGCCCTGGTCCGGGAGGATCCCACATGCCGAGGAGCAGCTGAGCCCGTGCGCCACAACTACTGAGCCTGTACTCTAGAGCTTGCGAGCCACAACTACTGAAGCCTGTGCCCCTAGAGCGTGTATTCCACAAGAGAAGCCACTGCAATGAGAAGCCTGCGCACGGCAACGAAGAGTAGCCCCCTCTCGCCACAACTAGAGAAAGCCCGCACACAGCAACGAAGACCCAACGCAGCCCCCCCCCCCAAAAAAAGTAAGGAAATAATATACACAAAACTGAGGATAGTGGTTACCTCCAGATGTGTGTGTGCAAAGGAGAGGCAGGGGAATAGGATGGGGTGTACATAAGTAGATGTAAGTTAATGTTCCTGTTCTTGGGCTGGGTGATAGATTAATGGGTATCCATTTTATTATTAAATAATAAATGAATAAATGCTAAATAGATAAAGTAATATAGATCTATTCCAACAACTATGATTGACCAAGAATTATGATTAATTCAATTTCATGCACCTAAATCTCATTGTGAAAATTTAATAAGAGAGAAAAGCTAAAGAAAATTTTAAATAGAAGAGTAATATGTGTGTGTGCGGGGGAGGAGAGAAGGCACTAAGGAATAGAATTTAAGCTTCTTGGCATTAAAATATATTATAAAGCTATGTTAATAAAAATAGAGTATTTCTGGTCCAAGAATACTTGGTCAATCTAAAGAAACAGAGTAGGAAATCCAGAAATAGAAGTGTTTGTGTGTGTTAATGATTTATTGAAGAGAATTTAGCATAGTGAACCTGGACTATCTACTTCTCAATAGATTTCTACTATCTTCCTTAATTTGATATTTCAAAGCAATATAAGATAGAATAAATCATTTAAAAATTATTTTGGGACAGTTGCTAAAAATTTAGAAAAAGATTAAGTTCCATCCCTTGCTTCCATAATAACTAAAATAAATTCTAGTTGGATTAACTGTTTAAATAGAAAAGGAAAGCATAGAGATTTTGTGAAACAATATGAGCCAATATTTATATAATCAAGAATAATCTTACAAAGAAAGGCTTTGTAAGGATAATGTCAAAGGACTAAATAAAAAGCTGTAAGAAGGAAATAAATCAAAAGCTTTTGATTTTCGCCTCTTCTGTTAAACAATATCTTGGAGTGTGCCCTTCCTCCTCTAGGACTCTGGATAGTTGCCTTCAGGAAATCTTGGCCAGACTCATTTCTATGCCCTTTTCAGAGAGATTTGCCTTTTCTTTGGGAGTATATGAATATTTTTTGATTTATCCTTGAAGTCAATCAATTAAAAAGGACATGAGTGAGTTATGAGTGAGTCATAGTCTGCAACAGATGTACCTGAAACACATATACTCTTTTACTTGACATAGTCAAGTTCTTTCTTCACTTTTGAAAGATTTTTCTATATTATATCTTTGAATATTTATTTATTTATTTATTTATTTATTTATTTATTTATGGCTGCATTGGGTCTTCGTTGCTATGCGTGGGCTCTCTCCAGCTGCGGTGAGGGGGGCCATCCCTCGCTGCAGTACACGGGCCTCTCATCGTGGGCCCCCCACCCACTGCAGAACATGGGCTCCAGGCACGCGGGCCTCAGCAGTTGTGGCACGTGGGCTCAGTAGTTGTGGCTTGCAAGCTTTAGAGTGCAGGCTCAGCAATTGTGGCGCATGGGCCCAGCTGCTCCTCCCAGACCAGGGCTCGAACCTGTGTCCCCTGCATTGGCAGACGGACTATCAACCACTGCGCCACCAGGGAAGCCCTCTTTGAGTATTTTTAATAAAAATATTTTGTTGAATTTAGGAGGACTGGTGAATATTACCCATTTCTTTCCCTCTCAAGTCTGAAAGCAAGAAAGAAATAAGACCCAGGAGACAGATTAATAGAGTTTAAGATGTTATCCTTATTATAATAAAGCTGGAAAGTATACGTTGAGAGCTGAGGCCAAGTGGGTTTATGATATTCCTCCTGAATTAGACAGATTTGCTCACCGTGTTTCATGCCCCTCAGTCAGCCCTCTAACTTGCCCTGAGATGCAGAGCTGGCTGTACCTCTCCACAAACAGGAAGGTCAGAAGCAAGGGCCAAAAGGCACAGATCCACCCCTTTCCAGTCCTTTATTCCAAATTCACCCATCAGGTAAATCAATCTGTCCTTGGGGAAAACAGAATGAAAGAACAGACTCAAGGTGAAATGGTTGTTTCATATTTTTTCCTCTTAGGGAACTGAGTAGAGCTTTCCTCCTCTCAGTAGAAAGACGAGCAGGAGATTCTTTGCTTGAGCAAACTTCAATCAGGTTCCTGAATCTCCTCCTAGGCCCATCTGCGCCCTTCCTTGTAAAATCTAGTTTTAGGAAGAACTTTGCTAAGTCAGTTTGACAAGAACCCTGCATACCTGATGTCTGATCACCTTCGATCTCTGATCAGGTTCCTCACCCTCACCCTCCCCATCCTGCAGGTGATGTTTTCTCATCCTGGCCTGTCTTCGGCAAAGGATCTTGTCAGGTCAGTTTAGCCAGAATCCCCCTTACCCCTGATGTTTCCTCTTAGTAATTTTCTGTCCATTGACCCTCACCCTTTCCCCTGGCTATAAATTCCCACCTGCCTGTGCTGTAATCAGAGTTGAGCCTAATCTCTTTCTCCTGCTGTAAAGTTCCATTGCAGTGGTCCATATACCTGTTACGATGGTCCCAAATAAAGTCTGCATGACCATCTTTAACAAGTGTCCCTGAATAGTCTTTTTCCATTAAAAGGGTTGTCCCAACATTATTTGGAGGGTTTTCTGCTCCAGACATCAATTATGACAGGTTATCTTTACCTAGATTCCATCATTTTCAGTTTTTCTCAGATTGCTTTAATCTCTCTTTCATCTGTCTTCCTTCTGACTAGCTCTGTCTTTCCTCCATGACAATTATTCAGTCTGTAGCCATGCGTATTATGTTTCCTGTTTTTAAAAATTCATCCATTAGGTCTTTGATAATGCTGTTTAGGTCCTCAAATTGTTTAATTAAACCTGCAATGCTCTCATGTCATTCTTTTAAAAAAAAAATTTTGAGCATTTTTGTTAATGTTCTAAATAGTTTGAAGCACTTGGGAATTTTTTTCTCTTGGTTGTGTATATTTTTTTCTTTCTCTCTCTCACCCCTTTCTGTCCTCCCTCCCTCCCTCCCTTCCTTGCTGTCTTCCTTCCTTTCTCCATGTAGCTTGCATGCATGCCACGCCATTCCTTTTTCTAGCTTACTCATGCTTGCGTGGCTCTGCCCAGAAATTTCATTTAGTCTGAGAGTGTGGGCAGATTCATACCTCCCTTTCCACCATACCTTTGACACATTTCCTTACTCCACTGATTCACAGTTTGAGTGCTGAATTTTTGGTGGTCCATCTACTTTTTGTAGCACCATAGCACAGTGGTGACTGAGAGGAAGAGCTCAGCTTCCAAAGAAGGGGGTGTGCCATCATTTTTGGAAGACATGAGCTCTGCTGTCTCTTCCAAGATTGTGTAAAGTGGTGGAGCCATTCTAGGACCCACTCTACCCAACTGGGGGTTGTATTCCATCCCTGGGGGAGAATATCTTTGCATTTCAGGTGGGATCTCTGCCCTCTGCCACAACCCCTCCCCTGGTTTGGTGTAACTCTGGATCTTGTCTCCTGACAATTTTTTTTTTACTAATTTCTACAAATCCTATATAGTATTCTAGAGTCAGAAGAGGGGAAAGATGAGACCTCTAACCCTCTGCATTTAGCTCCTTTGAGATGTGGGGTGTGGTTGGCATAAGGTCCCTTCCCTCCCCTAAAGATGTCTATACCCTAATCCCTGGAACCTGTGAATAGGTTATGTTACGTAGCAAATGGGACTTTGCAGATGCAATTAAAGTTACTGACCGTAAAATAGGGAAATTATTTTGGATTATCCAAGAGGACCGAAGCTAACCACATAAACCCTTAAAAGCAGAGAACTTTCTCCAGCTGGAGGCAGAAGGGATGAGGCAGAAAGAGAATTCAGAGAGATTCAAAGCATGAGGAGGACTTAACAGGAAGTTGCTGGTTTGCAGTTGTGGGAACAACATGATGAGGAATTCAGGCTGAGAGAGGCTCCTGGCTAACAGCCAGCAAGGAAACAGAGACCTCAGCCCTGCAGCCCAAATAACTGAATTCTGTCAACAGCCTGGACGAGCTTGGAAACCGACGCTCCCTCAGAGCCTCCAGATAAGAGTCCAGCTTGCCAACAACTTGATCTCAGCCTGTGAAACCCGGGCCAGAGGAACCAGCTGAGCTCACCAGACTCCTGACCTACAGAACGGTGGGATCATAAATTAGTGTTGTGTTAAGTGGCTAAACTTGTGGTAATTTGTTATGGAAGCTATAGAAAATGAACACATGGATATATTAGAAATGTCACAATTTTTTTTTTTTTTTTTTGCGGTACGCGGGCCTCTCACTGTTGTGGCCTCTCCCGTTGCGGAGCACAGGCTCCGGACGCGCGGGCTCAGCGGCCATGGCTCACGGGCTCAGCCGCTCTGCGGCAAGTGGGATCTTCCCGGACCGGGGTACGAACCTGCGTCCCCTGCATCGGCAGGCGGACTCTCAACCACTGTGCCACCAGGGAAGCCCCAGAAATGTCAAAATTTTGATGACTAGACTGGTCTGTGAGCAGGATGGGATGGGTAGGGGTGGGGTTCACTCTGCTCTGCTACCTGATTCTGCTTCAGGTTCTTCTTGGGTACCTTTCTTGGAAAGAATACATATTTAGACTCTGCTCTTTTGGGGGAGTTATATTGGTGAACTTATTTTGTTAATTTTGAATATATGTGCTCTAAATCATGGTGTATTGGAAGAGAGAGAATCAGTATAGCTTCATTTAGCCATCTGAATCCAGAAATCTCTTGCTCATCAAATCATCAGATATGAGAGTGAAGGAGCATTCCATGAGTCTAGAATCAGAACACATTAGTGAAAATAAAGGCTATTTGAAAATAAAATAAATTATATATATATGTGTGTGATAGTCAGTTTTATGTGTCAGCTTGACTGGGCCAGTGGGTGCCCAGATATTTGGTTAAACATGATTTCTGGGTGTGTCTGTGCGGTGTTTCCAGAAGAGATTAGCATTTGAATTCATAGATTGAGTTAAGCAGATTTCCCTTCTCAATTTGGATGGACATCATCCAATCTGTTGAGGGCCTGAGTAGAATAAAAGTTGGGGTAAGGGATAACTTGCTGTCTCTGCCTGACTGCATGAACTGAGACATGGATCTTATGCCCTTGAACTGGGACTTACATCATTGGCTCTCCTGGTCCTCAGGCCTTTGGACTCAGACTGGAACTACACTACTGGCTTTCCTGGGTCTCCAGCCTGCAGACAGACTGTGGGACTTCTCAGCTTCCATAGTCCATAATGTGCACCAATGCCTTACAATAAGCCTCTATCTATGTCTATCTATCTATCTATCATCTATCTATCTATTTATCTATCTATCTATCATCTATCAATCTATCATCTATCAATCTATATATCTATCTATCATCTATCTATCTATCTACTATCTATCATCTATCTATCATCTGTCTATCACCTATCTATCTATCATCTATCTACTATCTATCTAATCTATCTATCATCTACCTATCTATCATCTATCTATCATCTATTTATCTATCTATCATCTATCTACTATTTATCTATCTATCTAATGTATCTATCATCTATCTACTATCTATCTAATCTATCATCTATCTATCTATCTATCATCTACCTATCTATCTATCATCTATCATCTATTTATCTATCTATCTATCATCTATCTATTATCTGTCTATCATCTATTTATCTGTCTATCATCTATCTATCTATCATCTATCTATCTATCATCTATTTATCTATCATCTATCTATCTATCTATCATCTATCTACCTATCATCTATCTATCTATCTATCATCTATCTATCTAATCTATCTATCATCTATCTATCAGCTATCTATCTATCTATGTCTATCTATGTCTATCTATCTATCATCTATCTATCTATCTATCTATGTCTATCTATGTCTATCTATCTATCTATCTATGTCTATCTATGTCTATCTATCTATCATCTATCTATCTATCTAATCTATCTATCTATCATCTATCATCTATCTATCATCTATCTATCTATCTATCTATCTATCTATCTATCTATGTCTATCTATGTCTATCTATCTATCTATCTATGTCTATCTATGTCTATCTGTCTATCTATCTATCCATCTATCTATCTATCATCTGTCTCCTATTGGTCCTCTTTCACCAGAACACTGACTAATACAGGGTATGTGTATATTTATATGTACACACACTAGACATAATAGACTTTCATTTTATTCATATATTAAAGCTGAAAATAGAAATTATAAAATATTTTTTATTCTTCCTGCTGGAAAAGAAAAGTATAAAAGGCAGTTATCACTTTAACTTTGAAGAGAATATCAATAGTAGCCCCAAACACTCACCTTGGTGTCAGGAATCAAAATTGGAATCCAAGAATGAATTTCTCAAAAAGACCAAGATTTTATTGTTTTGGTCTTTTAGTGTTTTCATTCCACAAAAATTTGCTGGGAACCCATCTTGTGTCAGTACTAGATGTTGAGGAGTGAATGATGAGCAAGATGGATATTATCCCTGCCTTTTACAAGCATTTGTGACAGCCCAGGAGAGCAAGTTTGGTCCAATTAAATCAGCAAGGGTAGATTCGTATTGATGCAAATATGGTTGACCCAGGCACTCTTCTGTACTATTGGGCTGTACCGGTGTTCCTGATTTAGGGTGTACTGGAAAATACCAGTCACTAAACAAATGTCATGAAGTAGAGGATGTGAGCATCTATGGGAGTATGTAATAAGAGCCTGCCAGGCAGAGGCAGCAGCAAGCTTAAAGACCTAGGAGACAGAGAGCATGGTAAGGTGATCTGACTGGCAGGTGTTTTTCATGGTGGGAGGAAGGGAGTGGAGTGGGGTTGGGCTAATTGCTGGACAAAGGTCAGCAGCTGTAAGGTAATACCATTTTGTCAGTCTTGATCAACTGCCACAATAACCTGGGAAACTGGGAGATAAGCCTGATTTTACTTTTTCCAACTTTATTGAGATATAAGTGACATATAACATTGTGTAAGTTTAAGGTATACAGTGTAGTGATTTTTTATGTATACGTTGCAAAATGATCACCACAGAAAGCTTAGTTAACACATCCATCACCTCATATAGTTACAATTGTTCTTTTGTGGTGAGAAATTTCAAAATCTACTCTCCTAGCAACTTTCAAATATACAATACAGTGTTGTTAACTATGGTCAGCATGCTGTACATTGCATCCCCAGGACTTATTCATGTTATAACTGGAAGTTTATACCCTTTGACCAGCTTCATCCATTTCCCCTACCTACCACCCTCCACCTGTGGCAACCACCAATCTGTTCTCTGTTTCTATGAGAAACATAGAAGAGCCCACATATAAGTAAGATCGCACCATATTTTCTTTCTCTGTTTGACTTATTTCACTTAGCATAATGCCCTCAAGTTTCATTCATCCATGTTATTACAAATATCAGGACTTCTTTCTTCTTTACAGATGAATAATATTCCTTTGGATATATATATTATATATATATATATTTATTATTATTTTTCTTTATCCATTCATTCACCGATAGACACTTAGGTTGTTTCCATGTATTGGCTATTGTAAATAAAGCTGTAATGAACACAGAGGTGTAGATATCTCTTCAAGAGAGTTATTTCATTTTCTTCAGATATATACTCAGAAATGGAAGTGCTGGATCATATGGTAGTTCTACTTTTAATTTTTTGAGGAACCTCCATACTGTTTTCCATGGTGGTTGTACCAATTTACATTCCCACTGACAGTGCCCAAGGGTCCCCTTTCCTCCCCATCCTTGCCAAACTTGTTATTTCTTGTCTTTTTTTAAAAAAATTATTTATTTATTTATTTATGGCTGTGTTGGGTCTTCGTTTCTGTGCGAGGGCTTTCTCCAGTTGTGGCAAGTGGAGGCCTGTGCGTGGGCCTCTCACTATCGCGGCCTCTCTTCTTGCTGAGCACAGGCTCCAGACGGCGCAGGCTCAGTAGTTGTGGCTCATGGGCCTAGTTGCTCCGCGGCATGTGGGATCCTCCCAGACCAGGGCACGAACCCGTGTCCCCTGCATTGGCAGGCAGACTCTCAACCACTGTGCCACCAGGGAAGCCCTATTTCTTGTCTTTTTGATGATAGCCTTTCTAACAGGTGTGAGGTCATAGCTTTTTGTGATTTTGATATACATCTCCCTGATGATTAGTAATGTTGAGTATGTCTTTATGTATTTGTTTAAGCCTGACTTTTAACACATATTCTTCACTAGGCATGTTTTATCCACACTCCATAGGATGGGAAAGTTCAGGGAAATTGATGCTGGGTCTATAGATCAATTGTTATTATCACGTTCTGTGGCTGATGACTCCCTTATCTTTGATGGACCCCAGAATGTGGTTGCCAACTGCCTCATATTCCTCTATTCACTCATTTCTCCATTTTTTTCAACAAACACTGATTGAATAGCCTGTTCGTCCCCTTTAGTTGGGCACAGATCCATGTTAGTTTTCTACCACTGCCAGCAAGTTACCACAAACTTAGTGGCTTAAAACAACACAAATTTATTATCTTACAGTTCTATAGGTCAGAGTATGATGCTGATCACTAGGCTAATATCAAGGTATTGGTAAGCCTGCATTCCTTCCTTGAGGTTATAGGGAGAATCTGTTTCCTTGCTTTTCCCAGCTTCTAGAGGCTGCCCACATTCCTTGGCTTGAGGGTCCCCTTTATATCTTCAAAGCCAACAGCATAACACCTCTTTGACCCTGCTTGCCTTGTCATATCTCTTTTTCTGATTCCCTTCTGTTTCCCTCTTCCATTTTTAGGAACCCTTGTGATGACACTGGGTCTACACAGATAATCCAGGAAATCTCCCTATTTTAAGGTCAGCTGAATAGCAACCTTAATTCCACCTGTGACCTTAATTCCCTTTGCCATGTGACATAACATAGTCACAAGTTCTAGGAATTAGAATGTGGACATCTTTGCTGGGGCCATTATTCTGTCTACCACATGATTCCTTGGACTCTGCTTCTTGTCTTTTCTTAGTGCGTGGCATAAAAGTCTGATTTCTTTATTTTTTTCCCTCTAGGCACTCCTCTCCCTAGAGGAGTTGATCTCTTGCCTGTGGCCCCCTCCCCCTGACCACATCATTTTTTTTTTTTTTTTTTTTTGCAGTACGTGGGCCTCTCATTGTTGTGGCCTCTCCCGTTGCAGAGCACAGGCTCCGAACGCTCAGGCTCAGCGGCCATGGCTCACTGGCCTAGCCGCTCCGCGGCATGGACCACATCCTTTTTACACCTCACTCATCTCCCATCCCTACCTGCCTAGCTGACTCCCAGGCCTGACATTTTCTGGCTGTTTTTTTCCATCCTCTGTTATCAACTACATTTTTGAGTTCAAGGCACATCTTATACTTTGTCTTTGGACAAGCAAGCTATTCTATTCTTCCTAATATTGTGAGTTACATGGTTAAAAAGGTAGAGAGTTAATCATAGCAAGTGATGATAATAAGCCCTCCTATGGTTTCCAGCTGTGAGAAAGGACAGCTACTGCCCTTCTGCTTGGTGTTATATGGTAATAGCTGCTGTTCTTAAAATTTCAATGCAAGCTCATTCATCACTTTATTTTTCAATTAGCTTTACCACAGTAAGAACAGTGTTAGAAATGGCTTATGAGGAAGGACTTACAGAGCCAGAGAGTATGAGAAGCAGTGACATTATTTTAAATTTTTACAAGGTTTGCAAAGTACTTAGAATCAAGGAGATTATTTTTATTTGCACTTAGAGGAAAGGTTAGTAGAGAAAACAATTTTTTTTAAGAAAAAGTACCAGTCAAATAAGCCATTAATCATGTGAAAACCATGAGGAAGCTTTTAGTTTACACTTAACAAACATGAAGATTAGGTGAAAATTTCACAACAAATCACAGAAACCTATTGAATTCACAGCTGAAGAATTTTTCAGTGATTTGGGAATATTTTGTTATATGGTTTAAGTATTTTATTCCATTCTATTAGAAATCTGGATTTACAATAAATGGGGAAGATGACCTAAAGGTACATCGATGATACCAATTTTCTAAAATGGCAATTTGAACAATTTGGTTATGTTCTATTTTAATTACAGATAATACTCATTTTTCTTTTGTCTTTATTCAACAGGCAAAGCAATGTCTATTCTTACAAATTAAGTTTCTAAACCTTACATTTGTTGTGGACAGAAACTAAACCTACCTAGAATGTTGATATTTTATTACTACAATAAACCAGTTTCAAGGTTCGCTAAAATATACAATATTTCAATGAAAAGTGATCAATGAGGAAAAATGAGAAAATAACACGTACTTTCATGGTTTTTAAAATTTTTCCATTTTTAAAAAACAGGTCAAGCTATCAGCAGGAACAATATACATACCATAACAAGTCCTAGGTGAAAAAAGTAGACCTGGTTTAGTTTCTTTGATTACCCTCAGGCTGAATTATCTACCTCTAAGATTAAGGCCAAGTTTCATAACCAAATCAGGTGGAAGAATAGAAAGTCTTTAGTGGACTTTCAGTTCATTTTGCCAGTAAATAGCAATTTAGAAAAGAGATATGAAAATAATGAAAATATATGTCTCAACATGACCTCAGAAACCTACCCACGTACTTTTGTCCCTCCAGTAAATGAATTCTGTTTGGTGGTGGTGATGTATGTTTGATTTAATGAAAGTTTGAAATCCTGATGGTATTGGAGAATAGTTAGAGCAATCTGTATTATTCATTTTAGCTTTTCTCCTAAGGCTCAAAATTGAACCACCAATTTATGATGAGCTCTCCTGGGCATTCAGGTGAATTTCGTTTTCCTTGGGTGGTTCAATTTAGTGGATGGAATTGCAGCGCAGTAATCCAATACGGTTTAAAAGCACTTGAGTGAATAAGTCACTTGAGCAATTCTTATTGCTCCTGAAGTTCCCAATAAGCCATTTCTGTAATTTGCTTGTAACATTGGCAACAAATCTGATTAGTAAATATTTTCTTATCTGACAGACCCACTGTGCTTTTTGACAAGTGTTAATAGGAAGAAAAAGACATTTATTCAGAACCTTCTCTACCCAATTTGAAACATACTCAAACTTTCTGGGCCCTGGGCTGAAAATGCTTAACATGGTCACTGAATGTATCACCTGGACTCATCTCATAGGTCCTAGAGTTATCAGAAATCTGGGAGCAGAGAACTAATAAGACATGATATGAAATATATAAAAAATGAATGCAAAAGGCAGTTCTTCATTTCTTAAAATATTGACAGAATTTTACTTAGCTGATGTTTGAAAGAGACTCACGGACACAGAAAACAAACTTATGGTTGCCAAAGGCAAAAGGGGGTGTGGGGAGAGGGATAAATTAGGAGGCTGGGATTAACATATACACACGACTTTGTATAAAATATATAACCAACAGGGACCTACAGTATAGCACAGGGAACTATACTCAATTATGTAATAACCTATAAGGCAAAAGCATCTGAAAAAGAATATATATATATATATATATATACACATATGTATATAAAACACTGAATTGCTGTGCTGTACATCTGAAACTTACAAGATATTATAAATCAACTATACTTCAATAAAAAAATTTAAAAAAATAAAGAACTGATGTTTAAGAGAAACACCAGCAGTAAGGAGAGGGGATTTTTTATGTGTGCCTGTGTCTTATGTTGCAGTAATGAGAAGAATCTAAATCACATTTCCTGTAATGTCCCAAGACTGAATGTTATATGTTTGACTTTAAAAAAGCACATGTTGAGAAAAAGAAACCAACGTGTCTTCTATGCTAAGGAATGGGACTTTGAGACACGCTTCAGAGAACAATGTGGGTGGGGAATTTTTAAAATGAATTATACACTTGCCACGTATACAGAAAATTTTGATCGAGACAGTCCTTTGAGTTTTAGTAACACATGGGATTTCACACTTTCTCTGAGCAATTCAAGTTTCCTTCTTAGAATCTTTTAACTGCCTAGCTTGAATTGTATCATCATAAACTGAAGAATTTATGGGCTCAAATGTAAAACTGTTCTTAAAAATAAAGTAGAAAAATAATTTTAGTAATAAAAATATTGGGTAAGTTTTGAAAATTCTTATTAAATGTAGTACTCAATGGAAGAGAAAAGACTTCTTAAGTAGATAAAATAGATTCCAGTGCATCACTGTTCCATCCATACTTGGGATTATGAATTAAAACCCTTATATAGTACAAGATGGATAATCAGAGATTGGATTTTAAAATTAATTAATCTAAATGCCTCCTATTTTTGCTATTAAAAATTCAAGTGTAGAAAATTGTATTTGGTACTGAGAGAACAACAGAGGACACAAAAGTAATCATTGGTAAAAAAATGAATTATTTAATTTTAATACAAAAATCAAAATCATAAAATTTAATGGATCTTATTCTGGGAAACCTATTTAAAGAATTTGTCAATTTAAATAATTTAAAGCATAAGATTATACATTAGTTTTTTTCTAGTTAACATTCAAAAATGTACTTAGTATAAAACAGAGCTTTGTTATATAAAAACCTATGTTAGTGTAGAACATCATAGCTTAAGTGAGATAATTAGACATTTTGGATAATTTTGTTTCTACGTACCTCTTTCTTCCTAAAATTTTACTGAAAGGATAATGCTTCTGTGAGTAGCAGGCAATTATACTGTTAACTATTTATTTTAGAAGAGGTGATTTGGATGTTACTCATAAATGAGTTTGAAAGGGCTTGATCTTACAGTAATTGGCATGAGTCAACATGTTTTTGACAAATAAATCCCGTCAAATGAATTGACTTTTAAAAAATTGAAATAATCATGGTCATAGATAATCCCCTTCAAAAAAACCACAGAAACTAAAACCCACCTGTCTAGATGCAGTTGCTATAGTTACTATTTTATTTTAGAATTTCTGGAATATAGTAATAACACCTACTATTTGCTGGCCAACTAGTTTATGCCAGACACTTTTCTAGGAACATTTCATGACTTCTCATTAAATTCTCAAAAAAGTCATGGGGCTATTACCCTCATATTACAGGTAAAGAAAATAGGGTCTCGGTTTAAATAGCTTGTCCTGGGTGGCAATGAAAGTGCAGGAGGCAGAGTTGGAATATGTCTATCTTTTCCTGAAGCCTCTGTTTTTTGCCTCCACTTTGGGTGGCCTCACCCAAGGCCAAAGACAGCACTGACTCTAGGATGACCAACTCTTTCAGTTTTCCCACGAAAGAGGGATTTTTGGAACGTGGGACTTCAAGGCTAAGCTTGAGAAAGTCTTGGGCAAACCCAGGTGAATTGGTTACTTTATCTGTAGGCGTGCTCTTCTGGTTACTGCATAGTCAGCAAGGCCATACGACTGTATTAGAAGCTTCCTATTTGTGTTAAATTATCTGCACTGGTCAGGCCATTTCTCTAACCAATAAGATAAAACCAGAGAGCTGCCTCCTACAATAGCGGTGTAACTGTGCTGGCCAGCTCTTGACATACAGGGAGAATTGAGCCTGCTATTCATCAATTAATCCCAATCCTTAGCTTAACTTCAGAACACTTAGGTAAAATTAGTTCAAGACATATTATCATAAATATATAAAGTAGGACAGTACAAAACATATTAAAGCAGAAAATTATGAATTAAAAAAAGAAATTCCAGTATATACATTCCACAGTTCATTGAAAGGGTCAGTTACTAGACAAACCTGAAGCAAGACAACAAAAACAATGACAGCAATAGGAGAGAGATGTATTTTCATCCTTTGTGCCTAATGCAAGCAGAATTGGGGTGTTCTGGTTAAAATACTTTTTATTTGTTTTTTTATTTTTTATAATTATAGTTAATTTACAATGTTGTATTAGTTTCAAGTGTACAGCAAAGTGATTCAGTTATACATGTGTATCATATATATATTCTTTTTCAAATTCTTTTCCATTATAAGTTATTACATAATATTGAGTTTAATTTCCTGTGCTATACAGTAGGTCCTTGTTGTTTACCTATTTTATGTATAGCAGTGGGTATATGTTAATCCCAAACTCCTGATTTATCTCTTCTTATCCCCAATTGGTCCCCCTCTTCCCACTCTCCTATCCCCTTTGGTAACCATAAGTTTGTTTTTTACTTCTGTGAGTCTATTTCTGTTTTTTAAATAAGTTCATTTGTATAATTTTTAAATTAATTAATTAATTAATTTTTGGCTGCATTGTGTCTTCATTGCTGAGTGCAGGCTTTCTCTAGTTGTGGTGAGCGGGGGCTACCCTTCGTTGTGGTGCATGGGCTTCTCATTGCAGTGGCTTCTCTTGTTGCGGAGCATGGGCTCTAGGCACACAGTCTCAGTAGTTGTGGTGCGTGGGCTCAGGAGTTGTGGTGCATAGGATTAGTTGCTCCATGGCACATGGGATCTTCCCAGACCAGGGATTGAACCCATGTCCCCTGCATTGGCAGGCAGATTCTTAACCACTGTGTCACCATAGAAGCCCTCTATCATTTTTTTTAGATTCCATACATAAGTGATATCATATGATATTTGTCTTTCTCTGTCTAACTTACTTCACTTAGTATGGTAATCTTTAGGTCCATCCATGTTGCTGCAAATGGCATTATTTCATTCTTTTTTATGGCTGAGTAATATTCCATTGTATATATATATATAGCACATATTCTTTATCCATTCATCTTTTGGAAGCAACTTATATTGCTTCCATTTCTTGGCTATTGTAAACTGTGATGCAATGAACATTTGGGTGCATATATCTTTCAGATTAGTGTTTTTGTTTTCACTGGATAAATATGCAGTAGTGGAGTTGTTGCATTGTATAGTAGTTATATAAATATATATATATATATATATATATATATATATATATATATATATATATATATATATAGAGCATCTTCCTCATCCATTCATCTGTCTTCCATGTCTTACTATTGTAAATAGTGCTGCTATAAACATTGGGGTGCATGTATCTTTTCGAATTAGAGTTTTCATCTTTTCCGGATAAATGCCCAGGAGCAGGATTGCAGGATCATAAGGTAACTCTATTTTTAGTTTTTTAAGAAACTAAAGAGCTTCAAGATGGTGGAGGAGTAAGATGTGGAGATCACCTTCCTCTCCACAGAAACATCAGAAATACATCTACACGTGGAACAACTCCTACAGAACACCTACTGAACACTGGCAGAAGACCTCAGACCTCCCAAAAGGCAAGAAGCTCCCCAGGTATCTGGGTAGGGCAAAAGAAAAAAGAATAAACAGAGACAAAAGAATAGGGACGGGACCTGCACCGGTGGGAGGGAGCCGTGAAGGAGGAAAGGTTTCCACACACTAGGAAGGCCCTTCACTGGCGGAGACAAGGGGGTGTCGGGTGCGGGGAGATTCAGAGCCATGGAGGAGAGCACAGCAACAGGGGTGCGGAGGGAAAAGCGGAGAGATTCCCGCACAGAGAGGATCAGTGCCAACCAGCATTCACCAGCCCAAGAGGCTTGTCTGCTCAACTGCTGGGGCAGGCGGGGGCTGGGAGCTAAGGCTCGGGCTTCGGGGGTCGGATCGCAGGGAGAGAACTGGGGTTGACGGCGTGAACACAGCCTGAAGGGGGCTAGTGCGCCACAGGAAAAGGTCTGGAGCTGAAAAAGAGGCAAGAGACCATTCTTTCGGGGTGCGAAAGGAGAGGGGATTAAGAGCGCTGCCTAAACGAACTCCAGAGACGGGCGTGAGCCGCGGCTATCAGCGTAGACCCCAGAGACGGGCATGGGACGCTAAGGCTGCTGCTGCCGCCACCAAGAAGCCTGTGTGAGCACAGGTCAGTCTCCACACTGCCCCTCCCGGGAGCCTGTGCAGCCCGCCACTGCCAGGGTCCCATGATCCAGGGACAACTTTCCGGGGAGAACACACGGCGCGTCTCAGGCTGGTGCAACATCACGCTGGCCTCTGCCGCCGCAGGTTTGCCCAGCATCCGTACACCTCCCTCCCCTCGGCCTGAGTGAGCCAGAGCCCCCGAATCAGCTGCTCCTTTAACCCCGTCCTGTCTGAGGGAAGAACAGACACCCTCAGGCGACCTACATGCCGAGGTTCAATCTAAAGCTGAACCCCAGGAGCTGTGCGAACAAGGAAGAGAAAGGGAAATCTCTCCCAGCAGCCTCAGGAGCAGTGGATTAAATCTCCACAATCAACTTGATGTGCCCTGTATCTGTGGAATACCTGAATAGACAACGAATCATCCCAAATTGAGGAGGTGGACTTTGGGAGCAACTGTAGACTTGGGGTTTGCTTTCTGCACCTAATTTGTTTCTGGTTTTATGTTTATCTTAGTTTAGTATTTAGAGTTTATTATGATTGGTAGATTTGTTTATTGATTTGGTTGCTCTCTTCCTTTTCTTAAAATATATATATACATACATATATATTTTTCCTTTTCCTTTTTTTGTGAGTGTGTATGTGTATGCTTCTTTATGTGATTTTGTCTGTATAGCTTTGCTTTTACCATTTGTCCTAGGGTTCTGTCTGATTTTTTTAAAATTATTACTACTTTTAAATTTTAAAAAAATTTAATAATTTTTTATTTTAATAACATTTTTATTTTATTTTATTCTTTCTTTCTTTCTTTCTTTTTTTCTCTCCCTTTTCTTCTGAGCTGTTTGGCTGACAGTGTCTTGGTGCTCTGGCTGGGTGTCAGGCCTGAGCCTCTGAGGTGGGAGAGCTGAATTCAGGACATTGGTCCACCAGAGACCTCCCGGCTCCATGTAATATCAAGTGACGAAAGGTCTCCCAGAGATGTCCATCTCAACGCTAAGACCCAGCTCCACTCACCGACCAGCAAGCTACAGTGCTGGACACCCTAAGCCAAAGAAGTAGCAAGACAGGAGCACAACTCCACCCATTAGCAGAGAGGCTGACTAAAATCAAGATAAGGTCACAGACACCCCAAAACACACCACCGGATGCAGTCCTGCCCACCAGAAAGGCAAGATCCAGCCTCATCCACCAGAACACAAGCACCAGTCCCCTCCACCAGGAAGCCTACACAATCCACTGAACCAACCTTACCCTTTGGGGGCAGACACCAAAAACAATGGGAGCTATGAACCTGCAGCCCGCAAAAAGGAGACCCCAAACACAGTAAGTTAAGCAAAATGAGAAGACAGGGAAACACACAGCAGATGAAGGATCAAGGTAAAAACCCATCAAACCAAACAAATGAAAGGAGATAGGAAGTCTACCTGAAAAAGAATTCAGAGTAATGATAGTAAAGATGATCCAAAATCTTGGAAATAGAATGGAGAAAATACAAGAAACGTTTAACAAGGACCTAGAAGAACTAAAGAGCAAACAAAGAATGATGAACAACACAATAAATGAAATTAAAAATTCTCTAGAAGGAATCAGTAGCAGAATAACTGAGACAGAAGAATGAATAAGTGACCTGGAAAATAAAATAGTGGAAATAACTACCATAGAGCAGAATAAAGAAAAAAGAATGAAAAGAATTGAGGACAGTCTCAGAGACCTCTGGGACAACATTAAATGCACTAACATTCGAATTACAGGGGTCCCAGAAGAAGAAGAGAAAAAGAAAGGGACTGAGAAGGTATTTGAAGAGATTATAGTTGAAAACTTCCCTAATATGGGAAAGGAAATAGTCAATCAAGTCTGGAAGCACAGAGAGTCCCATACAGGATAATTCCAAGGAGAAACATGCCAAGACACATATTAATCAAACTATCAAAAATTAAGTACAAAGAAAAAATATTAAAAACTACAAGGGAAAAACAACAAATAACATACAAGGGAATCCCCATAAGGTTAACAGCTGATCTTTCAGCAGAAACTCTGCAAGTCAGAAGGGAGTGACAGGACATATTTAAAGTGATGAAAGAGAAAAACATGATTGGACATCATACTATACATAGAGAATCCTAAAGATGGTACCAGACAACTACTAGAGCTAATCAATGAATTTAGTAAAGTAGCAGGGTACAAAATTAATGCACAGAAATCTCTTGAATTCCTATACATTAATGATGAAAAATTTGAAAGAGAAATTAAGGAAACATTCCCATTTACCACTGCAACAAAAAGAATAAAATATCACACAAAAAAAGAATAAAATACTTAGGAATAAACCTACCTAAGGAGACAAAAGACCTGAATACAGAAAAGTATAAGACACTGATGAAAGAAATTAAAGGTGATACAAACAGATGGAGAGATATATCATGTTCTTGGATTGGAAGAATCAACATTGTGAAAATGACTATAGTACCCAAAGCAATCTACAGATTCAGTGCAATCCCTATGAAACTACCCATGGCATTTTTCACAGAACTAGAACAAAAAATTTCACAATTTGTATGGAAACACAAAAGACCCCAAATAGCCAAAGCAATCTTGAGAAAGAAAAAACGGAGCTGGAGGAATCAGGCTCCTGGATTTCAGACTATACTACAAAGCTACAGTAATCAAGACAATATGGTACTGGCACAAAAACAGAGATATAGATCCATGGAATAGGATAGAAAGCCCAGAGATAAACCCATGGTCACCTTGTCTTTGACAAAGGAGGAAAGAATATACAATGGAGAAAAGAAAGCCTCTTCAGTAAGTGGTGCTGGGAAAACTGGACAGCTACATGTAAAAGAATGTAATTAGAACACTCCCTAACACCATACACAAAAATAAACTTAAAATGCATCAAAGACATAAATGTCAGGCCAGACACTATAAAACTCTTAGAGGAAAGCATAGGCAGAACACTCTATGACATAAATCACAGCAAGATCCTTTTTGACCCACCTCCTAGAGAAATGGAAATAAAAACAAAAAAACCCAAATGGGACCTAATGAAATTTAAAAACTTTTGCACAGCAAAGGAAACTACAAACAAGACAAAAGGACAACCCTCAGAATGGGAGAAAAATATTTGCCAACGAAGCAACTGACAAAGGATTAATCTCCAAAATATACAAGCAACTCATGCAGCTCAATATCAAAAAAACAAACAACCCAATCCAAAAATGGGCAGAAGACCTAAATAGACATTTCTCCAAAGAAGATATACAGATTGCCAACAAACACATGAAAGGATGCTCAACATCACTAATTATTAGAGAAACACAAATTAAAACTACAATGAGGTATCACTTCACACCAGTTAGAATGGGTATCATCAGAAAATCTATAAACAGCAAATGCTGGAGAGGGTGTGGAGAAAAGCAAACCCTCCTGCAGTGCTGGTAGGAATGTAAATTAATACAGCCACTATGGAGAACAGTATGGAGCTTCCTTAAACAACTAAAAATTGAACATCTTCTTTCTCTCTCTCCCTCTCTTTCCCTCTCTCTCTCTCTCAATTGGCTTATGTGATTATGGAGGTTGGCAAGTCCATGATATGCAGAGCCAAGATCACAGGTTGAGTCTGAAGGCCAGCAGGCTGCAATAGAGCCAAGAACTGATGTCCTAGTTCACAGGCCACCAGGCAGGACAATTCTCTCTTACTTGGGGGAGAGCCAGCCTTTCTGTACTCTTCAGGCCTTCAACTAATTGGATAAGGCCCACCCACATTAGGGAGGACAATCTGCTTTACTCAGTCTACCATGTAACTTAAGCTCATCCCAAGACACCTCCGTAGACAAACTCAGAATAATTTTTGACAAAATCTCTGGGAACCCTGTGGCCTAGTCAAGTTGATACATAAAATTAACCATCATAGGAACTAACAAGAGATGGTGCAACACCACTAGAAATGGTGGGGATGGGTCAAGGGAGGGAATAGTTTTCACTGGAGCTAGAAAGAACTTGAATCAGAAGAGATGCTGCCTCATATAGTCTGCGACTACAAAGAAAAGTAACTCTGCCAAAACTATAGCTATGCAAGTAAAGGGGTGGGGGTGGAGATTATGGTAAATAAATATGCTATCCTTTCTCTTCCCACTTAAGCCAGAGGGCAGAAGAGCTTGGGGGATGCTGTTTATGGAGGTCAGCCTCCTGGGACATGGAACAGGGCAGAGATTGGTGAAGGTAAGTGGGGAGATTGAGATTAACCAGCACACGTTAATAATTTAAGCCATTCTTAACTTCGTTAAGTTAATTTATAAAAGCCAGTGTAGGGTAATTAAGCTGCTCAATCAATTGCAATCCTAACTGATACAGAAGGTGACAAATGAGTAACTTTAGTCACTGGACTTTGTTTCCTTGATTGACACACTATTCATATTGGACCACATGGATGATGGCTTTCAATGTATTGCCCAATTAAGGTACACTATAGTGCAGTTTACCAGAAATATGTGGTTTGCTTACTTACATATTAAATGGCTTCATATGTTTCTCAATAAATTTTCTCACTGGAATAATAAAAAAATAAAGAAGAGAGTTGTAGATGATTTGTGAGAATGGAAAATTAGTACCTCCGTATTTCTGATAAAGGACAGTTGAACAAATATCCAAAGAACATTGATTTGAAGGGGAGCCAAATTACTAGTCTCCCTTGTTCAGACACTGGGTCTAAGGTTCTAGCTAATTCCTACTTTGTGGATTGAGGTGTTTCTAACATCTGAAGAGACAGTTTGGTCTTGTGGTTGGATGACATATGATCTAGCTATTGCTGGTGATTTCCTGGTACTGACTAAGGCAGGGACTCAGTTTATTTTTGCAGGAATCTGCACATGGGGCAGTGTCTGGATCTTCCAGGACTCTAGTTGATTCCTGTGGGTCTTGGAGTTTGTCTCAGGAAGCAGAAGGCAGCAGCTCTGGTTACACGATGCAGAACTACTGGGGTTTGGGATGCTGGCCAATCTGCTTATGGAGAAGAGAAACTGTTTTCAATGATACTGTCAAGTAGTTTATCTGATGGGTGGGCAAATACACTGAATCAGTCATGATCTCAAAACCCCTATTTGAAAGCAGACATGGCTAAGTGCTTATCTAGCTCTGCTATGACTACAGTTAAATATCTTTAAATGTGTGGGTGTGGCAGTCCAGGATGCAAATAAGCCAAAGATCTGAATTACCCAGCGAAAATAACAACTTCACTGATCCAAACTTGGCAGCTTTGCACACTGTTGTTAAGTAACACTGACTCACAGCAGATGTGGTCATTTCCAAGCGGCCAAAAGGATTGGATGGAGGGACAAGAATCCCACAGTGTGTGATGGTTGCCTAAATTGAATGGCATGGCCCCTTGAGTGCTTGAAACCTTTCTCAAATATACTAAAGTGTGAGGATCAGTGGCATTAAGGACCCATATGCTGAAGAGTCCAGGTTTCTTTAACAGACTATAATATTGGCGTGGGTCTAGATGCTGAGGGCTGGGTGTTCTGTTCAAAATAGTATACCAAGTGGGGGTCCTTAGTTTCTACATCCTTTACAATAAAACAGTTGATGGATAGTGTTCTTTGGAGAGGAGTATGGAGATAACCATGAAGTTTTGACTATTTGTAGTTACTACAAATTTTATGGATCATTAGAGATTTTTTTCATGTTGTACTTTTGCCATTTTTTTTTGAGTGATTAGCATGGAAATTCAGTACTTTTTGCATGGGTATGGAAAACACGATTTTTGTGCTAACTATTCAGAGCTCCTGGCTGACATTATATTGTGCAGACCATTAAGGCATATATGTCTCGTTCCATCTCGACACTCAGCTGACATCTAGAGATAACTGAAAAGCAAATTAATTCTTTTTAATGCAATCTCTTGAGAACAGAGAGAGCATACATCCATAACATCCAGTTAAATATCTTAAAAATCTTTTTCTCCTATATTTAGTGTTTGAACATCAATAACTGGGTTGATGATGTTGGCTGGGCAGTAGTTCTGTTCTCATGCTGTTGGCTGGTGCTGCGGTCATTTGGAAGGTCATTTGGGTGTGTGTAAGAGACCAGTGCAGATCTTTTCAGGTTCAGCTTTGGAAGTTACACAGTGTCACTTCTGTCACATTCTATTGGCCAAAGCAAGTCACAGATTCAAAGGGATCGAAGAAGAGTCTCTCTCTTGCTAGGTGTAGTGACAACGTTTGTGGCTGTCTTTAATCCTCTAACAGGCTGTCTTTCTCAATATCCTTCACACATGGTCGCTGCTCCTGAATCTCTCTCCTCTCTGACTCCCAACTCTACCCAGACCTGCCCCACTCCAGTTCTGTCTCTCAAATTGTTTCTCTCATCTCCCCCCTGCTTCCTTTCCAATCCACACCTTCCATCCCTCGTTTTTCTCTGTCCTTTCCAGGTTGAACCCAGCTAGACTTTTTGGTTTATCCAGTATTTCTCCCTTACTCATTACCTTGATTTTCATAATAAATTGTTAATTATTTTTAGGATTGTTAGTAACATAATGATTTAAAAAAATTATTGGGGGTATAGTTGATTTACAGTGTTTTTTAAATTAATTTTTATTGGAGTATAGTTGATTTACAATGTTGTGTTAGTTTCTGCTGCACAACAAAGTGAATCAGTTATACATATACATGTATCCACTCTTTTTTAGATTCTTTTCCCATATAGGTCATTACAGAGTATTGAGTAGAGTTCCCTGTGCTATACAGTAGGTTCTTATTAGCTATCTATTATATATAGTAGTGTGTTTATATCAATCCCCATCTCCCAATTTATTCCTTCTTTCCCCCTTTCCCCCCTGGCAACCATAAGTTTGTTTTCTACATCTGTAACTCTATGTCTGTTTTGTAAATAAGTTCATTTGTACCATTTTTTTTTTTTTTTTAGTTTCCACATATAAGAGATATCAAGATATTTGTCATAATGCTTCTTAATGGGAGCAAACAGACTGGAGAGTGGGTGTGATTGTTAATTTTATTCCTGTTGTCTCTATGTTTAGGTGATGCACAGCACTATGGAAACTAATTTTGGTTTTCATAGCACATGACACCAGTTGATTTTTAGAAATGTGATCCAAGGGGAGGGCTAGCAGAGAAGGTGACTGACTCAGGACTGTGTCCTGGAGATTGCCTGCAGTACATCACGCCTCAGAATTGATGGGAATGGTGCTTACTGGGTACCACATGACTTTGAAGAGCAATGGTGCTGGTCCAAGGACAATCTTAAAGAGTTTAATTTGTGACTTGAGGATTCTTAGGAGTATATTCCTTGCAGAAGTTAGTTTCTGAAGATGATGAAACTTTACGCAAATGTATCTTTCATCAGGTCTGTCCCTAATTTTGTCTCCAGAACAAGAGTGCTAATTGAGGCCATATAGTTATATGTCTAAATATTAAAAAATTATAACTCAAGTGAGAATCTGTTAAATAAAATTTGTACTGTCCTCTTTCCTTGGCAAATCTACCTTTATGTTGACTTGGGAGGCCAGGTGCAAATTTATGATTCTCAGACTTCTCAGAATTCTGTGCTAAAGCGTGACATTCTGGGGAGAGCTGGCCCCAACTCCTCTTTCCTCCGCCACGACTAGCACTCCCTTGTGCTGAGGGGAGCCTCACTACGCGTGTGTGGACAATCCAGGCTGCACTTCAAAGCTGTGTCCATAGTCCCTAAATACAGCAGCCCCTCAGCCCCTCCTCTGGTCTGGGAGGAGCAAAAGGCCAGTGCCATCTGCTTGCAGGTGACACTTCCGGTGAAGAGTTCCACTGTGGCCTCGGTAGCAGGCTCAGTGATGTCTGGCTGGGGAATTCCAGTGTCCCAGGTACGCAGAGCCTGGTCTATAAGGGGAGGCAAAAGTTCCACATGAGCAAGTTTACCTCCATAAGCTCTTTGCCTTGGGAGGGGCATGGCGAGAAGGGGGGGCTAGAGTGAGCCTTCTAGAACACAGGGCCCAGGGCTGGGACCTCACCCAGGTCAAGGGCAATGATGCCTTAAGCTATGGTATGCAAATATTCAACCTATTTTTTTTTTTTTTGTGGTACGCGGGCCTCTCACTGTTGTGACCTCTCTCGTTGTGGAACACAGGCTCCGGACGCGCAGGCTCAGTGGCCATGGCTCACGGGCCCAGCCACTCTGCGGCATGTGGGATCTTCCTGGACCGGGGCACGAACCCGCGTCCCCTGAATTGGCAGGCGGACTCTCAACCACTACGCCACCAGGGAAGCCCTCAACCTATTTTGTTTTAAACTCGAGTATCGCAGCCAAAGTCTTACCTTGCACTTTTCTTCATATGGCAGAGGTCCACAAGAGGGTGAGGCTGTATTCGGATTAGAGTGCGAATGGGTGGAAAGTGCTATGGTTAGTGGAAGAATGAATGGGGCTGAGACTGGCTGTGGACTTCTGCCAGGAGGGAATTAGGGGGCTGGCTGAGTCAGTGTCGGGGGCTGGACCAGGTCATGTGATCTTGATAGCATATGGCTCTCACCCAGGGAGGCTACCTTAGGGTAGATGGCTACACTGGGACTTTAAGGATTCAGATTATTGGAATGGTGGGTATTATAGAATACTCACTTGTAAGCTATACATAAGAAATCCAAAACACTGAAGGAGTTTTAAAAGCATTACAAACAGCTTTTTTCTGCCCAGAGATTAAATGAAGGAGAAAGTTTTGTACTGGATGTCCTGAACCATCCTTCCTTCTTGATCTGATTCAGTTTCCTTGGAAGTGCTTTCTGTGCATGGGTAATTATTTATATCTGGTACTTTCTGAGTCATCGGTTAGTGCAGGTTTGCCTCATGAGATACATGTTTTAAACCAATGTTCGGAACATTTACAAGTCATTTTCTGTGATTATATCATGGTGAGAATTTACATTCTTTCCCTGCTGATGACTGGTGTCTGTTGTCTAGGAAAAGTTGGTATCGGTTCTATCTTGTTATATTGATGCTTACTTTTTGGAGAGTATCTCTAGTGCCAGGAAATGTCTAGAACACCCTGACCCATATGGGGATTTCAAACTCTGATGGGTTCATATTATAATGAATGCCTGCCAGGCCAGATATCTATGGAGAAAGAGAAGGATCAGGTGTTTGGACCTCTGGGGTTAACTGCCACTCAATCTTTTCCTAAAGTCAGAGATCTCTTTTGACTACTGATAACACTCTCAATGCCATTTTGGACTAAAATACAAGTGCAGATTAAGTGAGCCATCCTGAAGTTTGCAATAGCATATGACGTGGGTGGTTGGTCTTCTGAACTGAGCTTGGGTTATTGCCTTACTTCTGGGATGCATTGTGCAGTTAAATAAAACCTGAGCTTCTGCAACTCAAACAGGTCTCTGTTTTTAACTAAATTATTTTAAGATTCCCCGGTACCACTGAGGTCCTGGTTGTGCATTCTGGGTCATCAGAATTAGATTTTTTTTTTTTCATTTGGGGAAATTTACTGTAGCGCTGGAATAGGGATGGTAATGCAGAATATGTGTTCATGTGATTATGTACACATGTGTGGACATGCATATGTGCCATTTGGTTGCTCCTGGAATCAATCAGGGAAATTCAGGGTGAGGTTGAAGGAGGGACTATCTCTTAGCCTTCCAGAATATTGGGAAATATAGAGTCTTTCATTTATTTATTCATTTATTTAAAAAATCTTTATTGGAGTATAATTGCTTCACAATACTGTGTTACTTTCTGTTGTACAACAAAATGAATCAGCCATATGCATACACATATCCCCATATCCCCTCCCTCTTGCGTCTACCTCCCACCCTCCCTAACCCACCCCTCTAGGTGGTCACAAAGCACCGAGCTGATCTCCCTGTGCTATGCGGCTGCTTCCCACTAGCTGTCTATTTTACATTCGGTAGTGTATATATGTCGAGTCTTTTAACATGAAAGAGAACAAGTTGCACAAATCAGCTCGAATTTAATTTCCTGGGGAAATTAAAACTCAACAGAAGAATCAGAACATATTCCTTCTCTTAGTTCTCCACCTTTTTTCGCCTTAGTTGAATGTAAAAGGGTAGACAAGAGAAAATTAATTTTTTATTTTGCAATTTACAGCTCTGAAATAATCAGGGTTATAATAAGTAGTCATATATTTGTTGTTATCAAGAATGACAAGATTTTTCTGATTGAAAATATCTGCCAGTTGGCAAGAAATAGGGCTGGAAGTTTGTACTATTTGTGTCACTTCATGTGGTTATGAAGCAGATTTCAGGAAGCTCTGTTAAAATCAGAAATGTCATCTGAGAAAAATGTACCCATTATGATCTCTTAGAAAGGATTACATTTTTTTTTTCAGATTGAGTGGAATGAAACATAGCACAAGTAAATTTTATAAAGATTCCAAGGAGAAATCCAGGATGGAGAGGAGGCAGGTCAGGGTGAGTACTTTCCGGGGAGGGCTTTGAGTTACCAGGGGCTAGCCTGTGTGTGCTAGGGACATGGAGTGAGCAAGGTTAGAAGTATTGCAAAGAAAATCAAGAAAGGATAGAAGAAAAGTTTGCCTTTACAATTTTTCCCAGAGTAAATCTTGAACATTTAATATATTTAATGTATTTCATAAGTGGTTATTGGTGCTTTCTGTATGCCAATGATTCCAAGTTATTTACAAATATTAACTGTTTTAAACCTCAAACTATGAGGTGGATAGTATTAGTATTATCCTTATCATACAGGTTAGGAAACTGAGGAAAGGAGAAGTTGTTTTCCCAGATGTTACAAGTAGCCATGACTTAAATCTGGGTGCTCTGCCTCTTTTTTTCTTTTGTAGTTAATTAATTAATTAACTAATTAATTTGTTATGTTTTTGGCTGCATCAGGTCTTAGTTGTGGCACGTGGGATCTTTTGTTGTGGCGTGCGGGCTTCTCTCTAGTTGCGGCATGCGGGTTTTCTCTCTCGAGCTGTGGCGCGTGTGCTCCAGGGCACGTGGGCTCTGTAGTTTGCGGCCTGCAGGCTCTCTCCTTGAGGCGCACGAGCTCAGTAGTTGTGGTGCGCGGGCTTAGTTGCCCTGTGGCATGTGGGATCTTAGTTCCCCGATCAGGTAACGAACCCACGTCCCCACCAGGGAAGTCCTGAGTGTACTCTGTCTCTGAGTCAGCAGTCTCACCACTATACATCCTGTCTGCCATGCATGTACAATACAAAATTGTAATGAATGTCAGGATTCAGAGAAAATCACAACTGTGCTTACTCCTTTACCTTAATTTTTCTTTAAGAAGATCTGATAATGATGTATCTTGATGGTTTTCCATCTGTCTGCTCCCATTCTTACTGTTATTAAATCACCATCTTCACATGCTAGGATGGCATCCTTCTCTAGTTCATTTGTTCCTTCCTTCCTTCATTCCTCCCTTCTTTCCTTCCTCTTCCCTTCCTCCCTTCCTTCCTTCACTCATTCATTCCTGTGCAGGGCATGACATGCTACTCTCTTTTTATTTTCTAATATTTGAAGGTGAATGGTCTTGTGGACTATCTCACAATGCTTGAGTTTACAAAAGTTGAGTATTTCTAGGCAAGATAAACCAGAAACTATCATTTAGTAAAGATATATTGAGCACTTACCACATGTTAGGCATCGTGTTAAGTACATTACAAAGATTTGCTCATTTAACACTTACCACAAACCTACAAAGTAACCACTATTATTGCCTTTATTTTGTAAATGAGAAAGCTGAGGATTAAAGAAGTAAAAACAAAAGATGAAAAAACAACAAAAACACCTAGAAAATACAAAGCCCAGATTTAAATCAGCACTCAGACTGTCTGCATTAGAATCCCAGATTTGGCTCCATTACTATAGATGCAATGAGTTAGCATGTAAAAAAGACATAAACATCAACTAGAACAAAACCAAGTACTTAATAAAGGATATCTATTAGTTTCTTTTCAGTTTGTTTTCAACTTTTATGTCTTCTTTCGTTTACTTTATTAAACTTTTAAAAAAGTGAAGTCTACATAAAGAAAGGGCATATATTCTAAAGGGTAGAACTCATTGAATTTTTACCAGTTGAACACTCCCATGTAATCACAGAATATGATCAGTACCCAGAGACCCCTTTTGCCCCCTTCCAGGCACTATCCCCTCAGTTCCCAGGAATCTCGACTTATAGGAGCATCAATTTGCTTTCACCTGATTTTGTTCCTTATATAAATGGAAGCATATAGTTTTATTTGTTTCTGTCAGGCTTCTTTCACTCAAATTACGTTTGTGAGATTCACCCATATTATTATTATGGGTGTAGTTATAGTTCATTTGTTCCTTCCTTCCTTCATTCCTCCCTTCTTTCCTTCCTCTTCCCTTCCTTATTGCATTACATTATTGCATGTAGTTAAGTGTGTGTCTTCTTATTGTATTACATTGTGGAAATATACCACAGTTTTTTTACCCATCCTACTGTTAAAAGGCATTTGGTTAGTTTCCAGTTTGGGGTGCTTGTGAATAGTGCTGTCTTAAATGTTAGCTGAGCATACTATGAGCATATGTTAGCTATTTTTTTTTTCTGGTACGCGGGCCTCTCACTGTTGTGGCCTCTCCCGTTGCGGAGCACAGGCTCTGGATGCGCAGGCTCAGCAGTCATGGCTCGCGGGCCCAGCCGCTCCGCGGCATGTGGGATCTTCCCGGACCGGGGCACGAACCCATGTCCCCTGCATCAGCAGGCAGACTCTCAACCACTGCGCCACCAGGGAAGCCCATGTTAGCTATTTTTATTAAACATTATGTACAATAAAGACAGTGCAGCATAATGGTTTAGTCAGGAGGAAGCCAAGAAGAAGAGCCTAAGTTATTAGCATGTATTATAAACTAATGTAAAGAGTGAGAAAATTTGGCAAAACAGAAATAATAGGGCAAAACAATCAGAACTCAGTAGAGCTAGCCATAGTTCTCTGGTTCATCTCATGTTGTGTGAACCTTACCTTCAAAAAATAAGATGCACTCTATAACTCACAGAAAAAGAAAAGGACCAATGGACACTAAACCATGGGAGGATTCTGTTGCAGTTTTCAGGAAGACAAGAGTGTGTGATGGTGGCTGTGAGCTGAGGGCCATGGACTACCCTGGAAGACATAACGTGGCCATTTATGAGAAGTGCTGATTTTTCAGGGGGTACATCTGAGTTAGGATGAAGAGTTTGCCAAGACTCATTAACTCACTCCCTATGTAACAAAGAGTTGAGTGGGGAACAGGATGAGTCATTTTAAATAAGAGCAGTTGGTAAGAAGTGTGTGATTATGGTTCCAAATAACCACAGTTGGATACGGTCAGTATGTATCTCACATGGAAACAAACAACATGGTAGGAAGTAAGGTGCAGTGTGCATCTGGTGATTTTAAAGTCTGGGTGGCAAACTGCTTGTGGGGCATTAATAAATATTTCCAGCTGAAGGTTACAGCTTGAAAGAGAAAGAGGATATGGAGAGAGAATAGTTGGAGATATAGAAAATGTCAAGATATAGGATTTGAATTTTAGAGTCATCAGGTTCTGACAAAAGACAGTGTCGAAATGATAAATATTGGGGAAAATACAAAGGTCAGGTTTGTTGACCTGATCAAATTAGCTTTACATTCATTTTAAGTTACAGTTACAATTGTAACTATTGCTAAATAGTGTGTCTTCTTCCACAAACAACTCACAGAAATAAATACCATTGTGAAGGAGGATCCCCATCTTCCACAAGAAAATGACAGAGAAATGGGGCTAATTTGTGAAAATCAAAGCATTGAAGATGGACATTTCATCTTTAGGAAGGTAGATGAGGCAATGGGAATGTGTCAGAGAAATTTAGGCTTGAAATATGTCTTAGGGATTGTCTGATCCAACCCTTGCACTTTATAGATGAATAAAATGGTAACTTGTAGACACTGAGTTAGGCTCTTGAATCAAGCTGTCTGGGTTCAAGTTGCAGCTATGACTTACTCTGCCCAAGTTCTCATGTGTAAAATGAGATGATAATTGTATCCATCTCAGATTGTTTTGAAGATTAATGGCATAACCTACGTAATGCGTAATGAGTGCCTGCCATAGAGTTAGTTATTGGTTTTGAGAGACTGGCCTACAGTTCCACAGAAAGTTAGCACTAATGTTGCATCTGGATCCCAAGTCCAGCTGGTTCACAAACTTCCAATTTAGTGTTGGCCAGCCATATCACACTATATCTTGCTGGAATTTCAGAAACACTTTTACTTTGCTCTGAATTCAGAACCAGGTTTAGGGTAGATACAAGAGTCAGGCAAATGATACTAAAATAATCAATTTTTTTACTCATAAAAGTTGGATTGAAGATTATGACTTAGATGTGGGACAACAATCAAATCCCTGCCCTATTCTCTTGCCCATTCATGTGCCCCAATCTAAACTTTGGTAGAACAAATCCAAAGGAAAGTCAACTAAGACTGCCACCTTGCTGGGGTAGGGGAAGGAGTATGAGAGAGATGGAGAGAAAGAGAAGAAAGATCCCAAATCCTTCTTGTGTAGAAGTTTTGCAATGTTAGCTCTATTCAGTCAATATAGACCGATAATTGTCATCCACTAACTAGAGGATGTAGTCAACATTCAGATGTCGATTACTCAATAGGCCTCTTTGGGAGATGACCAAGAGTTAGTCAGGAGAAGAAGGGGAGAAAGGACATTCTGGCTTATTCTGTGTGAAAAAGCCATTCTTGGAGATCAAGACAATGAAGTGAGGGCAGACTCTGGGAGGAAGAATGCCAGCAGCCAAGACTAGGGCACCAATGTTCTTCTCCAGCTTCTTCCAATATTGAAGCCTCAATTCAAGATTTAAAAATTAACACAAAGAATTTGCTGATGATATGGAAATGAAGGGATCGTAATGTATTCATTTATTCAACAATTATGGAACAACTGTGTTTTTAGATGCAAGGTAGATTGTATCACTATTTTTAAAGCCCGGTAGTGATTTGCAGTAGCAGTAGAACAAAATCCAAATTCCTAACCATGGCTTTCAAGGTTTTACCTGATCTGTCCTCTGCCTACCTCTGTCTCTGTCTCTTTTTTTTGTTTTCCTGGCCGCACAGAGCAGCATGTGGGATTTTAGTTCCCTGACTAGGGATGGAACCCGTGGCCCCTGCAGTGGAATCATGGAGTCTTAACCATTGGACCACCAGGGGAGTCCCCTCTCTTTCTTTCTTACTTGCTAAGATCCACCCACTTAGACCTCTTTCTGCTCCTTGGGCATGCACCTGCTATAAGGTCTGTAAGGTCTGTGTCCATAGCTTCTTCTTTTTTGAAAAACTTATTTCAGAATATTTTCCCCCCAGATTTATTGAGATATTACTGACACAAAACATATGTAAGTTTAAGATGTACAATATGATGACTTGATACATGCATGTATTGTAAAATGATGACAAGGATAAAGTTAGTTAACACTTCCATCCTTTCATATTATTACCATATTTTTATGTGTGGTGGTAACATTTAAGATCTACTCTTCCTAACAACTTGCAAGTATATAATACAGTATTGTTACTTATAGTCATCATGCTGTACATTACATCCCCAGAACTTCTTCATCTTATAGCTGGAAGTTTGTATCCTTTGATCAACATCTCCCATTTTCCCCACTTCAGGGCCTAGCAACTACCATTTTATTCTGTTTCTTTGAGTTCACTTTTTTAGATTCCTCATATAAGTGAGAACATATAGTATTTGTCTTTATCTGTCTGACTTCTTTCACTTAGCATAATGCCCTCAAGCTTCATCCATGTTGCTGCAAGAAGCAGAATTTCCTTCTTTTTATGGCTGAATAATATTCCATTGTATGTAAATGCACCACATTTTCTTTAACCATTTATCGCTTGGTGGACACTGAGGTTGTTTCCACATCTTCGCTATTGTAAATGATGCTGCAGTGAACATGGGGAGGCAGATATCTCTTTGAGATAGTGATTTCATTTCTTTGAATAAATATTCAGAAGTAGAATTGCTGGATTTTATGGTAGTTCTATTTTTAATTTTTTGAGCAACCTCCGTACTGTTTTCCATAGAGGTTGCACCAATTTACATTCCCACCAGCAGTACACAAAAATTGTCTTTTCTCCACAGCCTTGCCAACACTTGTCTCTTGTTTATTGATAATAGCCATTCTAACAGGTATGAGGTGATAACTCATTGTGGTTTTGGTTTGCATTTCTCTGACCAGATCTTCTTGATGTTTTTTCACACCATTTGGACTTCAGCTCAAATATCATCACCCAGAAAGTTTTGGTCTCACCACCCTATCTATAGTACCCTTTCCGTCACACTATACTGGCCTGTTTTATATATTTTGTGGACACCAATTAACAACTGAAATTATCTTGTTCATTTATTTGTTTACTTGCTCATTGTCAGGCTTCTTCCTACTAAAATAAAGGCTTCCAGAGAACAGAAATCTTATTTGTATCATTCACTGGTGATCTTTGGAAACAAAAATACTTGCTGGCATACAGTAGGCACTTGAAAAGTATTTTTAAAAAATAAATTTATTTATTTATTTTTTGGCTGTATTGAGTCTTCGTTGCTGTGCATGGGCTTTCTCTAGTTGCCGGAGCGGGGACTTCTCTTCTCTTTGTTGTGGAGCACAGGCTCTAAGCACGCAGACTGCAGTAGTTGTGGCATGTGGGCTCAGTAGTTGTGGCTTGCAGGCTCAGTAGTTGTGGCTCATGGGCTTAGTTGCTCCAAAGCATGTGGGATCTTCCTGGACCAGGGCTCGAACCTGTGTCCCCTGCATTGGCAGACAGATTCTTAACCACTGCACCACCAGGGAAGTCCCTTGAAAAGTATTTTAAAATGCATGATTCAATGAGTAAATAAATGGATGAATGAATACAATGTATAAGCACTGGGGACTTTGAGGTTAAGAGTTTGCTGCAAGAACTCAGTCTAGGTCACTAGTTTCAGAGAAATGTGATAATTGTTAATAGAGGCAGATGTAAAATGCTGGAGAAAAACAGAAAAGGGGGACAGGGAGGCTTCAGAGAAAAAGTGATTACTAAGTAGGTTCTCTTCGGGGATGACAGAGAGTTGGCCAGAAAAGAAGGGGAGGAAGGACATTCTGCGTAGAAGTAACAGTATGTGAATAGCCTGTTCTTGGAAATCAAAACAATCAAGGGAGTGCAACTCCAGGCACTCAGAAATGTCATTCTGGTTTTTCATGAAACAAATTTCAAATACAACTAATACAAAAATGTGGGTAATTCCATAGCAGGGATCCTAGTACATAGACACGTGGTTTAAGAGGAATTAGAAGAATCTTTCTAAACAATAACTATAAATCTCGAACAAGAAAGGAGGCACATCTAAGAGGCTCTTGGATATATTTACATTTTAATAGAAAAATGAACAGGATGTAGACACTTCTCCACACTCTTGGAGAAGTGGAATGAGGGAGATGAACCTCAGGAATTGTGTGAGGTCAGAAGCAGCTGTGGCTTAGAAAAATTCTAACAGCCCCAAAGGACTTTCAGACCCTCAGTAGGAAAAAGAGATATAAACCAACAAGGTAGAGGCCATCCCTCCACTCATGGAAGTTAGCATAATATAATTGTTGACAGAAAGAAGGCAAACCTTTCAGACTGGAAATATTATAAGCAGCAGCAAGCACAAGGAATAAAGATTAAGATGAACGAATGCTATTTTACATAAATTTATGATTCCAAACTAAAAACACATTTAAATTAATTGAAATAATTGAAAGTTTTGATAATGGAGAGATTTATCAATTTCCCTGAAATATGGAGAATGAGCAAAGGAAGTATCAGAACAAATAATGGCAAGTACAGAAGAAAAATATTGTTGCCCTATCCAGTAATGACAGATATAGGATGTTGTAGCTAATTCTGGTTTAAGAGGACATACAAATTACTTTCACTCTCCAAAAAATACCACTTTGGGTTAAAGTCACTGTGTCTAAATCCAAACATTTCCTGGCTTGGCTTTTTTGTGAAGATTTGGGCTTTTTTTTTTTTAAATATATTTTTCTATTAAATTTCCCTAGACCTCAGATATTGCACCAAAATGTGTCCTCTGGCTGAACTGTGCAATGTAGAAAATCTCTCAGAACAAGAATACTTTGGTTTGGACATTGATCCCTTAATGAATACTGAGGAGTTATTGTGAAATATTGAGTTTTAAGGGTCTATTTTCAACTATATGGGAAAGCTATCCTTTAGCTCACAAAGACCTGCTCTCCCACTCCTAATTATTTAACAGGAAATATATGTTCTGAATGTCTCTGGTACACATGTACATTTATGACACATAACCGGATTTTTTGAGGTCTTTAAAGGGTAAAATGATTAAAGCATCCCTGGGGAAATATGAAGACCTCTTTGAGTCACAAAATTACCCCCAAATAGAGCATGTTCAAAGGGACTTTTTGTCTGCATAGTGAATAAAATTATTTATTTTTTTCATGCAAACTACATACACTTTTACAACTTAGAATTTAGCAACTCATCCAAACCACTGAACGTTAGGAAGTATCCTTGCCCAGTTTCTTAGAACTTTCACTGTTCCCTTTTCTTCTGAAGGCTGTTGTTATGAACATATATGTCAAAAGTGATTTATGCGCTTCAGGATAAGTCTTGGTCCATGTTGTTATTCAAAATCTTCCTGTGCTGATTCAAGACCACATCAAAAACAAATTTATGAGTTGACATGGTCGAACTCTGAAAAACTGACCTTAAGGTTTTAGACTGTTTCAGATAATTGCCATACTGAGGTCCAAACCTTTTTCTGTTCAAATGGTTTTAAATTTTAATTTTACACTGCGTGAAGACTGTACGTATAAAGGCGTTTATCACTGGCACTCACTAAATTTAAAATTATAAACTAGGAGGAAGCATATTTTTTTTTGCCCTGCAGACAACAAATAATAATTAAGCTATACTAATTATGTTCCAGATAATTGATGTAATTTTTATGTCTCAAAGAAGAATTTTTCCAGTCAGTATGCTTTTAAGTTGTATTTTCTTTCTTTCTTTTTTTTAAATTATCTATTTATTTTTGTCTGTGTTGAGTCTTCGTGGCTGCGTGCTGCCTTTCTCTAGTTGCTGAGAGTGGGGGCTACTCTTGGTTGTGGTGCGTGGGCTTCTCTTTGCGGTGGCTTCTCTTATTGCGGAGCACGGGCTCTAGGCGCACGGGCTTCAGTAGTTGTGGCTCACGGGCTTAGTTGCTCGGTGGCATGTGGGATCTTCCCGGACCAGGACTCGAACCCGTGTTCCCTGTATTGGCAGGCGGATTCTTTTTTTTTTTTTTTGCGGTATGCGGCCTCTCCCTGTTGTGGCCTCTCCCGTTGCGGAGCACAGGCTCCAGACGCGCAGGCTCAGCGGCCATAGCTCACGGGCCCAGCCGCTCCGCGGCATGTGGGATCTTCCCGGATCGGGGCACGAACCCATGTACCCTGCATCGGCAGACGGACTCTCAACCGCTGCACCACCAGGGAAGCCCGGCAGGCGGATTCTTAACCGCTGCGCCACCAGGGAAGTCCTAAGCTGTATTTTCTAAATACATACATTCCCAAGCTATAATAGCATGCACTCAAGAGGTGCTGAAAACTAAGTTTTTCTGTTAAGTCCAAGGACTACTAAAGAAGGGTCTATACATAATGGGAAGAATTGGTGAACATTCTTTCACCTTTTCCTGTCAACATTAAGGTGAGAAGGGAAGACTTTTTAAGAGGCTATCTGAGAGGCCCAATAATATATTGAGGCTACCCTAGAAATACTATCAGTAAATATTACCAAGCCTGCTGAAATGTTCAAAGAAGTAAAGATTATATGGGGGAAAATATGAAATAGAGATGAATGGTATTGAGGTTGGTTAAAAGTCAATACAGGGACTTCCCTGGTGGTGCAGTGGTTAAGAATCCACCTGCTAATGCAGGGGACATGGGTTCGAGCCCTGTGTCTGGGAAGATCCCACATGCTGCAGAGCAACTAAACCCGTGTGCCACAACTACTGAGCCTGCAACCTAGAGCCCGCGAGTTGCCACTACTGAGCCCATGTGCTGCAGCTACTGAAGCCCGTACATCTAGAGCCCATGCTCCACAGCAAGAAAAGCCACTGCAGTGAAAATCCCGTGCACCGCAAGGAAGAGTAGCCCCCGCTTGCTGCCACTAGAGAAAGCTTGCACACAGCAACGAAGGCCCAACACAGCTAAAAGCAAAACAAAACAAAAGTCAGTATAAATGTAAGAGTTATGATATGGAAAAAGATATTTATGATCTCTATAATGGTTATCTAAGACCAATCTCTTGATGTAGGGTACATTGTGGTTGTTACTCAAATGGAAAAGTTTGCTTGTGATGTAGAATGAGGGCAAAAATAACACTTTCATCCCACTCTCCCTCCTTCTCTCTTTTTCTCTCTTCCTCTCTTCCCTCCTCTCCTTTGAACACTTACTGTGTGCTCCCAGTCCTGTAAGTACTGGTATTATTTTAATTAGCAAGACAGGGAGTCTCCCTGCTCTTAAGGAGACTGCCAATACAGATATAAAAATGGGGGCACAGAGGGAGATGTCTTTGAATTCTGGGTCTTTGTAGGTTCTCCAAGGCTGATTTCCTCTCTTTGCTGTTTCTTTAAATGCTCTCTTGCTATTGGAGCTTCTCTATTAGTATGACTATAAATAGGCTCGAGACTTTCAAGTGTTAAAAACAAAATAAACTCAAAATGGATTAAAGACCTAAATGTAAGGCCAGACACTATCAAACTCTTAGAGGAAAACATAGGCAGAACACTCTATGGCACAAATCACAGAAAGATCCTTTTTGACCCACCTCCTAGAGAAATGGAAATAAAAACAAAAATAAACAAATGGGACCTAATGAAACCTAAAAGCTTTTGCACAGCAAAGGAAACCAGAAACAAGACCAAAAGACAACCCTCAGAATGGGAGAAAATATTTGCAAATGAAGCAACTGACAAAGGATTAATCTCCAAAATTTACAAGCAGCTCATGCAGCTCAATAACAAAAAAACAAACAACCCAATCCAAAAATGCGCAGAAGATCTAAATAGAAATTTCTCCAAAGAAGTTATACAGATTGCCAACAAACACATGAAAGAATGCTCAACATCATTAATCATTAGAGAAATGCAAATCAAAACTACAATGAGATATCATCTCACACCGGTCAGAATGGCCATCATCAAAAAATCTAGAAACAATAAATGCTGGAGAGGGTGTGGAGAAAAGGGAACACTCTTGCACTGCTGGTGGGAATGTAAATTGATACAGCCACTATGGAGAACAGTATGGAGGTTCCTTAAAAAACTACAAATAGAACTAACATACGACCCAGCAATCCCACTACTGGGCATATGCCCTGAGAAAACCGTAATTCAAAAAGAGTCATCTACCAAAATGTTCATTGCAGGTCTATTTACAATAGCCAGGACATGGAAACAACCTAAGTGTCCTTCAACCTATGAGTGGATAAAGAAGATGTGGCACATATATACAATGGAATATTACTCATCCATAAAAAGAAATGAAATAGAGTTATTTGTAGTGAGGTGGATGAACCTAGAGTCTGTCATACAGAGTGAAGTAAGTCAGAAAGAGAGAGACAAATACCGTATGCTAACACATATATATGGAATCTAAGAGAAAAAAATAAAAAGGTTATGAAGAACCTAGGGACAAGATGGGAATAAAGACACAGACCTACTAGAGAATGGACCTGAGGATATGGGGAGGGGGAAGGGTAAGCTGTGACAAAGTGAGAGAGTGGCATGGACATATATACACTACCAAATGTAAAATAGATAGCTAGTGGGAAGCAGCTGCATAGCACAGGGAGATCAGCTCGGTGCTGTGTGACCACCTAGAGGGGTGGGTAGGGAGGGTGGGAGGGAGGGAGACGCAAGAGGGAAGAGATATGGGAACATATGTATATGTATAACTGATTCACTTTGTTATAAAGCAGAAACCAACACACCACTGTAAAGCAATTATACTCCAATAAAGATGTTAAAAAAATCGTTCTAAATTTTCAACTTCCTTTCCGTTTTTCTTTCCTTTCTTCTTCTTCTTTTTATCTTTTACTTTTATTTATTTATTTTTTTTAAGAAGTGAAAAGGGGTGACACAGAGCTTAGACAAACAGATGGGTTTGCTCCACAATCCCTATCTGAAAGGACAAAAGCCATTCTGAATTGAAAGCATCTCAGAGATAGAACTTTGGCTGGAATCCCTTGGTAGTAGAGGGAAGATAAGGAGGAGACAATGGAAGCAGGGCAGCAAGAGGTCTTATATGCTCACTTAGTTCTCACCCCATAGGTCACTCCACCATCATCAGGGTCTGTGTTGCTCCAGATCCTGTCAGCAACATCACATTATTGTGAAAATAAGCCCATAGACTCAACATTTACTTAAAAATCTGCACACAAGGAGAAATGAGGAGGATTGACTGCCAGCTGGAGGCCAGGGACCATTTTACTTTAGTTCTCTTTTATAAACGAATAAAATCCAAGATTCCCCTCATCTTTCTGGGCATTGTTTTTGGCTCCAAAGGTGAGGGAGGCCCTGGTAGTCACAAAGAAATGAACTTATAACCTTCTATTATACATTTGAAAAGAGATTCAAGTATATATTTTGAAAAAAGGGTGGAGCAAATGTAATGGAGGTCCAACATATATATGAAGAGATTCAAATTTATATTTTGGAAAGAAAAGTAGTTGTAGTAAACAATGCAAAATACATCTATGGAAAGATTTTCAGGTCTATTTAAAAACCAAAACAAAAAACAGAGCCGCCATATTTGTTCCAGAGAACACGGAGAATTATGACATTTAGGGAGTGAAGCATGTAAGATATTGTCTGTAGGTTGAGCTAACTTTTGAACACATAAAATCAGTTTCTGTTGATTGTGATGGGGAGGGCTGATTTTCCTTATCAGAAGAGATGGCATGAGCATGGACCATAAAGAAAGATATGGCAAGGTTTATAATAGTATTACAAACAATTTTTTTATGGCAGCACAAGGACAAGAGAGAATTTTAACTCAGGGGATCAGGAGATACTTCACGGAAAAGATGTCAATGTGTGCACCTTGAGGAAGAAGCCACATTTCTAAAGGTGGGGATGGGAGAAGACAATAATGTGGGGTGATTCTAGCCACTCTGAAGGAATGTGCATAGTCATTTGTGTTTTCAGCAAATTTATTTTGAGCCTCAGGGTTGCACTTGGTTTATTGAGAGCATTGTGTGATTGGAACTTAGGAAGTGTATAAGGAGTATAAGGAGAGTTAAGGTGGGAAAAGGTAGGTTGGGGCTTGGAGATATGGAATATGGCTTGCTTTTTAAGCAACTTTATATAACTTTGGTCAATACTTTTGGATCTTATTTAAAATAAGAAGGGTTGTAAAAGCGGGGTGTGAGTTGAGATGTTCACTCTATAGCTTGATAGCTTGCTTTTCTGAGGCACTTTAAAAAATAGCTCGTGTTGGTCAAATGTTCTCACCTCTAGAGGAAATTGAACACCTCTGGGGGTGTTCTGCCACCCCCCATCCATCTCTAAGGAGAAAGGTGTGAGATTCAGGACATGGGACAAGGTCACATAATTGGGCTTGGGAGATGAAGAAGAAGAGAAAATAGCAATAAAGGAATGAACGTTTACCTTCATTATGGACTTTTCTTTTAATTTTGATCTCTATCACTCTCTCCTACTTCCAAATTGGATCATTTCCCTTTTTGTTTTACATGGCCTCTTTTAGAGATTTTTTATTTTCACGTGAGATATCTGGCTTTGGACCACCTTCCACTTCAGAGGAATCCTGAGCCTTAGAAAGCCAAGGAGGAAACATTCTGGAGTCCAGGGTAGAAAAAGGAGGAGGATGCGTTGGTATACACACATACCTTGTTTTATTGCACTTAGCAAATAATTGTATTTTTCACAGATTGAAGGTTTCTGGCAACCCTGCACTTAGCAAGTCTATTGGTACCATTTTTTCCAACAGCATTTTCTCATTTCATGTCTTTGTATCACATTTTGGTACTTCTTGAAATATTTCAAACTTTTTCATTATTATTATATTTATTATGGTGATCTGTGATCATTGATGTTCCTATTGTCATTGTTCTGGGACACTGCAAACTGCCCATATAAGATGGAGAACTTATAAATGATAAATGTTGTATGTGTTATGACTGCTCCATCGACCAGCTATTCCCCCATCTCTCTCCCTCTCCTTGGGCTTTCCTATTCCCTGAGGTACAAGGATATTGAAATTAGGCCAATTAATAACCTTGCAATGGCCTCAAAGTGTTCAAGTGAAATAAAGAGTCACACATCCCTCATTTTATTTATTTATTCATTTTTAAATATTTATTTGGCTGTTTCAGGTCTTTGTTGCAGCATGTGGGCTCTTAGTTGCAGCTCACAGCCTTCCTTCTAGTTGTGGTGTGTGGGTTCCAGAGCACTTGGGCTCTGTAGTCTGTGGCACGTGGACTCTCTGGTTGAGGTGCTTGAACTCAGTAGTTGTGGCACACAACTTAGTTGCTTAGTTGCCCCACGGCATGTGAGATCTTAGTTCCCCAGCCAGGGATGGAACCCACATCCCGTGCATTGGAAGGCAGATTCTTTACCACTGGACCACCAGGGAAGTCCCCATCCCTCATTTTAAATCAAAAGCTAGAAATGATTAAGCTTAGTGAGGAAGGCATGTCAAAAGCTGAGATAAGCTGAAAGATAGGCCTCTTCTGCCGAACAGTTAACCAAGTTGTGAATGCAAAAAAAAAAAGTTCTTGAAGGAAATTGAAAGTTCTACTCCAGCGAACACACAAATTATAAGAAAGTGAAACAAACTTATTGCTGATATGGAGAAAATTTTAGTGGTCTGGACAGAAGATCAAACCAGCCACAACATTCCCTTAAGCTAAAGCTTAATCCAGAGCAAGGCCCTAAGTCTCTTCAGTCTTTGAAGGCTGAAAGAGGTGAGGAAGTTGCAGAAGAAAAGTTTGAAGCTAGCAGAGTTGGTTCTTGAGGTTTAAGGAAAGAAACCATCTCTATAAGATCTAAGTTCAAGGTGAAGCAGCAAGTGCTGCAGCAGTTATCTACAAGATCTAGCTAAGATAATTAACAAAGGTGGTTACACTAAACAACAGATTTTCAATGTAGACAGAACAGCCATATATCGGGAGAAGATACTATCTATTTGTGACTTTCATAGCTAGAGAGGAGATGTCAATGCCTGGCTTCAAAGGACAGGCTGACTCTCTTGTTAGGGGCTAATGGAGCTGGTGACTTGAAGTTGAAGCCAGTGCTCATTTACCATTCCAAAAATCCTAGGGTCCTTAAGCATTATGCTCACTCTACTCTGCCCATGCTCTATAACTGGAACAACAAACCTGGATAAGTCATTTGGACATTCGAGTCTTATTATTTAAGAAATACATTTCTTAAGGCTATAGCTGCTATATATAGTGATTCTATAGTGATTCCTCTGATGGGTCTGGGAAAAGTAAATTGAAAAAGGACTCACTATTCTAGATGCCATTAAGAACATTCATGATACATACGAAGAGGTCAAAATGTAAAAATTAACAGGAGTTTTGAAGAAGTTGATTCCAGCTCTCATGGATGACTTTGAGGGATTCAAGACTTTAGTGAAGTAAATAACACAGATGTGGTGGAAATAGCAAGAGGATTAAAGTAGAAGATGTTGAACCTGAAGATGTGACTGAATTGCTGCAATCTCATGGTAAAACACAAACAGTTGAGGAGCTGCTTCTAATGGATGAGCAAATAAAATGTTTTTCTGAGATGGAATCTACTCCCAGTAAAGATGCTGTGAAGATTGTTGAAATGACAACAAAGGGTTTAGAATATTACATAAACTTAGTTGATAAAGCAGAGGCAGGGTTTGAGAGGATTGACTCCCATTCAGAAAGTTCTACTGTTGGTAAAATGCTGTCAAACAGCATTGAATGCCACAGAAAAATCATTCATGAAAAGAAGAGTCAATTGACGCAGCAAACTTCATTGTCTTGTTTTAAGAAATCGCCACTGCCACCCCAAACTTCCACAACCTCCACCCTGATCAGTCAGTGGCCATTAACATTAAAGCAAGACCCTCCACCAACAAAACGATTATGACTCATTGAAGGCTCAGATGACTGTTAGTATTTTTCAGCAGTATTTTTTGATTAAAGTATGTACATTGCTTTTTTTAGACATAATGCTATTGCATACTTAATAGACTACTGTATAGTGTAAACATAACTTTCATTTGCACCAGGAAATCAAAAAATTCATGGGACTTGCTTTATTGTGATACTCATTCTGTTGCAGTGGTCTGGCACCAAACCTACAATATCTCTGAGGTATGCCTGTATCTGTATTACCTGTGGGTCACAGGTGGTCAAAATTAGGTGGCTGTTTAGGTGGTGCTAAGCAACTTTTGGAGTTCGAAGTCCCAGCCAGTAATAGACAGTGTACCTGGGCTTCTCACGTTTTCTGTGTTCTATAGAAATCTCCTTGAAAATCTAGCTATGCCAGGACCTGATGGCTTACACAATAAAGAATTCAAAGACTTGACTATGTTTTTGATCAAAACTAGACTAATTTCTCCTCTTATTCTGTTGGTTTAGGAACTTTAGGGAAATTAAACATGATTGTATATTATGTTCTAGCTATTACATGCCTGTGCATTTACATGCTTGGAAATCCCTATCTCCTACATTCCAGCAATCTGGATATAATATTTTATTTTACTTCACTTTTTGTTTCTTTAAATTAAACTATAGCACACATGGAGTAAAGTGTGTAAAATAGTATCTTAACTGTAAGTCTCATTGAGTGTTTAAATTATCCAGATCAGATATAGAATATTTCAAACAATCCCATAAATTTCCCTCATGTATCTTCTCAGACAATAACCAACCCTTCTTCAGAAAAATCCACTATTTTGACTTCTATGATTATCTAGTAGATCTATTATTGAACTTCATACACATGGAATCATGTTATATATACACTTTTGTGTCTGGCTTCCTTCACTCAACTTAATGGTTATGAGATGCACCCATGCCCTGAGTGTGTATTTGTTCTTTTTATTCCAATGTAGTATTCCATTGTATAATCACAATTTATTTATCCATTTCCTTATTTGGGACATTTGGATTATTTCCAGTTTTTGATTATTTTAAATAAAGCTGCTTTGAATATTCTAATTAGGATTAGTGTAGAAGTATGATTGGTGAATAGTTATGTCTAGCTTTAGTAGATTCTACTAAACTCTTTTCCAAAGTGGTTGCTCCAATTTACACTCTACCAGCAATGTTTAAACTTTCCATTTGCTCGATGTCCTTGCCAATGCCTTACATTGTCGTCTTTTTAAATTTTAAACAGTCTGTGGGTATGTAGGGCTGTCTCATATGGTTATGATTTGTCTTCCCCTGACAAATAATGATACTGGTCCTCTTTTTAATTTTTATTGCCCATTTCGATTCTTCTTTTGTGAAGTCCCTTTCCAAGTCTTTTGCCCATTTTTAAAGTTGGGTTATCTGTCGTTTTATTATAGATTTGGGGGAGTTACTTTCATATTCTGGATACAATTCTATTGTGGGATATATGTGTAATAAATCTCTCCTCCCAGTCTGTCTCTTGCCTTTTCAATCTTTAATGGTCGTCCCATAAATGGGTGTTCTTAATTGTAATGAAGTCAGATGCATTTGTTTTCCATGGCTGCTGGAACAAATGACCACAGACTTCATGGCTAAAACAACACACTTCTTATCATATAGTCCTGTACATCAGAAGTCTGACAGGTCCCACTGGGCTAAAATCAGGGTGTCAGAGGGGTGGTGTTCCTTTCTGGGTGCTCTAGGAAAGAATCCCTTTCCTAGCTTTTTCCACCTTCTAGGAAAGTAGCTTCTGTAGTTCTTGGCTTCTGTTCCCATCTTCCATCTTCAAAGCCAGCAAACTTAATTCCATCTCAAACTTCATTCCCTTTTACAATGTAATCTAACATATTCACAGGTTCTGTGGACTAGGATGTGGACATCTTTAGGGGGCTATTACTCATATTTAATAATATTTAATAATACCACATCATATTTAATAATATATTTCTTTTACTGGTTAGTGGTTTTTTTCCTTAAATCTCTGGCTGTCCTAAGGATATAAACATATATTCTCTTATGTTCTCATCCAGAAGCTTGACTATTTTAGCTTTCATGTTTCAGTCTATGACCTATATTAAGTTTGTGTATGGTGTGAGATAAGGTTTTTTTTTCCCTCATGAATATTCAATTGACCCCCAAACCCTTTATTGAAAAGACCTTTTTTTCTTAACTGAATTGCATTGCAGTGTTGTTGTTCAAGTTACTCTGTAAAGGTAGGTCTGTATTTGGAGTCTCTTCTGTTTCTTCTCCTATTAGTTTCCTGCAGTGGCACTAATACAATAACACAAACTGGTGGCTCAAGACAAAAGAAATGTATTCCCTCTTAGTTGGGGAGGCCAGAATTCTGAAATCAAGTGTTGGCAGGATCAAGCTCCTCCAAAGGCTACAGGGGAGAATCCTTCCTTGCTTCTTCCAGCTTCCGGTGGCTCCATATATTTCTTGGCATAGAGCTACGTGACTCTAATTGCTGCCTTCTCCCCAGGGTGTCTGAGTCTCAAATCTCCCTCTGCTTTTCTCTTATTAGGATGCCTGTTATTGGATTTAGGGCCTACCTTAATTTAATTACATCTATGATCTAATCAGATCTATTTTTCCAAATGAGATCATTTTCACAGGTTCTGGACATATCCTTTTGGGGCCACCACTCAATCCACTGCATTTCTGTTTCATTGGTCTATTTATCTATTCTCATATTAATACCCAAAACCTAGTGTTAATTACTGTAGCTTGATAGTAAGTCATGAAATTGAATTATATAAAATTTTCAACTTCATTCTTCTTCATTATTGTCTTGGCTATGCTAGGTCCTTTAACTACCTATATAAGTGTTAGAATTACCTGTCTATTTCCACAATAAACCATACTGGGGTTTTGATTGGGATCATGTTGAATCTACAAGTCAATTTGTGGCTAATTAAAATTTTAATAATATTAACTCTCCTAATCCATACTTGTGGGATATCTGTCCATTTATTTAGGTCTTTAAAAAATCTCTCAGCAATGTTTTATAGTTTTCATTTTAGAGGGCTTGTTTAACTTTCATTAGATTTATTCCTAGATATTTTATTTCTGATGCTATTATAAATTGTAAAAAATGCATTTTCTAATTGTTGCTAGTGTATAGAAACATAACTGATCTTTACATATGATTCTGGTATCCAGAGTTTCTGCTACTAATTCGGATGGTTTGTAATATAGATCCTTTGAATTCTCTATGTATACTACCATGTCATCTACAAATAGTGACAGTTTTACTGCTTTCATTCCAATCTTTATACCCACTCCTCCACCCTTTTACTTTATTGCACTTTTTAGAATTTCTATACAATGTTGAATGAAACTAATAATGGTAGCTGTAGGTGATTTGTAGGTGCAGTTTTATCAGATTATCAGATTAAGGGACTTCTATTGATCTGATTAAGGAATTTCCCTTTAATTCTTTTTTGCTGTCAGTTTTTATCATGACCAAGTATTTCTTTAATCAAGTGCCTTTTCACTATCCTTTGGTACAATTGCTTTTCCCCCTTTATTCTGTTAATGTGTTAAATGATATTGATTGGTGTTCAAATGTTAAAACTGCCTTGTATTCCTGGGATAAACACCACTTCCTCTTTTTTGTATATTATTTGACTCTCTTTGCTAATATTTTATTAAGGATTTTTGTATCTATATTCATGAGAGATACTGGCCTATGCTTTTCTTTTTTTCACTGTATCATTATTATACCAACTTCATAAAATATGTTGGGAGACATTCTTCATTTCCTTAATCTCTGAGAACATTTGTGTGAGTTTGATATTATTTCTTCCTTAAATGTTAGTAATAATTCTTCCGGGCCCAGAGTTTTCTTTGTGAGAAAGTTTTAAATTATGGATTAAGTATAATCAAGCTCAGTTTTATATAAAGCATATATATGTTCACACAGCATATATATTTGTATTTTCATACTGTTTCCTTAAACTTCTAATGCATTTTACATATTCAAAATCTCAAATTTATATCTGAAACACTTTTATCATGTATCTGAATGACCTATAAATAGCCAAAATAACCCTGCTAAGAAAAAGAAATATTTTCTCAGAATGTCTGAGAAGATTAATTAATTAAACCAATACTTATTGTATGCCTACTATGTGTCAGGAATTTTGCTAGTTAGCGGTACTACCAGCTGCTCAAAATAGAGTGAAGCCCACAGATAAAAATAAGTTATGGGACATTATCACACATAGGCACACAAAGGAGATATCTATTAACCTAGCAGGGCTGGGAAGACATCACAGAGGAGTTTGTATTTGGGCTGGACCTTGAAGGACGAATAGAATTTCACCAGCCAGAGAACAGAGGAAGGACTAGGCTGATGGTAGGTTATATGTGAAGGCACACCTGTGGGAAAAAGTCAGATGTAAAAAGAGGGATGGGCTTGGTGTCAGAGGAGAATAGAGTGTTTTGGTGGCAGTAGTAAGAGTTGTTGCTCTAAAGGAATATCAGGACCTTTGGGAAGAACCATTCTTTGCCACAAAATAAGTTGAATTCTATTCATTAGGCAGTCTACAACCACCAAAGGATTTAACTAACAGACTGACCTAATTAGAGCTGTCCAATGACAGTTAGTCTGGCAGTGGGGTGGAAGACGTATTTGAGTGAGGAAAGACTAGAGGAAGATAAAAACAAATGGTGCATGACTAAACACAATGAAAATTATACAAGTATCAAGGAATAGTTTAAGTTATATGAGAACTAAAAATTCAGTACTCAAGTTCTTTTTACGGTGGAATACTCAAACATTTTTTTCTTTGTTTATCTAACTTCTATCAAGTTGATTCATTTTTATAGCAGGCTTGGAAAGACATCACTGTTTGGATTATAGCAGTCAGCACTCAGTCAGTAAAGCAGAGCCATGACGAGAGCTATGAGATAAGGGGTCTATTACAGGAACTAGATCTTATTAATTGTGCAAGAAGCTAAGTAAGTGAAGAGAAGGGGAAAATGGAAGATGAGAGTTACAATCACTAATTAGCCTTCCTGAAATTCTGGTGGACAAATAATAACATGCAAGGGGGAATGCTGAAAAGATGTGTCCAGCCACCATGGCACCTTGAATGAGAAGCTGTAGAGAAGTCTACGGAAAGCTTTCCTCTGTGTAGCTACCACCTGTGTGAGTTTCAGCCAAATATCAGTGGCCCTGGGGCTGCTATTGGTCAGCAGGGCCAGCGATTGGGAAGAAGATATGTAATGTGGAGCAGATGAGAGTGAGGTCAAGCTGAGATCTGCAGGGCAACCTTGCCTCTGACTTCAAAAGGACTTTCAAAGAACAAGTTTTATCATTTTCACTCTGCACCAGAATCTCTTACATGTTCCCCTTTTGGCCAGCTCTAACCTGGAACAAGACATGAAAGATGACTTTGGGGAATGTATCTACCCTAACTGGGTTGATCATAGAACAGGTATTACATATAACACTTAAATATGGGATATAATAAGATATAGGACATAAGATCTAAGATATACCAAGCATTATGGAATACTTGTTTATCTGATAATGTATGTAAGGTATTTAGTCTGGGACTTGATACATAGCAAGTGCTCAGTGAATGCCATGATTATCCCAGAATCTCATCCCTATTTTTAGTGTCCTGCACAAAGCAACAGGAAGCACATTGCAGTGTCAATGATTGTATTAGGTTTGTCAAAAGTATAAACTTGAGAAGAGAGTCCAGGGGCAGCAGGTACTCTTTGTTGCCCACAGTTTCATTCTTATATTTTCTTTATTACCAACAGAACACAAATTTGTTTGTGGTGGCATTGAAGCCCTGAGGTCTGGTTGTGGACCAATGATATGAAAGCCAATGTTCCTGGTAGGGTTTCCCAGACAGCCTCTAAAAAGGCAGGCAGAATCAGGCTCTTTGATTTTCTACTTCTTTTCTTCTGCCTAGAACCCAGGCATGGTCTTCTTGTGACCATGAGGAGTCACACACATGCTAAGGATTGCTGAGCATAAAGCAATTAATCATAACAACACAAAGCAAAAAGAGCTGGAAGAGTAGGTCTATCTGCTAAAATAAAGACATTTCCAAAAGAACTGCAAATCACTAGAGGTCAATTTGAAAGCAAAAGGATAAGCAGCTTGCAGTCTGAGGTTAATGAAAAGGATGTTTAAGTGCATCTTTATAATAAAGTTCTCTTAAAAGCGGCATTGTGAGTGTCCTCTTGGAATATTAATTGAGTTCTTGGATGTAGAAATTTCACTCCTCTTCTGCCTTGGGAATATTGAGCTCTTCTTTGCTCAATTATATTTAGGACATGCTCTGAATGAGCAGCTAAAGTCATCTCCACTTATGATTGCTGGTTAGTTATTTGAGTACTCCTGTTGCCCTTCTAGAAATAGTGGGCATTTCAAGTGAAAATAGAGGCCAATAACTGCCAGAAACATTAGACAATTAGGAAGAAAGAGGCACTCAAGGAATTCCAAGGTTCTCAATCCTCATTCAGGTCCTCTGATATTTTTCTCTTTTCCCCAACATTAATGTTCCATCCTAGCTTGTCTTAACTGCTTGCCATTTTCTGAACACAAATGATCCATTTCCATCTCTGTACCATATCTCACACTGTTTCCTTGGTGTCTTAGTCTACTAAGGCTGCTGTAACAATCCCATAAATGACAGAAATTTATTTCTCACAGTTAATGAGGCTGGGAAGTCCAAGATCAAGTTGCTGGCAGATTCAGGGTCTGGTGAGGACCTGCTTCCTGGCTTGTAGACAACCACCTTCTAGCTGGGTGCTCACATGGCCTTTCCTTAGTGTGTGCTAGTAAGGAGAGGGGAGATGGGGAGAAGTGAAGGAGAGGGATGGGGGAGAAAGAGAGCCCTGGTGTCTCTTCTCCTTATTATAAGGGCACGAATCCCATCATGAGGACACCACCCTCATGATATCATCTAAACCTAATTACCTCCCAGAGACCCCACCTCCAAATAACCATCACATTGGGCTTTAGGGCCTTAATATAAATTTGGTGGGGGGGGGGCACAAATATTTAGTCCATAACACTTGGCATACCCTCACCCACTAGCTTCCCCTAGTAGTAATCATCGGGGAATGATTACTACTAGGGGGAGTAGTAATATCAGTTCAGGCTACTTATTATATCAAGCTCTGGATTATATGCATAAATCAATTTAATTCTCAGAACTGGCTTACAAGATAGGTATTGTTATTAACTTTATAAATGGTAAAATGATATCCTGAGAGGTTGAGACTTTTCTGAAGATCAGCTAGCATGTTTTCAAGCCAGGGTTCCATTCTAGGTGCTATAAAGCACCACAGCAGGTGCTTTAAATGAATTGCTCTCAAATTGTGGTTGTTGGACCAGCAATATCAGCATCACCTGGGAACCAAAGTGCTTGGGTCCTACCCCAAACTCACTAAATGAGAAGCATTGTGGGAGGAGCAGAAATTTGTGTTCCAACAAGCTTTTCAAGAGATTCTGATTCATGCTCAGCTAGAGAATTACTGCTCTAAATAAGGGTGAGAAAGGAATGATACATAATTGGTTATTTATTAGTGGACCAGGTTGTTTGCATGTTAATATTGGGTATATATTGATGTGAACAATATTCATCAGATGTGTTATTATGTTAATACAGGCACCTGTGACTCAAAACTACTATATGAAAAACCTCCCCATCCTCCTAGGTCTAGTTTAAATCTGACTTCTTCTGTAAAGGTATTTTTTGTTTGTTTGCTTTTTTTTTTTTTTTTTGCCTTCACTTCTATTTTGCTTGTCTTATACATGGTCAACATGAAGTATCATCTAGGACTTCCCTGGTGGTGCAGTGGTTAAGAACCCGCCTGCCAATGCAGGGGACACGGGTTCGAGCCCTGGTCTGGGAAGATCCCACATGCCACGGAACAACTAAACCCATGTGCCACAACTACTGAGCCCACATGACACAACTACTGAAGCCTGCAGGCAGCAACGAAGGCCCAACACAGCCCAAAATAAATAAATAAAAATATCATCTATTCATCTCCTTCAGGGTTGGAACTACCTTCCATGTTTTGACTCAGTACAGCAATAAGCATTGTCTGATGTATACTATTTGCTCTATAAACATGTTGGATTAATCAATCTGTTTCTATTTACAGAAATGCTTTACTTGGTTCCTTATACTTGAAATTCTGCACCAGAAAAATCTGTGATCATACACACAAAAAATCTAATGCTTCTCTCCCTTTTCACTCTGGTGTATATTTATGTTGAACAATTGCTAGCTTGCAATAGAGAGGAGCATCCCATTTGTATAAAATCCATAGGTAATTCCCAAATGTAATATTAAATTGATGGATAACACATAACAGTTTAAAATGCCCAAGCATTAAAGAATAGGAGGGATGAAGAAGGAAATGAGGAAATCTGAGAAATATATATTATTTTTGGAAGAATTGCACATTGGCCACATGTTGAATTGGCTTAGGATCAAGTGAATAAAGACATCTCTGACAATGCTGTTACTTTTTATTTGCCTCCTGTTTGCCTGTTTTCCAGTCCACCCATAACACTGCTTTCAATGTTACTTAATAAGATAATATTAAGAATTTGGTCCAATTAGAAATAAAGATTGACAGACCCTGGTGTATCCAAATAAGTTTGTACTAGTTTGTACTAGTACTGAAGTATACTCCTGCATACATGTTCCGCACCACTGGTTTCTGTGGTTAAGTGATCCTTCATCCACCTGATATATCTTTGCATCCTAAGCAGGGTCTAGAAGTACTAGCCAAGGAGTACTGTCTTTGCAGCCCCCTTGGTACTACAAATTCAGTGGGATGCAATAGATGTTGCTGACATCCGTGATTCTCAGGTGACCAAAGCTACTATGGAGACTAAAAGCCAAGGGTCCAAGTGACTGCATAAACTGTGATGCTTGCTACCTTACCCGGATCTCCAAGAAAAAAAAGACAGAAAATCCTGATTTGTAGAATTTACTGGTTTCAAGGCATCAACTTGAACAAGTGCATAATCAACTCTCCAGCATACTACTGGGCTAAACAGAAATGGACTTAAAAAAAAAATTTAAGAATCAACCCCAATTTTTGCTTCCCATGCTTTAATAGAAATTAGGGACTTAGCAACAATACACACCATATTACAAATATCATCTTTTGATTTCAAATGTCATCCTAGACCAGTCAATACAAGAAATGAAGGTTGAAATTGAGAGAAATCTCCTTAAATGTGTATTTCAGTTTTGTCTCAGATAGGTACTTATCTCCAAAAACTAATTTTTCAGTTCCTTTCTCTCTTGAAACCCAAATTTTACCACAATCTTTGATATATTCAGAATCAATAGAATCATGTTTTGTCCTCCAGCCAATATTTGGGCACAAAACTTTCAGATACAGTTTTTGTGATGGTGCAGGAAGAGATGGGGATTCGGTGCAGGAGAGCATTTCTTATTTTAGTCTAAGTTCAATGAAAGCTCTTAAACTGTGTAAACTTTGGATTTAGATGAATGAGTCTGACCAATGAAATTTGGTGCATATTTTAAACAGAAGGAAAGGCTGTAATGATAGTAGAGGTTATTTTGGATATGATAAAACTAGTGATAAATTTTCTTATATAACAGCTGTAATCATCTGAGAAATAGGAGGACATTCTTTGTCTTAATTTTTTGCTCTAAATAAAGAAGAAATATTTTGTCTTTTGTCTTGAAATATATATAATCCTTTTTGTACTGAGTAGATAACTTTCTGGAAATTGATATACGAGCATAGAAATGTAAACCTTATTAAAAATTAAATTTCTTTTGTTAGTTTATTACCAAACCTGTAATCATAAAAGAAAAAAATCAAAAGATGCAGACCAGCAGAAAGAACATAATATTGGTGCATATACTTTCAAATACTTTAATGTATTGCTATTTTTGTTACCTGATTTTTTTCCCTTAAAATATGTTTACATGTCAATAAGTACATATCACCACATGACTTTAACTGAATTTACAGCCTTTCATTATGTGGGTGTACCCTAACTTAACCAATCCCTTTTGTTGGATCTTTATATTATTACAAATTTTTCTATTACATGCTATAATATCCACATGACCATAATCTTTATAGGTTAATTTTTCTTCATATTTTATATTTATTTTCTTATAAAATACATCTAAAATTATTTTCTTAGTATAAAGAGGTAGAATTACTGTATCAAAGTTAAGAAATACTACTGGAATTATTTCCTAAAAAATAGATGTGGAATTTTAGGTCAAAGGTCAAACATGTTATCCTGACTTCTTAAACATATCACCAATTACTTTCCCAAAACTTTGGACCAATTTATATGACCATCAGGAGCTCATCACACATGACGCAACGCCCTTCTCAACCACAATTTCTTTTTATACATTTTCCTAACATAACTAGTAAAACATTAAATTAAAATTATTTCTCTTTATTTGTACAAGGAATGTCTTTTAAAATGTTGTTAGCTATTGGGTCTTTTTTATGTTAAGTAGGATGTATTTGTTACCTATTACAACCTTAAAATTATTGCAGATTTAGCCACTTAACACAACACTAATTTATGATCCCACAGTTCTGTAGGTCAGGAGTCTGGTGAGCTCAGCTGGTTCCTCTGACCTGGGTTTCGCAGGCTGAGATCAAGTTGTTGGCAAGCTGGACTCTTATTTGGAGACTCTGCAGGCGAGTCTGTTTCCAAGCTCGTCCAGGCTGTTGATAGAATTCAGTTATTTGGGCTTTAGGGCTGAGGTCTCTGTTTCCTTGCTGGCTATCAGCCAGGAGCCTCTCTCAGCTCCTTAAATCCACCTGAATTCCTCATCATGTTGACCCTCCATCTTCAAGGCAGTGACATCCTGTTAAGTCCTCTTCATGCTTTGAATCTCTCTGAATTCTGCTGCATCTCTTCTGCCTCCAGAAAGTTCTCTGCTCTTATGGACTCATGTCATTAGATTGGACTCACTTGCATAGGACAAGCCAGGATAATATCCCTGTTTTAGGTCTGTAAACTTAATTATACTTGCAAAGCCCCTTTTGCCATGTAAGGTGTATTAGTCAGTATTCTCCAGAGAAACAAACAACAGGAGATATAAATCTATATCTGTATCTGTGCATATATATAGATCTATCTATCACCTGTCTGTCTAAGTCAAAGTCCTTAGAACAAGGGAAGCTGTTGTTATAAATCCTAGTCCTACTGCATCAATCAGTGAGGCAGAAAAAAGGAGCAAATTCCTCCTTTGCCTTTTTTTTTTGTGTGTGTGACGATGTTAATGGCAATTGTTGATAATGAAATAAGAATAATAACACACTAAGAAATTGAAGGGTCTTAAAGAAAATAAGATTGTAATTTATCTTGTCCTCTCTGCATGCTGAATTACCAGTTTTAATAATCTTGTCTCTAAATTAACTTACTATTTTACTCAATGATTAGGTATAAGTGGCATGGAATAATTATAAACTATATTATTGGTGTTATAATTAGCATCATTAATTTTTTCTTGGAAAAACCATACAGTGACTCTAATGCAATTTCTTTTTCTTTTTAACATCTTTATCGGAGTATAATTGCTTTACAATGGTGTGTTACTTTCTGCTTCATAACAAAGTGAATCAGTTATACATATACATATGTTCCCATATCTCCTTCCCTCTTATGTCTCCCTCCCTCCCACCCTCCCTATCCCACCCCTCTAGGTGGTCACAAAGCACGGAGCTGATCTCCTGTGCTATGCGACTGCTTCCCACTAGCTATCTATTTTACGTTCGGTAGTATATATATGTCCATGCCACTCTCTCACTTTGTCACAGCTTACTCTTCCCCCTCCCCATATCCTCAGGTCCATTCTCTAGTAGGTCTGTGTCTTTATTCCCATCTTACCCCTAGGTTCTTCATGACCTTTTATTTTTTTCTTAAATTCCATACATATGTGTTAGCATACGGTATTTGTTTTTCTCTTCCTGACTTACTTCACTCTGTATGACAGACTCTAGGTTCATCCACCTCACTACAAATAACTCTATTTCATTTCCTTTTATGGCTGAGTAATATTCCATTGTATATATGTGCCACATCTTCTTTATCCATTCATCCGATGATGGATACTTAGGTTGCTTCCATGTCCTGGCTATTGTAAATAGAGCTAAATGAACATTTTGGTACATGACTCTTTTTGAATTATGGTTTTCTCAGGGTATATGCCCAGAAGTGGGATTGCTGGGTTGTATGGTAGTTCTATTTGTAGTTTTTTAAGGAACCTCCATACTGTTCTCCATAGTGGCTGTATCAATTTACATTCCCACCAACAGTGCAAGAGTGTTCCCTTTTCTCCACACCCTCTCCAGCATTTATTGTTTCTAGATTTTTTGATGATGGCCATTCTGACCGGTGTGAGATGATATCTCATTGTAGTTTTGATTTGCATTTCTCTAATGATTAATGATGTTGAGCATTCTTTCATGTGTTTGTTGGCAAGCTTTATATCTTCTTTGGAGAAATTTCTATTTAGATCTTCTGCCCATTTTTGGATTGGGTTGTTTGTTTTTTTGTTATTGAGCTGCATGAGCTGCTTGTAAATTTTGGACATTAATCCTTTGTCAGTTGCTTCATTTGCAAATATTTTCTCCCATTCTGAGAGTTGTCTTTTGGTCTTGTTTATGGTTTCCTTTGCTGTGCAAAAGCTTTTAAGTTTCATTAGGTCCCATTTGTTTATTTTTGTTCTTATTTCCATTTCTCTAGGAGGTGGGTCAAAAAGGATTTTGCTGTGATTTGTGCCATAGAGTGTTCTGCCTATGTTTTCCTCTAAGAGTTTGATAGTGTCTGGCCTTACATTTAGGTCTTTAATCCATTTTGAGTTTATTTTTGTGTATGGTATTAGGGAGTGTTCTAATCTCATACTTTTACGTGTAACTGTCCAGTTTTCCCAGCACCACTTACTGAATAGGCTGTCTCTTCTCCACTGTATATTCTTGCCTCCTTTATCAAAGATAAGGTGACCATATGTGCCTGGGTTTATCTCTGGGCTTTCTATCCTGTGCCATTGATGTATATTTCTAGCTTTGTAGTATAGTCTGAAGTTAGGGAGCCTGATTCTTCCAGCTCCATTTTTTGTTCTCAAGGTTGCTTTGGGAATTCGGGGTCTTTTGTGTTTCCATACAAATTATGAAATTTTTTGTTCTAGTTCTGTGAAAAATGCCAGTGGTAGTTTGATATGGATTGCATTGAATGTGTAGATTGCTTTAGGTAGTAGAGTCATTTTCACAATGTTGATTCTTCCAATTCAAGAACATGGTATATCTCTCCATCTGTTTGTATCATCTTTAATTTCTTTCATCAGTGTCTTATAATTTTCTGCATACAGGTCTTTTGTCTCCTTAGGTAGGTTTATTGCTAGATATTTTATTCTTTTTGTTGCAATGGTAAATGGGAGCACTTTCTTAATTTCACTTTCAGATTTTTCATCACTAGTGTATAGGAATACCAGAAATTTCTGTGCATTAATTTTGTATCTTGCTACTTTACCAAATTCATTGATTAGCTCTAGTAGTTTTCCGGTTATATCTTTAGGATTCTGTATGTATAATATCATGTCATCTGCAAACAGTGACAGCTTTACTTCTTCTTTTCTGATTTGGATTCCTTTTATTTCCTTTTCTTCTCTGATTGCTGTGACTAAAACTTCCAAAACTATGTTGAATAATAGTGGTGAGAGTGGGCAACCTTGTCTTGTTCCTGGTCTTAGTGGAAATGGTTTCAGTTTTTTACCATTGAGGATGATGTTGGCTGTGGGTTTGTCATATATGGCCTTTATTATGTTGAGGAAAGTTCCCTCTATGCCTAGTTTCTGCAGGATTTTTATCATAAATGCGTGTTGAATTTTGTCGAAAGCTTTCTCTGCATCTATTGAGATGATCATATGGTTTTTCTCCTTCAATTTGTTAATATGGTGTATCACGTTGATTGATTTGCGTATATTGCATATATTGAAGAATCCTTCCTGGAATAAAGCTCACTTGATAATGGTGTATGATCCTTTTAATGTGCTGTTGGATTCTGTTTTCTAGTATTTTGTTGAGGATTTTTGCCTTTATGTTCACCAGTGATATTGGCCTGTAGTTTTATTTCTTTGTGACATCTTTGTCTGGTTTTGGTATCAGGGTGATGGTGGCCTTGTAGAATGAGTTTGGGAGTGTTGTTCCCTCTGCTATATTTTGGAAGAGGTTCAGAAGGATAGGTGTTAGCTCTTCTCTAAATGTTTGTTAGAAGTCGCCTGTGTAACCATCTGGTCCTGGGCTTTTGTTTGTTGGAAGATTTTTAATCAGTTTTCTCCTTTGCCTTTTGTTTTATCCCAGTCCTCAATGGATTAGCTGATGCCTACCCATATTGGGGAGGGGAATCTATTGTACTTTACTGAGTCCATCTATTCAAATGCTAATCTCATCCAGGAATACTCTCATAGACAGAGAAATAATGTTTAATCTGGGCACTCCATGACCAGTCAAGGTGACACATGAAAATAACCATCACATTAGGTAAAATATTTATTGGTTCCAAGGCTTAGGGTGTGGATATTTGGGGGCCCATTCTGCCTACCACACCATACAAGGCCTCCACTATTTGGCTTGCCTGCTGCATTCCTTAATTCTAGAGCAGGAACATGATGTTTTTGTCTTTTGTAACTAAGGGAGAGTGTTCACAAACATCTGTAATAAGAATTATTACTTATATTATTTACTTATAAATGAACATATTCAAACATACTCAAAAATAGAGTGAAGAGTCAAGAGAAATCCATGTACCCATCACCTAACTTCAACAATGCTCAGTATTTTACCAATCTTGATACATCTATTTGTTCACACTCTGAATTTTTGTTTTGATGTATCTTTTGTTGGAGGAAAATATCTTTATTTGTGAAGACTAATTAAGCTTCATTTTGGGGGGAATTGTAGTAGTTTCATATAATACAAATTAAAGAACAAACAGTTAATAATCTAACGAAGCAAAAAGGATACTAGTGCTTTCCTCTCATTTAGTTGGGGGTATTAAAGTCTTGCCTAATTTACATAATTACCATTATGATTCATTGATATTTTGTATTAATTGTCTCACAATATAGGATTCTCTTATTTTATTCTTGTGCCGGTACATAAGGGAAAGCTGAATGAAAGGGAATGGGAGAAATAGTCAGCTTTTCTCAGAGAATTTAAGAAATGAAACCCAGATTGCACATTTCTGCTTTTTTTTTCCCCTCTCTTTTCTCTCTATGCCAAGCCTTGGGTATTTGCAGGGTAAGTTGTAATAGAAGATATTTTACTATAATAACATGATTAGTTACCATCATTGGGCAGCATGGAGGTATAAATAGACCAAAATCCATGTATAATCCAAAAATAACATTTCTGTATTTGCAATGTGCTTTCATATCATATTTAACTGAGCATGTGCTGATGTTCTGGGAATTTGGTTGGAACAAAGTAATAAAGTACACCATAAAAATCTGGCTTCAGTCTGCGGACACCTGGCTCCGAGACTGGTGGAAGGGATTCCTCTTTCCAAGTGTTACAGTGAAGACAAAAATCATGACCAACTGTTTCATTTAAAAATCTCTTCTCTATGTAAATATTTTTTAGATTAAACTACATATAAAATATTGTTTAGAGGATCATCCTCAAATTTATCATGTTACAAAACTGTATTATCTTATTCCTTTTTTCCCCCATTTTAGAGAGTGATACATTCCTCTTTTACAACAAACACTTGTGCTTTTTTAAAAAAAAAATTACTGGAGTATAGTTGATTTACAATGTTTTGTTAGTCTCTGCTGTACAGCAAAGTGAATTGGTTATACATATACATATATCCACTTTTTTTAAGATTCTTTTCCTATATAGGTCATTACAGAGTATTGAGAAGAGTTCCCTGTGCTCTACAGTAGTTCTTTATTAGTTATCTATTATATATATAGTAGTGTGTATATGTTGAACACTTGTGCTTTTAATTCCAAACTTTCTCATCTCCTCTGGAACTATGCTCCATTAAGTATCACTTTTTTTTTGCCTCTATCGAGCCTTCTTACATTTTCAATCACTCATTTAATTTCACCATCACCTACAAATATGATTCACTTCTGTCTGAGAAACCAAATCTCTCTATTTCTTTTTTGCCTTTACCAATGAATTTCTTAAATATCCACTTCATCAGCAGTGATGTGGTTTTTAAATTTGTTCTAATTTGTTTTCTGTCCCCATCAGATTTACACAGCATTCTTCACAACCCCCAACAACTTACTATTCCCTGAATCCAGCCATTTTTTCAGTTGTCATATTCTTTAACCTTCAGTATTAATTGACACCACTAACCAATCCACCTACCCATCCTTTCTTTGCCGAAATCTCTCCTTTGTGTCGCTTCAGACATGTTCTTATCTTGTTCTTATGCTACTCCTCCAACTACTCTCTTTACTTTTTTCACGTGTGGTATCCATTTAGATATGGGAGTCCAAGGAACATCTATTCCTTGTTGCTTCCTTTTCTCTGTGTTTTGAGCTCTCCTCCTGGACAATATAATTCCATGGCTTCAACTTTACTTTCTGTGTAAACGGCTTCCAAATCCACATTTATACTCCTGAATTTTCCTCCAAAGTTCAGTCTCAATTTTCCAATTTCTGGCTTGACATTTCTGTCTGGATATCCTTCTAGCACATTCTGTATAGCAATTCAAAGAACTGAACTTCTTGTCTTCCCTTCTAAATCTGTTTCTATCACCGTTTCCCATTTTTAGTACAACTACTACCTTGTCATTTAGGCTCAACATATCAAGGTCACCTTTGATCCCCATTGTTCCTGTCTCTTGTCAAAACATCCAATGTTAATAAGCCTGTCTGAGTGTATACCCATAATGAGTGTCTCTCTCTCTCTCCACAAATTAAATATCATTTAATCGCTCACTTCCGATTCCATGTGCTCTTTTATATTTCAGAACCCTATTACCTTTGACTAGGAACATTGCAAAAATATGTTAACTTTTCTCTCCCACCTACTCTACCAGGTTAGCTTTTGAAGTCTTGCCAGTTTAATCTTTCTTCAATTTAGTTTTTATAATGTCATCCTCCGGTTCAAATCATCAATGACTCTCTTTTGTTAAAGCAGCAGTTCTCAGCTGGTTCTGCTTACCTCACCCCACCCCCAACCCCAGCTCGGGATCATTTGGCAATATTTGCAGCCATATTTGACTGTCATAACTAGGGCAGGGGGTGCCTAGAGTGCTGTTAAATATCCTACAGTGCACAGGACAGCTCCCTATAGAAAAAAATGATCTGGCTCCAAATGTCAATTGTACTGAGGTTGAAAAACCCTGGTCTAAAGAATAATAGATGAATAATTAACTTGTCCTCATCTACACTTCATTTATAACTCCATGGAATTTTTACAATTTTTCCTCTTCTCCATTTCCCACCTTTGGGTCTTTGCTTATACATTTTCCTCCCTCATTGGTGTTTACTTTTCTTACCTTGTCTTATCATTAAACAAAAATCCCAATACCATCCATCTCTCGGTGTTCAGCTTTATTGCTATATCTTTCATAGGACCCCATAATAATCCCAGTTGAAAGTGATGATCCTTTTTCCTGAATCCTGATGAGGATTTTTTGGTGTGTGTCTGTCTTACCATTACTTGCTGTTTAATAGTTATTTATATAAATGCTTTCAATATTTATTAACCTTTACATTTATTTAAATAAAAACTTTATTGAGCTATAATTCACATGCCATAAAATTCACCCTCATAAGTATACAGTTAAGTGGTTTTTAGTATATTCACAGAATTGTGCACCTATCACCACTATCCAATTTCAGAACATTTTCATCACCCCCAAAAGAAAGCCATACCCATTAGCATTCACTCCCCATTTCCTCCCTCCCCCAGTCCCTGACAAGCACTAGTTTATTTTCTGTGCCTATGTTTTAGTATTCTGGACACTTCATATGAATGGAATCATATGATAGGTTGTGACTTCTTTCACTTAACAAAGTGTTTTTAGGATTAAAGACTATCTTGGGAAAAGCATGATATAAGATGTCTTATCCATATGACTGGCTTTTCACTTTGTAGTTACTGAGCAGTTTATTCAAGACTTTCCTGGCTTGTTTTATTCATCAACCCAGTCCCATTCATTTTTGACCTTTCAGAAATATGTTAATATTTCTTGTTTGTTGGCAAAACACCCTCCCAACCATTTCCTTACCACATTATCTTCTCTGTAATGACTTTATTCCTTTTCATACTTTTTTATCATCAGGGTTTGTAAAGTATTAGAGAAAAATATGTGAACAAATCTGCCATCTTTACAGAATTTTAAAGGCAAGAAAATTATCCTTTCTTGTTCAAATTTTCAAGTTCAGCTATGGCATTTGTGGAACAATTAATGCCATTAGTCAGGCTCTATTAACTATGATTTATGTTAAACCATAGTTTATGTTAAAATTGGGATCTGGCAAAAATGAGTGTCAAGTATATGGTGTTGATGGATATAATTAGGCTTCTCTGAGTGGACAAAAATACTTAGAGCAAGAATTAAAGTGTCTATAAAGTATTTGTATATGAGGATCTTGCTAATATAACCAAATTGGGCTTGAGGTCAGTACAAAATAATGTGTAGTCTGCGTTCTAACATTTTATTTTATTTTATTTTTATTTTTTGAGTATAGTTGATTTACAATGTTGTGTTATTTTCAGGTGTCCAGCAAAGTGATTCAGTTATACATATACATATATCCACTGTTTTTTAAATTCTTTTCCCATATAGGCCATTACAGAGTATTGAGTAGAATTTCCTGTGCTATACCAGAGGTATTTATTAGTTATCTATTTTACATATAGTAGTGTGTATATGTCAATCTGCATTCTCCCATTTTAAAAGAAATGCAAATTTTAAACTTTTAACTGTGCACTCCATGGCTTCTTGAGATCATTTGGATTATTGGGTGAAAAAGCATTTCAGGCAGAGGGAACATTAAGCACAAAGCCCTCCCTGAACAAGGGTCTTGCTGTTTTGTTGAAAGAATAGTGATGAAGCCCATTGAGTTAAGGTGGGATGAAAGAGTAGGGGGAGATGTAGTCAGAGAAGAAATGTGGATCAGATCACATAGGTCCCCATATATCACGGTAAGGACATTTAACTTTTATTCTGAGTGACCTGGGGAGACATTGAAATTTGTGAGTAGAGGAATTAGATTATATTTTAATAGAATCTCTATCTCTGCAGTTTGGAGAATATGCTGAATCTGGACAAACATAAAAAACAGGGAAGGCAGTTAAGGGGTGACTGTAATAATACAGGCAAAAATAATTGTGTCTTGGACTGGGTTGATGTGTGATAAACAACCAGATTCTGGATATGTTCTGAAGATAGAGCAAATAGAATTTACTGACAAATTTTGTGTAGAGTTTAAAAGAAGGAAAGACATCAAGGAGGATGCCTGGAGTGTTTGGTTGATAACTAAAAGGATGGTGTTGCCACTATATATGATGGAAAAGACTGGAGAGGGACAGGTCTGGAGTTTGAGGGAGAGGGGATGATAGGTAGTTATCAGGAGTTGGGTTTTAGTCATTTTGTTTGAACTGCCTTCCAAGTGGATTTGTTGGGCAGTCATTTGGAATTCAGAGGAGAGATTCCGATTGGGGATGTAAATTTAGTAGTCATTAGTGTGTGGATAGTACTTACAGCCCTGAGACTGGATGAGATCAACTACAGGAAAAGTGTAGATGAAAGAGAAGCAATCAAGGACTGAATTCTGGAGCACTCCAGAATCTAGACATCAGGAGATAAGGAAGAACTGGCAAAGGATGCAGGAAAAAAGGCAAGTGAGCGTGGAATCTCGCTCCTTATTAGATAGTGTAGGGACAGGAGTCCTACATGCTTGTTCAGGTTGTATCCTTTTCTAGCACCTCATCCACAGGAAGCAATAATCTGTACTGACTAAATAAATAAAACAATGTTGTCACTGCATCGATAGCTTGTATATGAAGCAGAGAGCAGAGAGGAAGAGTCTTCCTTTTCACATCCACGTGCCTCTTCCAGATGTCCTCCTGTTATTCTAACACTGGTGGCTCTAGCCCTGAAAGGCAGCAACTGATAATTCCTTTATTCTTCTAGATCATGCAGGACAAGGTGTTGTGGGGACCAGCTTCTCCTGTGCTTCTTCTAAGACTCATGGAAGATAATCAGCCTGCGTGTGCATTCTCAGGGAGGAAGAGAGGGCTTAGGTCTTTTATTCTATGCTTTCCACATTTTCTTTTCTCTCGGTCCAACACACTGTCCTAGTTGATGCTTTTGTGTTTTGGAAGAGAGTCACTTATGCCCTCTCAAAGAGACATCCACAATTGCATCAGTCTTCTGAGCACTCAACTTAGCACCACTTGCAGCACCGACTACCCCAACAAAGAACCCCATGAGTCATTTTCGTCCTGTTACTCTGGTAATATTGTAATATGGGTAGAACAAAGTGATTTCCTTGGTGATGCCTAGAAACTGTGTATGTTGACCTAGTTACAAATGTTCTCTGCATGGTGCAATACTACACAGCATGGAAGATTTATTCGAACATATATTTTAGAGTAAAATGATATAATGAAAAATAAAACTCAGAATTTTACTTTCAAAGTTTTTGCCAAAGGAAAAAATAACAAATTCAATTCATGAGGCTCATAATTCTCAATAAAAAGGCATAGAAAATATAAGAGAATACATTTTTGAGCTTTAGTTTGCAACAGTTCACATACTACTGTGACCATTCTTAAAGTTGTTGGAGAGATGGTGATGACAAATATGTTAGCTTAGAAATAAGCAGTGTATTCAGGCCATCAACTGACTGAGGCAGATCCAAATTTTGAAGGAAAAAAAAGCAAAGCAAACCAAAGGAAATGTTATCTTCAGAAGAACCAAACCACTGTCCTTCAATTGCTTGCATTGTTATGAAGACGTCAAGCATCCTTGTGATCATGGCTTAGAACATCCTTCCATTTACTGCTTTAAAAGTTGCTAAAGTGTGAAAGTAAACTACCTAGAGTGGTGGGATAGGGATGGTGTGAGGGAGGGAGACGCAAGAGGGAAGAGATATGGGGACATATGTATATGTATAATTGATTCACTTTGTTATAAAGCAGAAACTAACACACCATTGTAAAGCTATTATACTCCAATAAAGACGTTAAAAAAATAAAACAACAAAAAAATAAAGATATTATTTTGCTTACCAAAACAAAAACAAAAACAAAAACAAAAACTAGATCTGGATTTCTAAATCTACATTAGTATGTTATTGAGCACAAGAATGGTAAATGTGTAAAGCATGTGTCAAATTTCTCAGTTAATCTCTTCACTTCATAAAGGCAACTTTCATTCAAGGAGTCCATAATGAGGGTGAAGTTGCACATTGTTATCTTACTAATTTTGATTTGCAAATTTCTGATGATCAACTTTACATAAATACATGTAATATCATGAGACAAATATGAGAAATAAATATTTCTTTTTCTGTAGATCTTATGCTTTCTAAAATAGGCTGAATGGTTTCCTTTCTCCGATTTAGAAAATGCATTCGGGTTATATTTTAAAAGTAACATTTATGCAATTGGTTACCAATTCTTGATGAAATCTAAGAAAAGAATGGAGCATTTGCATTAGGTCAAAATGATTTTCAAACTTCCTCAAGGTTAATCAAACTTAATCAAAGAGTCTTCTGTCAAATGAGATGCAGACTGAATAAAAGTTCCCATATAGAACAAAATCTTTTTGTGTTTACTTTACACTAACTCATATTTTAATTTATCTTCTCTTCTATACTTTGTTACAAAGTATTCTCAAGCTTTTGGGTTAAATTCATGCATGTCAAACATTGTGCTAAAATTCTTTCTTGGATATAGTTACAACGACTTAAAAAGCCATTTTTCTTTGGTTTTCTTTATTGTCATAAAATCAATGAAAAACATCAGAAGTTTGGGTTATTGGTTTTCTGAACAAAATGCAATAGAGTGGTGGCTTAAACAACAGAAATTTATTTTTGCACAGTTTGGAAACTAGAAGTCCAAGATCAAAATGTGGGTCAGCTCTGTTTTGGCAAGAGGGCTTGTAGATGTGTGCTCACATAACTTTCCTTGGTGTGTTTATTTAGAGCAATCTCTCTATTTTCCTCTTCTTATAAAGCCGCCAATCCTATTGGATCACGACTCTACTTGTATGAATTAATTTAACCTTAATTACCTCCTAAAAGCCCCATCTCCAAATACAATCACAATGGGGGTTAGGGCTTCAACATATGAATTTGCGGGGGACACAATTCAGTCCATAGTCCCAGCGGTTTAGTATCCTGCATAATGTTTCAGTTTCTACAAGCAACATCTACAGAGCATGTACTCTGTACCTGACACTGTGCTAGACCTGGAGTGTTATAAAGATGAAAAAAGAGTCTTCTGCCTAGAAGCTTACAGTCTAATGGGTGAGATTGACGTGTATACCCACAAACATCATAATACCATGTGAGAAGCAAATAGAAATGTGCACATGCTAATTCATCAAAAAATTTCTCTCTATACTGTAGTTCCCATCAGTATATCTTAATTCATGATATATATATATATATATATATATATACACATACATATATATTTACATAGTAGAAGTCCATTTTTTTCTGCTCTGACCTCTGATATAGCATGTATTGTCCATTGAGCCACAAGAAACCTATATTATGTTTTAGGTAGAGCATTTTATTTCTGAGCTGCCTTAGGATCTTGTGCCAGAATTTTTGCTTGTTTCAGTGACTGTGGCCAAGGCTATCCTTGTGGCATCATTTCTCTTCAATCTTTTCTCTTCTTTGATATATATCAGTATGATTTAGAATGCTTAGATGATTGTCACATCCTTGAAAAGTTAATTCATTTCTGCACCAACGTATAGGACTGTTTTTTTTAAATTGAGGGATAGTTGATTTACAATGTTTTGGGTGTACAGCAAAGTGATTTAGTTCTTTTTCAGACTCTTTTCCATTATAGGTTATTACAAGAATACATTGAATACAGTTCCTTCTTCTAGTCAGTAGGTCCTTGTTGGTTACCTATTTTATATATAGTAGTGTGAATCTGTTAATCCCAGATTCCTAATTTATGCCTTCCCTCTCCTTTCCCCTTTGGTAACCATAAGTTTGTTTTCTATGTCTGTGAGACTATTTCTATATTGTAAATAAGTTCATTTGTATCATTTTTGAGGTTCTACATATAGGTCATATCATGATATTTGTCTTTTTCTGATTTACTTCACATAGTATGATAATCTCTAGATCCATCCATTTTGCCACAAATGGCATCATTTCATTCTTTTTGTGGCTGAGTAATATTCCATTGTATATTTGTTCCACATCTTCTATATCCATTCATCCGTCGATGGACACTTAGGTTGCTTCTAAGTCTTGGCTACTGTAAATAGTGCTGCTATGAATATTGAGGTGCAGGTATCTTTTCAAATTCGAGTTTTGTCTGGATATATGCCCAGGAGTGGGACTGCTGGATCATATGGTAACTCACTTTTTAATTTTTTAAGGAACCTCCATACTATTCTTGATAAGACTGTTTTTAATTGGAGTTGAATCACTTGGCACTTCTGAAGAATATTTTCTCACAGATTTTTGAAATAAAATTAAGCAAGAGTTAAAGATTTGCAATTGTGTCAATTTCTGTTTTGATGTAAAATGAAATTATGTGTGTCCATACATCAGTGTATTATGTAACTTATGCTTGGTAACCCTTTCATTGGTCACAAATAGTTCTGAAATTGTTGGTATCAAGAGTGGCCAAAAGACCACAGTTAATACACTTTTGAAACCCTGTTTAATATTGATGCCACTATCAGACCTTTTCAAGGCTGTTCTATGGTTAGTTTCCCAAGTGAGGCTGTAAAAGGTCAGGAGTACCCTGAGTTTGCAAGCATTAAGCCTGGCTTTGTCCTACCAGCTTCCTCAGTACTATTGTAAGTGTCGGGGTTTAAAACTCTTTCTATGTGTTTTGCCCTTTTATTTATTTTAGCCAGTGGACACACCTTTTCCTTTTTAAACTGGTATGTCGATAGCCTTTCCTTGTAATAACAGTTGACATAATCCTCTTGAGCTGAAAGAAAACACTATTAAGGAAAACACTGGCTATTTCCAACTTTCTCAGACCTCTGTAAGGAGGAATGCAGGTCTCTACCAGGATCAGGTGGAGACAGAGCTACCAATGGGTACAATTAAGAATTTCAGGTTCTCAGGCAGAATTCTCTGTGCTTGGGATTTACATCTCGGCCCCTAGCCTGGGATGCTGAATTGGAACAATAATGCGAAATCATTTTTTCACCTGTTGGATTTGCAAATATTTTAAACAAGAAATAACAACCATCGCTGGCAAATACTCAGGGATGTGAACGTTCCCTTACTTCGGTGGTAGGATTCCTCAACTATCCTGGCACCAATTATTTGAATTAAAATTACTATACATTATATAGCAATTCAAGTTCTTGAAGTCTACCTTACATTAAAAAATTTACACCTGATAAAGGACTATGTGGACATAATGCTATTTGTAGTATGGTTTGTAGTGTCAAAAAACCATAAACAATTTGAATGTTCATGAGTAGGGAATTGAATAAATCATGGCATATGTGTGTGCACGCACAGGCACACACACATGCGCACACACACTGTAAAATGATGTATTGGGATATATTAATGTCCCAAATGGGATGATTGTTCACAATATACAGTGAGATTAAATAAAGCAAATTCAAAGTAAAGTGAATAATATCAACCTTTAAAAAAACCAAACCTAAAAATATGTTATGTAGTCCTTTTTTCCAGCTGGAACCATGAAGGGTGCAGAAGAGAAGAAAAGATGGTTCCTGCTGAAACTCCTAAAAAAAGTGAAGGAATTTCACAGAGCTCAAGATCAGGCACCTGAGAAAGAATTTTGCCCAAAAGATGTTTTGAAAGGCAAGGACAAATCTTATATATGAAAAGGTAAGCCCAATCACAAGGAATATGGGCAGATGTACAGAACTGACACAAGAATGGTTAGGATGGCAAGATAAGCTGGCAACTTCCATGTACCTGCAGAACCCATTACTGGCATTTATCATCAGGATCAGTATCCATGGTGTGACTCCAAAGGTCTGAAAAGTGTTGCAGCTTCTTCATCATTGTCATATCTTCAGTGGTACCTTTGTGAAGATCAGCAAGGCTTCAGTTAACATGCTGAGGATTGTGGAACCACATATTGCACATAAATTGCCCTGCAGACAACACATTTATTGCTGGCTCTCTTGTTAAATTTGGAATCATCTGCATGGAAGATCTGATTCACGAGATCTATACTGTTGAACAATGCTTTCAAGAAACAAACAACTTCTGCTGGCCCTTCAAATGATCTTTTCCATGAGGTAGAATGAAGATGATGAAGATCATCTATTTTGTAGAAGGTAGAGATGCTGGCAACAGAAAAGATCAAATCAACAGGCTTATTAGAAGGATGAACTAAGGTGTCTACCTTGATTCGTTTTGTAATCTAGTCAGTTAATAAGCAGTGACTGCTTTCAATTTGAAATGTAAAACAAACATCCCCCCCAAAAAAAACCCCAAATTATGTGATTAACAAAAGAAAAAATGGGACAAGTATATATCCAATTCTTCACATGTGTTAACTATGGGAGATATGGGGAATTATTTACTTGTCATTCATTCATTTATTCATTATATTAAAAAAGGAAAGACACAGAGAGTAGAAGAAAAGAGGTAGAACACTCTCCTGGTGTTGGATGTTGGGTGAGAAGAGGGCTGGACACCAATATGTCAGTCAACCTCATTATCTCCTCTGTAAATGGGAGCAGGGGGCTTCCTCTTACTTTTTAAGCACAGAGGTTTGGAGAAGGATGTTGCCTGAGAAGGAAGAGAATGGCTGGACCACCCAAATTGCTTGCACTTACTGACATCCCCTCTCTCTTGTACAGTTGTCTTTAGGTTGCCCAGTGCAGCTCTTTTCACAGCTATGTGCAACCACCCAGTAATACCTTGCCTCAGGAGATGTTCTGCCCTTACCAGTGACAAGCTCAAGCTCCTAGGGTGGGGAGGATGAGGGCAGCATAAGGTAATTGATGGATGAAGGTACATCTACTCCAGGTATGAGTCAAAACTTCCAGATGAGTCAAGAACTTTGCCCCATATCCATGCTTCCCTCCTCATCTCACCCACAGAGCTAGGCCCCAATTTGTGTGTGGGTTTGACTGCCAAAGATTTGCTAGGATAAGAATATAGTAGGATAATATTTGAAGTTATTAATCCATACTTTTTCTTCTCCCTGTATATATCTTTTCATCTTTCTGTTCCTCCTCATTTAAGCAGATCATGGGGAAGTGTGAGGCAGGATATTGTTTCTGGCTATTAATTGCCAGTGACCGAAATTTGAAGGAGAAATCAGGCAAGATTTCCAGAAAAGGCAGAAAAAAAGAATATGAACCTCGACCAAATAAGTGTCTGGGCCAGAGATATGATGGGGGGGTGTGGAATTTTCCAAGCTAGAAAGTGCTTCCCATAGGAATAGGGAAGTGTAGGGAGGAGATGAAGGGAGGAGTCTGTAGGAGCAAGGAGATATGGTCAGTGCCTCATTTCCAACTATGTTAAGAAGGGAGTAGTAAGACTCCATGCAGAAAATGGATGCTTGGTATTGAAACAAATGAAACTAAGAGGATCCATTTCCCCCATGGCAGACATTTTGGTATTACAAAAAATGTTGCAATGAATTATCCTTGTGTCCCTGTACTAGATGTTTTTGGAATTTATATTTTAGAAGTTGACTTTCTGGATCCTAACCTTCAAACTTTGCTAGATATTGCAAAAAGTTTTTAGCGTTATACCAATCTGCTCTCTCAATCTCTTAATCTTTTTCTTCTTAAATTTAAACTATACTCCCTATTGTAAAACTTCACTGCTCATTAATCATGGGTAATTAAGAATTTGAAATTTCCCATTTCCACGACTTCCTTACCACTACTTGTCATCAACAAACTTTTGAAGTTTTTCCAGTGTGACGACATGAAATGGTATCTTGTTTTAATTTGCATGCTTCTATTATTAGTAAGTTACAACTTTTTTTTTTCATATCTTTATTGGTCCTATAGAGCTTGTCTGTGAACTGAAGTTTTATATTCATTTCTTTACTGGGCTTTTTGTCTTTTTCTTATTTATAGGATATTTTTATATATTCTAGATGGCAGTTATTTCTCAAATGCCTTGTAAGTATTTTCTCTGTCTCTAGCTTGCCTTTTAAACTTTGTTTATGACATCTAAAGTATGATATTTAAAATGTTTCTGTTATCAAATTTATTCATATTTTAGTTTGTACTTAATGGTTTGTTTTTTTATTCTTAAAAGATTTTGTTTCAGAGCAATTTTATCTTCATAGTAAAATTGAGCAGAAGGTACCCAGAAATCCCATATACTCCCTGCCCCTATACATGCACAGCCTCCTCCATTATCAATAGCCCCACCAGAGTCATACATGTGTTACAATTGATGAACATTTTTAATTTTTAAGACATCTTTCCTTACTTCAATGTTATGAGATTGTCTCCTACATTTTCTTCTAAAACTTTTGAGGGTTACCTTTAAGTATTTAATCCATTTTTTCTTCCTATTTGTGTATGGAATGAGGAGGAATTCAATATTCTGATACATTTTAAAATTTGTTCCTCAATCACATGAGGTCAACCCATCCTATTGGCAGATTCACCTGCAGCCACACTGAAAGATCAAGGGTAGCAAAACAGTTCATAGCAGGCAGCAGGACTGAGCATTGTGGGTAAATCACTGGGCTCATGGATGAGCCTCATAAACCAAACAGTGAACTAGTGGTGTTACCTGGGTTAGTGAGTGGGATGACCTCTGTGGAATCCCCCATATCATGAACATTAACTAATGGGAAACCAGGGACATTCAACTGATTGAAAAAGGATACAGCGGGCCTAGACTCATAACTGGATATCAGGGTCTGGGTCAAAACAACAAACTAACCAGCAAACATAGCAGCAAATATGGCAGAACTAACACAGCCAAAGCATTATCCAACCAAATGTAGACAATCCAGAGGAAAGCATTTTCTGGATAATGTTTCCTCTCTGTAATGTCACTAATTTATTTAACATACACTGTAGTCTTCTTTAAGTTCTTAAAAAACTCAACACAGTGGAGAGAAAAGAAATATACTATTTTAATTGTTTAGTTGGAAAAAATAAAATTTATATTTATTTCTCCCCTGCTAAAACAAAAACAAAAATAAAATCAATTTTAACTATTTGAGCAGAGATTACAATTTTGTCCTATAAGTAAAACAACTACAAGAAATTTCACAGTAATTTTAGTATTTATACAGCTTTTTAAAGAAAATAAAACATTGAATTATAAAAAGCATTTATACTGGAACACAGAGAACTATATTCAATATCTTGTAATAACCTATAATGGAAAAGAATATGAAAAAGAATATAGATATATTCACTTTGCTGTACACCAGAAATTAACACAACATTGTAAGTCAACTACACTTCAACTTAAAAAAAAAGCATTTATACTGGTATTATGCCTTCTGAAGTAAAATCTCAGTGTACATCATCTAAGTTTTCAGAATTAAAAAGTATAACCCAGAATCCGGCGTGTAATTTCCAAGGTGAGCATCAATTTAAGTATTTGAAATACAGCTTGATCTTTGTGATAAAATTAAAAAAAGAAATTAGCTGGGACTATCCCACATGCATTCTAAAGCCCCCAGTTAGCCTAGGTAATTTTTCTTATTCTCCCACAACACATGGCATTCTTTCTATGAATGACATCAGTTTGGAAATACCCCGTGGTTTCTGAGTTATAAATGGATAGCTCACCATGAACTCCTGATTATATTATGATTCATACTTTCACTTCTGTTTTTATACTATCATTTTGAAATAGTGAAAGTGAAACTGTGTTTCACTGGCAAACAGTTCACTAGGGAGAAGAAAAATATGGTTGAATATAATAATTTACAAAATATTTAAGGTTTATTGTCTAAGAATATTGTGAAAACCATTTCTTAAGGAAAAAACAATGTAGTTGTGACCAAAAAATTGCTCTTAGAAAATGAATCTTGGCGTTAACAGTGACGATTGTCAGAGTTCTGCTTTGCATGGGAGCATTGCTTATGATTCCTTCTGGCATCTATCTATCTATCATCTATCTATCAATAAATCTTTTAAAACTCTTTTTATTCATGGAACTGGTTTATGAATCATAGCCTTTTACCTCTAGAATTTGTTCTCTTAACAATTACACTATGGTAGAAAGATGATGCTAGCTAGTTAGAGAAAGAATGAGATTACACTATTGTAGAAAGAATGCTAGCTAGTTAGCAAGAAAGAAAAAAGAACCATATGGAAATTTCCAACATAATTCCAGGCTTGAGAGCCTTTATTCATACTTCAAGTTTCCTTAGGGCAGGTGTCATGCCTGTTCATTGCAGTGTCTTTTGTACCTTTGCCAGTTTCTGGCACATAGCAACATTCAACAAATATTTGTTGAGTAAATAAACACAGCAAGTTAAAAGCAACTTCTTGAACTTCATGGTTTTCTGTGGAAAACCACAAGAAAAAAAAATGTGTTCTGAGGTCTCAGCATTCTAGTAACCAAGGAGTATCAGGAATCTAATGAGATCCTTCTCTTATAAGATCCTTCTCTTATGAGATCCTTAACATAGTGATGCTACTTTAAGGGTATCATAAGTTATGAGGTCGAAAACTAGATGCCTCAATGCCTTGTGATTCTTCATTTAACATTATTTGTAGAATGAGAATTTTCCCAAAGATTATAAACCCTTTCTAAAGACTAATGTGATTTAAAATATCTTTTATTAAGTATAAATTTATCTTCTGGGCTGTCTGTTACCAAAGGACAGTTCCTACCAAAGAATTATGTCTTGTGGGTCAATATGTGTTTTCCTATGAATGAATGAATTCCTCAAAATCAAATGTCTCCTTCTCAGACCAAAAATATTTTTCTATCTACACTGCTTTAATTTTTGTACTTCATATCTACCAGCTCCTTTAGTTTAAGGCATTGAAGAATGATCTTATCTAAGAGAGAATGTACCCTTCTATTTTAAACCATAATTAACATCTTAAAATGGGGTAATCTAACAGACCAGTTAGTCAGTCACTCTTTGTATTTCTAAGAGGTCAGAACACAGGAGGGATATGACTGTATGAGTGGTAAGGAGTGAAAAATGTTTAGAAGACTGTTTAGTAGGAAATAGAAAAGTTACTCCTTCCAAAAATTGTCTGGAAGCCCCCAAACATCATTTAAAAATATTAAAACATCCCAATGCCAGTTATACCAATAACCTGAGCTGAAAATAACATTGAGAATATGCTGAGAATAGCGGTGATAGTAAAAAAAAAAAAAAAAAAAAAAAAAGGCTCTTGCTTTAATCCATTACATTTTAGGATAGCAAAAGATTAATCAGCAATAAATTATCACAACGAAATTGCTATAAAGATTAAATGGATATTACTGAAAAGAATGTCAAAGAGTGAGCTTCTCTTTGAAAACTTAAGAAAATTAAGAGCAGAAATTGGAAGTTATCTTACTGAGACAGAATAGCTTATAAACAATTAAGACTTGATTTATAACCTGTTAAATATTTTTTTAAAGAAATAATAAGTTAAAAAGAAAGGGAGTTTGTCAGCCTGGCATATGAAAGAAGAAAACAAAGAACCTATGAAGTACACTTTGGCAGAGAATTCTAGAGACATTTGTTCCTGCGATTTGTCCTTTCTAGTGCTGATTGTTGAAATTGTAGCATTATTCTTTGCTTGATGTCATTAAACATCTTGTTTATATCAACCCTCACTTACTCTGAATTCATATTCACTAAGTAATATTTTTATTATAATTTGATTTCTGATATAACTTTACAAGGAAGGAATGCTTTGGCTAGAGGACCCTTTGGCAGTTATATCTCTCATTATAATTAATAAGAGATATTTTTTCCTGGTTTGTACAGAACCCTCTTGAATGTAGCTTGAATAAGTTACAATTCCCAAGTCTGACCAAGTCTGGGACACTGAGGAAACTGAATTTTCAAATAGACAAAGTTGAACAACAGATTGAGCTGCAATGGCTTCCCCAAGGGTGTCGCCAATTTGATGGGCTCTCCTCATTTCTTATGGGGACCATATGAAAGAGTATCTGGTAAAATGCATGGATATAGTGGTGCACCACTTACATGAGGAAGAGGGAAAGAAAATAGTGTACTGAGAAGAAGCAGAGCAGAGAGAAAAAAGAGAGCATTCAGCATCCTTGCTTTATTGACATATTAAGCTCCGATATATGGTACCTTGTCAGGTATGATGGTTAATTTCATGTGTCAACTTAACTGGGTCATGGGGTACACAGATATTTGGTCAAACATTATTGATGATGATGATGATGATGTCAGTGAGGGTGTTTACTGATGAGACTGACATTTGAATTGGTAGACTGAGTAAATCAGACAGTCCTCTGCAATGTGGATGGGTCTTATCCAATCAGTTGAAGGCCTGGAATGAACAAAAGGTTTAACCTCCTTCCTGCATGAGAGAAAACTCCTTCTGCCCTGGCTGCCTTTGAGCTGAGGCATCAGTTTTTTTGCATCTTTCAGACTCTAATTGAAACATCGGCTCTTCCTGGGTCTGCCTGCTGGTATTCAGACTGGAACTACATCATCAGTTCTAGTGAGTCTCCAGCTGGCCGATTGAAGATCTTGGGACTTGTCAGCCTTAATAATCATGTGAGCTTGTTCCTTATAAATAACTCTCTTTCCCCATCTATATACCTCCTATTTGTTCTGTTTCTCTAGAGAACCCTGACTAAATACATCAGGGGTCTTCCTGAAATGGCAATCACAAGAACATTTTACTGTTGCAAATGAATTAGGTCCTTAATGTACTCACTGGCAGGGGAAAAATGTTTTCACCTACACTAGATTTTTCTGTGACTCAGTGTGAATATGTTTCTTATTTTTTTCTTTAATGAGAATATATCCCATCTCATTAACACTTGTCAAATCTATACTCAGTAATGGAAAATTATATACAGTGATGAACTTAAAAGTTTGGTGTCCTCTTATGTCAGAGGTATCTGTGTTACATCTCACCTGGTTGGTTTTATTTGTGATGCTGCCACATTTGCTTTAGCTTAATAGGTTCTTCCCTCAAACTTGACTCATCTCTCCACTACAATGTCAACAGTTCCACAACTTGCAAGCCCTACAAAATTATTTTTAAGACTCACGTATTAAAAGAAAATATAAATCAACAGTTGACATACTCCACGATGGTAACAAAAGAACATGCATTAATTCCACAAGCATTTATTGGGCACATACCAATATACCAGACTGGAGAAACAAATATGAAACAAACACAGACCCTTTCCCTAAAGAGGGAGGATAGGAAAAGAGATATGAAGGCTAAGAGGAAAAAGAAAGTGCTTGGTGTTTATGGAGCTTCTACGCTTTACCAGACACTATTAAAGACTTTACAGTGGATCTTCCCAACAACTCTCTAAAATAGGTACTATTATCCCTCTGTCATGTATGAGGACACCTATTCTCAGAGAGGTCCTCCAGTTAGGACAGTGGAAATTAAGACTAGCATTCACTAAGCCTCAGTGAAAGAGTGGAGTTCAAATGGGGTTTATACCTTCACACACTTTCTGCCACATTGTGTGATATGATAGCCACTAGATACATGTGGCTATTAGGCACTTGAAATGTGGCCAGTCCACAAAAACAGAAATAAAGATCAATGGAACAGGATAGAAATCCCAGAGATAAACCCAGGCACATATGGTCACCTTATCTTTGATAAAGGAGGCAAGAATATACAGTGGAGAAGAGACAGCCTATTCAGTAAGTGGTGCTGGGAAAACTGGACAGCTACATGTAAAAGAATGAAATTAGAACACTCCCTAACACCATACACAAAAATAAACTCAAAATGGATTAAAGACCTAAATGTAAGGCTAGACACTATCAAACTCTTAGAGGAAAACATAGGCAGAACACTCTATGGCACAAATCACAGCAAAATCCTTTCTGATCCACCTCCTAGAGAAATGGAAATAAGAACAAAAATAAACAAATGGGACCTAATGAAACTTAAAAGCTTTTGCACAGCAAAGGAAACCAGAAACAAGACCAAAAGACAACCCTCAGAATGGGAGAAAATATTTGCAAATGAAGCAACTGACAAAGGATTAATGTCCAAAATTTACAAGCAGCTCATGCAGCTCAATATCAAAAAAACAAGCAACCCAATCCAAAAATGGGCAGAAGACCTAAATAGAAATTTCTCCAAAGAAGATATAAAGCTTGCCAACAAACACATGAAAGAATGCTCAACATCATTAATCATTAGAGAAATGCAAATCAAAACTACAATGAGATATCATCTCACACCGGTCAGAATGGCCATCATCAAAAAATCTAGAAACAATAAATGCTGGAGAGGGTGTGGAGAAAAGGGAACACTCTTGCACTGCTGGTGGGAATGTAAATTGATACAGCCACTATGGAGAACAGTATGGAGGTTCCTTAAAAAACTACAAATAGAACTAACATACGACCCAGCAATCCCACTTCTGGGCATATACCCTGAGAAAACCATAATTCAAAAAGACTCATGTACCACAATGTTCATTGCAGCTCTATTTACAATAGCCAGGACATGGAAGCAACCTAAGTGTCCATCAACAGATGAATGGATAAAGAAGATGTGACACATATATACAATGGAATATTACTCAGCCATATAAAGAAACAAAATTGAATTATTTGTAGTGAGGTGGATGGACCTAGAGTCTGTCATACAGAGTGAAGTATGTCAGAAAGAGAAAAAAAAATACCATATGCTAAAACATATATATAGAATCTGAAAAAAAAAGGTCATGAAGAACCTAGGGGTAAGATGGGAATAAAGACACAGACCTACTAGAGAATGGACCTGAGGATATGGGGAGGGGGAAGGTTAAGCTGTGACAAAGTGAGAGAGTGGCATGGACATATATACACTACCAAACTTAAAATAGATAGCTAGTGGGAAGCAGCCACATAGCACAGGGGGATCCGCTCCGTGCTTTGTGACCACCTAGAGGGGTGGGATATGGAGGGTGGGAGAGAGGGAGACACAAGAGGGAAGAGATATGGGAACATTTGTATATGTATAGCTGATTCACTTTGTTATAACTCAGAAACTAACACACCATTGTAAAGCAATTATACTCCAATAAAGATGTTAAAAGAAAGAAATTACATTAAAAAAAATTGTGGCCAGTCCAAACTGAGATGTACTATAAACATAGACTGCAAATCATATTTCAGAAACTTAGTATGAAAAACAATGTAAAATATCTTATTAATAATTTTTATACTGATTACTTGTAGAATTGATAATTTATGGATATACTGATGTATTTGTCATGGTTTTCCAGAGAAACAGATCCCATGGTACTTATCTGTCCATCTGTCTATCATCTATCTATTTATCTATCTATCTATCTATCTATCTATCTATCTATCTATCATCATCATCTATCTTTCATCTATCTATCTATCTGACAGAGAGAAACAGAGATAGAGAAAGAAACAGACAGACAGACAGAGAGGAGAGAGAGAAAGGGATTTATTTTAAGGAATTGGCTCATGTGTTTGTAGGGGCTGGTAGGACTGAAATCTACAGAGTAGGCTGGCAGTCTGGAGATTCAGGTAAAAATTGCTATTGCAGTCTTGAGTCTGTGATCTGCAGGGCAGGCCAGGCAGGCTGGAAACTCAGGTAGTGTTATGGGCTGAATTGTTTCCACCTCTTTTCCCTCTCCCAACAATTCATATGTAGAAGCATTAACCCACAGTGCAACTATATTTGAAGATATGGCCTTTAAGCGATAATGAAGGTTAAATGAGGTCATAAGGGTGGGGCCCTAATCTAATATGACTTGTGTCTTTATAAGAAGAGGAGGAGTCACGAGGAATGCATGAACTCAGAGAAATGGCCATGTGTATACACAGTGAGAAAAAGCCTCTCTGAAAACCAAGGAGAGAGGCCTCAGGAAAAATTAAACTGCCAACCTTGATCTTGGACTTCCAGCCTCCAGAACTGTGAAAAAATAAGTTTTTATTATTTAAGCCACCTAGTCTGTGGTATTTTGTTAAGACAGGCCTAAGAAACTAATACAGGTAGGGTTTCTATGTTGCAATCTTGAGGTTGAATTCCTTCTTCTTTGGGAAATCTCAGTCCTTGCTTTTAAGGCCTTCAACTGATTGGATGAGGCCCACCCACATTATAGAGAGTAATTTGCTTTACTTAAAATCTATTGATTAAAATGTTAATCATATCTAAAAAATATTTTCACAGCAATATCTGAATCAGTGTTTGAGCAAAAACTGGATGCCATAGCCTAGCCACACTGACACAGAAAATTAACCATCACACTTGGGCTCAATAAAATATACGATTAAAATTATTTCCTTTTTTCTTTTTAAAATATGATTACTAGAAAATCAAAAATTTTGTATGTGGCTCACATTTGTCACTCATATCAGATTTCTATTGGATTCTACTGCTCTAGACATTTATGAAAGTAGATAGCAAGTTTCATAGAAGATATATGCACAAAATGCCATGTGAGCATAAAAGAAAGACATTGACATCTATTTGGGGCTGTTAAGGAAGATTTTGCAGGGATGGTATGATGGTTAAAGTGCAAACCCTGGAACCAGAATGCTTGGGTTGAATCTCTGCTCTGTCACTTCACTGGATGGGTGGACTAGAGCAAGAAATTTACTCTCTCTGTGCCTTGTTTTCCTTATCTGTAAAATAGGGGTAGTAACTAATCCTCCTGCATGGGGTTGTTATGTAGTTTAAATGATTTTATACATTAAAGTATTTAGAACAGTGTCTGAGACAGTGCATTTCAGTAAATATTACTTAAAGAAGGTTGTGCTTGAGCAGAATCTGGATGGATGGGGAGCTGGACAGATCCTGAAGGGCTTATTGAAACGGGATGAATTTCCAGTGAAGGGAACATCAGACCTTCTTCTCTGGTCTTCACTTTCTGTCTTACCACAGGAAATCAGCAGCTGGGTCTCAATTAATATATTCTGTGACTTAGAGTTCAACCAACTTGAGTTGACTTCTTGTATCATTTGGCGAATGCACTTTACACTGTTCTTGGCACTCCTTTTTGTTCTGATTCTACCTGACCTCAGCAGCACTCAGCAGTGCTGACCATGGCCTTCTTTTCAAAACACTGGATTTTTAGCATGATTGTTGCTTGGTTTTCTCCAGTCTCCTGTGTGCTCCAACTTTGGCTCCTTTGCACAATTCGTCCTCTTCTGGGTCAAGTTCAATCCTTATCTCTCTATTCTTCTCATTTTAATCTCTCTTACTAGAAAATTCCATACATACTCATGCAAGGCCTTGGTTACCACATATACTGCACATGACTCACAAATTTGTAGCTATAGTCCAAACTTTTCCACTGAGCTCCGGATCTGAATAATCAAATGCGTACCGGATTCCCTCCACTCTACACCTCAGAGACATCTCATATTCAAGTCTTAAAACGTGTTCACCTGCCTCTCTCCATCACATACACCTTGTTCATTTTCAGTGTTTCCAACTTGTATCTTACAAAGCCAGAAACTTATGAGTTATACCTTATCCCTCTCATTATTATTCTCCTAATCCAACACAACATCAAGACTTAGTTCTATTCCTCTGAATCCAAGGCTGCCATTGTTTCTCACTGGATAACTGGATTAATCTTTGCGCTCTTTTTGACCCCCTTCTAATTTCTTATCCACACTGTAGCCAGGCTGGTATTTTTGAATTTCAAATCTCATCATATAATTACTCTTCTAAAAATATTTAATAATTTCTCATGTTCATTGGATAAATTAAGGTTGTAATTTCTGGACCCTAACTACAACTGCAGCCCCATTTCACATCAGGCTTCTCGTCATTTGGCCACACAGATCTTTTGCCATTACCTTGTTCCAATCATGCGCCTTTTGGCCATAGGACCTATTCCTCTGCCTGCACCCCCCTTCCCTATGTTCTCAGAGCATTATTCTCCTTCAGAGAATTTACCTTAATTATTCATTACCTTTGTTCATATGATCCTTTGATTATTATCTGTGTCCTCCACTGGAATATAAGCACTCAGAAGTCCAAAAGGGCTTGTGTCTTTATTCCCCTCCTATTGTATCTCTGCTCTAACAGAGAAGGACAAATAAGTGTATGGTTTCAATCAGTGCTCACATCAACTCTCCCTTGTAGCTACTTTCATTCCACAGTTTCCATGTGCAGCCAGAGAGGTTCAGCTGGTTTACTGACATACCCAAGATTGGAAAACTGGTAGCTGGAAGAACTTGGAACTGAAATCAGATCATGCTGTTTTTACTCTTCCATACTTTATTTTAGACCTCCCTGTTTCTTAAGCTTGGGGAAAAAGAACCACATGACTATGCCCATCTCCTCTTCTTTTGTTAGTGATTATACTGGACATCTAGGCTCTCAGGGACTGTACTTATTTATGCACATGCATTTTTTGATTTTCATTTGTTTATTAATTAACTTTTTTTGGGAGAACAGTTTTATTTATTTGTTTATTTGAAGTATAACTGTTCAGGTTTGTTACAGCAAAGTGATTCAGTTATATATATATATATATATATATATATATATATATATATATTCTCTATATATTTATATATGTATACTTTTTCAGATTCTTTTCCATTTTATGTTATTACAAGATATTTAATGTAATTCCCTGTGCTATTCAGTAGGTCCTTTTAAAATCTATTTTATATACAGTAGTGTGTATCAGTTAACTCCAAACTCCTAATTTATCCCTCCCTCACCCACCTCTTTCCCCTTTGGTAACCATAAGTTTGTTTTCTATGAACATGCATTTTTTTTGTTTTGTTTTGGAAGAATAAACTGACAAATTTTTAATGAAATGTGATTAAGAGAAAATCACCTCTGATGGTCCCATAACCAGGACCTCTGGATATTTTTGATTAAGTGGAAGAAAAATATAGACTCATAAAACTGAGCAAAAAATCTTTATTAATGAATAGAAAGATTATTCCAGATATTCTTCAAGAAAAACAAATCCATTGAAGTGAAAAGCAGGATGGTTTAACTCAAGTACATAAATAAATACATTAACAAAATTTTACCATCTCTAATAGCAATAATCAGAATGATTTGTCTGGTTATACATTTTTTATTAAGTTGGACCACATAAAATTGATGATGTTTGACTCTTTTTGACCACAAAACAGCATTTTCTTATGGTTCAATTCCCTCATAAAGAGATATTCCCCTATTTCTTCTCTGAGATCCAGGAAAATTTTACTTAACAACCCATTAAAAAGAGGCCAACTTTGATTGACTTTGCTGACTAGAATGTTGATTCTTTTTTCCTTCCACATTACCATATATGCACCTATTTTCCATCTGGATGCTGTGGACTAGTTAGAGGGAATTGCTATTTGACCAAGGGTAATGGGGCCCCATGAATAATGGAGGAGCTCATGAAACTCCAAAGATCTACTGTACTTATAATTTCCTTTTAGAGAAAATGACCTGAAGCAGTATCTTCCTGCAAATTTTGATATGACCCATGGCATACTCATGCTGAATGAAAACAATGAGTGTGGTGGATTAGACTGGGGACCAGGAGGTAAAGTCTGTTAGAGAGAAGGAGATGAGAAATCATGTTGACCAGGAGAGATGTTTTCAGTTACTGAATTTCCAGTTCCTAATCTCTTTCTAAGAGGCCCTGCTATACTTTATATCTTACCTATGAATATCCATGAAAATTTCCTTTTGTAGCCTTCTAATAAAACTCCTTTTATTTGCCCTTGTTGAAGAAAATGCTTTCCCTCACCAAACAGTCACTGACCAAGACAAGAATTAAATGGGATGACATATGTGAGGTTTTTTTCCTTTTCTTTGATAAACTATAAAGATAAATATGAAGACCAACTATTGAAAAAAATGAATTATTCTTCCTCTTGGGAAACTTAGGTTTCAGAACGGAAATTTATTTCATGTTGCCCAAATAGATTGTGAAGAAACAGTAGCCAAGCCAAGGAAGATGTTGCTTCAATGAGGTATGAAATGCATGTTATTAGATGGGGTTTTATCTTAGACATTCAGCCTAAGTGTACAAGCAAGCATCATTTATTTCCAATCCAGAGGATTTTAGAAATCATTCAGTTGGATTTTCCCTCTTTCCTTCAGAAGAGATTAGTCTGAGCTCTTGCAGTTTATGGACAACCAAAGAGATCACCTCTGACCATACTTCAAGATTTAGTGATACAGCAATAATATCAATTGGGCTAGTCCTTAGGTCTCATTCCTTATGAGAAAGTTTCATCCCTGTAGCTGTATGAACAAGTGTTTTTAGAAAAATTGTTTTCTACAGCATAGAGAAACACACTGGAGAATATTATAAATGTATTTCATTTATTTCACAAACCTTTTAATTAGCCTTCAGAGGGGGTTATTCAAACAAAGATCGAGCTGAACTCAAAGGTTAAAGATCTGAAATCAGAAGACTCATCTTTCTTTTCAGTACATATATGTGTATGTATAACTAAGTCACTTTGCTGTACACCTGAAACTGACACAACATTGTAAATCAACTATACTCCAAAATAAAATAAAAATTTTAAAAATTAAAAAAAGAAGAATCATCTGTATTTTCTTTATTGCAGAACATGAGTTCTTCATAGCTCTCTAATATCTGGCCTTATCTATGGATAAGACGATCTGGGGTTGACCTACAGTTCCTTTTGAAATGTTTTTTCAGTAATTTAGAACAGATATCTTCATCTATTTTATGTTTTATCCCTGGTACCAGATATCAGTAAGATATAGGGTGATTTTGGAACTTTCCCAAGGGTAAATGATGAGTGTAGAGTTCACATCAAGAGCTTTTTTTTTTTTTTTTTATAAATTTACTTATTTATTTTATTTTATTTAATTTTGGCTGCTTTGGGGTCTCTGTCGCTGTGCGCGGGCCCTCTCTAGTTGCGGCGAGCGGGGACTACTCCTTCGCTGTGGTGCACAGGCTTCCCATTGCGGTGGCCTCTCCCGTTGCGGAGCACAGGCTGTAGGCATGCGGGCTTCAGCAGTTTTGGCACACGGGCTCAGTAGTTGTGGTTCACGGGACTAGTCGCTCCGCAGCATGTGGGATCCTCCCGGACCAGGGCTTGAACCCGTGTCCCCTGCATTGGCAGGCGGATTCTTAACCACTGCACCACCAGGCAAGCCCCACATCAAGAGCTTTTAAGAAGATAACATTTCTGGTTTAGAGCCCCAAAGACAATATCTCTGAACTGGGAGTAAAGATTGGATATGAGGAATTATGTTTCTTATTTCTGACAAGCAATATGTTGCATACAATGGGATGTAGATTTTATGGTGATTAGAGAGGGACTGAGCTTGGAGGGAACTTTTTATTATGAGATAAAAGTGCAGACCTTTATGAAAGTGTTTTCCTTAAAGCCGAGCTTGAGACTTTGTATAGCCTTTCATCAATGCCTGCAATCATTCAGGCATTCTAGGATCAGTAAAAGTGTGTCAATATTCTGAAGGCTCCACTAGTTCTCTGTCTGCTTGCCATTGCTTCAGGAGTTCACTGACCACTGCTGTCAACAAGGGGGCATCCATAGCAAATGTTTATATCCTTTAAATATCTACTATGTACCAGTTACCAGTTGGGCAAAATGGGCAAAATGATGTCACTCTATCATATTTAAGGCATTGTGTCAAAGCCTATGTACTATTTCAGTTTAATCTTAAAAGAAACCCTAAAAAGAAGATATTATTGAAATATATTTTACAGATACAGAGGCTGGAGTTTAGAGAGGTAAGCCTGCCTGCTCCCTTCTACATATATACACATAACTATTAAGTGGAAGTTTCAGGATTCAAATCCAAGTTTATTTTATTCTTAATCTGGTGCTCTAAACTAATATACCTACTGCTTCCAAATACCTTTTTTTATTTATTTTTTTGCCTTCAAGGTGAAACCATGGATAATCATTAATTAAATCCATTTCTCCTGTAATCTGCCTTTACTAGTCAAGGTCATTTTAATTGCTGCCACAAAAGACTTGCATGTCCTCCACGTTGCACATAGCCTAAACAATAAGATGTTTGCTTAAACCATAAATAGTTTTCAAGAGACAGTTCTGTCTAGTTCGAGCTGAGCTGTTTAAGACTGCATGGGACCAGTGACCCTTCAACTGGGCATGTGCAAGTGTCTGCTTGGTGACCTTTTGAATGTGCAGAGGCCTGTAGCCTAGTTATACCTGCACAGGATGATCACTATGGCACCTTTTTCCAATCACCTGTATCTACGTTCCCCATGCTCCCCACCCTGCTTCTTTACTCTTTAAGCCATAAATACCACAAGTCCTTGCCTTCAGGGAAGTGGATTTGAGGTTTTTCTCCTGTCTCCATGCTTGGCTACTTTTCAAATAAACCCTCTCTTTACTGAAGATTTCTGTGTCTCAGCATTTTGGCTTGAAGTGCATCAGGCAAAAAGAACCGTGTTTGGTAACAGAGGGACTGAAATTCGAATAATAGTAGTAAACCTGTTAGTAATCAATCAAGCAAATTATGATGGAGGAAAGCACAGACACTAAGAAAATATGGGGGAGACAAACAAACTTGATTGATGCAATAAGACATGGTACCCTGGAGAAAGTGATCATGCTGATAAGTAAGAATCAGTCAATAGTGATGGAAGAAAACCATATTTCAGACATTGGGAAGGGCATGTGCACATATTGGAAATGACATCTTATTTTTCTGCAGTTGACACCCAGACATATTTTGCTATTAAAAAGTAATTTATGCAAGAAGAGATGAGTCCCCAAATATGATATTTATGCTGTGGATGAAGAGGAAGAGAAGATTTGAGAGATGTTGAGAATAGGATTTACTAAATTTGGTGATTGGATTGAATGTAAAGAGGAGATGAAAAAGAAGAAGACCTCAAAGATGATTGCTAGTTTTCTGTATTGGCTGACTGTTTTATCAAAGGAGTGGCTACATAAGAGGAATAGGTTATTAGGAAAATGATGGGGTACTTCTACAGGACACACAGAGTGGGAGGTTTAGAGTTGTACCAATGGATCTGGAGCTCAGCAGAGAGGTCCAAGCTAAAGATATGCTTCTAGAACTCATCAGCATAAAGGACTTGGTAATTCAAGTCCTTAGAGGGAATGAGATGTTTTAGGGATAGTGTGAAGAAAGAGAAAGAAGAGGATGAGTAGAGGAAGCTCCAACATTTAAAGGATGAGCAGAGGAAGAGGAGCCTGTGAAAAACGAAGAGAAGGAAAAACCAGGTAGGTGGAAAATAATCCAGGGTTGACTATAGTCAATAGAGCAAAGGGAGGTGAGAACTTCCAAAAAGAGTATGTATGGAACTGCTTCAAATTCTACAGAGAAGTGGGAAAAGATTGAAAAGCATCCTTTGAATTTAGCAATAGGGGGAAGATTGAGATAACATTCTCTTTAGTTTAATGACAAATTTTGATGCTCACTTTCTTCACTGAGATAGAGCTTTGTATGATTAGAGATGGCTGGGGAGGGAGGTGTCAACTTAGGGTTTGCACACTGCTCCAATATCCATAAAGAGGTAGCATGGTAGAAAAAAATTTCTTCTGGCTCCTTGAAGTAAGATTACTGAAATCAGCCTCACATAATTTCTCTATGTGTGCACCCCACTAATAGAGATCAAGGGACTTCTCCTTAGAAGGAGACTGCTGCAAGAATAAGGATTTATTCTTCTCCACCTTCAGAGCCTCTCTGAGTATAATCTATGCAGCAAACATTGGATGAAGAGTCTGTATTTTCAGTATCAGAAGTTGTGGGTGTCCAAATTATGTGTTTGTAGATTAGTTTTAAGAATATAACTTCTACTAATCACACTGAATGAGAATTGTGCTTTTACACATTGTGACACCAGGCAATTAATCAGAAATAAGAATTTTCAAGGTTAAGCTTGAAGTCAGGTAAGCTTGTGTGTAGATAATGCCTCGTACTTTCTGGGTGATCTTAGGCAGTTACTTAACTTCTTTTAGTTCCAATTTCCTCCTAGGTGAAACAGGAATGATGACAAGGTTTTTATAAGTATTTAAGGAGATAATGTAGAGCTCTTTGCACATAACCACTGCTCAGTAAATGTTAACCACTATTATTTCTACTTTACTCTCTAAAGTTAATTTTTCTTCTCTGTGTTGGAACCCATCCTTGAATGGAGATTTTCATGCATTGCTCCCATACCTCACCATAACCCACTCTCCTTAGGGTACTCAATCTCTCTTTTTGTTTCTTTCTTTTTAAAAATCTTTCTTGCTATTAGTCATGCCTAGTGGTCAATTACTTTAAACAAATTAATGCTTTTCTTTGGAACCTGATGCCTATTGAGTGAACTTTGAATTTATTTTCTTCCTTTTTATGACCAACTCTTTCAAGAAATAGTCTACACTCACTCTCATTTTTCCATTATCTGTTTTGTTCATAAACTTTGACATGGAATCTTAGCCTCCTGAAACTGCTTATGGGAATGTCATTGGTGACATATTTCTAGTGAAAATCAATGGCCTTTTAAAATTCTCAACCTCTTGGGCTATTCAGCTGCATGTGATTCTATTGAGAACTGCCTTCTTGAAAAACTCTCTTACCCTTTTCTGTGTCACTACAACATCCCCAATTTTTTCCCCACTGGCACTTCTTTTCCCCCTACATCCCAGTCAGTGGAGTTTCTCAAGGATTAGTCTTTAACTTTCTTTTTTCTTTTATACACTAATTTCTTCAGAGTTTTATTTACTTACAGTTTTCATCATAACTTTGATGACGAAAAGTATCACATCTTCATGTGTTCTGAGTTTTTAACTTGTACTCAACCTTCATATTTCTGAATACCTTGAACCCCTGCTATCTTCTCATTTTTCAGCTTTTACTTTCATCTCTTTCTTGGGTTTTACTACTTTCTAGCCAATAAGGACAACTCCCTTTTCTATATTTCTTTTGTACTGTAACATTCAGGTTAGAATCTGCTTTGAACTCTGTGAAAACACTGTTCTCGAGCAGCTTATTTGCACTTTGAGGACAGCACTCAAATTAATATTTCTTCTGTGAAACTTAAATACTCGATAATTAATTACTATGTCCATCAAAAAAAAATGTCAATGCTGTAGATGAAAAACAAAACATAGGTAAACATTGGAGAAGAAATAGTTTTACACCCTAGAGTGGTGTAATACTTATTTGGGAACTTGTGTTTATTGTCAAGCTAAGTTTATTTAATAATATTAAGAGACATAATAGGAATATGAGATTTAAATGTATTAAATATTGGGGGTCATATAAAACAAATATACTACACAAATTTTTTTTCCTCTTTTTTGTTAATTATTTGGCTTTGGAACATAATCCATTTAATATGTTTCTCCATAACCCTGGTTAAGAAATGAATACAATTTTTTTTCTGGAATATTAAAATTGGATATTTAGCAAACATTTTATGATTCATAATTTGGAGAAGGCAATTAATGTTGAATATAATTACTCTCATTAAAATCTGATTTGTGCAGTTAATTAGAAAAAATCCATGGGTAGCAAATTCTATGTAGAAGAAATACTTTATTTTGTATGGTGCTGAGGAAGCTTTCCTAAACTTTCAGGTTATTTTCTTTGAAAAAATTCAAACTAAATCTCAAATAAATTGTAAATTCAGTAAGAAAAAAAAAATATATAAATGCAATAAGCTCCTTGATACAAATCCACACAAAAAGGGAACAATTTTTCACTGAGTTGAAAGAAAGAACTATTTCTCTTATTCCTACCTAGTATACCTAGATTAGTCTCAGAAAGTACATAGACTTGTTTGTGTGTTGTCTGGTTGAGAAATGACTAAGATTCTATTCTGGACGAGGTCACTTGGAAAGCTTCTGGTGGTGATCAAACAATAATTATGATACTATTTGGGGCTATATGTCAGAATATTGAAAGCTCAGTTTGAAGTCTTTTCAGCAGCTGAGTCACTGTAGTGCCCTTGCAAATGACTTTTATTTTTGCACCTCAATTTTTTCTATCACAATCCAAAGGGGAATTTCAATCCAAAAATACAATGAATTGCTTAATAATGAGAAAAATTTGAAATCAGAAAAAGGGAAAAGTAAAAAAGCTAATAAAGTCTTACAGGAATTTTGCCAGCTGAGAGGTAAGGGCCAAATGTGGGTGAATTACAACTGAGACAGTTTGATAGCACCAGTATTTTATTTTAGTCTATCTGAAGGAAATACGTCTCCAAGATGCCATATTTTCAGCCCCAGATATCAGCTTTATTTGATATATTGCTATTGTGATTTTATTCATTCACTCTTTTATTCTATCAAACAGATATGTGTTAAATACCAACTATAAAAAAGTACTAATACATATACATATATCCACTCTTTTTTAGATTCTTTTCCCATATAGCCCATTGCAGAGTACTGAGTAGAGTTCCCTGTGCTATACAGTAGGTCCTTATTAATTATCTGTTTTATATATAGTAGTGTGTATATGTCAATCCCAATATGTATATATATAACAGATTCACATTGATGTACACCTGAAACGAATACAACATTGTAAATCATCTATACTCTAATTAAAAAAAGAATGTTTTGGGAAGACTACAGAAGAGCCAGTTTTAATGTGGATGTTGAAAAAGGAATAAATAAGCAACATTTAAAAATTTTTAAAAAAATTATTAATGATGGGTGCCACCAGCAAAGTGTGTGATGAAGTTACAGCCCTTACCCATAAGCAGTTCTTCTCATTCATACTCACCCAGGCCTTATTCCAAGATGGGAGCCATTTGTAGGTTTTATATGCTGGAGATTATGGGAACCATGGAGGCTACAGTATTGGGAAAATGTGTTCCTGGCTTTTTGAACCCCTCATATTTAATTTGTTGTCCCTACCCTGCTGAAAACAGCAAGGAATTAAAGATTAAGAAGTAGACCTTGGAAAATCAGAAACCTATATTAAATGGCTCAGTTCCCCTCGAGAAGGGGACGATGACCACTGTGAGTTCCAGCTGTGTGGGTGTGGAGTCTGTTGTTAAGACTACACTTAATGATTTGTGATACATGTTTAAGTGGTAGCTGAGATTTTTACAGATCTTTTCAAGAAGAAATTTTTACAGATCTTTTCAAGAAGAGATTTTTATTCCAGGTGTACTTTTCTTCATATCCTGTCTCCTTTCTTTCTCCCTCCTTTTTACTGTTACACTCTGCATAACTTCAAAGATATAATCCTTTTCCTTATATAAAAATTTTAGAAGTTTATAAATAAATATACCCACAAAAACAACAGGATGGACCCTCCTTTTTACAGTTAGGTTTATGAAAATATAGAGGAAAATAACTTAGTTGGAACTAGATTGATTCTATTATGCTAGGGATAGAAAAGGCAGAGAGAAGTGAATTTGCACAGTGTTTTCATATGACACATAAAGTTCAAGTTACTCCCATAGGGACTTGTCAGTCCTGAAGGATATTTTTTACATAGGGTGGAAATTTACTACTGTATTACTGATAACCTCCTACGGTTTGTCCCAGGCCATATCTACTCTTCTAGGCATCTCTGACCCAGTATAAGTTACAATCAGAGGGGAATTTCCTTATTTGATGTCTTGTCACTTCAGTGACTTTATAAGTAGAAATGAAAGAACCCAGAAAAGTTTTGAAAAAAATTTTAGTTCTTCCTGGCAATTACATATTCTTTTTTCTGTATGTCATTTGTACATGATAAACTCTTATTACCTTAGGAACAAATATGAAACAGTTCTCTGGAAAAAGGAATTTGATTTTGGGTCAACATCTTGGAGAATACTTTTTTTTTCCTCTGGTAGCTCCATGATAAAATGTATGTTCAATATAACTGAGGAGAAAGGCTACAAATATTGCTTCTGATTCATGTGTGTCCCTCTGTATAAGTACAATGAAGGTAAAATTTGAGTAATTAAGAGTATAACACTTTAATACTTAAACAAATTTTATACTATGGACAAACATCTAGAAATTTACTTCAAATTTCCACTGATTTTCCTATATAGAAACAGGTACTGTCATATTCCTTTTCTGAAAAGTAAAAAAGGGAGCGACCATGAACAAATGTTTCATGGGTCATTGATTATAAGACTCAAGAAGATTGTGTGTGTGTGGGTGTAGGTATGTAAGAAAGAACAAAAGAAAGAGAGGGACAGAGAGAAAGAGACAGAGACAGACAGGGAGACAGAAAAAGAGGCGTTTGAAGGAGGAGAAAGAAGAGTGGTAAATAAAAAGTACACATCTATACTTAAAGTATAGACTTTGGTCTAAAATAATGCAAAGTAGAAAAACATGGCTATAAGGGAATACTAGGGAGAAAGAGATTGGTTAGATAGGATATTGTCCTTAGTAATTTTTTTTTAAATTTCTTTTGGCTGCATTGGGTCTTCATTGCTGTGTGTGGGCTTTCTCTTGTTGCAGTGGGTGGGGGCTAATCTTCATTGCGGTGCACAGGCATCTCATTGTGGCAGCTTCTCTTATTGCAGAGCATGGGCTCTAGGTGCACGGGCTTAAGTAGTTGTGGCTTGTGGGCTCGGTAGTTGTGGCTCACGGGCTCTAGAGTGCAGGGTCAATAGTTGTTGCACACAGGCTTAGTTGCTCTGTGGCATGTGTGATCTTCCTGGACCAGGGCTCAAACCCATGTCCCCTGCATTGGCAGGTGGATTCTTAACCACTGCACCACCAGGGAAGCCCTGTCCATAGTAATTTAAAAATTCTATAGTTATGCCTTTATTTCCTAAGGTACATGAATAGGTTCTGGTCCAAAATTTTACCTCAATTTATAATTTGGATGTGATTTTTCTGTTTTCCTTCATATAACTGTCAAGATGATCATACTGTTGATAAGAAGGATTAGGTAAAATTAATATAATTATTTGTATTATATTATTATAATTATTAGGGCAATGAATTAGACCAGAATCATCCTTTAAAAAGTTTTAAAGTACTGTAAATTAAATCTATTCAAGCATTTTGCCATAAAAGAATGAAAAACAGAGACCAGAGACCTTTAAGATGGCAGAGGAGTAAGACATGGAGATCACCTTCCTCCCCACAAATACATCAGAAATACATCTACATGTGGAACAACTCCTACAGAATACCTACTGAATGCTGGCAAAAGACCTCAGACTTCCAAAAAGGCAAGAAACTCCCCACGTACCTGGGTAGGGCAAAAGAAAAAAGAATAAACAGACAAAAGAATAAGGACGGGACCTGCACCTTGGGGAGGGAGCTGTGAATGAGGAAAGGTTTCCACACACTAGGAAGCCCCTTCGCGGGTGGAGATGGGAGGTGGGCGGGGGAGGAGAAGCTTCGGAGCCACAGAGGAGAATGCAGCAACAGGGGTGCAGAGGGCAAAGCAGAGAGATTCCTGCACAGAGGATCGGTGCTGACCAGCACTCACCAGCATGAGAGGCTTGTCTGCTCACCCACCGGGGCAGGTGGGAGCTGGGAGCTGAGACTCGGGCTTCGGAGATCAGATCCCAGGGAGAGGACAGGGGTTAGCTGTGTGAATACAGCCCAAAGGGGGCTAGTGCACTACAACTAGCCGGGAGAGAGTCCGGGAAAAAGTCTGGAACTGCCTGAGAGGCAAGAGACCATCGTTTCAGGGTGCGTGAGGAGAGGGGATTCAGAGCACCGCCTAAACGAGCTCCAGAAACTGGCACAAGCCACGGCTATCAGCGCAGACACCAGAGATGGGCATGAAATGCTAAAGCTGTTGCTGCAGCCACCAAGAAGCCTGTGTGCAAGCACAGGTCACTATCCACACTTCCCCTACTGGGAGGCTGTGCAGCCTGCCACTGCCAGGGTCCTGTGATCCAGGGACAACTTTCCCGGGAGAACACACGGCGCACCTGAGGCTGTTGCAATGTCACACTGGCCTCTGCCTCTGCAGGCTCGCCCCACATTCCATACTCCTCCCTCCACCCGGCCTGAGTGAGCCAGAGCCCCCTAATCAGCTGCTCCTTTACCCTGCATCTGTAGAATACCTGAATAGACAACAAATCATCCCAAAATTGAGGCGTTGGACTTTGGGAGTAACTGTAGACTTGGGGTTTGCTTTCTGCACCTAATTTCTTTCTGGTTTTATGTTTATCTTAGCTTAGTATTTAGAGTTTATTATCACTGGTAGATTTGTTTATTGATTTGGTTGCTCTCTTCCTTTTATTTAAATAAATAAGTATATATATTTTTTCCTTTTTCTCTTTTTGTGAGTTTGTATGTATATGCTTCTTTGTGTGATTTTGTCTGTATAGCTTTGCTTTTACCATTTGTCCCAGGGTTCTTTCTGTCCGTTTTTTTTTTTTTTTAAGTATAGGTTTTAGTGCTTGTTATCATTGGTGGATATATTTTTTGGTTTGGTTGCTCTCTTCTTTCTTTCCTTCTTTCTTTCTTTCTTTCTTATTACTCAAAATTTTTTTATTTTTAATATTTTTTAATATTTTGTTTTAATAACTTTATTTCTTCTTTCTTCCTTCTTTCTTTCTTTCTTTCTTTTCTTTATTTCCTTCCTTCCATCCTTCCTTCCTTCCTTCCTTCCTTTCTTTCTTTCTCTCTTTCTCTCTTTCTCTCTTTCTCTTTCTCTCTCTCTCTTTCTTTCTCTTTCTTTCTTTCTTTCTTTCTTTCTTCTTTCTTTCTTTCTTTCTTCTTTCTTTCTTTCTTTCTTTCTTTCTTTCTTTCTTTCTTTCTCTCTTTCTTTCTTTCTTTCTTCTTTCTTTCTTTCTTTCTCCTTTTCCTTCTGAGCCTTGAGGCTGACAGGATCTTGGTGCTCCAGGCATGTGTCAGGCCTGTGCCTCAGAGGGGGGAGAACCAAGTTCAGGACATTGGTCCATGAGAGACCTCCTGGATCCACATAATATCAAACAGCGAAGGCTCTCCCAGAGACCTCCATCTCAACGCTAAGACCCAGCTCCACTCAATGACCAGCAAGTTACAGTGCTCGACACCCTATGCCAAACAAATAGCAAGACAGGAACACAACCCCACCCATTAGCAGAGAGGCTTCCTAAAATCATAATAAAGTCACAGACACCCCAAAACACACCACCAGACCCAGTCTGGCCCACCAGAAAGACAAGATCCAGACTCATCCACCAGAACACAGGCACCAGTCCCATCCACTAGGAAGCCTACACAACCCACTGAACCAACTTTAGCTACTGGGGGAAGACACCAAAAACAATGGGAACTACGAACCTGCAGCCTGTGAAATGGAGACCCCAAACACGGTAAGTTAAGCAAAATGAGAAGACAGAGAAAAGCACAGCAGATGAAGGAGCAAGATAAAAACTCACCAGACCAAACAAATGAAGAAGAAATAGGCAGTCTACCTGAAAAATAATTCAGAATAATGATAGTAAAGATGATCCAAAATCTTGCAAATAAAATAGAGAAAATACATGAAGTGTTGAACAAGAACTTAGAAGAACTAAAGAGCAAACAAACAATGATGAACAACACAATAAATGAATTTAAAAATTCTCTAGAAGGAATCAATAGCAGAATAACTGAGGCAGAAGAACGGATAAGTGACCTAAAAGATAAAATAGTGGAAATAACTACCATAGAGCAGAATAAAGAAAAAAGAATGAAAAGAATTGAGGACAGTCTCAGAGACCTCTGGGACGTTAAATGCACCAACATTCGAATTATAGGTGTCCCAGAAGAAGAAGAGAAAAATAAAGGGAATGAGAAAATATTTGAAGAGATTGTAGTTGAATACTTCCTTAATATGGGAAAGGAAATAGTCAATCAAGTCCAGGAAGTGCAGAGAGTACCATACAGGATAAATCCAAGGGGAAACACACCAAGACACATACTAATCAAACTATCAAAACTTAAATACAAAAAAAAAAAAAAAGCAGCAAGGGAAAAACAACAAATAACATACAAGGGAATCCCCAGAAGGTTGACAGCTGATCTTTCAGCAGAAAATCTGCATGCCAGAAGGGAATGGCAGGACATATTTAAAGTGATGAAAGAGAAAAACCTACAACCAAGGTTTCTCTGCTCAGCAAGGATCTCATTCAGATTCAACGGAGAAATTAAAACCTTTACAGACAAGCAAAAGCTAAGAGATTTCAGTGTGACAAACCAGCTTTACAACAAATGCTAAAGGAACTTCCCTAGGCAGGAAACACAAGAGAAGGAAAACAACTACAATAACAAACCCAAAAGAATTAAGAAAATGGTAAGAGGAACATACATATTGACCGGTACCTTAAATGTAAATGGATTAACTACTCCCACCAAAAGACATAGACTGGCAGAAAGGATACAAAAACAAGATCTGTATATATGTTGTGTACAAGAGACCCACTTCAGACCGAGGGACACATACAGACTGAAAGTGAGGGGATGGAAAAAGATATTCCATGTAAGTGGAAATCAAAGAAAGCTGGAGTAGCAATTCTCATATCAGACAAAATAGACTTTAAAATAAACACTGTTACAAGAGACAAAGAAGGACACTACATAATGATCAAGGGATCAGTCCAAAAGAAGACATAACAGTTGTACATATTTATGCACTCAACGTAGGAACACTTCAATACATAAGGCAAATGTTAGCCATAAAAGGGGAAATCAACAGTAACACAATCATAAGAGGAGACTTTAACACCCCACTTCCACCAATTGATAGATCATCCGAAATGAAAATAAATAAGGAAACACAAGCTTTAAATGATACATTAAACAAGATGGACTTAATTGATATTTATAGGACATTCCATCCAAAAACAACAGAATACACTTTCTTCTCAAGTGCTCATGGAATATTCTCCAGGATAGATCATATCTTGGGTCACAAATCAACCTTTGGTAAATTTAAGAAAATTGAATTTGTATCAAGTATCTTTTCTGACCACAATGCTATGAGAGTAGATATCAATTACAGGAAAAAAATCTGTAAAAAATACAAACACATGGAGGCTAAGCAGTAGACTACTTAATAACCAAGAGATCACTGAAGAAATCAAAGAGAAAATTAAAAAAAATACTTAGAAACAAATGACAATGAAAACACGACAACCCAATACCTATGGGATGCATCAAAAGCAGTCCTAAGAGGCAAGTTTATAGCAGTACAATCCTACCTCAAGAAACAAGAAACGTCTCAAATAAACAATCAAAACTTACATCTAAAGCAATTAGAGAAAGAAGACAAAAATCCCCCAAAGTTAGCAGAAGGAAAGAAATCATAAATATAAGATCAGAAATAAATGAAAAAGAAAGGAAGGACATTATAGCTAAGATCAATAAAACTAAAAGCTGGTTCTTTGAGAAGATAAACAAAACTGATAAACGGCTAGCCAGACCCATCAAGAAAAGAGGAGAAAACTCAAATCAGAGGAAGTAGAAATGAAAAAGGAGATGTAACAACTGACACTGCAGAAATACAAAGGATCATGAGAGATTACTACAAGCAACTCTATGCCAATAAAATGGACAACCTGGAAGAACTGGAGAAATTATTAGAAATGCACAGTGTTTAGAGATTGAACCAGGCAGAAATAGAAAATATGAACAGACCAATTACAAGCACTGATATTGAAACTGTGATTAAAAATCTTCCAACAAACAAAAGCCCAGGACCAGATGGCTTCACAGGCAAATTCTATCAAACATTTAGAGAAGAGTTCACACCTACCCTTCTCAAAGTCTTCCATAATATAGCCGAGGGAGGAACACTCCCCAACTCATTCTACAAGGCCACCATCACCCTGATACCAAAACCAGACAAAGATGTCACAAAGAAAGAAAACTACAGGCCAATATCACTGATGAACATAGATGCAAAAATCCTCAACAAAATACTAGCAAACAGAATCCAACAGCACGTTAAAAGGATCATACAACATGGTCAAGTGGGGTTTATCCTGGGAATGCAAGGATTCTTCAATATATGTCAATCAATCAATGTGATAAACCATATTAACAAATTGAAGGATAAAAACCATATGATCATCTCAATAGGTGCAGAAAAAGCTTTTCACAAAATTCAACACCCATTTATGATAAATACCCTCTGGAAAGTAGGCATACAGGGAACTTACCTCAAAATAATAAAGGCCATATATGACAACGTCACAGCCAACATTCTTTTCAAAGGTGAAAAACTGAAACCATTTTCTCTAAGATCAGGAACAAGACAAGGTTCCCCACTCTCACCACTATTATTCAACATAGTTTTGGAAGTTTTAGCCACAGCAATCAGAAAAGAAAAAGAAATAAAAGGAATCCAAATTGGAAAAGAAGCAGTAAAGCTGTCACTGTTTGCAGATGACATGATACTCTACATAGAGAATACTAAAGATGCTACCAGAAAACTACTAGGGCTAATCAATGAATTTGGTAAAGTGGCAGGATACAAAATTAATGCACAGAAATCTCTTGCATTCCTGTCCACTAGTGATGAAAAATGTGAAAGAGAAATTAAGGAAACACTCCCATTTACCATTGCAACAAAAAGAATAAAATACCTAGGAATAAACCTACCTAAGGAGACAAAAGACCTGTATGCAGAATACTATAAGACACTGATGAAAGAAATTAAAGATGATACAAACAGATGGAGAGATATACCATGTTCTTGGATTGGAAGAATCAACATTGTGAAAATGACTATACTACCCAAAGCAATCTATAGATTCAATGCAATCCCTATCAATCTACCAATGGCACTTATCACAGAAGTAGAACAAAAAATTTCACAATTTGTATGGAAAAACAAAAGACTCTGAATAGCCAAAGCAATCTTCAGAAAGAAAAACTGAGCTGGAAGAATTAGGCTCCCAGACTTCAGACTCTACTACAAAGCTACAATAACCAAGACAGTATGGTACTGGCACAAAAACAGAAATGTAGATCCATGGAATAGGATAGAAAGCCCAGAGATAAACCCACACACATATGGTCACCTTATTTTTGATAAAGGATGCAAGTACATACAATGGAGAAAAGACAGCCTCTTCAATAAGCGGTGCAGGGAAAACTGGACAGCTACATGTAAAAGAATGAAATAGAACACTCTCTAACACCATACACAAAAATAAACTCAAAATGGATTAAAGACCTAAATGTATGGTCAGACCCTACAAAATCCTTAGAGGAAAACATAGGCAGAACACTCTGTGACATAAATCACAGCAAGATCCTTTTTCACCCACCTCTTATAGAAATGAAAATAAAACAAAAATAAACAAATGGGACCTAATGAAACTTAAAAGCTTTTGCACAGCAAAGGAAACCATAAACAAGACCAAAAGACAACCCTCAGAATGGGAGAAAATATTCGCAAATGAAGCAAATGACAAAGGATTAATATCCAAAATATATATGCAGCTCAATATCAAAAAAACAAACAACCCAATAGAAAAATGGGCAGAAGTCCTAAATAGAAATTTCTCCAAAGATATACAGATTGCCAACAAACACATGAAAGGGTGTTCAACATCACTAATCATTAGAGAAATGCAAGTCAAAACTACAATGAGGTATCACCTCACACCGGTCAGAATGGCCATCATCAAAAAATCTACAAACATTAAATGGTGGAGAGGGTGTGGAGAAAAAGGCAGCCTCTGGCACTGTTGGTAGGAATGTAAATTGTTACAGCCACTATGGAGAACAGTATGGAGGTTCCTTAGAAAACTAAAAATAGAACTGCCATAAGACCCAGCAATCCCACTACCTGGAATATACCCTGAGAAAACCATAATTCAAAAAGAGTCATGTACAACAATGTTCATTGCAGCTCTATTTACAATAGCCAGGACATGGAAGCAACCTAAGTGTCCATCAACAGATGAATGGATAAAGAAAATGTGGCACATATGTACAATGGAATATTACTCAGCCATAAAAAGAAACAAATTTATTTGTAGTGAGGTGGATGGACCTAGTCTGTCATACAGAGTGAAGTAAGTCAGAAAGAGAAAAGCAAATAATGTATGCTAACACATATATATGGAATCTAAAAAATATTAAAAAAAAAAGCTTATGAAGAACCTAGGGACAGGACAGGAATAAAGATGCAGATGTAGAGAATGGACTTGAAGACACAGGGAGGACAAAGGGTAAGCTGGGACAAAGTGAGAGAGTGGCATGGACATACATACACTATGAAATATAAAACAGATAGCTAGTGGGAAGCAGTTGCATTGCACAGGGAGATCAGCTCAGTGCTTTGTGACCACCTAGAGAGGTGGGATAAAGAGGGTGGGAGGGAGACACAAGAGGGAGAAGATATGGATATATATGTATATGTATAGCTGATTCACTTTATTATAAAGCAGAATCTAACACACCATTGTAAATCAATTATAATCCAATAAAGATGTTTAAAAAAAGAGTGTCTAAAGTGAGCCTGTAAAGAGACACATTCAAAATTTGAAAGCATTCTTTTCATATTGAAATATCTAGTAATATTTTTCATATAAGAAAATTAATTTCCTAGAATAAATCTTTTTCTAATTTTTTAAAGCTTACCTATTAGGGCATGAAACTGACCCAATTTCTGATACATAGCTCTGTAACGTATTAATAAACTCATTCAGGACTCTTCTTCTCTGCTTGTTCAAATCTTGAAATAAAAAATTTCTTTTATACCGACTGATTTCTGGTGGATCCCAGTATATTTATAGGCCTAGCATGAATTTTGAGGCTTTAAAATGCTTTCCAATATAATTTAGTATAAATAGGACGTTTGATTTTGAGTTCCTTGATATTTGGGATTAACATATAGAGCAATATTTGGCTCATAGTAGGTACTCAATAAGTGTTTGTGGAAAGAATGAAATTTTCAAATTAAATATTCTAGAGGGACTGGTTAGCTTTGATTTGCTCCATAAAAATAAGCTGCTTTCCTAAACTTATATACTACTTTGCAACTTTCTGCTATAAGTCATAACTAAACTCAGCCCTCTTCAGTATATAGATGTACCTGAACCAATTGACCACCAATTCTACAAAAAATGATTTAAAAACTGTCCAAGGATTATTCCTCTGGAAAAGTATATCAAATATTTGTTGGTATTCAAATTAAAATGTCATTCACACATAAAAGTTAAACTTTACCAAATTTTACAAAATTAAAAGTGAAAACAAAGCACCTAGTTTTATTACTGTTGTTGAGTTGGAAACCCAGACAAGCTACTGCACTGCTGACATTCTGGCCAAGGCCAGGTTCAATCAACAGCCAACACCATGAGCACTGCAGATAGAATGCTGATTAGGTGGGCATACCCACCTCCCACCCCAGAAAACATGTAGGCCCCAGAGGCCCCAGATACATATTAGAGAAGAGGTTCATACCTTGGAGAGGAGCAACTGGTCTCCCATATTTCCACTTATTTGTATATAGAGATGAAGCTTGAGATGAACCCTTAATATTTATAAATATCCAAATAATTCTAATAAACCACTTAAAATGTATACTTTCTAGATTATGAAAATAAATTTTCCTGGAACATTAATTACCTGTTGTTTCAGGGAATGTAAATAAGCAGATTCCTTGAGATACAGTATTAGACCTCCTGGGTTCCATGCTTGCCCTTCCTTGATGAGTTGGTGTCTGGTCTACTATGGAATACTCCTAAAACTCTTGTAGATTATATAATTTAAAGAGATTATAAATATCACTAATTCACTTATTCTTTAAATCATTCACCAGATATTGAGAGTCTTAATGGGTTTGTACTGAGGGTAGAGAAGTGAAAAAGACAGAAATAGCCTGTCTTCATGGGATGAGCATGAAAAAGTTCTTACACATAAAAAACTGTTATGAAGGCAAAGCCTAAGGCACTATCATTGGATATAAAAGTTGGAAGGAATAAATAAGGAAAACAGAAATGCACAGAATGTGGATTTTTCTCGTGGCCTTTTTAAAGCTCTTTCATGACACCCTTCAGGGGGATGTCACTGATCACAGTCCAACTCCCCAGCCTGGGCTAAAGGCTCCATCTCTGTCCTTGTTTAGTGTTTTGTGCCCATGTTTGTACTATTTCATTGCCTTCACAATGTTATTAGAAATGATCTCTTCATGTATTTTTATCATACAGTTCATGAGGGCAGTGACAGATATTATTCATCTTTCAATCCCAATCACTAACAATTTATTTATTTATTTTAATAATTTATGGAATACCTTTTATAGATACTGCACTAAGATTAGTATTATACACAGTCTCCATTGACATACCCAGATTGTGCACAACATCAGTGCACACACAAGTCTCATAAGGTAGTCTTCTGGATGGGTGCTGCTTACATGGTTTTGACTCATGTCAGTCACTAACAATTTAATTGAATAAGTAGACTGATTGATTTGCAGAAGGTTGAGTTTGGGGGAGGAGGCGTGATGAAGAGGAAAAGCTTCATTTTGGGGGGAACAGGAAGACTGAATTCTACTGTTAGGCTGCTATGAACAAGTTTGTTGTGGGAACTGAAAAGAAGAACATGACATGAACTTGGGTGTGTGCTTTGGGCACTGAGTTTTGGCAGATGCTTTTGGTACCCTGCATCTCTTCTTCTTAGCCCACCTCTGATTTCAGCCACAGCTTTGCTGGACAGTCCCTGGGAGTTCAGACTCATCTCCTGCTGGCAGATGTGTCCTGTTTTCCTGGGAATTGGCTCAGGAAAGTTCAGACTGGAAGTAGCAGGACTTTATGTCCCTGGGAGCAACTCTTAACCAAAGATTATGGGAAGCTGCTGGAGAAATGCTTCTGCCTCTTGGCCTTTAGGGGATGATTCTGAGACCTCAAAGAGGCCTTTGTTTCTCTTTTCAGTGGTCCTGGCAGAATCTAACCCTCCTTTATGATAATGAAGCCTTATATTCCCTTTTCTTTTTCTTTTCTCATTCTTTTGCTCCCTCATTCCTGCTTCCTGGGATCTCATTTCAAAGAAATACCCAAGTCCAAGTCCTCATCTTAGACTATTCTGTCAGGGAAACCCAAACCAAGACACCAGCCAAGTAGCAGAAGTCTTAGACTATTAGTAACCTAATGTGGCCAGTACTTTTCTGCTCCAGGTTTCCATATAACACCCAATATGATTTCCCTAACAGCCTGCATGCACTTCCTTATTTACGGGTAGGTCCAGCCAAGGACAACCTGACTGATATTTTTTGTCTTACAACATCTTTCCTCTATTTGCTATGTAATATTTATGTCATTTTGCTATTTGTCTCATTTGTTGACAGTGAACTCTGGCCAGTAAACACACACAAACCCATGTAGTTGCCTAAGGAACAAACTCACCCAGCTGTACTTGGAAGCCTTTATAATTTTCAATGGCAGGGACCATAAGCGACAAGATTTCAAGAATCCTCAAGAAGAAGAATGTGTGAGCTAAGTATTCCCAAGACCTTCAGCTGTCTGGAGTTCTCTGCTCTTTCAAATACAAATACAATAACTGAGACCCTCCTACACAAATGCAGTAAATGATATAATCAGTCTAATTCCCTTCCTTTTATTTCCCAGGTAAGAGAGTGAAGGAGAATGGGTACAAGATGCCCTTGGCTCATTTATTCTTCCATTTGCCATGCCTCCCAAGCTCCCAATATCCATTTCCTATCTAACTTTCTTCATCTCTGTATCTATCATCTTGCTGTACCTGTGTCCTGCCCACACTAGTTCATTCAAAGACAGGTGAACAAAACAGTCACCTGTCCTCTGTTCCTTTGAGTTTCACCAGCCCAGAGCTGCTATGGAGATTTTTATGTGAAGTCTTGGTGATAGTGGTGAGGAATTAAAGCACAAATCAGCAAAGAACCTAAATTCGCATAAGTGAATCACTTTGCCTCAAGTTCATCAGCCATTTCTCCTCTACGAGATTCTTACTTTTTGTCCTTTTTTTTGGCTCCTGGCCTGCTGATGTTTTTGTGGGTCTTCTCTCTCACTCTACAGTCTTTTTTCCCCTCCTCTTTACTCCAAGTCCCCAAATTCACCTCGACCTCATTTTAACGAAAAAAATTTAAAAAATGTTATTATTGCATGTGGAATTTACTGATAATTTGTTAAATGGAACAATTTAGCTCCCTCTTTGTCAACCTCCTCATTCCAGACTCTGCCCCAGACATCGTCTTTTAAAGTCCCACTAATATATCCCCTCAAACAAAATTCCAGTTTTCAATGCATATTTAGCAATCGAAGAATTGATAGAAACTGAAAACTCACAGCTTTTCTTGAACTGTTTAAAGATAAAATTCTTAGGTTGTCTCAAGGTCAAAGTGCTACTCATAGCTCCTTGACCAGGGGCTTTTGTTAAAGGAAGTAGGGCAAATGCAGACTTCTTTACCCATCCCCAGAATAGAAAATCCAAGGGTCAGATTTACCCCATCTGCCCCTCCCTCTTGACCTAATACAGCTCCTACTGCCAAATTTGGGGTGTGGTCCCCTTGACAGCCCTACTTTTTGTCCCTGGAGGGTTCTCAGGTACATATCATGGGAAAGGACTGGAACTGATAGTGAACTTGAAAATTATTAGGGTCAGAAAAGGAGTTTTTGAGTTATACAACATATATCTATCTATCTATCTATCTATCTTTGAATTGGGCCTGGGATGCTACATTGACTGCCCGCTGGTGCCGTATCATGAAGCCAATATGATCCTTCTAAAATTTAGCAAGCCAGACTCTAGCTTCCAGGGATAAGTGAGGTAGGAGAAGCAGGGAATTGATGGTGCTAACTTAAAGGAGTGTTATTCAGATCTTTAGATTCTTTCTCTGAATACATTTCCAGCCCCATTCTCTTTCTCCTTCCTTTCTAAGACTCCAACAACACATAAGTTAGAGATCTTGTTATGGTTCCACAGGTCCCTGAGGTTCTGCTCATTTTTCCCCTCAGTCTATCTGCTCTCTGTTTTCAGACTGGGAAATTTCTATTGTTCTATCTTCAAGTTCACTGATTCTTTCTTCTATCTTCTCTATTCTGCTGTTGAGACTATCCATTACTTTTTTGTTATTATATTTTTCAATTCTAAAAGGGAATCTTCTTTATATTTTTTATATCTTTGCTGAGACTTTCTATGCTTTTATTTGTTTCAAGTATGTTCATAATTGCTTGTTGAAGCAGTCCTATGATTCCTGCTTTCACATCATTGTCAGATATTTCTAACCTCTGTGTCTTCTTGGTGTTGATGTTTGTTTATTATCTTTTCTCATTCATGTTGAGATTTCTTTTTTTTTAGGTTAATGTTTATTTGTAAACAAACAATCTCCCCCAACCCCCAAAACCTCAAAAACTTTGATGAACTTTGCCTCTTTCGAGAGTGAATATTCTCTTTTGAGGTGATGGAAATTGCATGAGTAAAGGAAAATCTGACTGGCTTTGGTAATTAAAGAGTGTAAGAAAGTCAGGATTTCTTACAGCTATTTTAGTAGGCAGTGTGCTTCCACTTGGGGAATAATGACACAAGAAAATGTTGAGATTTTCTTGGTTCCTAGTAGGATGAGTGATTTTTGGTGAAAACCTGGATGTTTTGGGTATTCTGTTATGAGACTCTGGTGTTTATTTAAAGCTTCTGTTACAGCAGGCCTCCTCTGACTCTACTCTGGTAGTTGCAGGGGGGCCCTGCCTTGTTACTACCAGCTGGGAGTAGAAGTCCAAGTTCCCCACAGACACATGTAAGGAAGTTGTTCCTCAACACTGCTAGGTGTGGGTGGGAGTTCTGGATTTTTGCTAAGCCTCCGATGATACTACCCTGGTTTGGAGGGGCCAGAGTGCCTTGTTACTGCTCCCCACGTGACCTCTTTCAACACCATGGGTACGAGGGTATCCTTCTTACCTATAGGTAGTGATGAAAGTCCTGACTTTCCTCTAGGCTTCCTCTGACACACATAGTGGGGAGAGATAAAGGTGGGTTTGGAAGTCCACCCTCCCCACTGACACTACCAGGATGGGGTTGGGGTGGGGGTGAGGCCTAACATGAAAATCTGCTCCCAAGTGCAGATTCTCTGACACAACTTTGGTGGAAGGGTGGGTGCCTCATTCCTTGCCTTCCACCCTGACAAGGGTGGAAGTCTAAGTAGACACTTTGCCTTTGCTGGTGGGAGCAGGATGGGGGGGGAGACACATTTTTTTTCTGAGATATTTAGCTAGAGTAGAATGGTATTTTCTGAAGAATTTCTGTCTTGCTGGGATGCTCCTTTTGGATAAGGGGAGCAAGCTTTTCTTTGGGATTTTTTTTTTCTGGTGCCCATTTGTGTTTCTGGGTTGCTAGCTTCTCCAGATAGAAGTCTGGAATACACAAGGCAAAGAAAACCCAGAAAAAAAATCCAAACCTAGAGAGCTCACTGTTGTGTCTTTCCATGGGTCCTGAGGCCCCTAGCCAGTTTACTTTCTTCTCTTCACCTTTATCTTCATCTTCTTATATGACGTCTGCCCAACCCACCACCACTTTTCCACTGTAGTTAGCAGAAGGAATAGGGAAAATTATATCTAGTCCATTTTTCCAGAAGTAGAAAGTCTCTGACATCTTTTAAGATAGACTAGCTTCCAGGCTTTGCTCAGCACTGACCTATCTAGCCAACCTTTTAGTTTTCAAGGCTCAGTCGGCTCTCCCCAGACTCTCACTGTCTGGTTACCTGCTGTAGTCTTAATACCAAGCCACTCAGAGGATTATATGGCTACATAATAGGTGTGCTTTTTCCAGCCCAGGCTTCTATTTCATGAATTCCCCACTCTGCCCTTATATCGTCATGTATGTATCTTTTCATGTACTTCCTCTAGGTCCTTCCCAGTGTCTAGTCTATCTCTGCACTTTGTTGAAAATTTGAATAAAATTCTCTATAGCTTGGAGAATGAGTACCAAAAGGGATAAGAATGAGTACCAAAAGGGATAAAAATAACCTCAGTTATGTTATGATTTGACATTCTCTAATATTTGTTCAAGTCAAATTTAAAGTTATCATTTAGTGATTTCATTTTTAAATGGGTTTACTTGAATATTATAAACAACTATTTTCTAGAAATAAAAAGCTTTGATTTTCTTTGTAAGAAAACCATTGTGCATGTGCTATATTGCTGAATAGTAGAGAAAGACTAAATAATGTTGAGAATAATAGAATAAATGAAAAAAATTTAGCTTACAAACTGTCTCTGTCTTGTTAAAAAACTACTTATATATTTTAAATGTCAAATGTCTCAGTACTTGCCATTACTGTTTTTTTCCTGGCATTGAGATTTTAAAAAGTCAGACAGGAAGAATGTGAAAGAGAATGGTTGCTAATGCAGAAAGTGTGTTTAACCCCAGAACCCTAATATCAATTAAACTAATATTATGACTTCATGATTTTCTTTCAAAAATAATTTCCCCTCTCTAAACCATTTCTGACAAGCTACTTCTTGCTACCAGCCATGTCTCAAGGGATATGTACTGACTAGAAATTTTGAGCATCTATAAAAGCGTTTATTGAATTTTTGAATAATTAGGTTAAAAAACAACAATAAGCAATTATCATTTTCATGTTTGTTGAACATTTGTTCCTAGTTGAACCACAAACTTCAGCTACAAAATTCTGAAGAAAGGGTAATGTTTTTTGCAAGGATAATACATTTGTAGTCACTAAAAAACAAATAAACCAACCAATCAACCAAACAAACATCAACTAAAAACAAATCAAACATGAAAATGACATTAGAACAAGTCCAATATACCTGGAGGAAGAAAATTATAACAACAGTGTGTGTTAAACACAGTTCTTTTCTGAAGCGTTTATGTCCAACTTTTCTTTTTTATGCAAATTTCCTCCTTTAAACTTAGGATGGCTTAAGGGGAAGAGGGTTGATGTATCAATTTTTTCTTTTCCTTCACTTACAAAGGAAACCTGAGAGTGTGGAAAGATCTTCAAGTTTCACACCCTGCAACTACCTGTCCAATGAAGAACTTCCTCCTCGAGATCACGTCTGATTGAACAAGAGCAGGGGCAGAGAACTGCTGTCACTTTTATACAGGCTATTTTTTTTTGTTAGCTGCAATGGTTGGAAAGTCTTTCCTCATTCTGAGCTGAACTGTTTCTCCATGTTCCAGTTTCCTCCTAGGGAGCACTTTTAGGCTCTCTTCCATAACATGGGCTTATAAATGTTTTTTTTTTCTTCTGAACGTTAAATATTCTCAGGTTCTTCAGCAGTCCATTTTGGCTAGCTCTTCTAGACCGTTTATCATTGTAATAACCGCCTTCTTTTAGTGCTCCCTATAACAACATCTACTAAAATATGATGGGAAAAGTCGTTTTAAGAAAACTTCCATTCAGTTCAATTCAGAGAATAGTTATCAAGCACTTATGGTGTGCCAGACACTCTGTTGGGCCCTGGGGCTAAGTCAGTGAACATGGCCATCTGTCCTTCTGAAGATCACAGTTAGCAAATGCAGATATTCAATGAGTGATTACAGCTGTGATGAATGTTCTGGAAGAGGCTGTAAAGTTGTTTAAAGCAAGGCAAATTTAATTAATCCTGAAGAATCATGGAAGCCTTCTATGATGAAGAGATGTGTAAGGGAGGATTTGAAGTATAAGTAGAAATTAGTCAGGATACAAAGATCCAGGTAATGAAAATGATACATGGTGAAATGATACATGGGGAAGATGTGGGGTTGAGAGATGTCCCAAAGTCAAAGGGAAGAGAGTGTTTCAGAAGAGTATTCCAAGTTCTCATATCAGTGGAGAAGGTCATGGGTGGTTGCCACCACAAGGAACTCAGTTGTTCAGAAAAGAGCAAACCTTTGACTCTCTCCTTTCTGTGTCAGGCTACCTAGCTTCCATACTGTTTCCTCTACTTATGTACACGTGGTTTTAACAACTGTCCCTGTTATGTGAACATACTGTCTCAAAAATAAAGGCTTTAAAGTTTTAATTCTTTAAAGAAGTGCTCAAGGCAGACAATCTTGCTTCTTTCTACTTAGTTATATTTTTGTGACACATGGCCAATTAGGTAAAGACCCAGAAGTGTTCAATGGATTTAGCAATAAGGAATTCATTGGTCACACTGCAAACAGCCCTTAGTGGCTTAGTGGGAAACGAAATCAGGTTGCAGTGGGTTTTGGAGTGAATAGGAGGTGAATAAGAGGTGAGTGTAGTGGGTGAGTGCAGTGAGGTGAGTGCAGTGGGTTTCTCTAGTGAATACAGAGAATGCAGACATTCAAGAATCTTAGCTGTAGAGGAAAGAAAAGAGATAGGGTAAGTATCTAGAGGAAAAGAGGAATAAAGAAGTGTCAATGTTTTTGGAGAGGAAATTGGCAAGTTTAAATAATGCTGGAAGGGCATTACTATCTAGGTAAAGTAAGAAATATGGGGAAGAGTTTTCCCCAAGGAATGCTTTGTCTATGTCCTTTGTTTCCAGCTTGGTTGGGTAGACAAATTTAACATCTAAGTAACGTCTAGGATAAGACATCCTGTGATAAAGAACTTAGTTGTTTGATGAAAGAGAAAAAAAAGAAAAAAGAAAATTAGGTAGTATATACTGAGGTGATCGTACATTCGAAAGGTGGTAGCAAGCCTGGAGATCAACTTGGGCTGGAGCTTTAGAAGCAGAAAAGATTTGGGACTTCCTTGGTGGTCCAGTGGTTAAGACTCTGCACTTCCACTGTAGGGGGTGTGGGTTTGATCCCTGGTCAGGGAATTAAGATCCTGCATGCTGCACAGCCAGAAAAAAAAAATGTTGAAAAGATTTGGAAGCTTCCAATCAATTTGACTTTGGGCAAGTTATATAGCCTTTCCAAGCCTCTGATTTCTGTTTGTAAAAAGGGCATCATGATGCTGAACTCAATTTTTTTGTATGTGTTTGTGAAGAAGAGATAGTTTTTGTAAAGCTTCTACTATGGTCAATATACAATAAATAAGAGTTCATATAAAAATTTAATAGAACATGGTACTTGAAGGACAGAGTGACTATTACTCTATCATGCTTTGCACATAGTAGGTGTTCACTAAAAAAAATAACTGGGGAGAAGGAAGAAACGAGAAATGCATATTGTGAACAAATATGTGAAGCTAAAAGAACATATGTGAAGGCAGATGATGACAAATTAGCTGGGTCTATAATTCACGCAGCAACATTTCACTGTGTTCATGATATTAAGAAAATCTGGGATATTAGGTATTTGGAAGCTAATTCATAAACTATCATTCATGGATTAGCTTCCAAAAACCTAATCATATTATCTGATTGTTAATCATATTATCTGTTATACGGACACAAATCTCAGTCCAAAATATACCAGATGTGTAAGAAACATAACTTTATTCTTCTACATATCAACCAGATTCTTCTTTGAATTTTCCATTCCCCAGGACATCAAACACTAAAATTGTCTCTCTTTTCTCTGACTTGTTTCTAAGTTCCCGGGAGATTTATGTAATTTCAAGGTATTGTAGGACCCATCTTGTCTGAGAGTGATCTGTTCACACAGATATTTGCCAATCAACCCAAGGTTCCATTTGGTCTTTCCTCACTGATACATGCAGGAAACTGTCAAGACAGCTCTCATTCTTGTTTACCCAGGGCTTCAAGTCCAGGGGCTCTCTCTGCTGCTTTCATGCCAGGCTTGAGATTTGAGGCATTATTCTATTGCTTCCATGCTATTCCCTGGTAAGGAAGTTTCCCTGGGACATATCTATGGCTTCATTTGCCTAATGCTTAATCTGTGGCTTTATCGCATCTATGGGTTTATGATCTAAGAAAAGGAGCAAATATCCACATTTGTTCTCTGTCTCCTAAACCATATCAGGGTCTTGCCCTCTCACTGAAGTTCCAGTATAGAAAGCAGAGTCAGTAATTACCTGTCTTTAAACCACCATTCTTTGGCTTTCTTTGTTCTCCCCCAGCCTCGTAGAATGTTTTTCCAATCTTCAGGGAAAATCTCTCTCTATATAAATCTTGATGGCTTCCCTCAGAGTCAGTTTTGCTCCTAAAATAACTCTTTTATGGGTTTAAGATTTTGGAAAATATAAACCAAAAGCTTATAGGAAGTTTCTGTTTTCCACCCCACCTTGTCACACCCACATCCTCAGGAAATAACTAGAATAGACTATTTGCCTGAGTTGGGTGAGCAGGTGGGAAAGGGAAAGAGAGAACTTTAAGGAAAAATCCATTTATATTTCAACCTCCTGTGATAATGACAGTGCATTGCATTGCCTTACAATTTGCTACATAAATTATAAATAGTAAATTGATAAAGTCCTACATTGGTTACTTCAGTTTGATCAGTCTTCTACAGCCATGCACTTCAGCACGTGTTTATTCATCTGCATTCCTCATCCACATTGTTTGGGAAAAAAATTCTGGACAAATTCCTTTAACTCAACTGATGAAAAGTCCGATTAGTTGGCAGAAATGTGAGTTCTGGCAGTCACAATTCTGAGATTATAGTGGCAACATTTTAAGATGGCTTCGATGGGTCTCATGGCCCTTTTCACAAGGGAGATTACCACAATCCAGATTTTCTTCTCTTGGAAGAGTCTTGAAAAGTCAATATTGATTTTTGCCCAAGGATTCTTGGTCAATTCCCAAGGGCATAAAATTAGTTTTGGCAGTTTTGTGCTAAGAAGTGTAGCATATTCTATTTTCACTTACTTAAAATTTTATTCATATAAAAACAATTAACAGGCTTGTAGATTTCCAGTTTTAGTCAATGCCTTCATGGAAATAAATCCCTGATCTGTGCTATGCAGAATTGACAAAATATCAGAATGAGTTCCATTTGAAAGCAGATTTTCTAATCTAAGGAGTGTTATAGGGTTTGTAATTGCTTTTATTGTCCAGGCAGTTTCTCTCATCGATATCCTCTCCACACTGACTTCAAGATAGTTTATCATTCCCCAGAGATATTTATACGATTTGATGTTCTAAAATCAATATTTTCATACATAGCACAATATATTTGGAGATTGGCAAGGTGATGGTTCATGGCATGAGTATACGATATTGCTTTTCTAAGTGTCCAAATAAATATTTTGTTCTAGATTTTGGATATAAACTTCCAGTGTTACATAGAGGAATTCATAGTTAAGAGTAGTACAGCCCTTCGGGAGAGTTTCAAAAGAAGCTCATGATCTATACTAGTTGTACAAGAACAAGAGTGAGTGCGGCTATAAGATACTCATCATCTGTGCTAGCAGCAGAGCCGTTGTTAAACCATACTGCTATTCAAAGTGTGTGTGACGTTATTCTTGAACAATTGATGTCTCTGGGCCATCTGGCATTTCATGGTTGGGTCCTGCACCAACATCATATGGTGAAGTGCCAGGGGCAGGAAACTGTGGCTTTTTTCATTGTACTTTGCTAACAAAGACTCAAAAGTCAGTAACTGCCTGACATTCCTGCAAGTGTCCCAGTTGGAGAGTCCACACTCAGACAATGAAATAATGAAAGGGTTGTGCAGTGAATGTGCATGTGTGTGTGTGTGCAGCACACAGAGTCACGCCAGGGATATGTGAAGGTCTGGTTTTCTTTCTGGAGCAGATCAGTTATAGAGTGGTGTGATTGCCAGCACACCACAGTTTGGAATGAGTGAAGTAATTCAAGCAGACAAATATTTTAAAATGTTAGAATTTCATTTTCTGTTTCCTTCCTGGCTCAGACACATGATGTATAACCTACACGAGGTGTCTAGAATAGTCAAATTCATAGAGTCAGAAAGTACACTGGTAGATGCCAGGCGCTGAGGGAGGCGGGGTGGAGAGGGGAAAGGGGTAGTTAGTGTTTAATGGGGACAGAGTTTCAGTTTAGGAAGGTGAAAAATTCAGGAGATGGATGATGGTGAGAGTAAATATGGCTAAAATAGTACGTTTTATATTATGTGACTTTTACCACAATAAAAACAACAACACAATAATAACAAAAAAGACAAAGGAGTCCTCTTGAATTCTGCCTCTGACTGTGTCTGATGTTAGTCCTGTAGTTAGGCCGCATTTACCGAGGACAACACACCAGGAATCCCAGATGTCAGGTTTTCATCAGAAGCATTAGAAAATTCCAGGAGATGCAGACTTTCAAACTGCTTTACCTGGAACATCAATCAACAGGTATCAGTTGTTTGATGTCTACAGTAGCATCTGATGATCAAAACCATTGCTACGTTTGGGCCAGAACGTCACAGAGTGGCTAACTACAGTTCTTACCACACAATTGTGCTTAAAGTCAGGGTGATATAGTTGAAACATAAAACGAACCACTACACTGTTTTTACTGTTGAAATAATAAAATGTTAAACTTAATGAAAAATCATAGCATAAATCAAAACTTTTCCTTGGAACTTTAGTTTTCCAGAACTTGATAATTCCTCTTTGGAGAGTCTGTCATTTCTCTCAGATCCAGGATTTATTTTAAGTTTCCTTCAAAATTCTAAGTGCTCCTAGAAGTTATTGCCCAGCATCCTCCTTTATAATCCTCCTAAAATTTATCTTTTTAACTGATATCAAAATATTCAAATATTATCCAGCCCTAGGAAAGAACAAATGTTATTTCAAATTTCTTAAATTTATCAATGTTTTTTAGGATGATCATATAGAAAATAACATTTGTTTCACATTCCATATGTCCTTGATAGATATTTCAAACTTGCTTGTGTGCAGAATTTCCACTGGAGTGATCATCTGTATTCAATTCCCATAAAACAACTCTCACACCAAGAAAGCTGTCTTGAATTTTTATATATTTTTAAGCAGGTTCATAAAAAAAGAGATCCCTTGCCCTTTCATAGAGAGAAAGAGCAATAAATATATTTAATATCATACACAGAAGTGTGAACATAAAGTGAACTTCATGCACCCTGATTCTAATTGCAAATCGTTCTCACTCTTTTATGGTCACATCGCATATAACCAAATTTAATCCGAGGTTGCCTTTAAGAGCGAATCCTTGGCCTAACCTGCTTGCTTGCTCCAGCTCTCTGTCTCCTACACTCAGGTCCTCTGGATCTTCTGCTCTCACTGTGAAATTCAAATCCCCACATAGGCTCTTGCTTCAAGCCAGGGGTTAGATGAAATAACTGTGACTTCAACTGAATTGTGACTTATATGAGAATTTGTGTCAACGCATACGTTCTTTCATTTGTGCTTTGAGTGGCCTTCACCCCACGAACAGTAACATATTTAAATTAGGGGAAAAAAGATTGTTAAAAATTAAATTTGCTCTGTGTTTACATAGGTAATGAACCATACCCAAATAAATCATTTTTAAAAAATCCTTTGCTTCAAGCTTGGCCTTAAATACAGCTAGAATAGTTAACTATAATGTATGTGGTGTTACTTAGAGTGAGGTCTCACGGCTGCCTAATACATTCTTCCTGTTAATAATAATTAACATGTCTGTGGTACTTTTACCATGTGCCAGGCTCTGTTCTCCATCCCTCCTCTACCAGAAAAGGTTCACTTCCTGGAATAAACTCAACTCTCATAAAGCGTCACCTACACCACCCTCATCCAGTCTCCAAGTGCAAGTGTTTTCATTATCCTTTTTCCAGTGACCTCTTTTCCCAATACCTACTATTCAAAATCCCACAAGAAGACACAAATTCTATTCTTCTAGAATAAGTCTTCCTAAATTTCACTAAAGAATGCTTCTTTCTCCTTATGCCTTAGTCCTGTTAACACCTTAACTAATGCACTTTTCCATTTTAATTATTAGAAATCGTGCAGACTTGACTACTAGACTTCCCTCATAAAAAAAATTCCATCTCTCCACAAGGCAGGCATCTAATCACGATAGCTGAACTTTAAGGGCTACATTACAAATGGATCGTTATTCCTGAAATTAGTTAAGACTCAATTTGTATAGAAAAATAAATCAATTGCAGGAAATCAGATATTAAATTAAAATGCTTTTCAGAACATTTTTATGTAATTAGAAGATGATTAAACTTAAATTCAGAAACTTAAAGGAAAGTTTTTTTTTTTTTTTTTTACTGGAACACATTTTAAGTAAGACTATCAAAAGGTGACATTGAATCAACAATCAGAAAATTCAAATATAAGTAACAACATAGATTGGAAGTTCTTCCAGTGGAGATTTTTAGACATAATAATTTTCTGAAATAGGTATATATTATAGAGGTAATTAATTAGTTGCAGGTTTCTAAAGTTCTGAAAAGAATCCATTTAGGGACTTCCATGAAGGTCCAGTGGATGAGACTAAAAGCTTCCACTGCAGGGGGCACGGGTTTGAGCCCTGGTTGGGGAACTAAGATCCCACATGCCACACACACACACACACACACACACAAAAGAATCCATTTAATCTCTAACTCTGTATTATAATGTAGAATGTATTCATGGCCAGATGAGCTCTTTAGGCAGACTGCTTGATTTGAATGAAGTAGAATAGAACCAAGTCCTTGCATTGACTGGAAAGGTTTAATATTTTTGGCATTTGAAGTGGCATCGGGCTTGTACCTTCTATAACATTTATGATTTTCCTTTTGATTTTCCCACAATACTTATATAGGTTTAACTGAGTTCTCGCATTAGCTGTCTGGAATAGAGAGATGAGCTGAGGTCTGGAAAACTTCCCCAACGCAGTCAAGTTTCTGTTGACTAATTCTGTGATCATCAAGAACAGCCTCTGAGTCCTTGCGGCTAAAGGCGGTGGCACAGGCTCTGCCTGGAGTCGAGAGTGTGGTTTCTGAGAGATATCGTCTCAGTGGATGAGGGGAGGATCCAGCAGAACTCTAATCACACATTCACAAGCCCTGTTGATGGTGGGGGGATGAGGGTGTGAGTGGAGGGTCTGTGGGCGTGATGAACGCCTGAATGACTCACAGGGGAGAGGGGTGTTCACAGGACTTTGAATCAGATGCCACTTGCTATAATTTTCATATGATATGCTTGGAAAGCACCTCTGCATGGAAGAAAGATGGGTTGATGCTCTCTCTTTCAAATGTACTCCAGTAGAGAAAGGCATTTTCATTTTGAAAAACCCTGAAAGAATCCCTGAAAGAATATCTGGCTAGTCAATGACCTGGAATCCTCGTTCTCATTCCAAATTGTGCTGTTTATTCTCCCCCTTGGAGACCTGTACTGCCCCCACTGCAACTTGAATCTCAGAGAGGCCTAAACCCGCTCAACTGTTTAACCCTTCTCTCAGCTCATATAAGTTTGTGTCTCAGCTACCCAAGGGTAACTTCTCCACCTAGAGAAGTTATTTTATTTACTTAATAAATTTACTTAATAAATTTATTCATTTTTTATTTATTTATTTTTGTCTGTGTTGGGTCTTTGTTGCTGCGCTTGGGCTTTCTCTAGTTTCAGTGAGAGGGGGTTACTCTTCATTGTGGTGCGTGACCTTCTCATTAAAGTGGCTTCTCTTGTTGTGAAGCACAGGCTCTAGGCGTGTAGCTTCAGTAGATGTGGCACGTGGACTCAGTAGTTGCAGCTCGTGGGCTCTAGAGCACAGGCTCAATAGTTGTGGAGCACAGGCTTAGTTGCTCCACGGCATGTGGAATCTTCCCGGACCAGGGCTCGAACCCATGTCCCCTGCGCTGGCAGGCAGATTCTTAACCACTGCACCACCAGGGAAGCCCCCAGGTTTCCTATTTTATATTTTAAATATTATTTTGAAAATTTAATGGGTTTGGAGGACTTCCTTCACTCCCCTACTCCTTTAATAAAGAGAATAATTTCTCACTACAGGAAAATTGGAAAAGTAAAAAGAAAACAAAATTATTTACTGTTCTGATGAACCAAAGTAAACCATTGCTAATTGTTAGTTTTTTTCTTTTAAATCCAAACTCCCTCACCCTCTTGCTCCATATACACTTGTCCCATCCCTTTTAGTGTTGGCTTTTGTCATATAGTTATAACTCTCTTGAGTTGTATGTGTTCACTTTAGATAATTTGGTAGATGAAAAAAATATATATAGAAGCAGAAAATAAAACCATCACCCATGTTAACATTTTGGCGTATTTCTCTACCAGTGGTGGTTCATTGTCAACATATAAGAAAGTTTACTTTTGAAAGCTGAATAAGATAGAACATTTTAAGGATCTATCAAAACTTAAAAAAAACCAAAACAAAACAATGCCCTTCCCCCTCCCAGTAAGCTGGGACGAAGTGAGAGAGTGGCATGGACATATATACACTACCAAACATAAACTAAAAAGCTAGTGGGAAGCAGCCGCATAGCACAGGGAGATCAGCTTGGTACTTTGTGACCACCTAGAGGGGTGGGATAGGGAGGGTGGGAGGGAGGGAGATGCAAGAGGGAGGAGATATGGGGATATATGTATACATATAGCTGATCCACTTTGTTATAAAGCAGAAACTAACACACCACTGTAAAGTAATTATACTCCAATAAATATGCTAAAAAATAAAACCAAAAAAAAAACCGGAAAAACAATGCCTCCAAAGTATTTCTAATATATTGTTTGTTGAGTAAACAAAGCATATGGACCATATTTGAGAAGCTTGCCTCCTGGAGGGACTTCTTCCACACAGTCCTGCTTCTTCTCCTTTCCTGTTTCAGGCTTTTTTCCCTAATAAACATTTTGCACCCAAATTCCATCTCCAGGTCTGCTTCCAGACATCCCTCTCTGTGACACTCAAAAGAAACTGGAAAATTTTGTCTCATTTTGACTTTTCTCCAAATCCCTGCAAATATCGATTCTCTGAAAATGTACAAAGATTTACAGCAAGGAATGGCAGCTTGTATTATTTTAGTCCTTTTATGTACTTCCTACTAGTTTTATTTTTGTTTTTATACACTCTGTCTTATCTATAGTTCATGAGGAATATTTCAAAACACAGACAATGGTTATTTTTCATGTAATGAAGAGTTTTGAGTACCTACTAAGGGCAAGGCACATATCAGATGCATTTCCTGTTGTTAAGAAACAAGACGGAATGAATGACTTGTGTTTATGTTGTATCAGCAAACAGATGAAAAACTCAAGGCTGTCCTCTGGAATACAAGAATCCAGAGAACCACAAAAATGCATCAGAGAGCATGCCTGGAAGAACGTTAGCGAACCAAAGATGCCAACTTCTGTGTTTGGGAAGAATCGCAGATGTGATGAACTTCAAAATTAGAATACTTTAGTTTGAAAGCTTTTATTTAATTTTCCAAGTAACCCTGCACTTTCCCTATATTTATTAACAAAAGCTTACAGAAAGAATAATTTTAGTAGCTTTTCACTGGCCATGATCAATGCAGACAAAATCATCTAGTATTTCGATTACACAAGAACAGTCCCAAGTTATGAATAATTGATCTAATTTTCTAAATGATTAGTGAAACATTATTTTTGTTATTAACATGTGATTAAAGATGTGAGTTTTTTCTTACTCTTCTTCCCTCCTTCTTTCCTTGCCTTCCCTCTCTTCCTGCCTCTTTCCCTCACTTTCTTTCCTGATCCTTTATTTCATTTTATAGAATTTTAAAGAAGACCTTCAAGGTATAATAGTAATGTGTGCTGTAGAAGAATTTTTGTTACATTACTGAGATATTTCATATTGAATTACCATTTAATTCATCATATTTATCCCAAATTTGAATGAACGTACTTCGTGTGTGTGTGTGTGTGGGTGTGTGTGTGTATTTGGCTGTGTTGTGTCTTCGTTGCTGCATGCAGGCTTTCTCTAGTTGCGGTGAGCAGGGGCTGCTCTTTGTTGCAGTGCGCCGTCTTATTGTGGTGGCTTCTCTTGTTTCGGAGCATGGGCTCTAGGCACGTGGGCTTCAGCAGTTGTGGCACACAGACTCAGTAGTTGTGACACATGGGCTTAGCTGCTCCATGGCATGTGGGACCTTCCTGGACCAGGGCTCGAACCCGTGTCCTCTGCATTGGCAGGCGGATTCTTAACCACTGTACCACCAGGGAAGCCCATTTGTCTTAAATAAATTTGTTTTAAAATAAATATGTTCCAGTCTAATTATCAAATACTATTTTTAAACTGATTCACAAGAGATTTTGTGTAGAAATCAGCAACTTCCCATTTATGCTCATGAACTCCCTGAATCCTTATCATTGAATGAGACGTGCTGAGAAGTGGGTTATTGGCAAGGACTAATTTCTGGTGGCTTTGGATATTTTCTTTCTGAGGAGGTGTGGAGACGGAGTATTATGTCTTCCAGCGTGGAGCTTCCTTTTCCCAGGTAGGTAGTTGATGAATAACCTGAGCAACTAAACATCTTCAGTCTTTTCTCAGATTTGATTCTGGTTCTACCAGTGAGTAGAGATCAAGACATAAATGACGTGACAGCACCTTGGACTCTGGTTAGCACGCAGTGTGAGGGAGAGAGAGATCTAATGCTTTTGGTTATAGGCTGGTGTGAAACAGAGGGGATTTGACAGTGAGCAGCTGAAGGGTTTGATCTCACGGTCACCAGCCCTTGCTTGAGGGACACACAGTAGCGGGTCCCACCATGCCTTTGTCTTGTGAAAACACCAGTGTTTTCCAGGCAGCTTAGCTCTTTGTAGACATGAGAAGATGGTAGAATGTTCATATAGGAATTTGCATCAGGGCTAAAATAGTGTCTTGAGGGCACTTTGGTCTCTTTTGTAGCAATCTGGGGGCACTTTTCAGTTTCAGGGTCTGACATTAGCAGTGACGACTTATCTCCTGCCTGCTCAGTTTGTGTGGAGTGGGTAGGAGCTCTGATGAAGGGAGCTGTGAATGAGCTTATAAATGTGAGCCACAACTCCTATGGTGTGAGACGTTCTGACAACATAAGTGCCTTAAATTATATATGGCCAAACTATTATCTTCATTAACATGTATCGATGCACCTACATGGGAGAGTCTTATCTAATGCTATTTATTGTATGCAGCTTTGAAATTGTCCCTTTGGAAATATGATGCAAATGGTCAGCAGAAGGATTGAAAGCTCTGATATCCATCCCCCTTCTGGGTGTTAGTTATGGGTAGAGAAATGTTAAAGATAGGTAGTTTTGTGGGCAGATGCCAGAGAAGTCTTTAATTCAGTGCTAGGGAGTTTTGATTTTATTTCTTGGTTGAGGGGCACCCATAAGAATAATTAAGAAGGGGAGTGACACTGTATCTTTAAAAGAGGGTGTTTAATCAGGCAAAGGTCTGCAGGATGCAATGGTGAGAGGAACCCAGGGAAGGGGCAGTCAGTTGTCAAGGCTTTAGCCCAAAGTCCAACTTCCAGAAAACTGTTACCAGCCCTGGAAAAGGCAGGGAGGAATCTTTAGACTCTGAAAGGAAGTGCTCTCTACTCAGACTTGGAGGACGCACCCTTAAACTGCATCCCCAATCCAACCAGAGGATACCAGGAACCATCTTGTGCAAATGAGAACAAATGTGTTGGCATGGGTGCAAGCACAGTTAAGGGAGACCAGTGCTGGCTGCATGTCTGCTCTACATACCTGAGCATAGAAATGCTGAGGGTCCCCTGCTAAGGACCACAGCCAGCCTCTTCTTAGAGCACTAAGTCCCACAAGCTGGGAACCCTACTGGTGTCTCAGGCACAACATATTCAAATGGCTCTGGTGCCATCTGGTATAGTGTGGTCACAGGTCATCTTCCTTGATTTTTCCTAATCATCTCTGCCTGATCCTGTCACGGGTGTTCACGTGTGATCAAGCTCCAGCTGCCCTTCTACTAATGACAGATTAACCCCATTGCTCCCTGGAAGGGTCTCTTGCTCTTGCAGCTGAAGCAATCCAAGAGATATGGGTATGCTCTAAGTAAGTGGCAGTGGGAAAGGAGAAATAGGTTTGCCTTAGAGAGATATGGAAGGTTGAATGTGCAAGATTTGGTAATAGATTGGGTGTGGCTATTACAGAAGACAGAAGAAGCACAGCTGACCCTAGTTCTTGGTGTTTAAACTCTTTTGAGCTCTAAAGCTAAGGATATTATCCCCAGAAAGATCCACATACACACCTTTTACCTACAATCTCAGGAGGTTCACATGTGTGGTAGCCAAAAGTTAAGAACTTGTAGAGGAAAATCCTGGAGTAGAACTGGATGACCTGAGAGATTCCTTCTGCTTGCTCAACATTAGGGTGGTTATAGAACTTAAGTACTGAGGCATTGTTGGAGACATTGATAGCAAGTCAGGATGGTGAGCTGGTGCATATGTGAGGCACTAGGTAGTGTATGGGGAAAATGTATTTTGTTTAGACCTGGTCAATCTGAAGTGCTGGTAGGGCATATAAGGAGATGTTGAGCAGATCATTAAAGGCACACTTTGGTAATGTGTTTATTGCATTAGATCTGCACTGTCTAATATGGTAGCCGTTGGCCACGTGTGGCCACTGAGGATTTTAAAGAAATATGGTTAATCCTGAGATGTGTTTTAAGTGGAAAGCACACTTTTGTTTCAAAGACAGTCCAAAAAGCAAAGGAAAAAAAAAAAAGATAAATATCTTACTTTTAAATCATTGATTACATGTTGAAATAATATTTTGGATATACTGGGTTAAATAAAGTATGTTATTAAAATTAACTTCCTCTGCTTCTTTTTAAATGTGGCTACTAGAAAATTTAACATTACATATGTGGCTTGTATTTATGGCTTACATTATCTTTCTCTCAGACAACACTGCTGTAGATAATGTTTATGGCTCATTATTGGTGACAACTTGGGAAGAGTTGTGATCTCTGTGGGGAGGATATAGAAAAGGAAATGTGGAGGGTTGAGGACATAATTATGGAAATGCCCACATTCATAGGTCTAGAAGAAAAAGGTGGCTAAGAAGGAGTTAGAGAGTAAACAGAAGATGAAGAAGGAGCTACATCACAGGAACGAGAGGAAGAGGGAGCTTTAGGGAGGAGGGTCTAGGGAAGGAGATCACACGAAATAATTTGGCCTTTATTCTATTGCAGAGGTACTTCCCCCAGAAAGTGAAATGATCAAATTTAAATTTTAAGATGATTTTTGGCAACAAAACAAAGGATTGGGTTGAGGGAGAAGCTGAAGTCCAGGTGGCCAGTTAGAAATTCAGGGAAAAAGAACAACCCAAAAGCTCTTAAGCATCTACCAAGCCAAACAGAAAAGAATCATTTTCACTTTGAGAAAGAACTTTCTATTTTATTTATCTATTTTTTTGTGTGTGAAAAATGATCATTTAAAGCAGTGAAAAATGGTAATTTAAAGCATGTGTCTTCTGTCTCTAGAATCCAGGAAAATGGGTTGCAATGAAAATCAATGTCACAGATGATTAAAGATGCTTTGTGTAGGAAAATAGAAAGATGTAAAGAAACTAAGGACACAAAAATTATAGGATTTCTAAGAAACAAAGGTTGTCTTTTGTATAAATGTCTCACTTAGGAAAAAGAGAAGAGAACGTTATTCCTCATCCTTGAGAACATGGCAGTAGGAAAGAATGGTTTCTAAAAAGAGTTTTCCTTGAGGCTCTGGCTCCATAGCTATGATCATTTCATTGTTCAAATCGAACAAACTGTGCCCTAGGATGTCCTTTAAACAGAAAATTTGCTACATAAAATGAATGATTTGGAGTTCCATTTAAGGCAAAGAACAGATTGAAGTCTATGAAAGTGCAAAACTCAGGGTACCAAGTAAAGGTGAGCTGAATGTTTTGAAGGTATTTGGATACTGTTTAAATTTATGTTTTAAATTCTTTGCTAGTTTAAAGGAAAAGAGGAAAAAAATGATGGTAAAAGAAAATCAATGGGGGACCTCCCTGACGATACAGTGATTAAGACTCCATGCTTCCAGTGCAGGGTGCGGGGGTTCAATGCCTGGTGGGGGAACTAAGATCCCACATGCTGCATGGTGTGGCCAAAACAACAACAACAACACAAAAACAGAAAATCAATGGAAGTAGTTCTTTGAGGGGACTAAAAAAAGGGAAATGGCTGATTCATTAAAGACACTTGGAGGACAGGTCTAGGTGGGGCACCATATGAGTCAGACACTGTGCTGGAAACTATGGAATCTATATATAGAATTAGGACAAAACACATGTCTGTTGTGGAATAATAATAGTAATAATAATAATAATTACTAAGTAGCAGTAACAAACACTTATTAAGCATATATTATGTAATAGAGAGTCATTTATGCGTTTATAAGTTTTCACTCATTTATTTATCACAATAACCTCACAAAATAGGTATTATCTTAATGTTATAGATGAGGCACAGTGAGATTAGGTCATTTGCCCAAGGTCACACAGCTAGCCCACTGTATCATAGGAGGACACAAGTTGTATCAGGCAGCATTAGCTGGGTTATGCTGGGGTAACAAATGGCTCCTAAAAATCTTAGTGGTCTCTAACAATAAGGGTTTACAATTTTTGTTAGTTTCTAAACTCCATCGCAGGATACTTGCTCTGCTTCATTCCTGGACTTTGGCTGAAGAAGTAGCCCCTGTCTAGGGCATTGTTAGTCTTTCATCAGAGGAAATAGAAAGCAATGGACGAACCATGTGATGGCTCTAATAGCTACTATTGGAAGTGGAACATACCACTTTGACATTTCTTTGACCAAAGTACATCCTGTGACAAGCCTGCCAGTGGTGTGAGAAGTGTAATGTTTCTTTGGATATGGGCTTTGGAGTAAGAGGACCCATGGGGAGGGTGTTTTCTTCTTAGTTTTGTTTTGTTTTGGTCATATGACTCTTTAGCTTTACAAGGATAAGAATCAAAGATTGCCTGGTTTGACCTTGTTTCACCCCAAGGAGTAATGTTATGATCCCAAAAGTTAATTCTTGGGTTATGGTACTGAATGGGGATGGACAGAGGGTCATGCAAACGGAAGACTGAAATGGAGAGCAGCTATCCCTCTCCATGACCAGTGAGGGCAGCTAGACCACTGCCAAAATCCTTGCTGAGCAAGGCACGTGGGAGGAAGACTGAATTTCAACAATATATCAGGTCACAGGTAACAGAAGGTAAGGACGGAGCTGGATTGAGAGCTGGTAGGGAGGGTCAATCAAGCAAGGAGAGAGCAATCTCAGGGTTTAGTGAAGGCTGAGGTTTAGTTCAGTTATCAGGGGGGAAAAACCAATTTTTGAGGGGGTGCATGACCTGAATTCCTTTGTCTGAAAACCCCTCCCCTCCATGAATTCCTGGGGAGTGTGCTATGAACTAATGGACATTAATGAGTGAAAACAGGAAAAATTAAAGACAGTCCTACTTATTCAAATACGCAGTAAGATGAACACATGTCTATACAAACCAAGCAACTAGAACGTGGGCTCATGTAGGTCTGTAGGTAGAAGAGACACAGGAGAAAATGGAAAGAGCACTTTAGTTCTTGAACTGATGTTAAATTCAGCCTGAATTTATTGGACAAATTGCTCACTTTCATGCAAGTAAATCTGGTTTACAGATTCTCACTAAAGACCTTTCCACAGAGATGCAAGTTGGTATTGATGAATACAATAAAAGCAAGTAATAATCACTTTTTGGAACCTAGAATAAATTCACAACAGGTGAGGGTAAAACATTTAGAAACAAGACAGTTTCTTTGCCTTTCCAATACTAGAGAACTGTAAAAATTGTGGCAATAAATTGGAACATTTGGGAAAGGGAGATTAAAAATAAGATTTAATCTCATCACCCATATGTGCAAAAATTCTTCTAATTTTTGTGCGTTCCTTAGAGTCCTTCCCCACAAATATATAAAAACTGTGTAATTACAGATTTAAATGGAAAATGGTACAGATGAACTGGTTTGCAGGGCAGAAATTGAGACAGATGTAGAGAGCAAACGTATGGACACCAAGGGGGGAAAGCGGCAGGTGGTGGGGTTGGTGGTGTGATGAACTGGGAGACTGGGATTGACATGTATACACCGATGTGTATAAAATGGATGACTAATAAGAACCTGCTGGGCTTCCCTGGTGGCTCAGTGGTTGAGAGTCCGCCTGCCGATGCAGGAGACACGGGTTTGTGCCCCGGTCCGGGAAGATCCCACATGCCGTGGAGCGGCTGGGCCCTGAGCCATGGCCGCTGAGCCTGCGCGTCCGGAGCCTGTTCTCCACAACGGGAGAGGCCACAACAGTGAGAGGCCCGCATATCGGAGAACCTGCTGTATAAATAAATAAAATAAAATTCAAAAAAATATTTTATTATAATACATCATTTTCCATAAACAATTTTCAATATTGAAGCATAGTTCTTATGATTATAATGGCAGGAAAATAGTCTGCTGCATAGAATTAACATAATTTAATTCATTATTTTCTTATTATTAAACATTTAGTTTCTTTCAGTTCTTCAACATTATTAGCAATGCTGACTAAATGGCTAAGTAAAATATATGTATTTAAAACATTATTTTGTTGTGGCACAATTCTAAAACTGGGTCAAATGTTGTAAAGTCTTCATGAGTACATGTAAGTTGATTTTAAAAATAACTGCATCAATTTACCTAAAATGTGTATGCAATTCATTACACTTTCACTTGGTTTAGGAATTATATTTAAAGGTCATAAAAATTGGCTAATGAATACAAAAAAATCTTACTTACAAAAATATCTTTTTAACATTTGTATGTTTGAATACTTGCAAGGCTGAGTATTGTTCCATGTGTTTATTTACCAAGAGCGTGGGTCATAATTCATCAATTGACTCTTTCTTTCATTCCATCACTGGACAAATACTTTTTTGAGCATCTACAATGTGCCAGGTACTGTTTTTGTTTCTGAGCACACAGCACTGAAGAAAACAAAAATCCCTGCATTCGATTTGTATTATAGGGTAAAAAAGACAATAAGCATAATAAGTATTAAAATTGTGTAGTATGTTGAATGTTATAATTCCTAAGGAAAAAATAAAGCATGGTAAGAAGAATAAGCAGTTTGCTGGTAGGGAGTTGTATTTATAAATAGGAGGGCCTGTGATAAACATATGTTTGAACAAAGCCTGAAGGAGGTGGGGCAGGTCCCATGTGGGTACCTGAGGAAAGACTGTTCCAGCCAGAAACACTAGGTGGTCCAAGGCCCTATGTGGGGTCGTATTTGTATTTGATGTGTTCGAGAAGCAGAGAGGCTAGGTTGGCTGGAGTGGAGGGAGATCTTTTGATGATGTTCATTTGTTTGGTAGGAGGAGAATAAAGGGAGAAAAATCTAACTAAACCAAACAGAAGAAAAAGTTTCAAAAAAGAGCTTGCCACCAATGCCCAAATTAGCCACCAGATCCGAGTTGAAGACAATGAAAACAAGGCAACCACAGTCAACAAAGATGGAGGCGGCCAGATTCCATTTGCCAGAGCTCAGTCACGTGGCCATACCCTGCTAAAGAGAGACACTAAGTGGAGTTTAGCTGTGAGCCCAGAAAGAAGAGGATACTGGTTGTGTAGGAAAAGCTTACAAGCTCTGTCACATCCAATCTAAAATCAATTGTGTATCATCAACTGGGGTAATTGCAAAACTATCCGAGGCTTTTCCCTCAAATACAAGATCAAAATATCAAGGGATGGATCCCACGAATGTGTTTTCTGGTAACCCTCTTGGGCATCCAGGTTTGGAAACCACTGAGTGAACCTATCTTTTGGAAATAAAAATACATTAAAACATGTCTTAAACAAAACACCCCCAAGCCTTGAATAAAGTAGGTCTGGTTATAATACAAAAGAGCCACCAGGTGGCAGAAGAACTCCATTCTTGTAAGCTTCTCGGTGGCTTCCTTATTTCACCTTCCCTATTCCTCCGTTTAATTTTCTGTCTTTTTTTTTTTTTCTTGGCTTGTTGGCTTGAAATATATAAGATTAAATTCCTTAAAAAGATTGATGCTAACATTCTAAATAGATTGCAATATTAAGAATGTCTTTCCTTATCGAGAAGAAAAATACATAGAGTATTATGTTAGTGAACTGAATTGATTCTGAATTAATGCTATTACAATTTTTTTGGTTTTCAATTGAAGCAAAATGTGTTAACTGAATAACACTAAATATTAGGAGGTCAAATAACCATAAAAAACTTTTCTTCGTGTTTAATAAGCAAGTTTTGAGGCACAGGTTTTATAGACATTATTAACATATATTGTATATGCTAAATTTATTCTTAAGGAAAATTTTAATTTTTGTTTTCGTAAAATTAAAAGCTCTAATGGTAGTTTTATACACTGAATTCTCATGAGAACTGTGTCCTGGACTTTGAAGAGTCAAGACTCTTGGTTCACATAGATCTTGTATAAATCTGGGTTCCACTTCTTCGGAGATTGACCTTGAGCAGGTTTCTTAGTACTTCTCAGCTTCTGCTATTAAAGTGGGGTAATGATGCCTATTCTATAAGGTTGCTGTGGAGAGTCAGTGATGATGCAAGCAAGTGCTTTATACATACAAAACTAGGTAAATAAAGTAAATAAAAAAATTCCTTCCTCGATCCCAATTTTTTCTAATGGCAATTACTACTTGTGCTTTAATGCAAGATAGCAGGCTAAAATACACATGTAGCTGGCAGAATCATAATCTAGTTCAGATGTTAAAAAACATCACGCTGTAAAAAGACTTCAGAGTTGGAAACCTGTGTTCACTGTTCTGAATCTCTCCACTTCCTCTTAGGAAACATGATATTCTTTGAAGTGCGTTTTTCGGCTTCATGAGTTGTAATTATTCATTTACTGTATAAAGTATATAATAACTTATGCCCTATGGTGTTATTCAACATTGTAGAGAAAGGAGAATAAAGAATGTGTTTTATCAGCAGGCAAGGATCATCCTCTTTATCCTTTATCCTCTTTACCCTCACATGTAATTTACTAAAGAGCTGACAAAATCACAGCACAGGCTGCCTCTCACCGTATTTGTCTGCAGACAGTGAAGAGACTAACTCTGAGGCTATGCTTTCTAACTGGGCCCATGTAGGAAATCTGATGAGGTTATATAGATTCTTCATTTCTATACTGTGAAAGAATGAGGTTGCTTATAAAAAGGAGGCAGGCATAAAGGCATGTGCTTTGGACAAAGCCCCTGGCAAAGATGCTACAAGGATGCTTAGCAACCCAACATTTGAACACCGAAAAGGCATCAGATTCCTCTTTCATTTGGCCACAAGGAAGAAATAGAAACATTGAAGAAAAGGTCTGAAAAAAATAGGCACTGGGGGGAAACATAGGGAGTTTGTGTTGCTGATGAAAGGGCCATCTATATCAGGGGTCCCCAACCCCAGGGACGCTTCTCCCCATTGCTCACATTACCACCTGAACACCCCCCACCCACCCCACCCCCCGCCCCCGCCACCGTCCGTGGAAAAACTGTCTTCCACGGAACCGGTCCCTGGTGCCAAAAAGGCTGGGGACGGCTGATCTATATGAAGTAGATGATATATATTTACATTTGATATATAGATTTAATTTTAAGTAATTTTGTAATAAATACCTTTAATTCTAAGAATTGAAAACCTTGAGAGGAATTCAAATGTATATTTAATTTTATTCCAACAGGCTGATGGTCTGGAAAATTCTAGGTTTTTAAAATCTATTTGATGACCTTCAGAAGCAGGGAGAAGTATTTTCAGAAGAACTTGAATGGGGGAGAGGAGACCCTGCATTTCACTGAGTACCTCTTTCTTCATAAATGTCAACTATTTCCTGTAATTACTGTCTTCTCCCTCTTCTCGGCTAGTTAGCAATCATGAAAATGGAAATTACCTTAGCAGTGTATTCAGAATATGTTCTAAATGTGATTGAACAAAGATTTCAATATTCCCAAGGCAGAAGAGCCAATGTCTTTGCTTCTGCAGTTGAAAAGTCTGGAATAATCTCCCCAACTTCCAGTGTGGAAATTCTTCCTGTCCTCAAGGTCTCTATCATGAGATACCTCCATGATGTTTCTCCTGACTCTCTGAGTTAAAATACTCTTTCCCTTCCCTACACTCACATAGCCATTATTTTATCAAGTGGTAATGGTTTTCCCAAACACAGCAGGTGGCCCCAGTGTGGCTCTCCTAACTTCTGACATTGGCAGTGGCTACTGGTCTGGAATTTTTCTCAATTCCCAACAACAAAGAAAATCAAAAGCAGTTTTCTTTTCTTTTCTTTTTTTTGTTATTGTGATAAAATATACTGTAAGGCCACCAGGTCCGGGGAAGGGCCCAGGGAGCCAGACGGAACCCCCGCCAAAGTGGCTGATGCAACAGACACCCGACATTGCCACGCTACTCGGCCCCAGTCTTCCGGCTCCCCGAGGGGCGGAACCAATGTCTCTGAGGCTGATGCAACCGACACCTGACATTGCCACAACACCCGAGAGATTACCAAAAAAGGGCTGCGTCACACAGCAAGCACCTCCCCTGCGTCCACCCCTATAAATTTTGTTTGCGCCCGCACCCGGGCGCGACTTCTCTGGCCCCTTTCTCTCGGACCAGTGAACCTCGCCCGGGAGCGTTCCCAAATAAAGCTTGTTTAAGTTCTCCTCCGTTTTTGGTGCCGTTCCTTACATTTGGTGCCGAAACCCAGGAGGGGTACCCAGCCCCACAAATTACCGCGGGGCCACCCCTCCCGACCGGGGACCTCTGCTCACCCCCCCAATCCGGCAGAAGCGGAGTAAGTCCCTCCTTCGTTCCCCTTGACCCCCGGGGTCCCTACCCACCGGACTCTGGGTCCTTAACCGTGGCCGCATCAGGGACTCCTCCGTCTTCCCTCCGAGCCTCGGGCGATTGTGGAGACGTCCCAACCGCCTGACTGCTCTCCGAACCGCCGTGACCAGAGACTGAGACCAGAGACGTCTCTCTTTCTCTGTTCACCCGGGGACAAACCGGAGGTCATGGGGACTTCAGAATCCAAACCAGATCCTAAGGCACCCCTGGGGTGTCTCCTGGCCAACTTTACCAAACTCGGCTTTTTTCAAGACCTCCGCCACAGGCGGCTCATATTCTATTCCACCGAGGCCTGGCCACAGTACCCTCTAGACAATCAATCTAAATGGCCTCCTGAAGGGAGTTTCGATTTCAACATCCTCTGCAATTTAGATAACTACTGCCGCAGGACAGGTAAATGGTCCGAGGTCCCCTACGTCTAGGCCTTCTGGTATGTACGCTCCCGTCCTTCCCTTTGCGTCGATTGTTCCACCTCCCAGATCCTTCTTGCCAAACATCATCTACATCCAAGCCCCTAATTTCCTTTGACTATGACCCCTCTTCACTAACCGACCCACCCGAATCTCTCACCTCTCCCCCCTCCAGAGCTCCTCTCCAACCCCCACCGTACCCTGGACCGGCCCCTCTCCCTCCCGAGCCCACTCCATCGCCCTCCACTGCTCCCCCGCTCCGCCCAGCAACCTCCCCATTGGCTTCCCCTTACCTCACCTCTCTCTCCTCGCCCCTCTCCTCGCCAGTCAGCTCACACACCCGCTCTCACCGCCACGACTCCCAGGACCCAAACCTTCTCTGTCCCTTAAGAGAGGTGGCCGGAGCAGAAGGATTAGTTAGAGTTCATGTTCCCTTTTCCCTTCAAGATCTCTCTCAAATAGAAAAGCGATTAAGCTCCTTTTCTGCCGACTCCTCCCGCTACATCAAAGAATTTCGCTACCTCTCTCAAGCTTACGATCTAACCTGGCACAACATCTTTGTGATCCTATCTTCTACTCTGACCCCCGACGAGAGGGAAGGAATTCAAACTGCTGCCCGAAACCACGCAGATCAGGTCCACCTCACTGATAACTCTATGCCCGTCGGAGCCACTGCCGTTCCTGGCACCGATCGGGGCTGGAGTTATCAGGACGGCCAAGACGGTCGCCACAAACGCGATCTAATGATCCAATGCCTCTTGGCTGGTAGGCAGGCTGCCTCCCACAAGATTGTCAACTTCAAAAAACTAAAAGAGATAACCCAAGAGCCCAGTGAAAATCCAGCCGTTTTTCTCAACTGCCTTACAGAGGCCCTAACTCTCTACAACCGCTTGGACCCTGACACCCCCGCAGACGCAACGGTCTTGGCCACCCACTTTATCACCCAATCAGCCCCTGATATCAGAAAAAAAAAAAAAAAAAAAAAAAAAAACTTAAGCGGGCAGAGTACGGCCCCCAGCCTCCCATCCAAGACCTGGTAAAAATGGCCTTTAAAGTCTATAATGCCCGTGAGGATTTGGCAGAATCCAGCCGGCAGGCTTGGATACACCAAAAGGTGGCCCTCCAAACCCAAGCCATCGTAGCCGCCCTGCGGCCAGCCGTCTCCCATGGACAGCATCCTCGGGACCCCCCCAAAGGCAACCCCACCAGGGGCCTGTTTCAAGTGCGGAAAAGAGGGGCACTGGGCTCGCCAATGTCCCAATCCCCGGCCTCCTTCCAAGCCCTGCCCTGGCTGCGGGCTAACAGGCCATTGGAAGAGTGACTGCCCTACGGCAGGCCCTCCCTCAGCGCCTCCACGCAGAGGGTGAACTGACCCAGCGGCTCTACCACTCGAACTCCTGGGATTGGCTGAAGACTGACAACACCCGGACTCGAAGACTCCCATCACCTTCACCGAGCCCAGGGTAACAGGTAGCGGGTAAGTCCATCTCATTCCTGGTGGACACGGGGGCTACCTATTCAGTCTTGCCTACATATTCCGGGCCAGTTTTTCCTTCCCAGATCTCTTATGGGCATCGACGGTAAGCCGTCCTTCCCGCTCCAGACCGGCCCCCTCTCATGTTACGTCGAGAGGCTCCCTTTCACTCATTCTTTCTTAGTCATACCGTCCTGCCCGGTTCCTCTGCTAGGTCGTGATGTTCTCTTCCAATTAGGTGCCTCTCTCCAACTTGCCAGACTTGATCCTAAGGCCTCCTCCTCTCAACTCCTGCTCCCCCTCCTCGGTCTGGCAGCGGAGCCCTCTCCCTCCTCTCTTCCTCCTCCCATCTCCCCCAACCGGATAGACCCCCAGGTCTGGGATACATCAAAACCCATAATAGCGACACACCACCCCCCGTCCTAATCCGTCTTAAAGACCCCTCCAAGTTTCCATCCAGACCCCAATTCCCCATTTCTGAAACTCATCTAAGGGGCTTATGACCTATTATCACCAGACTCTTAGACCAGGGGCTCCTCATCCCCACGGGCTCTCCCTGCAACACCCCCATCCTGCCTGTCCGCAAGGCCTCAGGAGATTACCGCCTGGTCCAGGACCTCAATGAAGCGATAATTCCCCTCCACCCAGTTGTGCCAAACCCATACACTTTGCTCTCCCATATTCCCCCATCCACCACCCATTTTACGGTCCTAGATCTCAAGGACACCTTCTTTTCTATCCCCCTACACCCTGATTCCTACTTCCTTTTGCTTTCACCTGGACAGATCCGGATACCCAGGCTCCCCGCCAGCTCACCTGGATGGTTCCTCCCCAGGGCTTCCGCGACAGCCCCCACCTCTTTGGCCAGTCTCTAGCACGAGACCTCGCTTCCTGCCCTCTCACCCCCAGTATAGTCCTCCAATACGTGGATGACCTCCTCCTCTGTAGCCCATCTCTGAGCCTCTTAAAACAACACACTTCTGACCTCCTCAATTATCTCAGCTCTCGCGGCTATCGGGTCTCTCCAACCAAGGTCCAACTGTCTACACCCTCAGTAACCTACCTGGGGATTCACCTTACCCCCACAACAAAAAGCCTGACAGCCGACCGCACCCAGGCCATCTGCGACCTCCAACCTCCAGAGACAGCTGACCAGATTCTCTCCTTTCTGGGCCTAATAGGATTTTTCCGACACTGGATCCCTAACTTTGCTCTTCTTGATAAACCCCTATATTTAGCTGCTAAAGAAACCCCCCAAGGACCCCTTACCTCTCCCTCCCAGAACTTACCTTTTCCCCCTTTAAGAGTCCCCATATTTCTTGATTTAGAAAAAAAGAACCTCACAATTTGCTATGGCAGCCGCCCAAACTTAACTAATGATGCACTCCCTTGCAATTCATCCCTCCCTGTAACTATGACAATGGGGGCCCCACCAGGCTTGTTCTTTTGGTGTAATGGTGCCCTTACAAAAGAGGTCAACTCTTCCTCCCCCTTCCCATGTATCCCCGTCACCCTTGTTCCACAACTCACATTATATGAGCAAGCCGAATTTCTCTCACTTACCACACAACTCTCTAGCCGACAGAAAAGGGCCATCTTTCTCCCTATGGTCGCAGGCATTTCCCTCGCCTCCTTTCTCATCGCTGCGGGCATCGGGGGAGGAGCCCTAACACACAGTGTCTCAACATCCCGCGACCTAGAACAGAAACTCCAGCTAGCCATCGAGGCCTCTGCTGCCTCTATCACCTCCCTCCAGCGCCAGATCACCTCTGTAGCCCGAGTTGCCCTCCAAAATCAACGCACTCTGGACCTTCTGATAGCCGACAAAGGAGGTACCTGCCTCTTCCTACAGGAAGAATGTTGCTACTACATCAACGAGACAGGGGTTGTTGAAGACAATGTAGATGCTCTCCGACGCTTAAAAGAAGAACTCCAACGCAGGCAGCGACAATCCACCCCCCCATCCCCAATTGGTGGCGGTCCACCCTCTATACCTGGCTGACACCAATCCTAGGCCCCTTAATCCTTATCTGCATCCTATTCATGCTTGCCCCCTGTTTCCTCAGGTTTCTCCACAGCTGTATACAAGAAGTCTCTTGGGTGGCGGTGAATCAGATGCTCCTCCACCCATATGCCTTACTACCCACAGAATCCCCCGCTGCCGCCTGATTCCCTTCCGGCGCCCCCGTACAGCAGGAAGTAGCCAGAGACCAAACGTCGCCCCATTACACCAAAGAAGTCGGGATGTAAGGCCAGCAGGCCCGGGGAAGGGCCCAGGGAGCCAGACGGAACCCCCGCCAAAGTGGCTGATGCAACCGACACCTGACATTGCCAAACCACTTGGCCCCGGTCTTCCCGCTCCCCGAGGGGCGGAAGCAATGGCTCTGAGGCTGATGCAACCGACACCTTACATTGCCACAGCACCCGAGAGATTACCGAAAAAGGGCTGCTTCACACAGCAAGCACCTCCCCTGCGTCCACCCCTATAAATTTTGTTCACGCCCACACCTGGGCGCGACTTCTCTGGCCCCTTTCTCTCCGACCAGTGAACCTCGCCCGGGAGTGTTCCCAAATAAAGCTTGTTTAAGTTCTCCTCCGTTTTTGGTGCCATTCCTTACATATACCATCTAAATCATTTTAAGTGGGCGATTTTGTGGCATTAAGTGCATTCTCAATGCTGTGCAACATCACCACTCCATATTTTTTTGTGTGGAATTTTTAGGGTTGTCTACGTGTCATCTGTGAACAGAGATTGAATTTACTTCTTCCTTTCCAATTTGGATGATTTTTATTTCTTTGTCTTGCTTAATAGCTGTGGCTAGAACTTCTAATACTATGTTGAATTGAAGCCAGAAACAAAAGGACAAATATTGTTTGATTCCACTTATATGAGGACATAGAATAGCCATATTCATAAAGATAGAAATTAGAAGAGTGTCTGTGAGTGTTTTGGGGAGGGAGTAATGAGGAGTTATTGTTTAATGGGTATGGAGTTTCAGTGTGGGGAGTTCTGGAGATGGTATATGAGCTTTTGTCTTAGACTCTACTTTCAGAGGAAAATGGTTAATATATGATGCTCTTTTGCTAGTGGCTAGAAAACAAGGGTCTAGGAACCGAAGGGTAGAAGTAGGATTGGCTCTTTTAAACATCATTCCCAGAGACTCACTTGGGGACCAGAGTTGTCCTCACAATCTTAGGTTCTTCCTGAATATGAAGTGTGGTTCTTATGTATATAACACACCTATTGAGGATACAGTAAGGGTTCCACTGAATGAAGCTATACTACCCCAGTCACTGTTGGATCCTCATGTGAGAGGACCAGTAGGACAAGATACAAGTTCTATACTGGTGGGGAACTTGAGCCTGATTATCACAAGGAGATACTGCTACCTAGTGGGATGGAGGAGAAGTAGCTCTGAGATTTGGGAATACACTGAAGTGTCTTTCAGTGATTCTGTGGTCAGTGACAGCTATAAATAGGCAATTGAGCAACCTTGGCCCAACTAGAACAAGAAAAATAAAAGCTCAGGTTTCTAAGTGATGAAAGTCTAGGTCATTCGACCAGAATAACAATCTAGAGCTGCCAATATGCTGCCCAAGGTTGAGAGAAATAGAAAAATGATGATACAGATTGATGGTGGTATCAGTTATGACTTCAGGCCGACTGCAACAGCAGAGATAGCTCCATCAGTCTGTTGTGTTAGGTCCTTGCAGGCACTGTGGCTGGTCATAACTTGAAGGGGACTATAATATTTTGGACTTAAAGGAAGTCATGTCATGAACCGTAATGTTAGAGGGAGACTGTATTGGGCATAATTACCTTCCCTTTTTTTTTTTTTTTTTTAACCAATGAATTACTTAACAAATTTTTAATGAAATGCCCTATTGATTTACTTTTTGGCTAAGTGCCATGATGTCATAAATACAGTAATAGAAATTCCTAGACTTACATCATTGACCTGCTTGGAAGCCATCAATATTCCCTATTGCTGATCAAATAAAGCTCATATTTTCAGTCTAGAATTTTAGACCTTCCATGACTTGGGTCCAAGATACCATATAAAACTTAGGTGCTATTATTTTAAAACACATAACTCAAACTCCAGTCAAATATATACTCTTATGGTTTCTACACAGGACTTGCATATTCACACATCTGCACTTTTGCTTATGTTTCTGCTCAGGATTATCCCTCTCCCCCATTCATTGTTGGATCCTCTTCAAAGAAGCCTTAAGGCTTATTCAAATACAATATCCTGAAAGTTGACAAAGAATAGATTTCCCTAATCACAACACACATACAATTACTTATCATCATAGCTGAGAGACATTGTAGCTTGGAGTCTAAGAACATATATCAGGGGCTAGTATATCTGAATTCAAGCCTAGCTGCATCATTTACTATCTTTGCCTCCCTTTCCTTATCTTTATTTATTTTTTAAACATCTTTTTTGGAGTATAATTGCTTTACAGTTGTGTGTCAGTTTCTGCTTTATAACAAAGTGAATCAGCTATACATAAACGTATATCCCCATATCTCCTCCCCCAAATGTGGAATGCTTCATGAATTTGCATGTCATCCTTGCTCAGGGGCCGTGCTAATCTTCTCTGTATCGTTCCAATTTTAGTATATGTGCTGCCGAAGTGAGCACGGGCATAATACCTTCTTTTACTCCATCTACTTCTGTGACCACCAGCCCTATGCAGGACTTGACTAACTCTGCACAGATGCCACCAGACAGAGTTTCTACCTTGTGTCTTTACTACATTCTTCTAACTTCCTACCAAGGGCTTCTGTGCTGCCTTGGCATTGACATCATCTTGGGGAACCTGCTCAGTTCTTGCATATGTGCAAGCTGGGTGCTGGGGGAGATCATGCCCTAGGGACACTCTTGCCCAATAGAGGATGCCAGCCAATTGATAAATGCTCTCTGCTTTTATCTGACTGTCCCGGGCAGGCAGTTCTAAGTCATATTTCATGAGTCCTCAGAAAGTCCTGGGAGATCAAGCACCAACTTGATAAAGCAGTCTTTATTGAATTTCCATCTTTCCCTGTTTTACTTCCGTCATCCTTCATTCCTACTCCCTAGGAGAATCGTTTCCCAAATAAAGTGTTGCACTGCCAACTTTGTCTCAGGATCTCCTCTCAGGGGAACAGGCTAGGCATAGCTTAATCATCTGATGAGCTAATTTTGATGGGGTGGTGTTACCGTTAGAGATGGGATGACAGAAGTAATAACCATCATGGTGGGTCTAATTTCATTAAGTAAAATATTGAAATTAAAAGGCTGTTATCAGGTCATAGGTGATCTGACTTTCAATTTTCTCCAACAAACTCCCATTACACATTTAGTTTCCTTCATTTTGGGATTTCATCATTAGCAGCTGGTCCAGTGATTGATTGATTGAGTAGAATGATGTATAATTATGCTGAAGTTTAGAGGTGTGGTGTATATTTTGAAGGTATTGGGGTCCGAAGAATGAGTGGATACAGCTCTGGATCCAGAACTTCTCCCTGTAGGATGCCTGAGGAGAGGAATGACAAACTCAAGGTTTAATAGCCAGAAAAGAAGTAGAGTGCATCTCATTATGGCAAAGTGTGAATTTATTAATTTCTCTCAGTACAGGCTCATCGGTTAAACCAAAGGAAGGACTCCTTCTTTTTTCATGAATCTAATACTATTCAACTGTGTGCTCCGTGGAAAGAAAGGAGAGAATAAGGGAAAGAGAGAGAGAAAGAAAGAGAGGGAAGGGAGAGAGAGTGGGAGAGAGAATTGATTCTGGAGAGTCAGGACTCACTTGAGTCTGCTTACTATGAAAATTCAGAAAGGAGGAGGGAAAAGCAGAGAGTTTTCATGGAGTCTCTTTTAGGTACAATGTGCCCCTAACCATCTTCATTTCCTCTCTTGTGGAGGAGTTAATAAGGGGTGGGTCAAGGAGCAGGAGTGGGTGGGGAGAGAGATGGGAAGTGAGAGGACCAAAAACTCATCCTCCACTCCAGGCATAGATGATGATGTGAGATGAAGAGAAGGAGGTGTTTCCTTGGCTCCAAATATTAGCTGTATTTCGCCATGTGCTGCGGGGAGTTTCACTCTGATCCCCAAACGCTTGATCTTCTGCTCCAGTTCAGAACACCTGGCGTGTTTAGCAATTTCCTGAGCCTGGAAAATGTATCTAAGGCAGGTAATCAAACGTTCAGTAAGGGATTCTCAGCTGAAGGCAGAGAAGCCTGTGGTTCATTTATATGAGGACCTTGCTAGACCACAATAAAACAAGGTAAACAAGGTCCTCTGAGAGTCACCTGAGAATGCAATCCTTCACTTGGACACTTTCCTACATTAGTCATAGAAGTACAGCTTACATAAATGAGTACAAGATAAAAATGAGTCTATTGTAGTCTTTTCTTTTTTTTTTTTTTTTTTTTTTGAGTTGGTTGGGGAAGCTTGTGTTTGTGGGCATTTTGTCTGCAGAATCCTTTGAACTGGAGATTATCCTAAGTTTACTTAGAACAAATGCTATTCTGTACTAAGTAAAATCACAATTGTGTGCAACATCTCCTGATCAAGGAGTTAACTGCAACCTAATCAAGTTCAGAACATTCAAGTCCAAAGGTTATTCAACCAAATAGGACTAAAGAATGTTCAGAGTGGTCCACAGTCCACAGCATTGCCTGCCTTGGCAGCTGACAGGCGTCTGCGGCTAAACTGAAGTAAGGAGGAGACAGTGACCATCTGAAAAAACGACTCTCCTGTGGTTAGTGACTGGCAATAAATGAATAAGTTTACACCCACAGAGTGTCTCTGAGCGGAACGCGACGAGGGACGTTTACTTGAATCAACTTATGCAGGTTGATTCTGGAAAACTGCATTTGCCTTACATGTCTCACTTTCTTCCCTTTTAAGGACTCTGCTAAGCCCAGAGTCAAGTCTCAATATGGAGAAATATTGTCGTTTTGGAGGGAATCTGGGATTTGGTGTTAGAAAAATGCTATGGTCAGAATATTTGTGTCACCCCAAAGTTCATATGTTGAAGTCCAAATGCCCAGTGTGATGGAATGAGGAGGTGGGGCCTCTGGGAAGTGCTTAGATCATGAGGGTTCAGTCCTCAGGAATGAGATTCATGTCCTTATAAAACAGTCTCAAAGAGCGGGCTCCTCTTTTTGCCGTGTGTGAAAAGGCATCAGCTATGACCCAGGAAGGGAACCCTCATCATAAAGCAACTATGCTGATGCCTTTATTTTAGACTTCCCAGCCTTCTGAATTGTGATAAATACATTTCTCTTATTTATAAACTACCCAACCTATGGTATTTTGTTATAGCAGCCCAGATGGACTAAGACAAAGAAAGTGATGTCCATCCCGGCTATGCAGCTTGCCAACTGTGTGACTTTGGGTAATTTATTTCACCCTGTTGTGCTTCTATTTCCTCCTCTTTATTATTATTTTTTTTATTTTTAAATTTTAATAGCAGTATTTTATTTTATTTTAAAATTTTTTTTTTTTTTTTTTTTTTTTTGCGTTACGCGGGCCTCTCACTGTTGTGCCCTCTCCCGTCGCGGAGCACAGGCTCCGGACGTGCAGGCTTAGCGTCCATGGCTCACAGGCCCAGCCGCTCCGCGGCATGTGGGATCTTCCCGGACCGGGACACGAACCTGTGTCCCCTGCATCGGCAGGCGGACTCTCAACCACTGCACCACCAGGGAAGCCCTAATAGCAGTATTTTAATGTGAAGTATTTATATAAAGGAATTTATATAAATTAAATGTATGTATTATGCATGTCCTCTGTCATAACACCCACATTTGTAGATTTCTTCTATTGAATAAATTTCAGGTGGGCCACTACCTAACAATATGTATTGAGATACTTGCCTTTTATTTTTTAAAAAATTATTGGAGTATAGTTGTTTACAATGTTGTGTTAGTTTCAGGTGGACAGCAAAGTGATTCAGTAATACATATACATATATTCATTCTTTTTTAGACTCTTTTCGCATATAGGTTATCACAGAATGTTGAGTAGAGTTTCCTGTGCTATATAGTAGGTCCTTGTTGGTTATCTATCTTATATATAGTAGTGTGTATGTGTTCATCCCAAGCTCCTGTTATAATGTTATCAATTGTGTGGAGAATTGGAATATTTATACAGATGTATATTCACGGGAGTGATCTCAGAGTGACATCAGTGTGCAGCGGCTTGAACTGAGCTCTTAGTTCCCTGCCCAGGAATTGAACCAGGGCCCCGGTGGTGAGAGCACAAAGTCTTAACCACTAGACCATCAGAGGCTAGTGCCTCCTGTTTAAAATAAGGTATATAATAATACCTATGCTTAGAAAATCAAGTGACAAGAGTGAAATTATTTATAAATAGAAAATTGCTCTCTACCTCCAAGTTACAGTGTGTCTTCTTTTCCTGGGGGAAGCTTGGGGATTTCCATGGCATGAAATTGATGTCACAGATTGGAAATTTACCTTTTCCTCTGCCTGTCCTTTTGTCTGCTTTATTCTTCATCCCATTTGGAGGGCATGATGCCATCCAAGTGTGCATGGTTCTATACCTCAATAACAACTCCGCAGAAGTTGAACTTAATGTATGCTGCAACACGTGTCTGAGAATAAATGGGCTGTGAGCAGGGAAATGCCACTTCTGCCTCACTCCCAATGAAATCAAGATGAGACAGCTGTGCCTATAAATGAAGCCATTTGAAGAGTTAACATGGAAGACAGCCCCACGTAATTTTGAACGTCTGTGGAACTACTCACAGACCATGTCTGGAAATTAATATAAGTCCTGAAGAAGGTGGGAAGGGTATACAAAATGAAAGCCAAATGAATAATTAGTTTTCCCATCTGACTCAACAGCAGTGAACCCAAAGACCACTAGGCTCTGCTGGTCTATGGGTTAAATGGTATTTTGAATGATTTACACCAAGGCTGTGTAGGAAATCAAAGCAAAGCAGAATAAAAATAAAGAATGATTACACTTGTGTTCCTAGTGGGTAAAAACACATTGGAAAAAAGAAATAAATTGTAACTAAAAGTAAAGAATTCCTTATGTTTGTTGCTAACGTGAGAGCTAACACATTATGTCTGTCAACATTTTCAGCATTCATTTAATTTCATAAGAGCTTCTCATCCATCCAAAATGTTTGTTTGTTTATTCATTTATTCATCACCCCAAATCACAGTTTCTTCTATGTACCGGATACCAGGCTTAGAGCTTGCATAAACTCCTCATTTAATTCTCACAACCATCATTCTCCACAGGTATTATTATTATCCTAAGTGTTTTTGGTGAAGGAAACTGAAATGCTGAGCTGTTAGTAACATGTCAATATGATGAGAAATGGAACTAAGATTTGAATCCATTTTTTTTCCTTCAGTGTCCAGTATCCTTTCCACTAAAAATCCTTTTATATATTCAATTGGTATGTTAAAGTGAGCTGACATTTTTTGAGTTAAAAAAATGTGAAGTGTTTTTTCTCTTTCTCAATTTCTTTATGACCTCTGCAAATTGGAGGCAACAAAATTGGGCACTTTTACTTACTTATAGTACTGCCAGAGTGAGAGAAGGTGGTAAAATTCTGTCTTTCTCTTTGTGCCATTAATGTCTATTATATTGCATTATATATACCGTGGTTCATTCTGCCAGGTATAAGATAATTTCTTTATCTTTTTTGTTTCACAGTTCCACCTAGACCATGGTTTCTCATTAGAAACCTACAACAGAATCAAGTGGCAAGTTTTAAAAATGCAGATTTCTGAGTTCTATCCATGTTTTATTGAATCAGAATTTCTGGGGTTGGGTCAGGAAAGCTGCACTTTAACAAGCAGACCTATTTATTCTGACACGTGTTGAAGAACCACTGTCATAGTTGATCCTCTAGACAGAGCCCACCCACAGTGGTTGGTGGCAGTATAGCTGACCCTTTGAGTCTAGTTCGGCTCATAACTTCTGGTCCACCACTTCTGGGCCCACCACCAAGTCAGGCCCTTCTACATGTGCTACATCACATGAAATTGCATCACATCAATGCCCATCTATCATTTTGATGCCCATCACATCAAAGGCCACATCCCATAATAGCTCCTAGTTCACACAAGTCCCCACTCTGAGTTCAGAGTCAGCCTCTATGGATCCTGGAAGCTCTGGCACATTTTCTATCAGAACCTCAGTCAGGTTGTGGTCTCTCCTTCTTACCTCCAATATCTAGTCCTGTGCTATGACCCTGATATGATACCTGGATTCTTTCTTGGCCAACATAGGCATCTAGTTCTATAGAAGAAATCTCTTATTGCCAACTAAGTAAAATAATTTTTTTGCTGGTTGATTTAGGTATCAAAATGAAAGATATAAAAATATTTATTTACGCAGTTAATGATGAATTAGCATCTTGCAGGAGTCATGATTAATCATGCTCCACCTAGAAGCCAGTGCCAAAATGACTCTGCTAATAGAATCCATCAACTGCTGAAGACAGTGATTGCACTGAAGGGCACTTTATTGTTTAGTTCCTTAATTTTATATTCTAGTTGCATATTGATATTCCCTAATAAAAATTGTTTTGATTTCTCTCTGAAAAATTTGGGGTGAGTCTTGAGGAGGTAATTTGCATTAGCTAAACACTGAATCATGAAACTATTTCCATTATTCTGGCAAGGCAAAGCATAGTTTATTCTATGAGATTTAAGCAATCCTTAAAAAAAAATCCTTAAAAAATTCTTAACCATTTCAGCAATTCCAGTCCTGGGCATACATCTGGGAAAGATGAAAACTCTAATTCGAAAAGATACATGCACCCCAATGTGCATAGCAGCACTATTTACAATAGCCAAGACATGGAAGCAACCTAAATGTCCATTGACAGATGAATGGATAAAGAAGATGTGGTATATATACAATGGAATATTACTCAGCCATAAAAAAGAATGAAATAGTGCCATTTGCAGCAATGTGGGTGGACCTAGAGATTATCATGCTAGAAGTGAAGTAAGTCAGACAAAGAGAGACAAATATCATATATCACTTATGCGTAGAATCTAAAAATGTGATACAAATGAACTTATTTACAAAACAGAAATAGACTCACAGACAGAAAACTAACTTATGCTTACCAAAGGGGAAGAGGGGTAGGGATAAATTAGGAATTTGGGATTAACAGATACACACTACTATATATAAGATAGATAAACAAGAAGGACCTACTGTTTAGCACAGTGGACTGTATTCAATATCTTATAATAACCTATAATGGAAAGAGTCTAAAAAGGAATATGTATATAGCTGAATCACTTTGTTGTATACCTGAAACTATCACAACATTGTAAATTAATTATACTTCAATAGAAAAATTTAAAAAATAAAATTATCATTTCAGAACAGCAAAAGTAATAATTGTTAAAAGCATGAGGACTATAACATTGTATTAAAAGAGTACTCAATCATTAATCAAAGTATTTCTTTGCTGTCTCCCATACATGGGTAGGTCAACATTTTGTGTGAGTAATGGAATAGCTGAGGTTAGACATCACCTTCCAGAAATCTTCACAATCAGTGATTTTCTAGCTCAGAATGAATTTTTGCTGTCAACTCAACCAGCCATCAGGGGAGCTTTGGCAGCTGGAAAAGGCCTTCATAACTCTGTCTGTGTTACTGTTGTCAGCTGTTTGCTTGGATTTGATTTTTGTACCTAATGGGAACAACAGGGCAAGGGGACCATGCCTTGGAGAATCAAGTTGGCTCTCGACACACCTGGGAAGAGTGGACAATTTTATATCCTCTACTGCCATTTTCAGTCCTGAACTTTGATGGAAGTGGACTAAACAAGATTTTCAGAGTCACAGCTGAGTCTGAATCCTTGCTTCACATTTTACAAAGAATCTGGGAGTTAAATTTTGGGTTCTCCTCTCATTTTTACATAGATTGCCTCATCTTAAACTACCCTGGCCACATGTTTTCATCTGGCTAAGCTTCATGAGTCAGCTCAGATATTAATTCCTCTTGGAAACCTACTCTTAATTCTTGGGTCAGAGAGGTAACCCTTTTCTCTACACTTCATGTCCCTCATCATATTGTACTTTGCCTGTGTAATATCTGCACATTTGAGGGCAGGTAACTTCATGGTTCAGACATGTCACTCAGGAAGGTGTGAATAAACATTTGTGAAAAGTTTGATCTTTCAAATATGGATAGAATACCTTTTTCAAAAAATGGTCATAAAGACTAAATGACAATAACATTTGTAAAGTTCCTACCATATAGTAGGAATTCGATAAATTCTAGTTTGCATTCTTCTTCTGTTCCTGACAATGCTAGAAACACTATGGCCTGTCCTTCTCCACCACCACCCCTGCACATCCCCCACCCCCTAACCTCCACCAGGTTTTATGAGGCAGCCCAGTGTGGTCTTTTCTTAGCTTTATGACATTGTCATAAATCCCACCTGACAGGTCTTCGTCTGTTGCGGGGTTCATTCTCCTGAATCTGAGGTAGAGTTTGGAGTACAAAATGTTTACTGGGAGATGTGCCTGTGAAAAAAAGGGGGAGGAAGCAGGGTTGAGCAGATGTTGAGCTCAGATGTTGAGATGAGGTTGAGCAGATCTCTGCAGCCTGCCAGGGAATCCCAGAACAAAGCTTGCCCCTTAGAGAAGTCCTGTCCTGGGTCGAAATGATGAAGTTCTTTGCAGCCCTGCCTTGCTGGGTCATTGTCTGAAGTGTCCTGAGAAAAACATGACCTTGACTACCATCAAATTGATGAGTGGCCACAGCCACTATACACTGAGAAAAGTGTGACCTGGTCTCACACGCTGAGGTGGATTGTGAAACTGCTAACAGCTGGAGAGGGTCAGTCAGCTACAATCCTCACAGCTGGACAGGGAGTCCTTTCGTGATGGGGGATCTGAGTGGTGCCTTTCTGTGTCTGCCTTAGTGACAAGGATTTAGAGTTAGTGTAATATTCTTCTAGGGATGCTGTATGTTTATGGAATTCTCTTAAAAGGCAAGAAGACTTATGAGCCACTAGAATAGCCTTCATGGCCCTGAGATACAGGCAAATGTTTGAACTGGGAGCTTTTACACACCTTTCTGAAACTTGCCTAATCTACCTGTGGCCAAAGTTCTAAAAACTGGGGGTGGTTGATGCTGTTTGTGTGCTCTTCCTTTCTTGTTTACCTTCTTCAGTCATGCCTTTTGGGACAACAGATTGTGGATGTCTAGTTGACTCCTGTGATCTACATCTTCCCTGGGCAAGGAATAGAGATATGTAGTCAAGCAGGCTTGTGGTTACAGAGACCCTTGTCCCTTGCATTGAGGGCAACCGAATGCCATTGGTATAATGAAGGAGAGTAGTATATTTTAAAATACATAAGTACATTTTATAAAAATGATCATATAAGTAGATGTCACTCTCATTTTATTTTAACATTCAACCAGAGATTAACAGTGCATTTTTATATCAGAAGATATGTACCTAGAACATCTCTCTGTATAAAACTACAAGACATAGGATAGAAAGTGAAGATACTAGAGTCAGACGACAGAATGGGGTTATACCCAGGGCTAGATTCAGTATAGACAGAGCAACAAACAGGGCACTTGGGAGTGTTGGGGTAGGACTAGCTGGGTGAGCTCTACCCTAGCTCTTGCTTACTAGTCAGTCACTATTCAGATGTCATAAATGTGTGCAGTGTTTTGCAAAAATGTGTACAATATTTTGCTAAAATAATTTTCTTAGAGAGTTCTACATGTTTTAAAACACAACAAATTTTCAGAGGTTAAGAATACGGTAAAATATGTATGACACATGAGTTGTATGGATGAAATGTTTTTTTTTTTTTAAGAAAGATATCATATTTTATTTATTTTATTTTTTTTAACATCTTTATTGGAATATAATTGCTTTACAATGGTGTGTTAGTTTCTGCTTTATAACAAAGTGAATCAGCTATACATATACATATGTCCCCATATCTCTTCCCTCTTGTGTCTCCCTCCCACCCTCTCTATTTGGTCATAAAGCACTGAGCTGATCTCCCTGTGCTATGTGGCTGCTTCCCACCAGCTATCTATTTTACATTTGGTAGTATATATAAGTCCATGCCACTCTCTCACTTCGTCCCATGGGGTTTTGTTCAAGATCTTGAAAACTGATTAAGAATTTTGTAATGTTCTCTAATTGTGTAGGCTAGGCAGACAGGGATTATTATGAAGACATTGGTGGAACAGATAACGAGGACTCACAGTTCAGTCTAGACTCAGGGTCTAGGGTTAACTCTGGAATGGAAGATAACCTTTGAGAGGGGAGACCTAACAGATCCCTATGAAAGGATGGTACAGCATATAAAACCAAGATTCGAGTGGTTTCCATGCGAGCACTGATTTAACCAGGACAGCTGTGTTCCTCCTAAGTCACTCGTGGTATAGGAGGTGTGGAAATGAAATACCTGTTGGGACTCTAGTCTCTTATTTAAGGAGTGCAGTGACCTCCACTCATGGTACCAGCTGACTGGGGCAATGAGTTGTACTACATCCTGAGGTTAAACTTGGATCTTCCTTGGGGATGAGAGATGGGCAAGGTGACTGACTGGTTTCTCTCCTACTGAATTACATATTTACTTTTGACTTGTAGAGGTTTAGTGGTGGGATTCCATGTATTCTAATCTCACCTCTTTTAAGAGCAAGAAAAGAATGTTAGAAATAACTATACTAAGAAAATTCTTTTCATACTCATCAGATTAGTCATTGTGTTCCCGTGAACAACACAAACTAAGAGCAGCCTAAAGATATATCTTTATATATTTAAAACTATTTATATATTTCTAAAGATAAAACAGATATATCTTTTATTTGTCTGTATAGTTTACAAAATACCTTTTTTTTTCTTTTGGTTTATAGTACTCAATGAACAGTTCTTATAAAAGTATAAGATGAAATGCAAGGGTGCAGGAGAAGAAGACACTTGCTAAGAGATAATTGTCATTTTTCTGAAGGACGTGAATCTTTTTTTTTTAAGATTTATTTATTATTTATTTAATTTTTATTTTTGGCTGCGTCGGGTCTTAGTTGAGGCACTCGGGATCTTCCTTGAGGCATGCGGGATTTTTTGTTGTGGTGCGCGGGCTTCCCTCTAGTTGTGGCGTGTGGATTTTCTCTTCTCTAGTTGTGGCTTGCAGGCTCCAGGGCGCCTGGGCTGTGGCACGAGGGCTCTGTAGTTTGCAGCACGCAGGCTCTAGTTGAGGCACGCGCGAGCTCAGTAGTTGTGACGCGGGGGCTTATTTGCCACCGGGCAAGTGGGATCTTCGTTTCCTGACCTGGGATCGGAACCCTCATTACCTGCATTGGAAGGCGGATTCTTTACTATGGACCGCCAGGGAAGTCCCGAAGGATATGAATCTTAATTAAAAAAAAAAAATTGCTACGTGTTTGAAATCATTAAAATAAATTCAACATCTGAATCCAAAGTGTCCTTAAACCCCCATTCCTAATTTATTCTTTCTTCCCTTTCTCCAAAGAAAAAACTTTTATCATAAATTTAATGTATGTTCTTATAGTTTATTTTCATTGTTTTACACAAATATAGCATTCTTGAGCAGTATAAAATATTATTTTGGTATGGTTTAAAACTTTATACAAATGATAGCATATTTTAATAAATTCTGAAATAAGCTTTCTCCAGCTACATCCATGATGATACAGATATTTTATTTTTTAAATTGCCTTGAATAAATCTATCATACAGTATGCCACATTTTATTTATCCATTACTCCACTAATGGGACATTTAAAAAATGTGTATCATTTAATGACATTCATCAATGTAACATTTATTTAAAAATAATTTTATGAACTAGTACTATGTGTGGGATGTTCCAATAAAATGTTTTGGAGTATGAAGACCTTCTGCCTGTGCTATATATAGGAAGTTCCTATTTTTAGAGTTTAAATACAATGAGACAAAACCTGAAATATTTCCTGAATATATTTCTATTCTATTATGTTTCAAGTGGTTCTTAAAGATATTGTCAAGTTTTATGCACAAATTTTGTTGTACTCAAGAAGAATGTTGTCGGGTTTGGGGAATGCTAATTCTTGTAATCAACTAACACTTTCACTTTTATACGATTCTAGCCTACAAGAGCAATAGATACCAGAATGACATGGTGAGGAAGTATAGTATTATTATTTTTTTAACCTCAAAATACAATACAATAAGCATTTTATAAAGTAAAGGCATTACACAAGTAGAAGACTTCACTTGTGTTGTGAACAACCTGCCTTTTCAGGCACTAGCTATTTGAGCTCTTACTACCATTTACCTGCGCACCTAAATGTTACCCCCAATTCATTAGCTTTCCCTAGAGCACTACTCTGGTCATATCATTCACCAATGCATAGCTTTCAATGATGCACTGTGATCTAACAAATGCATTAAAAATCCTTCAGTCTAACAATCCACATTCCTACCACACCCCATTCACGTGTATTTTGAGGCCAAAATGTAGCCTTCTACTATTCTCCTACTGGCTCTTCACACCTACATGCCTGAAATAATTAAACTACTAGAGATGCTGCATTTATTTTCTTGCTGTAGTTCTGAATTCTCACCCATGGAAACTATTAGAGGTTGGGTTTGAAGAGGCATGGCTCGTAAAAAAATGGCTCCACAGAACACATCCTGTAGTCCAGAATTGTGTTAGCAAACTACAGAATAGGACCAGTTATATGATTATTTTAGGTTGAAATATTGCAGGTGTAAGGATTTTGTGGAATGGACTAGACATTTTATCCAATGATGCATTTTATCATCATGCCTTCTTGATCTTTAACTCATAGATATACATACATTGCATACACAATCTCGATAAACATTTAAGTGAATCAGAATGCCTAGTATCTTAACAAAGCAAAATGCAATAGACAGTAATACTGCCCCAAATCTATATTTTATAAAATTTGTTGCAATTATGAGTAGAAAGTTTTGTTGAGTAATTATTTTAGTGTTTTAGAAATGTTCCCATTAAGAAGTTATGTAAAATAAAATGTTAATATTCTTTCAGAACATAATGCATTTGCAAAGTATGGAAGCACTTTCATTATCCTTATACACAGGAGACCTCGGTAATGACTTTACATAGATAATTTTACCTCAACAGAAATAATAGAGCCATAGACATTGATGACAAGAAAGTCTCAAGAGGTACTTTAGTTCATTAGCATGAAAAATTACTGTATATCTTAAACTTCTTGTGTTGATTTTAATTTGTATGATTCTAATGATACCACTTTTAACAATTTCTGAGGAAAAGTTTTTGAATTTTCAATTGAGATAGTTCTCATTTTACCTAAGGTAATAACCAGAAACTGCATGATAGAAATTAGAGGCCATGTAATCTTCAGATAGATGTTAGGTGGCTGGCTTCAAGTTTTTTGTTTTTTCTTCTAAACATGATTTATGGTCTCATTTTATCAAATCACAAGAATATAACACCAACTAGTTGACTGGGAGATCCTTTGTGGATGCAATTATACTTTCCTGGTCAGTGTTGAAGAGATAGACATACTACTCATGTGCCTAAAACTTTAAAAACCACCTCTGGTCACAATTGAAAGCAGATTTTGTTTCTATTCAAATATTTTTTTTTTTTTTTTTTTTTTTACATCTTTATTGGGGTATAATTACTTTACAATGGTGTGTTAGTTTCTGCTTTATAACAAAGTGAATCAGTTATACATATACATATGTTCCCATATCTCTTCCCTCTTGCGTCTCCCTCCCTCCCACCCTCCCTATCCCACCCCTCCAGGCTGTCACAGAGCACCGAGCCAATATCCCCGTGCCATGCGGCTGCTTCCCACTAGCTATCTACCTTACTACGTTTGTTAGTGTGTATATGTCCATGACTCTCTCTCGCCCCGTCACAGCTCACCCTTCCCCCTCCCCATAACCTCAAGTCCGTTCTCTAGGAGGTCTGCGTCTTTATTCCTGCCTTACCCCTAGGTTCTTCATGACATTTTTTTTTTCTTAAATTCCATATATATGTGTTAGCATACTGTATTTGTCTTTTTCTTTCTGACTTACTTCACTGTGTATGACAGACTCTAGGTCTATCCACCTCATTACAAATAGCTCAATTTTGTTTCTTTTTATGGCTGAGTAATATTCCATTGTATATATGTGCCACATCTTCCTTATCCATTCATCCGATGATGGGCACTTAGGTTGTTTCCATCTCCGGGCTATTGTAAATAGAGCTGCGATGAACATTTTGGTACATGACTCTTTTTGAATTTCGGTTTTCTCAGGGTATATGCCCAGTAGTGGGATTGCTGGGTCATATGGTAGTTCTATTTGTAGTTTTTTAAGGAACCTCCATACTGTTCTCCATAGTGGCTGAACCAATTCACATTCCCACCAGCAGTGCAAGAGTGTTCCCTTTTCTCCACACCCTCTCCAGCATTTATTGTTTCTAGATTTATTGATGATGGCCATTCTGACTGGTGTGAGATGATATCTCATTGTAGTTTTGATTTGCATTTCTCTAATGATTAATGATGTTGAGCATTCTTTCATGTGTTTGTTGGCAGTCTGTATATCTTCTTTGGAGAAATGTCTATTTAGGTCTTCTGCCCATTTTTGGATTGGGTTGTTTGTTTTTTTGTTGTTGAGCTGCATGAGCTGCTTGTAAATTTTGGAGATTAATCCTTTGTCAGTTGCTTCATTTGCAAATATTTTCTCCCATTCTGAGGGTTGTCTTTTGGTCTTGTTTATGGTTTCCTTTGCTGTGCAAAAGCTTTGAAGTTTCATTAGGTCCCATTTGTTTATTTTTGTTTTTATTTCCATTACTCTAGGAGGTGGGTCAGAAAGAATCTTGCTGTGATTTATGTCATAGAGTGTTCTGCCTATGTTTTCCTCTAATAGTTTGATAGTTTCTGGCCTTATATTTAGGTCTTTAATCCATTTTGAGCTTATTTTTGTGTATGGTGTTAGGGAGTGTTCTAATTTCATTCTTTTACATGTACCTGTCCAGTTTTCCCAGCACCATTTATTGAAGAGGCTGTCCTTTTTCCACTGTACATTACTGCCACCTTTATCAAAGATAAGGTGTCCATATGTGCATGGGTTTATCTCTGGGCTTTCTATCCTGTTCCATTGATCTATCTTTCTGTTTTTGTGCCAGTACCATACTGTCTTGATTACTGTAGCTTTGTAGTATAGTCTGAAGTCAGGGAGCCTGATTCCTCCAGTTCCTTTTTTTGTTCTCAAGATTGCTTTGGCTATTCGGGGTCTTTTGTGTTTCCATACAAATTGCGAAATTTTTTGTTCTAGTTCTGTGAAAAATGCCAGTGGTAGTTTGATAGGGATTGCATTGAATCTATAGATTGCTTTGGGTAGTAGAGTCATTTTCACAATGTTGATTCTTCCAATCCAAGAACATGGTATATGTCTCCATCTATTTGTATCATCTTTAATTTCTTTCATCAGTGTCTTATAGTTTTCTGCATACAGGTCTTTTGTCTCCTTAGGTAGGTTTATTCCTAGATATTTTATTCTTTTTGTTGCAATGGTAAATGGGAGTGTTTTCTTGATTTCACTTTCAGATTTTTCATCATTAGTATATAGGAATGCCAGAGATTTCTGTGCATTAATTTTGTATCCTGCTACTTTTCCAAATTCATTGATTAGCTCTAGTAGTTTTCTGGTAGCATCTTTAGGATTCTCTATGTATAGGATCATGTCATCTGCAAACAGTGACAGCTTTACTTCTTCTTTTCCGATTTGTATTCCTTTTATTTCCTTCTCTTCTCTGATTGCTGTGGCTAAAACTTCCAAAACTATGTTGAATAAGAGTGGTGAGAGTGGGCACCCTTGTCTTGTTCCTGATCTTAGTGGAAATGCTTTCAGTTTTTCACCATTGAGGATGATGTTTGCTGTGGGCTTGTCGTATATGGCCTTTATTATGTTGAGGAAAGTTCCCTCTATGCCTACTTTCTGCAGGGTTTTTATCATAAATGGGTGTTGAATTTTGTCAAAAGCTTTCTCTGCATCTATTGAGATGATCATATGGTTTTTCTCCTTCAGTTTGTTAATATGGTTTATCACATTGATAGATTTGCGTATATTGAAGAATCCTTGCATTCCTGGAACAAACCCCACCTGATCATGGTGTATGATCCTTTTAATGTGCTGTTGGATTCTGTTTGCTAGTATTTTGTTGAGGATTTTTGCATCTATGTTCATCAGTGATATTGGCCTGTAGTTTTCTTTCTTTGTGACATCCTTGCCTGGTTTTGGTATCAAGGTGATGGTGGCCTCGTAGAATGAGTTTGGGAGTGTTCCTCCCTCTGCTATATTTTGGAAGAGTTTGAGAAGGATAGGTGTTAGCTCTTCTCTAAATGTTTGATAGAATTCGCCTGTGAAGCCATCTGGTCCTGGGCTTTTCTTTGTTGGAAGATTTTTAATCACAGTTTCAATTTCAGTGCTTGTGATTGGTCTGTTCATATTTTCTATTTCTTCCTGATTCAGTCTTGGCAGGTTGTGCATTTCTAAGAATTTGTCCATTTCTTCCAGATTGTCCATTTTATTGGCATAGAGTTGCTTGTAGTAATCTCTCATGATCTCTTTTATTTCTGCAGTGTCAGTTGTTACCTCTCCTTTTTCATTTCTAATTCTATTGATTTGAGTCTTCTCCCTTTTTTTCTTGATAAGTCTGGCTAGTGGTTTATCTATTTTGTTTATCTTCTCAAAGAACCAGCTTTTAGTTTCATTGATCTTTGCTATTGTTTCCTTCATTTCTTTTTCATTTATTTCTGATCTGATTTTTATGATTTCTTTCCTTCTGCTAGCTTTGGGGTTTTTTTGTTCTTCTTTCTCTAATTGCTTGAGGTGCAAGGTTAGGTTGTTTATTCGAGATGTTTCCTGCTTCTTAAGGTGGGCTTGTATTGCTATAAACTTCCCCCTTAGAACTGCTTTTGCTGCATCCCACAGGTTTTGGGTCGTTGTGTCTCCATTGTCATTTGTTTCTAGGTATTTTTTGATTTCCTCTTTGATTTCTTCAGTGATCACTTCATTATTAAGTAGTGTATTGTTTAGCCTCCATGTGTTTGTATTTTTTACAGATCTTTTCCTGTAATTGATATCTAGTCTCATGGCGTTGTGGTCAGAAAAGATACTTGATAGAATTTCAATTTTCTTAAATTTGCCAAGGCTTGATTTGTGACCCAAGATATGATCTATCCTGGAGAATGTTCCGTGAGCACTTGAGAAAAATGTGTATTCTGTTGTTTTTGGATGGAGTGTCCTATAAATATCAATTAAGTCCATCTTGTTTAATGTATCATTTAAAGCTTGTGTTTCCTTATTTATTTTCATTTTGGATGATCTGTCCATGGGTGAAAGTGGGGTGTTTAAGTCCCCTACTATGAATGTGTTACTGTCAATTTCCCCTTTTATGGCTGTTAGTATTTGCCTTATGTATTGAGGTGCTCCTATGTTGTGTGCATAAATATTTACAATTGTTATATCTTCTTCTTGGATCGATCCCTTGATCATTATGTAGTGTCCTTCTTTGTCTCTTTTAATAGTCCTTATTTTAAAGTCTATTTTGTCTGATATGAGAATTGCTACTCCAGCTTTCTTTTGGTTTCCATTTGCATGGAATATCTTTTTCCATCCCCTTACTTTTAGTCTGTATGTGTCTCTAGGTCTGAAGTGGGTCTCTTGTAGACAGCATATGTAAGGGTCTTGTTTTTGTATCCATTCAGCTAATCTGTGTCTTTTGGTGGGAGCATTTAGTCCATTTACATTTAAGGTAATTATCGATATGTATGTTCCTATTCCCATTTTCTATATTGTTTTGGGTTCGTTATTATAGGTCTTTTCCTTCTCTTGTGTTTCTTGCCTAGAGAAGATCCTTTAGCATTTGTTGTAAAGCTGGTTTGGTGGTGCTGAACTCTCTCAGCTTTTGCTTGTCTGTAAAGGTTTTTATTTCTCCATCAAGTCTGAATGAGATCCTTGCTGGGTAGAGTAGTCTTGGTTGCAGGTTTTTCTCCTTCATCACTTTCAGTATGTCCTGCCACTCCCTTCTGGCTTGTAGGGTTTCTGCTGAAAGATCAGCTGTTAACCTTATGGGGATTCCCTTATGTGTTATTTGTTGTTTTTCCCTTGCTGCTTTTAATATGCTTTCTTTGTATTTAATTTTTGACAGTTTGATTAATATGTGTCTTGGCGTATTTCTCCTTGTATTTATCCTGTATGGGACTCTCTGTGCTTCCTGGACTTGATTAACTATTTCCTTTCCCATATTAGGGAAGTTTTCAACTATAATCTCTTCAAATATTTTCTCAGTCCCTTTCTTTTTCTCTTCTTCTTCTGGAACCCCTATAATTCGAATGTTGGTGCGTTTAATGTTGTCCCAGAGGTCTCTGAGACTGTCCTCAGTTCTTTTCATTCTTTTTTCTTTATTCTGCTCTGCAGTAGTTATTTCCACTATTTTATCTTCCAGGTCACTTATCCGTTCTTCTGCCTCAGTTATTCTGCTATTGATCCCATCTAGAGTATTTTTAATTTCATTTATTGTGTTGTTCATTGTTGCTTGTTTCATCTTTATTTCTTCTAGGTCCTTGTTAACTGATTCTTGCAATTTGTCCATTCTATTGTCCATTCTATCTCCAAGATTTCGGATCAACCTTACTATCATTATTCTGAATTCTTTTTCAGGTAGACTGCCTATTTCCTCTTCATTTGTTAGGTCTGGTGCATTTTTATCTTGCTCCTTTATCTGCTGTGTGTTTTTCTGTTTTCTCATTTTGCTTATCTTACTGTGTTTGGGGTCTCCTTTTTGCAGGCTGCAGGTTCGTAGTTCCTCCTGTTTTTGATGTCTGTCTCCAGTGGCTAAGGTTGGTTCAGTGGGTTGTGTAGGCTTCCTGGTGGAGGGGACTAGTGCCTGTGTTGTGGTGGAAGAGGCTGGATCTTGTCTCTCTAGTGGGCAGGTTCACGTCTGGTGGTGTGTTTTGGGGTGTCTGTGGCCTTATTATGATTTTAGGCAGCCTCTCTGCTAATGGGTGGGGTTGTGTTCCTGTTTTGCTAGTTGTTTGGCACAGGTTGTCCAGCACTGTGGCTTGCTGGTCGTTGAGTGAAGCTGGGTGCTGGTGTTAAGATGGAGGTCTCTGGGAGATTTTCGCAGTTTGATATTATCTGGAGCTGGGAGGTCTCTTGTGAACCAGTGTCTTGAAGTTGGCTCTCCTACCTCAGAGGGAGAGCCCTGCCTCCTGGCTGGAGCACCAAGAGCCTTTCATCCACACGGCTCAGAATAAAAGGGAGAAAAAGTAGAGGGAATTAGTAGACGTATGAGGAAAGAAAGAAGGAAAGGAGGGAAGGAAGGAGGGAAGGAAGGAAGTAAGGAAGGAAGAAAGAAAGAAAGAAGCAAAGAAGGAAAGAAGGCAAGAAGGAACGAAAGGAGGGAGGGAGGGAGGGAGGAAGGATGGAGGGAAAGAAGGAAAAACAAAAAGAAAGAAGATACAGTAAAAATAAAATAAAGTATAATAAGGTTATTGAATTAAAAAATTCTTAATTAGGAAAAAAAAAAAAAAGGACGGATAGAACCTTAGGACAAATGTTGGAAGCAAAGCTGTACAGACAAAGTCTTACACAGAAGCGTACACATACACCCTCACAAAAAGAGGTAAAGGGGGAAAAATCATAAATCTTGCTGTCAGAGACCACCTCCTCAATTTGGGATGATTCGTTGTCTAAAGGAGGGAAGGAAGGAGGGAAGGAAGGAAGGAAGGAAGGAAGAAAGAAAGAAGCAAGGAAGGAAAGAAGGCAAGAAGGAACGAAAGGAGGGAGGGAGGAAGGAAGGAAGGAGGGAAAGAAGGGAAAACAGAAAGAAGATACAGTAAAAATAAAATAGAGTATAATAAAGTTATTGAATTAAAAAATTCTTAATTAGAAAAAAAAAAGGGACGGATAGAACCTTAGGACAAATGTTGGAAGCAAAGCTATACAGACAAAGTCTTACACAGAAGCGTACACATACACCCTCACAAAAAGAGGTAAAGGGGGAAAAATCATAAATCTTGCTGTCAGAGACCACCTCCTCAATTTGGGATGATTCGTTGTCTAAAGGAGGGAAGGAAGGAAAGAAAGAAAGAAAGAAAGGATGAAGGTAAAGTATAATAACGTTCTTAAAATTAAAATTGATTATTAAGAAAAAAATTTTAAGAAAAAACCATGGACGGATAGAACCTAGGACAAATGGTGGAAGCAAGACTATACAGACAAGATCTCACACCGAAGCATACACATACACATTCACAAAAAGAGGAATAGGGAGAAAAATCATAGATCTTGCTCCCAAAGTCCACCTCCTTAATTTGGGATGATTGGCTGTCTATTCATGTATTCCACAGATGCAGGGTACATCAAGTTGATTGTGGAGCTTTAATCCGCTGCTTCTGAGGCTGCTGGGAGAGATTTCCCTTTCTCTTCTTTGTTCTCACAGCTCCCAGGGGCTCAGCTTTGGATTTGGCCCTGCCTCTGCGTGTAGGTCGCTGGAGGGCGTCTGTTTTTTGCTCAGACAGGACGGGGTTAAAGGAGCCGCTGATTCGGGGGTTCTGGCGTACGGAGGCCGGCGGCGGGGAGGGAGGGGCACGGAATGCGGGGCGGGCCTGCGGCGGCAAAGTCCGGCGTGACTCTGCACCAGCCCGAGGCCCGCCGTGCGCTCTCCCGGGGAAGTCGTCTCCGGATCCCGGGAACCCGGCAATGGCGGGCTGCACAGGCTCCGCGGAAGAGGGGAGTGGAGAGCGACCTGCGCTCGCACACAGGCCCCTTGGTGGCGGCAGCAGCAGCCCCAACGTCTCCCGCCCGCCTTGGGGTCCGCGCCTCCAGCCGCGGCTCGCGCCCGTCTCTGGAGTCAGCGCCCTCAGCCGCGGCTCGCGCCCGTCTCTGGGGTCCGCGCCCTCAGCCGCGGCTCGCGCCCGTCTCTGGGGTCCGCGCCCTCAGCCGCGGCTCGCGCCCGTCTCTGGGGTCCGCGCTTTCAGCCGCGGCTCGCGCCCGTCTCTGGGGTCCGCGCTTTTAGCTGCGGCTCGCGCCCGTCTCTGGAGTTCCTTTAAGCAGCGTTCTTAAACCCCTCTCCTCACGCACCAGGAAACAAAGAGGGAAGAAAAAGTTTCTTGCCTCTTCGGCAGGTGCAGGCTTTTCCCCGGACTCCCTCCCGGCTAGCTTTGGTGTACTAACCCCTTCAGGCTATGTTCAAGCCGCCAACCCCAGTCCTCTCCCTGCGCTCCGTCTGAAACCGAAACCCCAGCCTCAGAGCCTCAGCTCGCAGCCCCGCCCGTCCCGGCGGGTGAGCAGACAAGCCTCTCGGGCTGGTGAGTGCTGGTCAGCACCGATCCTCTGTGCGGGAATCTCCCCGCTTTGCCCTCCGCACCCGTTACTGTGCACTCCTCCGCGGCTTCGAAGCTCCCCCCTCCGCCTCCCGCAGTCTCCGCCCGCGAAGGGACTTCCTAGTGTGTGGAAACTTTTCCTCCTTCACAGCTCCCTCCCACTGGTGCAGGTGCCGTCCCTATTCTTTTGTCTCTGTTTATTCTTTTTTCCTTTTGCCCTACCCAGGTACGTGGAGAGTTTCTTGCCTTTTGGGAGGTCTGAGGTCTTCTGCCAGCCTTCAGTAGGTGTTCTGCAGGAGTTGTTCCACGTGTAGATGTATTTCTGGTGTATCTGTGGAGAGGAAGGTGATCTCCGCGTCTTACTCTTCCGCCATCTTCCCTTCAGCCCCCTATTCAAATATTTTAACTGACAGTTTCATGGCAAGTCCCTAGCATTTGCTCCCTTTCTTTTCTTTTTTTAACTTTTAATTTTGAAATAATTATAAATTCACAGGAAGTTACAAAGGTACTACACAGAGATCCTGTGTACCCTTCAGCCAGTTTCCTCAATGGTTACATCTTATGTAACTGCAGAACAATATCAAACCAAGGAATCTGACATTGGTAACAGTATGTGGATACAGTGCAATGCCCTTTTATCACACATGTAGATTCATATAAAAACCATTGCAACTAAGATACAGGACTAGTCCATCACCACAAAGATCTCCTTTATGTCATCCCTTTATAGTACCCATACCCCACTCCCCTCTCTAACCCCTGAGAACCACTAATTTGTTTTCCATCTCTATCATTTTGTCATTTCAAAACATTATATAAATGGAATCATATACCATGTGACCACCTGTATCGACAGTTTCATGGAAAGTCCCTAGTTCCTGCTCCTCCTTTAAAAACTCCTGGTTATTGTCTACATTTCACCCATGTACAGTTATTTTTAGCTCTACATTTTATAATATTTGTCAAAGAATCAAGTGTAAAAGTGTAAAATGACTTAGTCACTCTGCTAATTAGTATGAAAATTTGGAGTTCTTATTTTTGGATGAAGAACTCATTATGAATGTATATATTACTTCAGGATTTCATTCATATGGAGGGGTGGAATATATCTTCTTTTCAAGAGCATGCCTTACTTATGACCATATCTTCCCACATAGACTAGTATTTGACATGTCTTTAATACATTTTGTGGGGAGGATGAATGAATAAAGACATTTTTATTTCTAGGAGGGGTGAAGTTGATGGCTTGTGAGGGTCTGTGTCTGTGTTAATGAACAACTTATGCTAAATTGCCATCAATAGTCATTTAGCACAAGGAACATCAAATGATGAAAATGTTACTGATGACTATCACCTGTTTGCTTAGTGATTGCTTCATCCCTGTGCTGCAGGTGAGTACAAGGGTCTCCCAGCCTAGGTAGAGGCACATTCTGCCATTTGTAGCTTACAGGTTCTTACCTGGCAGAATATGGGTTCCTTCTCCTGGTTTTGGTCCTCAAATGAGAACTCAGGACACTTTCCTAAGTGCATCATGCTGAGGCACTGTCCACCTCTTAGCCTATGACCTCAGGAGGTTCTAAAGCTCACCCTTTCTCTTCTCACCGGTCGTTTAAGTTAGTTTCTTTGGTTGCCAAATACAAAGTAAAACTCCAATTGTCTTAGCTTAATAAGTTTTACATGAGTATTTCTTAGATTATATAATAAGACTATACCATGGTGATAGGAATAAAAAAACCCTCACACAAAGTATTGCTTTTTTCTCCACTCTCTGATAATCTTTCACAAGATCCTCTAGACATCTTTCTAGGTCCTACTTACTGGGAATGTAGCCAGAAAAAGATGAGCAAAAGCCATCAAAACGGAGAAATAAATATTTATTAAGACAATGACCAGTTGTGAATGAATCTCAAGTCTCTCCCCACTTAGCGCTAACGATTATTTGTACCCATTGCATCAAGTTTGTTGGCTTCAAAATACATGTGAATGGGGTGTGGTAGGAATGTGGATGTTAGATTGAAGGATTTTTCATTTATCTGTTAGGTCACAGTGCATCATTGAAAGCTATGCATTGGTGAATGACATGACCAGAGTAGTGCTCTAGGGAAAACTAATGAATTGGGGGTAACATTTAGGTGCGCAGATAAATGGTAGTAAGAGCTCAAATAGCTAGTGCCTGAAAAGGCAGGTTGTTCACAACACAAGTGAAGTCTTCTACTCGTGTAATGCCTTTACTTTATAAAATTCTTATTGTATTTGTATATTAAATGTTCTTAAAGACTAATTGAGTCTGGGTAGATTTTAAAGTTAGGAGAACAAGGGATAAGAGGGCATGTGGCTTGTTCAAGACCACACATTTAGGAAGAAAATAAGGCCAGAGCTACAGTACAATTGGTACTAACAACTATTGATTAGTTTTAATTCTGTTATTAAAGCTTGGCCAGTGAGTGAACCAGTGAAGGACACACTGTGTTGGTCAGTGTAGGAGTGGGACCAGTTGCCTTGGGCAGGGGCTGAATTGTATAGAGTTTGAACATTCCTGAAAGGTAAAATAGAGACCTTTTATTCAGGGATAACTTGACCCAAGAGGTGTAGAGAACATTTCAGATATTCAGGTAAAATAATATTTTTCAAGCTGTCGCAAACTTGTTCCTATGCCTTGTTGTACACTGAACCCGGTAAATAGGCATGATTGTTGGTACTGTGCAAATTGGTAAATGGCTCTATAGATATATGAATAAAGTATGTTTTGACAGCTCAGCTGCCTTCTACACAGATTTGTCAATTGAAAATATACTCAGAGCATGTAATGCATAAAAACCTCATTTCAATTTATGCCCTATCTCTGTTAATAACAATATCTACTAAGACACTCTTATAAAAGGCTATGATATTAATTTAATGAAATGATTCCAATTGACCCTTATGAGACATTTTTCTGTCTGTTATGTGAATGCTGGCACCATAATAGATGTCTTAATTTAATGAGCATATTATACTAATTGAAATAAAGACCTAGGGGTGTAGAAATAGCAGAGTAACACTTGCTAGTCATCACAAAAATATTAAATTTTTGACACAGAAGATCACCTTAATTATTATAGAATTAAAGGCAAAATATTCATTTAAAAAGAAAAAACATAGCAATCTAGGAGAGACCAATGGCAAGCAAATGGAATTAATTAAAAATGATTTAACAGTAATGCAGAAATGAAAAACTTAAAAAAATCAAACACCACTTAAATAGAAATAAACATACAACATTAAATAAAGGTGGAAAAGGGGAATTCCCTGGTGGTCCAGTGGTTAGGCCTTGGTGCTTTCACCGTGGTGACCCGGGTTCAGTCCCTGGTTGGGGAGCTAAGATCCCACAAGCCATGCTGTGCAGCCAAAAAAAAAAAAAAGTTGGGTAAGTAAACTAATTTTAGAGAGAATAATGTAGACCTGAAAGCCTAAAACACTCAATAAACATAATAAATAATGTTACATAAAAATCTGTATCTTAGAATCACCCACATGGGAAGGGGGCACTTTAGACATCATCTGATTCTATCCTGTCTTGGCAAATATTCATTTAAAAAGTCTTTCTTGAGCACCTACTCTGTCCCAGGAACTCTGCCAAAAGCTGGGGCTACGAAAATAAGAAAACAGGCATTGTCCCTGCTGTCATGGAGCTGAGAGTTTAGCAAACCTTATTTAAATAACCATAAATAATAAATATAAAATATTTAATAAAATATAAATATAAAAATTTAAAATGTTAAAAGTAAAGCATGTGATGAACTGAGCTGATTTTGTTTAGGTCAGAGAAAGACTCCCAGAAGGAACAATATTGAGGCAGCCATCTGAAGGCTGGAGACGGTCAACTAGATAAGGTGAGAGAAGAATATTGAGAGCATTCCAGGCAGAGAAAACTATGTCTGTGGCAAAAAGGAGCTTGGTGTCCTTAGGGATCTGAAAGAGATCACTGTACTGGAACATAGGGAATGTGGAAGCAATATGTGCACATGAACTTGAGCCATGGGAGGGGATCAGAAAATGTGGAACTTTCTAGAAGACCCAGTCTAGGAGGTTACCAGCAATGCAGCAATGGGTATACACCAAAGTATTTCAAACCTGGTTATGACATTGTCATACTTGTTTTGAAAAGATTATGCCATCAGATGGAGAATAGATGGGAAATGGGGCAAGAATGGATGTCCTCAGAGCAGTTACTTCTAACTTATAGAATTCTTATAGAATCTGGGACAGTGCTGGTCTCTTGGACCAGAGTGATATTGGAGGAAATACAAAGAAGTGGGCAGGTCTGGAAAATCAAAGAACTTGATAATCGGATTTTAAAGAATGTGGAGAGGGAAATATACATTTGATATTTAGGATTCTGGCTTGTGCATAACTGGGTGGGCAATGGTAAAGAATACTGAGACAGGGAACATAAGAAGAGAAGTAGATTTCAGGGGGGTAGGGAGATTGGGGAGAGAGTGGAGATCTTGAGTTCAGTTTTGAATGTGTTGAATTTGAAGTACTTTTGCCAAGGCTACCATGTTCCATAATTTCAGAAGGTGCCATTCACATAGATTTCAATACAAACATTGCCCCCAGAAATGGTCACCACAATGACCATTGAATGCTTCTTTCAAGCATTCAAGTGGAAACAGTGACTAGATATATGGGTCTGATTTTTCAAGGAAAGACTTTATTTCACTGTATCTGAGATACCACCAATTTAAAATTGCACCATTATTTTATATGCCACTAAGAAAGAGAAAAATACAGCCACCACTAGGGTATACCATCCACTTTGAGACTCACTTTCATTTCAAAGATGTTAAAATGTGGAAAATAAACATCTTATAATTGATTAGATGTAGTATAAATTTGAATGACATAGGCCTAGTTGGGTGATTTTAATTGTATGCGCAGATAAAATGCCTAGGGAGAGAGTGTTGAGGGAGATAAAAAGATAGTCTAATAAGCAGTCTGAAGGAAATACATTAATGGCCAGGAGGGAAGGATAATTTAAGGAAGTCAAAGAAGTAAGACAGGTCACTGGGGAGGCACAAAAACCCAAGGAGAGAAAAAATTATTTGAGAAGGAAATAAAGTGTGCTAAATGCTACCCCCAAATACCCATGGAATTTATTAAAATGGAAATTTAGGTGACCTTGGAGAGCAATATTTGGTTGAGTGGTGGGGATGGAAGTCGTACTGGAGTGGGTGGGGGGTGAGAAGGAGATGAGAAAATGAAATCAGTAGGTGAAGACAAGTTTTTCAAGAAGTTTGGTTCTGAAGGGTAGGAGAGAGACACAGGAGTAGCTGAGGAAAGAGAGCTTGAGTGACACTTTCTTTGTAAGATGAGAGAGATGTGGGCACGTTTAAAAGCCGGTGGAAGAGGTTGAATATACCAGAGAAGATGGGAAAAGACAGGGCCCAAAGCACAGGTGGAAAGATAGGTTTCTGATAAACTCTTATATTGAACACAGGCAGAAAGAAAGAAAACAGATGAGACCAACCAGAACGGGGTTTTGCTAAATAGGTAAAAGAAAAGGCAGAGGGAGAAAGGATTTTATGATGTAGGAAAGAATGTTACTAAAATGATGGCTCATGGAATCTAAGGTGAAGATTGAAGTGATGAAAGGGAAGGTCTGACAGACTGCGAAAAGTTAGAGGTATTAACACACAAGATTTTTTTTTTTAACATCTTTATTGGAGTATAATTGCTTTACAATGGTGTGTTAGTTTCTGCTGTATAACAAAGTGAACAAGATTCTTATTCGATCAACTCTTCTCTTGTACGTTCAGCTTGCTTCAAACAAGTGGATCTTTCTCACTGGCATTGAAACATACACATATCTGTCCCATCTTAAAATGATCTTAATTGTGTACCAATGAGTCTAGAATGATACAGCCTTGTGGATGAAAAGCAGGAGCCTTGATTTACAAATTTTTCAGGCAGAGCAGCTATGGGTTAATAGAGTATGATCGTGGTTGTAGGTGAGTTAAGTGGAAGAAAGAGAAAGCCTTTAGAGGAAGGAAAACATCTTCAGAGACAAAGAGATTAAGGGGTTTGGGTGAAACAAACTCCTTGATGTGAATGTGGATGCCACAGGATGTAACCTGGCATGAATGGGATGGCTGTGAACAGGAAGCTGGTGGTGGACATCAACCAGGAGAGGGACAGTGGGCAGTGGGCATAGCTAAGTAGCGGGAGTGACAAAGGGGTGAGTTAATTTTTTTTAAAGAAAATCCCTTCAGCTTCAGAGTTTACCAATTTAGGTAATATGGTGTGTGTGAAATGAATCCCATAGGGAGGGAAAGATGGCAGGAAAAGACATAAAAAAATATATGTGTATGAGAATCTAAACCTAATAAATTCTACACAGAAAGGGATACTATCTCTTTTCTTCTTGCCTCATTTAATAGCAGAGCTTCTACTGTAACCAAAGAATGGAACCAGTTCCCACACAGATTTGTCTTGTTGCTTGAAAACAGAGTCAGGTTAAGAATGCCTGATCATTACCTGTGCACAAAGGGGCCCTTTTGGAGTAGGTGCTTCAGCATTGAAGCCCTAGGTGAGCAGCCTAGCCTCTTATGTGAGTGTTGAGGATCACTTTGCCCGCCTCTGTTAAGGCTTCTCTTGAACTTGCAAGAGAGTAGCACTATTCTCGAACTTTCCTAGGTCCTGCTCAGCCTTCTAGGTACATTAAGAGGAAGAAGATATGAGTGGAGGAAGTGAATTTTGACTCTTATTTGGTCTTCACAACCTTCTATAATAGACCCACTGAGAGCCCTTGACAGCTATATTTTACCTTTGATACTGATTTACTATTTTTTACTGTGTAAGGATGCAGTGATGGTAGAGACCTAAAGGAATGTGCACAGCCTTGAACTCCCCTGGAGGGGTAGAGGGTCATCAAAAAGAATGTTCCAGTCAATCATATTTATGCTCATTATTTTGAGAAAGTGAGATTTTACAAGAGTCATTTTATTCCTTAGGATAAGATACAAAATTATTCAGCTTAGACTTACTTTAGATGAATTATTTAGCTGATTCATGATATTTAGTCAATTCTAGCTTCAGTTAGCATACCACTGGGGACACATATAGCCCATTTTTCTCCCTACCATGCAGTATAATATTCCACCACATATCATAAATGAGCACATTGAGATTGAAAGGCCAAATTTAAAATGAAATTCATAGATCTCTTCTTGAGATAATATTTGTAGTTTGTTTTGGTTTTATTTCCTGTTAGAATGAGAAGACAGAGGAGTATGTTCCATTTGAAAGAACAAGATAAAACCCCAGGGAAAAAGCCTTAAAGAAATGGAGATAAGTAATTTACCCAATCAAGAAAAGAATGGAGGAACATGGTGAGAACTTCAATAAAGAATTAGAAAGTATAAAAAAAGAACCAATCAGAACTGAAGAATACATTAACTGAAATGAAAAATACACTAGAGGGAATCAGCAGCAGATTAGGTAATACAGAAAAACACATAAGTCACTTGGAAGACAAAACAGTGGAAATCACCCAGTCAGAACACCAAAAGGAACAAAAAATGTTTTAATTAAGATGGTTTCAGGGACTTCTGTAACAACATTAAGCATACTAACATTTGCATTATATGGCTCCCAGAAGGAGAAGAGACAGAAAGGGGCAGAAAACCTATCTGATGAAATAATGGATGAAAGAAATTTAATTTTTATACTGTAACAGCACAAATTCAAGTGTGACTGTCATTTTACAATATAAGCAAGTGATTTCATGTATTATTGTTTTATGTTTCATCTTATTTTAAAGAATTTTACTTTTGTTCTTTTCAGTGCTGGGTCTTCTGAGTTTGCATGTGCATTTATGCATGGTTGCTGAGGAAGAGGGGGTCTGAATGTACAGTCAATGTGCCCCACACCCATACTTTTGTACTACCTAGTTGAACAGAACTGCAGTGGTGTGAGTGCTATAGGAAATGCATCCTGATGATTTTTGCCCATGGACCAAATACTTGCTTTACCAGTGAAAGAGCCTGGGCTCTGCAGAGAGACACTTTGCCTGCAGTTTACCAGCTTTCTGACACGGACATGATGAACATTTTTCTCAATCTCATCTTTCTTCTCCATAAAATGGGAACAATTCTACCTTCAGTCTACTTTTTTTGAAAGTATCACACCAGATATGTACCCTTCAAGACATTTGTAGAGCACCCAACACATATTAGGTACAGAAAAGTTTTCTTTCTTTTTCCCACGTTGGAATAATACACTTAAAAAATTACAACAGATTACTTTTCACTTTAAGAGTACACTGGAAAGAGGAAAAACCAGTACATTTTTATTTTTTTTAATAAATATTTATTTATTTATTTATTTACTTTTGGCTGTGTTGGGTCATCAGGACTGCGAGCCGGCTTTCTCTTGTTACGGCGAGCGGGGGCACTCTTCGTTGCAGTGCGCAGGCTTCTCATTGAGGTGGCTTCCCTTGTTGTGGAGCACAGCACTGGCTCTAGGTGCGCAGGCTTCAGTAGTTGTGGCTTGCTGGCTCTAGGGCGCAGGCTCAGTAGTTGTGGCAAATGGCCTTAGTTGCTCTGTGGCATGTGGGATCTTCCTGGACCAGGGCTCGAGCCCATGTTCCCTGCATTGGCACGTGGTTTCTTAACCACTGTGCCACCAGGGAGGTCCCCACCTGTACGTTTTTTATCAATATTATAATAGGGAGAGAAATTGCTTAGTATTAATCCAATGATTCTATCCAATTTTGTTCTTGAAACTTGACATGATTTATTTCAGCAGGAATTTTTCTTTAGCATCCTTCATTATAATTTAACAATGGTGGATATTCAGTACTGCTAACATTTATTCAGGGAATAAAGCCAAGTGTTTCTTCAGTGACGTCAAAATAGGAAGCATTTTTTTTTTAATATATGATTTTTTGCAAGAAAAAAAGGGCATGCATATGTGCACGTGTGTGTATAAGCTCCATAACATTTAAACAGACCTCAGGGATGAATATGTTGCTAAAAGTTCTTTTGAAAATGGCACACATATTTAGTTATTTTAGAAAAAGATTTTTTTTTTTTTTGGCTAGTTTTCTCTCCCATAATAAAAACTGAAATAATCTAGTTGGGATTTTATTAAAATATCATATGAAAAGTTTTGTCATTAAGAAATTTGAGATTGCAGAGTTATAAAAGCACTCAGTTGATTGAATGCTTAGATTTTAACTATTTATACATATAATCCTGAATTCTTTTTTTGAGGGTAAGGAAAAGATCAAAAGTTTTCATTGTTTCAAGACTCCATTAAGCGCACATTTTAATGCCATTCTCCCTTCTCTAGGTTCATAGATGCCTTTAAAATCAAATTGTCTTCTTAGGTGTTGTCAATTTTCTTTTTATCCTCTCATCTTCTTCAGAAAACATTAAGAATTCCTTTGACAAGGTTTGTTATTTTTTTAGCTAGTACACTAAATTCAGAGTGAGTAGCACATACTTTGAGAATGAATATGAAAACAGGCTTACTTTGAATTTCTTTGTTTTTAACTATTTAATGAAATATTTGGAAAGTCATCTCTGTTTCCCTTCTCCATCACAACGTCTAATCCCAATTTATGCTAAAATATTTTAGAGTGCTTCTGGGGTACTCTAATAATTAAGAAGTTATGAGCTAGCTTGAGTTTAGGAATAAGCAATGACAAATTCTCTAAGCATACTGGCATGTGAAGATCGCTAGGGACAATTTACATAAGATATTATAGATCCGATAATCTTGTATAATCCTTTCAACAGCAGTGTCAGGATCAGGATTGCTATCATCACTGCATTGATAAAAACAAGGAAGCAAGCACTATATGACCACGAGGCTGTAAGTTCTTCTGTAGTTCTAGCTTTGCATTCTCCACTGCTGATGAACTTACCTACAATCTTAAGCAACTCTAGACAGAGCATGAAATCTTGCCTCTTGTCAGAATGTTGTATAAAACATGTCCAAAGGTCTAGAAAATGGTGGAATGGAGCTACTTTTTAAGAAAATATTGATTAGGGTAAAATTATTGGTTACTTATTTTTCTGTTCTTGGTTATCTCTCTTTTTTTAGGTTTATGTAAACTGATCCCAGCCTAAGGATTTGTTCACTATAGAACTGCCCAATATATTTGTCATCTATAATTAACCCTTAAAGCAATTATATTCTAACTTCTTGCAACTTAACTTGAGATCTATGGACCAACAGCGTGGGCAGCACCTGGGAACTTGTTAGATTTGCAGAATCTCTGTCCCCACCCCAGACCTATGCAATCAGAAACTGCATTTTAAAAAGATTTCCCAGGTAATTAGAAGGCACTGCCCTGAGCCAGTATCTCAAAGTGAGGGTGAGCATACCCAGGGTGGGGCAAAAATAAGCCACTGTGGTGCACTTTAAGTTATTTTTATTTAACATGTGTAAGCAAGGAGTCAAGCTTATGAATATTTACTCTGTGGACTGACTCTGGCGCCCCGACGTGGTCCTACACCCGCAGCCAGGATGCTCAAAGTCTCAGAGCTCCCCACAGGATTGCTTCCGCGAGTTCATCTGCTTTCAGTTAATTGCAGTTAACCGTAATTTCTCTGTACCTCTTTAAGTGGAAATATCTGGTTCTAACTTAATCCTCTCCAAATGGACAAGCGTTAAAAGACTCTCCTAGGGCTTCCCTGGTGGCGCAGTGGTTGAGAGTCCGCCTGCTGATTCAGGGGACACAGGTTCGTGCCCCGGTCCGGGAAGATCCCACATGCAGCGGAGCGACTAAGCCCGTGAGCCATGGCCACTGAGCCTGCGCGTCGGGAGCCTGTGCTCCGCAACGGGAGAGGCCACAACAGTGAGAGGCCCGTGTACAGCAAAGAAAACAACAAAACAAAACAAAAAAACAAACTGGAGACGAAAGGTCAAGTTAGAATGCCAGTAAAGTGAATAATAACATTTTCAGGGGTGTTAGCTTCACTCAGTCCAAGTAGAAGTTCTTTGTAAGCCCAATTCTGACATTAAGGAAGCAAAACAAAAGAAAACCTCACAACGATCTGATCATATCTTACGATAAATCAAAAAAAATTCGGAATCATCATGATTATTGTAATACGGATCCATTACCGTTAGCCATGAACTGTCCCTAAGTACATATTGCAATGTTGTAGCTTCATGAAATATCTAATTCAATTTTGATATACACTGGAACCACTATAAATACAAGCTGAACTTAGAATACCTTTAAATATCTGTATCTCAAAATGTTAAAGCAGGCAAAATCAATCACGATGCTCTAAAATATTATTGAATCAAAATAAATTCTTTTCTTATATAATAAATAATTAAAATAGTTCCATTTTTAATAAGAACAAAAAGCTTTCTATATCTTTAATAAATAAAATTTAAAGTATATTTTTTTATTTTTACATTGTCATCTAAAGTTTCTAGGTTTTAAGTTTCATAATTACATAATATATTAATTCAGTAAAAAAGCATGTAATTGTAAATTGTACACACACACAAACATATAAGATTAGAAACTTTTTTACTGATAGAGGTACAATGTAAAAAATTTTTCTGCTTTACCACTTAGAATAAAATCTAATATGTTATTTTTCTTCAAAGGACCTACAAAATAGTAAAATACACAAGAAAAACAGCAAGATATTTGTTTTACGTTAGTAACCCTGAGAAAGAGTGTAAATGGAGACATTCATTATGAGGCAAATTATTGTCAAAAGTGTTTTGTTAAATTTTAAAAAGTAACTTAAATATTGAATTAATAGACTGTAAATTCTACTTAGAATTTTAACAACTGAGTAGAAGAAAAGAATTGGTGTTTTAAAAAAGCTTTATATGAATGTACATAGCTTTACAACATTTCAAAATCTTTCTCTGTTTTATCTCTTTTTAATTGTTTGTCACAGATATCCTAAGATTAGCTGTTAGGAAGAAATCTGGGCATTATCTCTCTCTCTCTCTTTTTTTTTTTAAGATCTTTATTGGAGTATAATTGCTTTACAATGGTGTGTTAGTTTCTGCTCTATAACAAAGTGGATCAGCTATATGTATACATATATCCCCATATCTCTTCCCTCTTGTGTCTCCCTCCATCCCACCCTCCCTATCCCACCCCTCTAGGTGGCCACAAAGCACTGAGCTGATCTCCCTGTGCTATGTGGCTGCTTCCCACAAGCTATCTATTTTACATTTGGTAGTATATATAAGTCCATGCCACTCTCTCACTTCATTCCAGCTTACTCTTCCCCCTCCCTGTGTCCTCAAGTCCATTCTCTACATCTGCGTCTTGGGCATTATCTCTTTAGAGAAGAGAAATTGGAATATGAAGAGGTTATTGCTTAATCTCACATTTTAAATAAAGGGACTCATATACAGGTCTTAAAAAATTCATTTTCTCTTCCCTATTTTCTACTGTCTCAGAATTATTTTAATTCCCATTGATGCCATATTTGATTGATGGCACATTGATGTCACAAAATTAGCATCCTGAAATTTGTTACCACTTGTGTTCTCAAACCAATGGCTTATTTTCATGAGAGAGCAAAATGATTGTAATTATCTTTATACTTTTGTTACTTTGTATCATAATTACTCTAGCTTCCTTGTAATGTGTTAAAATACTTTTTCAACAATTAAATGTGTTAGAACAGTAGTATCAACAAGAATTTCGTGTACAACACATATTGCATACACACTTATTTCCATGATTTGTGGAAACCAGAATCCCTTCTCCCCTTCTTCTTGGGCACTTGGCAAGACTATGGTTTTCAAACTCCCTTGCAGCAAAATCAATCAAAGGACCACACTTTGAGGTCTTCATAATGGAATGAGAGTGGAAAGACTGTGCTTCTAGGCTGGGGTCTTTATCTGAGTGGATGTACCTCCTCCATGGTCTTTTCCCCTCTCTGCCACTTAACCTTGGGCATGACATAGCAGCCTGTAGGATGTGGGCAATGATGGCAGAGTCCTGGATGCAAACAGCCTGGAGATCTTCATCCCTGCGTGGAGGAGAGCTGCTCATCAGCCAGGAACACCTGCCTGGACTATTGCGAGAGCAAGAAATATAAACTCTATATGGGTTTATTTGTTGCAGCAGTTTATCCTATATTAACAATGTGCTTTTAGTACAATGTGTTTAATACAGTATGCTTAATGAAGTATATTTTAATTTGAATGATTTGAAGTGAGTTCTTTCGAAGTTCACAACCTAGTGTGTGTCTCTGTTGACCTTGCTTGGATATTTTTTCTGTCTCTGGGCTGTAATTTCTGGGTCATACCATGGTGGGCAAACTGATATTTAAATCTCATTTCCCATCACATTTGATAGGAAAACCTCTTGCAGCTTTTCTGCCTGCCTGTTTATGGTTTTCTGCTAGGCTTGCTTAATGTACTGATTTACACAGTGGGATAAACTAGAAAACATATTTTAAATCTGAAAGCTTATAGTCTGCTGAACATAGCAAATATTGTGAAAAAGCACTAAAATGTACAAAATCTGTCAATTCTCTACACCCCTGCATTGTAAAGGCTCTTGTTAAAAACTCAAAAATGGCAGAATGCAAGTTTTGTTTATGAAAATTGTCTTCCTGTGTACCACACGTAATACATTCGATGCTTCTGCCTGAAGAAATTTTATGCTGAACATTAGCCATTTTAGAAGATAGTCCTATACACTCGACCACATTCATAACTATTTTATACTCTGCTTTGCACATCCCTGGTTATTATGGAGTCTTGAGAATGACCATCACATTTTGGAAACTATAAAAGTGTGGTTCATTCTGGGACGTCTACTATACTGCTGACTTCCTCAGCTCTAGGGGATATAATTCTAAGTCCATTTCCAAGGTTCAGAGACTTTTCCCTTCATGAATCATAGAATTATTAGGCTGGGAAAGTCCTCAAGAGACTATCTGATATGAATTCCTGCACCTACATAGACCACAGTCTATGGAGAAAGTAAATCCTTCGAAATCCCCTGGTGAATCATTTCCACACTTAAAATCATCCTTCCATGTATTACTTGAGGATGTAGGCAACAGATTAACAGAAAAATAATGACACTGTGAGAGAGGAAAAAATTAGCCCTAAATCAAATGTTTCAAACACGAGGAAGTTGGGGATAGAAGTCACTTTCCTGGAGTAGGAATAAAAATGATACTAAAATCTTCTTACATTTTGTTGCATTTGACTCTCAGAACAAAGCCTGTATACTAGAATAATTTGAAGCTTAGAGAAGTTTTTTAGCTTACTTTGAGAAAACAAAATAGGGGTACCTGGAGATAAAAGGCAGGTTTTTCTTTATGCTGCTCCAGTGCCATTTCCTCCTGTGACACACAGCCCATGTCACGTCTTCTACACAATATGGTCTCCTTTTCCATTTCTCCCTAATTCAGAAAACCAGAGCACAGCAGGAGCAATTTATATCAGGGGTAATTTTCTGGTTGGGAATTTTAGAGATTTTGCAAAACCGATTATCTTGGAAACAATTATTAGGTGGGTGGGAGGTCACCAGTTTCTGATAGGTAGGGTAGAGGGATGCAGAGTCTGGTAAAATTTGCATTTAATAGTCAAGTATGGGTGTACTACACAATAGACCTACTTTAATGAAAGTAATTTGGAAACCATTCCTAAAATCATTCTCTTGATGCTGAAGAATGTGATTCTTGATACAGTGAAAACCAAAAGTAACATCATATTTAAAATTCAAGCAAACACATACCTTAATTTTGATGACTAAAATTTAAAAAAAACAGAGAAACCTACAAAAAAACACTTTATTTAGCTTTCCCCTTTAACACACAAATTAATAGTTTAAGCTTTTTAGTTTTACTCTTGGCTTTTTAGACCGATTTTAGTTGTGTTTAATCCCTACTTAATTTTATTATTTAAAGGTAGTTTCACTATAAAAACATGGATTATTTTCCAGGATTTGCTTTTCATGAAGAGAATGTTCTGATGTGCATATTGCTAAGGGTCTTGGGAAGCTGTGAAGTCTTGATGGCTTCCCAAATTATACAGCTAGGAAATTGTCACATACCTGAAAACTTGAAGCCTAAGCAAATTTTAAACCATTGCCTATGTCACTCAGCTGACAAATGCGCATTGCTTTACCCTTTGGAGCATCAGACTAATGAAAACAATGTTGGTTGGATCCAACAAAATCAAGAGTTTCTTAACACCTTTAAAACAACAGAGTTTGTATCAATTAGGATGCCTCCAGGAACAGTTAAAAGAAAACTCACTTCGAAGGGGCTCAAAGGTTGAGAAAGTTTATTGCCTCATATAATTGGAAGTCCAGAACTAGCAATCTGGAACTAGCAATGACTGTAATGTGTTGTGGAGTGAATTTACCAATCTTTGTTTCCCAAAGTATTTATTTCTGAAGATTTTACCCACAAATTTCTAGAAAAACATTTTTCTTTTATCTCCAATGACAATACCTTTCCCATATACTATCAGATCATTTAATTTTTCTTGCTAATTTTACAATGATTTAGTCTATTTTTATTTTATTACCAAAAACTAAATAAAAAACGTGCTCGAAACTACTTTTTAAACTAATTAATCACAGACTGAAGGGTCTCCTGTTTAATAGGATAGAATAAGTATTCTTTCCTTTCTACCTTTCTTTTTCTTTTCTTTTCTTTCTTTCTCTTTCTTTTTTTCCTTCCCTTCTCCCTATCTCTACATACTCTTTTTATGTGGAATTGTACTCTTTAGAGAGTTATATATTACTGCTTTTATGTGACCACTTTAATGATTATTCAGGCAATAATTCTAATAATTACAGATTTTATTGCTCACCAAAAATCATTTTATTTGGATGTTTTTCAAAGTTTGCTCTAACATCTCATTTGAGAAAAACAATACATGTGGGGGACATTTTCTAAGTTCTTGGATAGGAGAATGTCTTTGTTGTCTCCAAACATGAATGATAGAGTGGCTGGGCACAGATTTCTTGAGTCCAAATCAATAGTCATCTTAACATTATGGATGTTGAACAGTTTGCTTTTGAAATATAGAATTGTGAAGGAGAATTATGACATTGAGATGGTTTTCTTTTTTTGGCTGTTGCTCAGTTTTCTGCCAGGATGGTTTTAGTGTTTTTCTTTTTTCTTTATTCTTGTACTTACCAAGACCTGTTTTTGTCTTTTAGTTCACATTAATTTCGTCTAGTATCCGGGTACAATTTTTGATTTACGATCTCAACTCCATTCAGCTCAGTGAACTTATCTTCATTATTTTCTTTGCTGCTTCTCCCTCCATCTTCTGCAGATAGCTTTTCTCCATCAAATCACTACTTTTGGAATTTTTATTATGAACATAGGGGAACTCCTGGATCAATTTTCCATCTTCCCATTATCTTTTCACTTACCATATTGATCCCTTGGCTATTTTCTTCTATGCTCTGTAAATATTTCTTGGGGCAGGCTAGGGCATATTTTACTTCTGTGGCAACCAGTCTACTGCTCACCACCTCCATTGATTAATATTCAAAAACATAATTTCCATCTGGAAGCAACTTCTCCTTATCTCAGACTGTTCTGTTTTATGTACTGCCCCTTCAAATTTCATGAACAATAAAAATAAGAAGCTTTCAAAGGTTTCTGTTTCTCTCAAGAAGTCTGATTCATAGGTGGAAATGAGCTCTGATATTTCAGATAGGTATGCATGCTTATAAACAAATTTAAACATGTTTAGTGCTTAACATGTTAAAACAGGTTTTATTTTTCTGTGTGTTCATCCTTACAGAAAATATGGGTTTATTTACTATTTAGAAGTGAAAGAGTTCTTACTGAGATTATATGGAACCCCATTTAAAACTTTTGGATTCAGAGATACAGTATGTATGTTTATTTATTTATTTATGCATATTAGCATTGAAATTGTCTTTAAGGAGAGGAAGAATGCTACCAGCAGAGACATTTGCAAGGTAGAGAGTTTCATTCCTGTGAGATTTTCAAGTGTTAGCAGTGGTTGTCCAAAATTAACTCTAGCAATGTCAAATTCTCACCACCATGTTGAAGTACTTCCATGCCCTGTGTGACAGGCCATTTCCCCACACCAAATACAAGCTTGGAAGGACTGCTGGAGCATACTGCTTTGTGTGCCAACATTTATTACATTTTCCAAAGTCTCTTTTGAGGTTGTAATCTGCCACTCAATGCCTGACCTGTCACTCTGAATTAGGGTTCTGCTTAAGTTCTCACACACTTCCTCCCCAGGCTGGCTTTGTCTTTGAATTGTTACCCCTCAGCATGTCCCTTGTCTTCATATGGTCTTGTCAAACATCAATTACAGTGGAGATTCCTGAAGTTTCTGCCTGTGTATACCATCTTTCTTATTTTTATAAACTTCTTGTGATGGTAGACATTTGTCCCCATTTCCTTTTATTTCTTTGGTTATTCTACTGAGAATCTGAGAGGTGGAAGACTGATGAATTAAGAGAGCTTCCTTTGTTATCTCTGTCTTTGTCCTAAACTTTTTCTTTGGTTATGTTTGGGTCTGAGTCTTTCTGGTTTTGTTCCACAATATTCACTTCTGAGCCCCATACTGGATGGGTCATTCCCTGAAACCAAAGCTAGTTTGGATCCTCAGTTTTTTGTCTCTTATTGTTCAAAGCCATCATTAAATAGATTCTTTTTCTTTAACTATTTGGAATCCAAAAACCATCTATCCAGAATTCCCAATTTTGCTATTTCCTCATCTATTTCCATTGCACAAATTTATACAGAGCAGAGTCTATGGGATTTCTCTATGCAATTCACTTTGAATTCCTTGGAGTAACTGCTGTCTTTGGTGATGGCTGGATTATATAACTCTTCTTGCTTCCAGAAAAGAAAAGAAAAATCAACTTCTTGATGAATATTGTCCAAATACTCTCACTCTTACATTTTTTTTTTCTTCTGCTTATTATACAAAGCTCTACTTCAAAGAAGTTTCTGCTATTGGTGGTGAGATTAGCCCAGCAGGCAGAATCACAGTGTTGCTATTTAATTATTTTAAGCCCATTACATAAGAGGAAGATGAAATTATTAGGAAAAAAGTCTCAAAGACTTTTTAAAGTTAAATAATTCAATAATATTGTTTACAAAACAAACTTTCTCCATGAGAGATTCTCAAAGAAGTATTTCCAAAAAAGGAGTGCTTTCATTTATTCTAACACATTTGCTTAATTCTTCTACTTATCTTTTGAATAACATTAACTAAAATCTACTTCAGGGTATCAAACAGTTCATACCCTTAAATCACTCTTCTGAAACAGTTTTCCCTTTTTAGTAGCATGAGGCTGGAAATGGTAATGAGATGAAAATATTAATATTTTAATCATTTTTGCTTCATTACAGGTCAAATCACAACATTAATTAGATTGTACTATTTGGTTTTACTATACTCAATGAATCAAAACAAACCAAAGTTAGAATTTTGTCTCTTAAATATTTATTCACATAGAGGCTTTAATGATTGGAGTCAGAGCGTGCCATGAAAATAGGAATAGAGCAGCTTCTCAATCTGTTGCTCCTTCAGAGCCATGAAATAATCCACAATCAAGATTAGCACGTCTTCTGGGGCAGAGTTAGTGATGGTGATGTTAATGGTGGTGATGGTGCTTATGATCATGATGTCATACTAGAGCCACATCTTCTTCCAGGTGTCCAGGCTACTATTTGAGAAGCATCTCAAATTAGCAGAAGTATCTTAGGCAACAGGATGGTCTCAGCTCTGTGTTTACTTATGAAGATGCACTGAAAAATTTTTTTTTACCCTATAGTCTCCCCTTCCTCCAAATCCCACTTTGTTCTAGCTGTTCTTGACATATGGGCCTCATGAGTCAGGTAGTTTCAATTTAAATACCTAAACACTTTCAATGTAGTAGAATTTGTACAGGAAAATTTTGTAAAACATCAGGGATTTCTACACTTTCTCCAGGAAGACGGCTGTAGATATTACTTGTGGCAGCCCCATTATTTGGATGGTTTTCCAAATGAAGTTTGGAAATCCAAGAGTGGTAGCTGGGAGAGACCTCTCCACTTGTCTATATTTCCATTGTAGTTTGGGTTCCTGGAAAGAATCAATATATTTTGTATTTTTATTCTTTTTTTTAGAAAGCTGTTGAGTTTCAAGCTTAAAATACTAGTAGTTTTGAGATTTCATTCTTTGTAAACAGTGGTCTACTGACTAACTCTGCTTCTTTACCTTCTGAAGCTCTGCAGTATTCTGTCATTCCTGTCAATCTTAATTGTGGGCATTTCCTAAAATGGGACCTTTGAATTTTTCCTTGTTGCTGTCTCTTTATTTCTTGCTCAGAAAAATGATCTATTTTCACAGACTGAGTGTTCATCATAATACTTTTTGTGCTTCTGTTTTATGGTTTGTACTAACTAATGATTATCACAATGGTGAAAAAACAGCAAGGTGTGGCCACTACTTATAAAACTAGTTTCATAATATCATCTTCCAAATCAATAATCCCTTCCAGATTCTTTATTGTATCAACGGCTAATATGTTGAAATCTTATCCTTTTCAAAGAAGGTATGTTTTCTGAGGTCAAAAGCCTATTCTTACATTATTTTCATTTCCTCTAGATCCTTGCTACTCAAAGTGTGGTTCATGGACAGATAGCACTGATGTCATCTGGGAGCTTGTTAGAAATGCAGAGTCTTGGGCCGTATTCCAGAATTTCTGAATCAGAATCTGCATTTTAACACAATTCCCCATGTAAAAGCATTAAGTCTGAAACTTTAGTGTGAATACAAATCACCTCATATCTTGTTTTAACAATTGTAACAAGAGTTTAGCATACACCCACGTTAGGCTGATGTGACTGAAACTTGGATTTCATTTTGAATAGCAAGACTGGAGAGAAGCGTTGTCCAATAGAACTGTCTATGATGATGGTAGTGTTCTATAGCTGCTGTTCAGTAAAGTAGCCACAGGCCACGTGTGGCTAATGGGCTAATAGGCTTAAATAATTTAACTTTAAGTTTAAATGGCCACATGTGGCTAGTAACTATCCTATTGGACAGTAGAGCAAAATCCAGGTCATTTAGTGGGAATTTAATAAACACTAGGGAAGTGAAATCTAAAAACTTAATGCCACTAAAATAAAAATTAGTTTCAGACTCTGATACATATATGTAAAAAAAGGAAAGTAGATTGAATATACGTAGAGTTCCTAATAGCCACACCTGTTGCCTGCCAACAAATTGTCTTCAACTGTTATCAGTGGAGTGTGCTATATTCAAATCACTTGTACTATTTGTCAAAGTGGATTATTCCTTTGTACCAAGGAGCTGACATGATTTTTTAAAACCCAAAGTTGCACAGACTTGGGAATTACTGGAAACAGCACAATGTTCCTAAAGAAGGACTTTTTAAAAATTAATTAATTAAGTTTTGGCTGCATTGGGTCTTCGTTGCTGCACGTGGGCTTTCTCTAGTTGCAGTGAGCGGGGCTACTCTTTGGTGTGGTGCATGGGCTTCTCATTGTGTGGTCTCTTTTGTTGCAGAGCATGGGCCCTAGAGTGCGCGGGCTTCAGTAGTTGTGGCATGTGGGCTCAGTAGTTGTGGCTCGCGGGCTCTGGCGTGCAGGCTCAGTAGTTGTGGTGCATGAACTTAGTTGCTCTGCGGCATGTGGGATCTTCCTGGACCAGGGCTCCAACCCGTGTCCCTTTCATTGGCAGGCGGATTTCTAACCACTGTGCCACCAGGGAAGTCCCTAAAGGACTTTTGTACCTTCTGTTTCAGCACTTCATTTCCATAGCTTTCTGAGGTTTTTTTTTTTTCCTATTTAAATGTCCCTATTTACTTATTTCCTACTTAGATTTATTTCAGTTACCACTGAAAATTCCATATGTTAAAAGGAGCTGGTAAAGCTTGTTTCTCTGATGATTTATTTTTAAGTTTGGAATGGGGCACAGAACAATAAGAAATTCTGAACAACACATTTTAGAGCATTATGATGTTTTGATTTTAATGTGACTCAATTACTTAAGTATGACTATTCATATGATTTTTAAAATAAAACATTGATTTGTTAAAATGTTAATTAAATTTATTTAAAAAGTGCGCTCATATTTATAAAACCATTCTGCATCCTTCAATGTAAAAAATGTGATTTTGCTTTTTGCCAATGGGAGTGTTTTCCACTGTATAAAACATTTTCACTCAACAGATATTAATCAGACTGGAAACAGTATGAGAATAAAGGAAGCAATGATCAAAGGCAAGACTGTGCTGGGCACAGATGTGAGAGGGAAGACGGGTCTAAGAAAGGGCAGGAGCTGTGTTCGAAAGCACCCTGCTCTGGCTGGGGCTGGGCCGAGGCCAGAGGAGCAGCTGTCTCTTTCATCCTCCTCATCTCCTCACCTCCTGGTGTCTATACTGGAATGGAGAGTTTAAGGTTTTCTTATTTCTCTTCCCTGACACTCAATCTCTGACTTAGAATGGGACCCAGAACCATTATTAAAACCATTGCCAATGTCATGTCTCTTCTTTAATTTCTTCTTTTGATTAGTAACTCCTTAATTTACATTTGCAGGGACAGCACTGTCTCCATAAGCTTATTGCCTCTTATCAAAAGGGAACAGTGGAAGATATAAGTACCAGACCTTAAGCAGCTTAAAGCACAGTTGTTAAGCCCATCCACCAAGGAGATCTGTGAGTATTAAGGATACCCTGGAGGTGAATGGCAGCTTACTTTAGAAGTGTCGTTGCTTTTGTACTTTGAGGATTTCTTGTGAGTTTTTTTTTTTTTTTTTGCAGTACGCGGGCCTCTCACTGCTGTGGCCTCCCCCGTTGCAGAGCACAGGCTCCAGACGCGCAGGCTCAGCGGCCATGGCTCACGGGCCCAGCCGCTCCGCGGCATGTGGGATCTTCCCGGACCGGGGCACGAACCCGTGTCCCCTGCATCGACAGATGGACTCTCAACCACTGCGCCACCAGCGAAGCCCCTCTTGTGAGTTTTTTTTTTTCAACTTTCCATTTAGAAAGTGGGTCATTAAGGATTGTCATTTGCTGAAAAATTAACCCTAAGTGCTATAAGTGAAATGAAGGAAATGAAGTAGATTTTTAAAAGTTAGAGAATGCAAGTACTTTAGAAAATGTTTAGAAAAGAATGAAAAGGGTTACACTTAGTACATTTTAGAAGAGACATAATATAAACGTAACTGCTGCCAGCAATGCATGTCTACTACTGCTCTTTCTCAGAAAAAATACTCTTGTCAAATTCCTTGTGTATAATGAAGCATCTCTCCCGGCAGTGCTGCTACTGATTTACCCTTCCAGGTAAGGCAAATTTTACAACAGGTCAAACCTGATATTAATAACATGGCATTCTCTGTTCTTCTTGTTTTTATTTTTTTTTTTAATTTTTGAATCTTATTTTATTTATTTTTTTATACAGTAGGTTCTTATTTATCAACCATTTTATACACATCAGTGTATACATGTCAATCCCAATCTCCCGATTCATCCCACCACCACCACCATCCCCCCGCTGCTTTCCCCCCTTGGTGTCCATACGTTAGTTCTCTACATCTGTGTCTCAATTTCTGCCCTTCAAACTGGTTCATCTGTACCATTTTTTCTAGGTTCCACATATATGTGTTAATATGCAATATTTGTTTTTCTCTTTCTGACTTACTTCACTTTGTATGACAGTCTTTAGATTCATCCACATCTCTACAAATGACCCAATTTCATTCCTTTTTATGGCTGAGTAATATTCCATTGTATATATGTACCACGTCTTCTTTATCCATTCACCTGCTGTTGGGCATTTAGGTTGCTTCCATGACCTGGCTATTGTAAATAGTGCTGCAATGAACATTGGGGTGCATGTGTCTTTTTGAATTGTGGTTTTCTCTAGGTATATGCCCAGTAGTGAGATTGCTGGTTCATATGGTAATTCTATTTTTGTGTTCTTGTTTTTAATAGTCGTCTTTACACTTAGTATAAATACAAGGTTAAATAAAAGTATGGCAAAGGTGACGTTTCATTTTTTTCATTTCTGCAGAATCCTGATGTAACTGTAAAATAATTACTGTATTCTTTAGCTCGTGACTATTAAATTAATACCTTTATTTGTAACTTTATAGAATATTAAATTAGTACTACCTGCAGGCTAGTACTTCTGCTATTACCTTGTACTAGTTTGAGGTTATTAACTCAAACTAGTTAATAAACTAGTTAATACCTGTCTTCATGGCAAGGTCCTGTCTGTTTAATAAACTGTCACATCCTTTTGTTTAGAATTATTTCTAGTACTTAGTAGACATTCTACTTATTTATTCTGTGGAATAAGTGAATGCATAAAAAAATGAGCAAATTGTAAGACTGAGAGTGAAGATCAGCCAGTCATTAGTCTAAAGAAAGAATTTTTATAAGCATGGTTTGTTCTACCAGATTCTGGTAGAAATGAGAAGAAAGTATTTTTGATTCTCCATAACTTTAATCAACATTCATTATAGTGGAATACAAACAGTGAAACACTAATTTATTGGAAAGTTTGTGTCTATATATCTTTGAGTCTTTGGATGGATAATATAATTTAAAGTTTATTTCTTCTCCCAACATTACTTACACCAGTTATACTTCATCCTCTGGAAAATCTCTTCTGATGCTTAGCGTTTGACATAAGATTCCAACGACCTTGCTCCCTGGCTTCACTGAATTCATTGCCAAAGGAAACTTCTACAAACAGAAGTATCCTTCCTTTAAGGTAAGTAGGAAGAATGACCAGGCTTGAATTTGAGACCTCATAAAAAACTGTACACAGTTCAATTCTACTACATAATTTTAAGCTGTATAATTTGCACCATTTTTATTGCAGGTGAAATAATCCAATTTGGTAAGCATTATTAAAGTTCCCCTTATTATGGCCAATTCCAAGGAAAATTGTTAAGCTTCCTTTCATTAGCTGATGATTTTGCTATAATCATGAGCAAAATATCTAAAATTTAATGTCCAAAACTCATGCAGAATGAAGAGTGAGACTTGAGATAAGTATCTCAATACTCATTCTGCTGATCAAAAATCACCAGATTCCTGCTCAAACCTTTGCTGCAGTTTGCCCATGTAAACATGAAATTTATAATCTTGGAGTCAATTCAATGAGAAGAAATTACTAGAGCCTTAGAGAATAGTAGACACATATAGTCTATGTTTATACAAAACTTAAACTTTGATTAAATGTCTTCCTATTTATGCTTTACAATGAAGGAATCAGAAATTACATCTAAGTAGTCTTGGGAAAAACATCATGTATTTATCATATGAACAGTGTATACTCAGATCTAATGTTTTATCATACAAATTTCAATATATCCTCTTTTTAGGAGAAGAAGCAAGAATTTGATTCTTTATTGCAAGCAATGCTTTAGGTGCAATAAATTCAACCATTCTACTTGTCTTTTTTGCGAATGCTTTCTAGCTTTTCAGTTAATTGATGCCTCTTTTCTGTTTATATAGTTTATCAGGGGTTACTTATGAGACTAAAAGTAATTTTACACCGTTATGGCCCCTTAATCATCTCACATTTTTAACATGGAATTACACTTTTTCTTTACCTACCCAGAGTGCCTCTCTTAAGGTCACTGATGTATTCGCATTATATCGTTCTGCATTTTCATGTGAAGAGGATGAAGTAGAGAGTCAATGCGTTATTTGAACATATTCAAATTGAGCTGTCTCATTGTCACAAATCCACCTCCTGGCCTGAGCACTGCTTGGGCACTGGCCAAAAGAGCAAGAGAGAGGGTGATTCAGTGTGACTCTGATACTCTTAATGCAATATTCAAATATCTTGATAAGCCGCTCATTTTTCTTAAACAGGAGGATTATTATGAGGATTAACATATACAAAGTGCTTACTGTGTACAATCTGAATCACTTTACATATATTATAACATTTAGAATTAAACCACAAATCCATGTTCCATTCTGTGTATCAGTCAGGGTCCTGGCAAGAAAGAGATGGCACATACATTCCGGGCAATTTGAAGAAACTTTATAAAGGTACTATTTACACATCTGTAGGTAGGGTTTAAGGAAAACAATTAGCACAGTACTGTATAGTACAAAACCCTGGGGCTAGCAAAGAAGGGAGGCCATTCCCACCCCAAGGCCTGATGGTACAAGGGGAGAGAGCAGTTACCGGAATCTGAAGAGCACAGTTGGATGGAAAGCTACAACTAAAGGGAGCCGTGGCTTTTATAGAAGAGTACAATGAGCCATTAGGGATTTAATAGGAAAACAGCTGGGAGAATGAAAACCCCTACCCCACTCTCCTCCAGGCTCGTACCCTACACTGTCGAACCCAACTGAAAAGGATCCTTTTATTGGAGTGGAAATGAGCCTCCTGGGCACAAAGCAGGATGCAGAAGGGTAGAGAGGGGATTTGGAGGGCAAATGGAAGGCATCCTGTATAGCCTCCAAGCACAGCTTACATCCATCCCTGTCTATACTCCCTCCCCGCCACCCCATGCCTAGCTTTGGATCACCTTACCTACTATTTGTTTCATCACTTCCTTTGTTCTGGCCTTTGTATTTTTTTCTAAAACTCAAGCTCCCAGAAGCCCTAGAGACTTTGTACCTGCTGAAACGCATGTTTAGAATGCTCCCTTCTGGAGTCTAGACTTGGCTGGCTTCCTCATCCCATTTATGTCAGTCTCCATTGTCATTTCCTTCTAGATTCCATCTCTAATCATGTCATATGTCCCCTTCATTAGTCACTCCTTTACACATCATCCCCTTTATTTTACTCATAATACATATCATGAAAATTCTCTTGTTTCTTTCTTTATTAGAATTTATGTTTATAGGACAAAAACATGTATTCTTTTTAATCACAGTATTTTCCAGTGTATGGACCAATATGTAGAAGCAATTCACTAATTTTTAAATGAATCATATATAATGAGGTCCTTATAACAATGTTCCTAATTTTACAAAGGAAGACCTGAGGGGTAGGTGTGTCTAAGAGAATACAGCTAGTAAATGATAGGACTAAAATGCAAACACAGATATCCTTCATGCCAGTGTAAGACATCTAAACCACTAAGTTATACTGTCTTTTAAGAGGTTGAGAGGAAAAACCCTATGTCTTTGCTCATGATCTGGCTAAGTTTATGAAACTTTACAGGATGACTAACTTGTAAAACAGAATAGTTTAGCAGTGTAGAAGATTCTGAGGCAACATTAGCAGCAGAGTATAGAGGAGAATTTAGAATTCTTAACTCCAGGTTAAGTAAATCTACATAATGGTGGTTTCAGAACATGCCTTTGGACTGTAAATATTTTCCAGTCTACCATATTTCATACAGAAAACAACTTCTCCGCATTGCTTTTCATGATGGCTGGGCAAAAACAGAAATAGTTTGTTTGCTGAAATGTTAGCTCTTTTGATTAAAAAAAAAAAAAAAAAAAGCAAATTCAGCTCCTGTTGAAAAGAAAATGTACAATTTATATCCCTTTCTCATTTTATAGTTCAATGAAGCTAATTTCTCCCCCTTCTCTCTTGCCTTTTGAATGGAATGTGGAGAGTAATGTCACCTCTGGTCAAAAATGGACATCTTTGCATTTACGTAGTTGTTTCCACTATTATTCCCTGGCTTTTGTTACACAAAATGAAAACAAAAGCTGATAAAGATGTTGGCAGAAGAGGTGGAAGTGGGAGGGAGTAGAAATGGGGAGAAGAGAATGGGAAAGAAAAATATGTTTTAGGCATTCACAATGGTATTGTTTCCACAATTTCTTTTTATGTATAATTCCACTGAGAGCAACCCTTCTGCTGAGAGAGAAGAAAAGAGCAACCCTTTCTTTCCATACAGTACACATTTCTCACTCACATTCACTGCTCCTTGTTTTATGAAAAGCTATGTGTAGAGGGGGAGATAAACACTACCTTGACTATCTGGATTTCTCACCTTGACATTTACTCTCACAATTTATTAAATTTGTTTTTGGTTGACAGTGAGAGATAAAGCATTTTATCTCCATAATTATTCCATTTTATCCATTTTTACTTCCTAAGCTTCCAAGCCAATCCTACTTTCCAGGGTTGTGTTTCTGTGCAACTATTTCCACGTTAGGCTCCTGGTCAAGAGATGTTTACTCAGTGATAGACATAAAGTTGTTTAATGCCCTGTCCCAACTGCTCAGCGTGTTGGGGGAACCCTAAACAGGTGCCTGGAGAACATCACTCTTCATGCAGTAGCTGACCATTTTTGTAATGAACGTGATTTTTGTCCAAGATTTCAGGAGCTCTCTGTTTCTTAGTGTCGTTAAATGTAGGATAGTTGACATAACATATTTGTTGTTTTCAAACATCATAGTGATGTTGAAAGAATTTTGGACCAAAATATTGGACAGCTTGAAATAAATCTCTTTTTAAATGTACAGATATTTTGCTATAAAATTGGTGTAGTTTTTTATGGTTTTTACACTTCTCTTTAATTCCCACCTAAGCCTCTGGGTAATATTGTTTAAAAATGCATCAGCCTATGCTATACAATCTGAATGTTATTTTAACTGATAGGGTTTTCTTTTTTAATATATATTTAACTACAAGGACAGTTTATCAGTTACTACATTTCACTTTAGCATATCTATTTACAGAAAGATTACTTTAAACTGACACCTTCTAGCACATTTTTATAATGTGTATGTTAAAAAAGAACATGCCAAGATTTTGTCTGACTCAACATTCATTTTGATGAAAAAGCAATTTGACCATAAGATATAACACAGATAGGAGGTCCTTTACCACAAAGCAGCTATTTTCCAAAACTCAATACTGATGAACATATATTAAAATAATTGCCTATTTATTAATCTACAAGTAGACAATAATGTTGGCATGTTCTTTTCTGTTTGTCTCTTAATGGGCCTGCTTCTTAACGATATTAGAAATGTTTTATAATAGCAGTTCATGTTACTTTTCTGGTCTTTTCATGGCATATGAGTAAATAAACTATTTACACTACTAAAAAAAATGATACAAATGAATCAAACCTTGTCTCTAAAGGAAACATGCAGAGAGGATCTTCTTTGCTCCACTAGAGCATTGTTAATTAGCATAACTATAATTTTCAAAAGGTCACATGACCATTTTTTCCTGCTTGCATAGTAAATATAACTGCTTGTGGTCCTTTTTTTTTGAAGTAAAATCTGGCATGAAGAAAATTACTGCCAATCTTGCCTTCAGGAGCAAGCTAATGCTACCTACCTTGAATTGAGATGACCATAGTGCTTCATTTCTTTGGTTGTTTTATGTTTTTTAAAATTCCAAGTTGGATTGAGAATTAGGTAAGAAATTCATAAATGTGGAAGTTTAAGGAAAGCTACATTGCTCAAATGTAATTTCAAGGAAAGAAAATAAAATGAGACTTGGAAAAATGAGTTGTTATGAAAAGCTTTACTAATTTAAGGCATTGTTATTACTATTCCAAGTGAGTCACTCATTGCTGGATTGTGTGACTAAAGTCATTCTAGAGAGTTATTTAAAGGACAGCATTTTTGATGTGAGATAATTTTCTTTTGGCCTAACTGACTAGATGCATTTGTATTTCGAGGCTATGTTTGTCACATATCCTTTGTTGTTGCTGCTTCTGAAATAGTCCATCTTCTATGCTTCCCCTATTACTCACTGGGGTCCAGAGTTCACTTGACTACAAGCTTATGGATGTCCTGGCAAGTACTGTTCTCAAGCCTGAATAAAGTCCTCTTGTTCAAAGGGGGAAATGCATGGTCTGAGTCAAGAATAGCTCCAGCCTCCTGGTAGTTTTCAGAGTTTAGCTTCACAGGGTCTTCAAAGTTGAGAAGTCAGAGGCTGATGGCTTGCTTGAGAAGTGCCTTCTGATTGCAGATGATCTTGAGCTATAAATCCAGAGTCTGGCATATGACATGTAGTCAGTATTGTCTTAATTGAATTTACTTTGTGAATGCATACTAATTTTTTTTTAGCAGGTAGTAGTAGGTTTATGAGCAGAAACAACACATCACAGGTAAGAATTAGAGAAACCACGACATAGCAGAGATATCCTGAAAGCAGCAGGAACAGGCAAGTTCAGCAGAAGTTGTGTCAGCCCACTTCTGAATGTAGAAGAGAGGGTTTGGGTGTTGAGGGTGTAGGTTATATTTTCTCTCTCCTTATTCCACTCTATTTGCCTTCCCCATCAATTATACTCTTGAAGCCCTTTGAAATTTGAAGCAGATTCTGCATGGTGAATGGCTAGGAAATATGACTGGACGGTCTCTAAGGAGATGGTCTTTGTGTCTGTTTATTTCACCCTTCCTTGGTAGTGGGAGTTCTTAGTGAACTAAATAGAAGTGGAATGAACGAGAAGCTCCCCAGCCCATAACCCCATCAGGCAGGATACAACCTGCACCACACTCTTGGGGAACTTGGGTTTTTAAACACTTAGCTCTAACTCTCCCCTCTCACATACAACATGCTTCTTTTTTAATTTCTCAAGCGACCAAAGAGTATCCGAGGCACACTGTGAACTCCTTATGCCCCAACTATTGTTTGTTTGTTTGCTTTTGCTTTCCACTCTCTTCAACAACTTTTTGTTTTTATTCTTTTTTCTACTCAGAGTAGTCATTTGGTCAGAAGGCTTTATCAATCCATGCCCACCTTTTAGTGGTTCTTATTTCTCTGGCTGTAATTCACGCAAAGCACAGTTCTTGATTCTAATCTCTTCTATCCTGAGTTTTGGATGAAATTGAATGAGAAGAGAGGCTCTTGAAGTGAATGTCCAATTGGCTATGTTTTGGCCTCAGAGTGGGAACCTAAGAAATGTAACTGACACTTTTAATTCGGAATAATCTTGGGTTGTATAACCCATAACATTATAATTCTTTTGTTTGTTTTCTATTTCTGTCTCCATTATTCTCATATCTGTTTTTCTTGGTCAACTTCTTGACACATCATTTTTCTCTTGTTCCCTAACAATCATATTGATATTCATACTTTGGCCTTTGAATTTTGTTATAATAATGGTTATGATAATAATGGTAATAATAATGGCTAACATTTATTGAACATATACTATATGCCAAACATTTCTTCTGCATTTTATTTATATTTTCATCTAGCTCTCATACAATGCTTTGAATCAGGCACTCATCCTCATTTTGCAAGTTAAGAAGCAGAGTGCAAGAAAAGTTAACTCACTTGCCAAAAATCTCATAGTTATTAATTGATAGAATTCCAAAATTTGTCTGAATTCAGAGCCTATATTCACTTTAAAGTTTTTATTTATTTATCTATTTATTTTTGATTATACAATGCAGTGTTATCATCAACTATAGTTTCTAAGCTATCCATTAGATTCTCAGACCTTATTCATCCTATAACTGGAAGTTCATACACTTTTACCAATCTCTCCCTATCTCCCCCATCCCTCCAGCCCCTGGCAACCATTTTTCTACTTTCAGAGCCTATTTTTTTTTTTTTTTTTTAGAGTCTATGTTCTTAATCATGACATTTTATTGTGAGTTCCACTCATGAAATATTTATTACCATACCTGGTTTGCATCACAAGCTTAGGGGGAAAGTAAATCAAAAGTATCAACTTCTTATTTCTCTTTTTATTTTATTATATTTTTATGCACTGAATAAAAAAAATCTGTTCTGGTAGAGATGAGCTCATATAATGGGAGATGAGAATCCTCACATGTCTTCAGCCTCACCAAGATGGTACTGGGAAGAGATTGGGCAGGGACCCGAAGCTAAGGAAACACCTGAGCAGTCATGCCCATGGGAGTGAGTCAGATTCACCACTGGGACCATAATCTGGCTGGTTGCTCTGAAGTCTTCAGACAAACACACAGACAAAAATTCCCAGAAGTCATTTCCCAACAATTATCATGTTCTTATATAATGAGAAACATGATAAACTATTCAGTGACCAGGATATCACAAGATCATGGTTATAGGAAAGTTAAATACTTCAATGACTTTGGTATGTGATTTAATCATATTTCTACCAGTTGTCTTTCAACCCTACATTAATTATGGCCTATTATGTTTGGGGCAGGAAGATAGGACTGTTGCAATTTTTTTCAGTTCTTTGATTTCCGTGTTGAGAGCCCTCAGCTTTGATGCATTCTTGAAACAACTCTAATAAAGCAATGTGTTTTATTTTCTATTTAATAAGATAAAACCAGTGGGATGTCCTACTTTCAGAAATGTTTGATAAAGTATCCCTCTCACTGAGCTGAGAGAAAAGACAATGGATTTTTTTTTCCATTTTATGAGCTCTAGGACGCAAAGTCCCTAAGTATATTACACTGTTCTTTACGTGACTTTCTCACAACATCCTGTTTTCTCTCTTCCAGTTCTTCTGAATATAAATCTCACAGTCCTTGGTGAGCTGCTAATCAGTTTATTCTGTGAATCTAGGGTGGAACAAAGTACATTACTGGTGCAGGGAGATGAGATTTTTCTAATACAGCATGGCTATTTGACACCTTTTTTCATTTAATCAAACCTGAGATTTAATAAAATTTTTAGTAAACTATAGCTTTTCTTTGAAAAGAAAATTTAATTTTCTTAAATTAATATATTATATTAATATGAATTAACATCAGATAATACATATTATGAACTGAAATTAATTATACATGTTTCTGATTTTGCAAGAGCAGGTTTTACTTTTAGGCCTTTTATTAGCATATGTGAGCCACTATTAGAAATAGCTCAGTCTCAACTTAGTGAACACCCCTTGCTGAACCGGGCAATACCTTGTAGGATTTTAAATATAGCAAGTCATGAGTAAATGACAGCCAGAAGCATACTCTCTTCACTTATGTGGTTTCTGTAATTACCTACAGCATTTTGAGGCTATGTACATGTCCATCCACATTTCATTATTTGATTTCATTGTATTGATTGTGGCTTAGTTTCTATGGGTTTAGAAAGTAGTACAAATCAAATAGTAAATTGTTTTGAAATTACATATAGTTTAAAAAGAAAAAAACAAGGGAGATTTGACACAAACTTCTGACTCTGGCAGTGTAAGTGAAGCTGAGCCACTATATTCAACACCACCATTTCCCTGATGGCTAGTACATATGTTGGGTGTTGGAGTATAAGAAGTATTTTTACAGTGATTTTAAGAAAAATTTCTGAGATTTTTTACATATCAGAGGAAACTCTCATATGCTCTACTTTTCTTAATGACACTGGGTTTCCAGACCTCAATTCTTTTCATTTTGGCTTTATTTTGAGAGTTCACAAATTATTATTATTATTTTAAAAATAATTTATGCCCTGATATTATTAAAGATATGAGTATTCATTATTATTTAAAGATATTGGCTATGTTCTTTTTCAACCTATGTGATGATGATTGAAAATTGGGCATCAACATATTGAATAACTTATAAAACCTTTTTCCTTTATCTTCCATTATGTGGATGAAGGCTCTGTGAACTTCCAAGCTCTCTCACCATCCCCCAGATCTCCTTGAATAGAAGTGCTCAAACTTTGGTTTGTATGGGCATCATCTGGCGATATTGGTAAAAATACAGATTCCATGTACCCCGTCCTAGAGATTCTGATTTGGAAGAACTAGGGCACATTACATGACTGTATTTTTAACAAGCCGCCCAGATAATTCTGATACCAGTAGTCCATACTCACACTTTGGCAAACACTGGCCTGTGTCATGGTCATTAACAAAGAATGGGAAACATAATTTGCAAACAACCGTGGGGAGTTCACAAATTATAATGGAACATTATTATTATTATCCCCTTGCTAAACATTCTTTTCGTATAAACACTCATGTTTCATAAAATGAACAATCAATGACTCGGCTTTGAAATTTTGTTAAACAAGTTTATTTGAAATGAGAAGCAACTATGTGTAGAGCTCATCTTTTACATTTGCTTTGAAAGCAATTTTAAGAGGCTTTACTGACAAAAAACCCTGAATGTATTCAAGTATTCTTTTTTACCCCCCAAGTCAAATATTTTTCTTTGGAGTGTTCATTATAATAAGAAACTGCTAGAAAAGAAAAAGAGTCTTAAAATTTATCTCATTAAAGAAGATTTTCCTGGTTAGTATCATGGCAGTCCTACTCTAGATTTTGTCAGTTTGGAAAAACTTAGTGAAAACAAACAAAGGTTTTTCGGTAAGTTATTTAAAAACTGGACTGTACTTGACTGAAAGGTCAACTCAAAGGAAAAGAAACACTTCATACTCCAGTTCCATCAAGAGGCAGGTGGTCTCCACTTGTGTCATCTTTTTAAGCTCACTTGCTGGCCACAGATAATTTTTTATTTTTATTTAGTGCCCAGAAAAGCAAACAGCTTAAATGACATTTTAAAGCAGACAGTATCAAAAGAAAAAAATAATAATAAACTCTCTGACCTCTCTGGAGAGAACTCTTTGGTGACCAAAATCAATATTTTTTGTCAACCTGGGGAAAGAAATAAGAAATATATGGGTGCAATGGAGGGGAAACTGTACAACTTTCAAAAAAGAAACAAATTGAAAACCCTATTCAGGCATATGTATTTCCAGGCAAAGACTCTTGAACTGTAGGGGGTTCAGCTTTGGTGTAAAGATTTGAACTTCGCAGATCTGATCTCAGTAGCTTTGCAGGATAATCCTCCAATGACTTCAATGGTTTTAAAAGCCTCCTTAGATCATCACAAGTTGGATTCATCTGCACTGTCCAAATCAAAATTCATTTATTTACTGAAACGCCAAGCAAACTTGGCTTCTGTTTTTGATAATTATACAGTGACAGCTACGATACTTTGATGTTAATTATCTTGCTTAATTCCATGATAGGTGTTCTATCATTATCTCCATCTGATTTTACAGCCCATATAATTTAAAAGAAAATTTTATTGAAGTATAGTTGATTTACAATTTTGTGTTAGTTTCTGGTATACAGAAAATGATTCAGTGATTCAGAATACAAAAAAGAATATACACACATATATATTCTTTTTTGTGTTCTTTTCCATTATGGTTTATTACAAAATACTGAATATGGTTCCCTGTGCTATAGAGTAGGTCCTTGTTGTTTATCTATTTTATATATAGTAGTTTGTATCTGCTAATCCCAAACTCTGAATTTACCCCTCCCCAACTCCCCTTCCCCTTTGGTAACCATAAATTTGTTTTCCATGTCTATGAGTTTGTTTCTGTTTTGTAAATAAGTTCATTTGTATCATATTTTAGATTCCACATATAAGTGATATCACATGATATTTGTCTTTCTCTTTCTGATTTACTTCATTTAGTACGATAATCGTTATGTCCATCCATGTTGCTGCAGATGGCATTATTTCATTCTTTTTTATGGCAGAGAAGTATTCCGTTGTATATGAATATCCCACATCTTCTTTATCCATTCATCTGTTGTTGGACATTTAGGTTGCTTCCATGTCTTAGCTATTGTAAATAATGCTGCTATGAATGCTGAGTGCATGTATCTTTTCGAATTAGAGTTTTCTCTGGATATATAGAGCCCACACTCTTAAATGCTATGTATTATGTGCAAGGATGCTGGGGGATTATCTATATTTAATTTGTTATAGTGGACCATCTCTAATTCTTGATTATGCTTTAATGCTTTTGAAGCTCTTGAGTGGAAATATGCACTCTGTTGAAATATCTAGAATAAGCTATTGCAAAGTAATATAATTATTGTTAAGACTTGATTCTGATATCATCCATCATGTTAAAAATGTAAATTTAGCCATGGATATTCCCATCAGTGTGCTTAGTCACGTTATTCATATCGTCTATGCCCTTGCTGACTTACTGTCTAGTTGATCAAGTAGAATATTATGTCCTTCCAAGAAAATTTTATTTTAGATATTGTATATTTTGAGTTGTAGGATTTCTTCTGATCTTTCAAAAATTTTATTTTTATTACTTATTTTTTTCGCTGCTGCTGTAATTTCCTATCTTTCATTCATTGACAGCATATTTTAGTTTACTTCATTGAGAGAATTATAACAGCTTCTTAAAAATCCTTGCCTGTTAGTTCCAATATTTGGGTAATTTTGAGGTTGGTCTGGTCATATTTGATTTCCTTTTCTTTTGAGCATGTGTTCTATTTTCTTAGTTCTTCATAACTCTGAATTGTATACTGGATGCTTTAAGTGTAAGTCTGGAAACACTAGATTATGTTATTTTTCTCTGATGAGTGTTCTATCTCTTTCTGAAGGATATTGCATCAATTAGATATGAACTGCAAACACTTGGGTAGCAACTCTAGTCTCAGATAGGCTCTTTGGTCCTCAGCTGAACTACTTTGAGTCTGCTTTGCATACGTGTAGTTCAAGGGTCAGCCAGAGATGTAGGAAGACAAATATGGAGAGATGCTCTCAGACTCTTTCCCTTCTAAGATCCTCTCTATCTCTCCAGTAGCCATACTTTCTTCAGATGCAGCATTCTAGTCCTCCAGGTCAGAAACACCTGGGTTTTCATAGTTTTCCCTGCTGTCCTGTGGGTCATGTACACTGCTGTTGGCACAGGGTAAAACTGCAAAAACATTAAATCACTTTGTAAATCTTCCCTCCTTTGAGTGTGTCCTTCCCATCAGAATCTACCTGCTTCTCGTCCAGATTTTAAAATTGTTTTCCACAAGTCATCCTACTAGGGCTTTACTCATTACCAGAAGAGAAAGTCCAATCAGATGTATTCTTAACAAAATGCTCATGAAGAAAAATCCGTGATGGTTAATTTAGGGAGGCATCTCTTGATAAATCTCTGAGACTGTTTTTTGTTTGCTTGTTTGTTTTTCCCACTCAAGAGATGTTTAGCACTGTGGCATTGTTGGCAACTGCATTAAATAACTTTCTATCATAACTTTTGAGTTGGGAACAGAACATTTCATGTTACTCTTATGCTAGTTCACTGCTTTTAAGTGATATAAATATAGAAGAAACAAAGTGAAGCAGGAACACTTTACGGATGTCGGTGGTGGAGTGGGGAGAGGAAAGAACAATCAAGCATTGAGCACTACCTCCTTGTTTCTGTTTTCACAAGTAGAAGAAATGGCAGGTGACCAAGAATTATTTTCCCCAGAATCTCTTTGTGACTTTCTTCACTTTTTGCTTATCCTTTCTTCCCTTTCACCATCATAGCGATCTCTGACCTCTCCCTCCATTGTTTCTTACAGGAAGTGGAGGTGGCCTGTAGATGAACTGTGGAAACATGGCCCCAGGCAGTGGTGGGATCTCACCTACATTGATCTGCAGATTTCCTTTCTTAAACTGCATAGTGTGGCAGGAAGTTGATTCAGCATTTACTGTGCAGCAAGCTCCCAAGTGCAATAATACACTTAACTTCACTGACACTCTGAAAGGAACACAAAGACCCTTAGGGGTCCATGGAATATAGTTTGAAAACTGCTATTCTAAGCCATATAAACAGCTACTAACATAAAGTTTGTTTTGTTTTATTTTGCATATAAGTCAGGGATAAACTAGATATTTGATGGGATTCCCAGACCTGTGTGTTCACATGATAAGAGGAAAAAGAATCAGTGTTTCTTTGATAATTAATATCCCAAGGATCATAAACACTTGGAAAATACTGTAATACCTCCAATAATTATAAGAGCACAGCCTTATATTAACTTTAATTCTTGTAAAATCCCATTAATAAGATTTGAGTCTTAGATGCTCTTTGAAACAAAATGCTGGGATAAAATATATATAAAGAAAATACAAATGAATGATAAATGATGTTAAAAGATACATCAGTTTGGGCTTCCCTGGTGGTGCAGTGGTTGGGAGTCTGCCTGCCGATGCAGGGGACGTGGGTTCGTGCCCCGGTCTGGGAGGATCCCAGGTGCCGTGGAGTGGCTGGGCCTGTGAGCCATGGCCGCTGAGCCTGTGTGTCCGGAGCCTGTGCTCTGCAACGGGAGAGGCCACAACAGTGAGAGGACCGTGTACTACAAAAAAAAAAAAAAAAAAAAAAAAAGATAGCCAGTTATAAAAAGATTTCCTTAAAATGTGAATAATTTTTCTCTCATTCACTGAATGTATTCTGAAATGTATGATGAGAGTTTTCTGAGAATCATAGAATCATGGAACCTCAAGGTTGGAAGCTATTCCTTCCAAATGATGTTTCCTGTTCATATTTGGACAGCTTTTGTGATGATAACCTCATTATCAAACTTAAGGTGTTTGGTTATGTCTCTGGTATCTATTTCCCAGTTTTAGATATTCTTATTTCACTGTTTATTTACATAGTGAATATGTTCCTGATGTTGCCTTCATTCTGCTCATCTTACTTATGGAAAGACCTTGGGCCATGATCTTCCTAGATGGGGAGTGAGGGGCCTCTAAATCAGGTTCTTAAAAGCCCATTACAAGAAGCTATTTGCCTTCTAAACTCTCTTAAAGTGTCTTCATTGGTTCACTAGTTTGGAGACTGAAATCAGGTATTCTGAGTATATAATTGGCCCAGAAAACTGATTTTGATTTAAATTGCAGTCTTACAGAAAAGAGAGCACATAATATTGTTCTTCCATCTGAGTCAAAGGAAATTTCACAGCCAGCATTGATGGCATTTTCTGAGGCCAGCTTCAAATTCATGACATTTTGGCAAGTGGAACAATATGATATTCACTGTTCTAGAAACACATAGTAAGATGGATGTCACCAAGCTACCAATATTCCTTCACGTCAGAACCTGTTTTAACACTCAGTGTGACTGTAGCTGTCATTTTCATCTTTCAGTTAAAAGGTTTCACCTTCACTGAACCAAGATTACGAGTTTTGAAAGTTTAAAAAAAATTAAAAAAGACCTCATAAAATATTTGCAGGTAATATGCAGCCATAGCAGTCTGAATTCTGATAAATAAATTATATTTTTCTCTAAAAATGAATCATTTTCACAGGAAACAACATCAACAAAAAGAATGTTTCCATATCCAGGAAAACCCAATATGCCAAGAGGTTAAAATCAGCACAAGAAGAATTCAGAAATATTATAGTGGATTAAATATCAGCATTTTCCAAATAGTCTGAAATAGAAACACCACTTTCTCTCAAATAATAATGCTCTGAACTGTTTGTTATCAGGAAATACAATTTAAAATTGGAGCAATATATATAATAAAAACTACTTTGGTATAGTAAAGGTGGCATTATATGCAACTTATTGATTTCTGGGTTTACTTAATAACAATTATCCTTCTTGTCTGTCTTCTATGATGTCTTCCTTATATTCTCATATCCACCTTTTATGAAGGCATCAAATGCCAAGTCTGAGATTCAGTGGGCCTTGCTGAGAGAAGGAATGAGATAGTGAAATAAATAATCATGCCATCTTGCCTTTACTACCTTGGGAGCTCATCTGGTTTTAGGTTATCCCAACAATTTCCTGTTCCAAATAGGATGGGCTATGGATGTGAAATGTCCACAGATGTGGTCTAGAGGACCCTCATTAAGTTATTTAATTTATTTCAAAAAATCAATTAATTATTAAATTATTATTAGTTATGATTAATAATTATTATTATTACAGGAAATGTGTGGGGACTACAGTTCTGGGTTTGTCATTCCTCTCTCTCAGCATAGAATTATGTCCCAATGAGACCACAGATGGAATTCAGATTCTCTGGAAGATGTTGAGCTATGGTTGCCAGATAAAATACAGAACTTCAGTATAAAGTACAGTTAAATTAGTATTTCAGATGAATATATTTTCAGTATGAAAGATAGTTAAATTAGCATTTCAGACAAATAGCAAATACTGTTTTTTGTAGAAGTATGTTCCAAATAGTGTGTGGGATATACTAAACATTATTTGCTGTTTATCTGAAATTTAAATTTCATGGGGTGTCCCCTTTTTTCCCCTCTTTAAATCTGGCTAACCCATTCTGGGCTGAGGATGTCCCTGTGCTGGACTGGATCTTGGCACTAGAGTAGACTATCTGAGGAGAGTGATATGATCTAGCAAGTGTAGACACTTGTGTTGTGTAGGTATGGAAAACATACTACATTGCAACATTGGAGGATGACAACTGCCTACTGGCATTAAGCTTGATATTTGCTAAAAATTAAATTTGAGCTTTTTATAGGATACCACCTGAAACTTCACTCAACTTTGTTATTAAACATAGGATGACCAATTAATAATGCCAAATATTTTATTTGAAATATAACAACTTTGTTGAAGAATTTGAGATTTTTGTGGCCATGTTGAGGCTTAGTGGGAAGAACATGATGTGTACAGTCAGAACAAGGTTTTGAAACATGACAAGCAAGCTTCTTATCTTTTGAGTCTTGACCTCCATATCTATAAATAAGGATAATTTAAGCCTAACTGATAGAGGAATGGTGAGTATTAAATGAGATAATGCAGATGGAAAACTTGCATGCAGGTTCTCCCCACCCCACCCTCGCCCCCAGTAATGGGAACTCTGATGTTAGATATCAAACTCTACTATGGAACCAAGTCAGTTTCTCAGCCAGATGGAAAATTGGACGTGTAAGTTTCTCTCTTTTTATAGCTTTTCCTGCAACACCTCAGCCTGACTGATTTCATGATATCTTTTTATTTTCAAAACCATGGTAATATTATTAAAGTCTAACCACTATGTTGGAGGGTGCTTAGGGTTATCACGGCTCAGAGATTGTGTGGCAGTTGATGGTTTGGGGAAATGACTCTTTGACATCCAGGAATGTCAATGAACCTATTTAATGATGTGAAATAACTGGCCCTCATTTTTATTTAATGAGAGAGTCTTAGTCTACTTGTGAAAAAAATGACCCCCATAATTCAGCATTGCTGTGTTTAAGACATAACTTATTTTATACCAATTTTACCTTCTTATTGAAATGTAATGGAAAGAGACTGAGAGCAGTTTCTGCGGAGTAGCATTTTAACAGGTTTTATCATTATTTAAGTATAGGAAGGGCAACACATCAGTAAACAACTGCAATTGAAAAGGTAGTTTGTTATATCCCACAGATCCCAATTCCCATGGAATTGAGTGTGCCATGGGGGCTAGATGGGAAACCACTGGGTTTGATCAGGAGACAGGGAACTGTGGGCAAGAACATTTATTGTAGTTTCCAAGGGAAAGAATCAATGAGGCAGGGCAAACAGGTTTAGGATTAGCCAGTTTAAATAATTTCAGTGGGTTCTGAGGCATATGTGTTGTCCCTAGTTGTCTGGTACCTGACCTTGGGGTGATTGGCTGTTGGATAGTGGTCCAGAGTGTAATAGCCCCATAAAGGAGGCATTTGGGGATTTGGGCCCCGGATTGGGTCGTTTGCGTTTGAAAAGTACCCTCATGGGTGAGTTGTTTATCATCTCTAGGAATTCACTAACCTTGGGAGGGGCAGTCCCTCCAGGGTTTGCAAGGCCCCAAGGGTTAAAACATTAGAATACAGAAAATATAAGACATGATTAACATAAAGAGAGCACCTAGAGGTTGACACCATGGTTACTTATCTTGGTTCTGCTTGGTTTTAAAATATTTTTCAAAAGAGAGCTTATCTTTAGAGATAAATACTGAAATATCTATAGATGTCTGTAATTTGCTTTGCAGTCATCTGGAGTGGAGTGGGAAATAGGTGTAGAAAATGTATTTATACCCATTTTGTTCTAAAAATAATCTCAGATGATTCTCTGCCAGTAAATGATTGTACAGTGTTTCAGTAACTTACATTAGCTTTATGAGTCTCATTTTCCTCACCTCTTAGATAAGAATAGTAATATTTCTCTCACAGATACTGTATTGGAGAAATCTAAAATATGGGCAAAATTAATATTATTAATAATGTGGTGTCCAGCAACATATTGTGTCTTAATGTCTGATGTGTCTGGTTATTAACTAATATGAATATAAACAATCTGTTCATCTTATTCAGAAACAGTATTGTGGTTTTGGTCCCTGGTAATTTTATTATGTGTTTTCACTTTTATCAAGGTCTTCTTTCCTAAGTGGTGATGACTTGACTTTTTAACTAACAAGTTCAACCTGTTTAGTTGTATTATCAGGTGGTAATTTCAAATTCTTTGCTCTCTATCTTTTAATAATTGCAAATATACATTTTTGATGAATCACTTGTTTTTCTATGAGAAGCCACAGATACTAACATGTATACTGCTGAGATGGAGTCTTATATAGGAAAGATTCTCCAGGGTTGGTAAAGAAATACCGTAATAGAAAAATTACTTATCTAGAAAGAAAAAACATGAACCATCTTCAATGTAAAACATTTTTTGAGGATCAGCAGGGGGCACTAAGATTCCACAGGAAAAATATATCCCTGTAGCATTCATAAATTATTTTTCTTTTGCTTTAACTCCAAACTGATAACACCATAAACTCTGCACCTTTTTATCTTCACTATAGCTGATAGTGTATCTTCTCTTTTTAATCCTCAAGTTGTAGGTGCACTTAACAAATTTATTTATCTGCCAGTTAAAAAAAAAACCTTCAGATTAACTCATCTGCACGCTGGTTTACTCCTCATTCAACATTCAAATGCAATGTTATTTTCATCCCTTTGACAAACATACAGTAATTAGGATTTTTCACAGACAAGTGATTACCTAATAAATGACCTTCTGCAGGCAGCTCTATTAAATTGGAGCAGAAAGGATGTTTACTACAAGCAGTGGCCAAGAAAGAAGGTGCAGGGAGAAGACAAGTTCAGCATAACCAACAGCTTCTTCATCTCCAAGAATAATGAAGGCACTTACTGGACTAGCAGATCTGAACTGAAAATAATTATAAGCCTCACAAGACACTAAACTATAAACACAAATTGTGATTGGCTATTGCAACAGTTCATTAATTCTGTGGAAGTCCAAGGATAAGGTAATAATACTTATATTCACATGGGACATCTGCAAGTAAGAAAAAAATCAAAGTGTATAAACTAGGGAAGAATGAAAAGAATACTAATCAATTTTCATATGTCTTCTCTGATTCTAGTACATTTAAAAGATGAGAAAAAATTTGAACTCTAAGTAGAATATCTTTGAAGTATATTTTTGTGAAGATGTAATTTTTTTATAAAACAAATTGCTGCAGGGTCCTTGGAATGGAATGTTGGCTATGGCCACATATTTTTGCCTGTACCCTTACTTTACATTTATAAACTACTTAAAAATATAGGCTTTGCTTTGGGTTATACTGGCCATGACTTTAGATAACTTATAGATTCCTAGTAAATATCCTTAGATCATAGAACCTTAGAAGTGAGAGAAGCTTTGTTGATTATCTCAGCCAATCCTTTAATTTTATAAATGAGAAATCTATAAGGTACCGAAAGATCACTCAGAAAGCTTTATAAACTGAACTATCCACCATAGTATCTGAACTAGCAGTAAAGTTCCTGACTCTAATTCAGTCTTTGCCATACTGCCTTTCTCTTTGAAGTATAACCTATTCACTCACAGTTTATATGTAAACAGTGTTTATATACATATATATGTTATATATCAATATAGCATATAAAAACACGTATATATACAGCATATTATAAAACAGTTATTATACATACTATTATATACCAGTTATATAATTGCCATTATGTAATGGTTATATATGTTATATAATGACATATTTGTATATTACATTAAATATATATGTAATATCATATTATATATACACACAATATGTAATATATATACATATATGTGTTATTTTATTTTTAACAATTTGATAACAACGTGATCCTAAGGTAAACAGGTGAAAGTTGACTCCATGTGCACTTGGTAAATGTCCCTGGACCTTTTAAGCAGAGGATACTTTGGATTACAAGAATGAATATGCAGGACGATTAAGGAGAGGTCCAAAGGAATGAGCATGCCACTTATTGTTTTCCCTACTGGTACAGTGGATGGTCTAGGAAGAATAAATAAGACATCCAACAAGGGAGAGTTGCTTTTCAGAAAGACTAGCGTTGCTACCAGACAGGACACCTGAGGATGGCAAAGTCAAAAAGGAGCATCTCAGCTCTATACTGAAAGCGTATCACTTCTCTATAATTTGGAGTTGGGAGTTGGGTGCCTTGCTCTCCTCTGGTTGATTCAGTCGATCTCCTCTCTATTCTCTTCAACATAATTAAATCAATTTTATTATGCTGAGTCTGTGATGACTCAGTGTGGCTGTGTTAGCTGCCAGTGGAAATGGTTTGTGCACTACATTTCATGCTGGTTCTTTTTCTATTAACAAAAATGGAATTTTCAGGCTTCATTACAAGATTAAACTCCTGATAGAATTAAAGACTGTTGATCCTCTCTAGGCAGTTTTCTCCCTGGGGACCACCACTCTGAAAACTAGAGCTCCAGACCTCAATTTCTTCAGGATTGCATTTTTCTGTGCTCACAAGGAGAAAACTTCACAGTGTATCACTGAACCTGGCAAAGGAGGTAGACAGTATACAAATAAATGAATTCTTTGAAATAAATGAAAAGATCTTGCAGAATAGACCACCTCAAAATACCCATGAGCTGTACAATATTAGCTGTGACTCTAGGGACATGGAAAGTTGAGATTTCTGTGAGATGGTAAAAGATGCCTTTTAACTTGATAGAACAATGATTTCTTTATTCCTTTTGGGTATTGAAAATGTAAGCAAACTTTCTTTTAAGTGGGCTTGGGATCGGTTTCCTTCTCCCTCGTAGCAAAAAATTTTTACAGAAACACTATATCATTGTCTGTTTGTTTATTTTTGCTACATGTGTTGAGTTGTCAGTATATTTTTGTTATGGCTTATCAAGAATTAGCCACAGGAGTCTGTGGCTAACAGATATAGACCCTAATGAAAGCAAAGGTGCAAACTATTCATTAAACAGACAGTTTTGGGGCTTCCCTGGTGGTGCAGTGGTTGAGAGTCCACCTGCCGATGCAGGGGACACGGGTTCGTGCCCCGGTCCAGGAAGATCCCACATGCCAGGGAGCACCTGGGCCCGTGAGCCATGGCCGCTGAGCCTGCGCGTCCGGAGCCTGTGCTCCGCAACGGGAGAGGCCACAACAGTGAGAAGCCCGCGTACCGCACAACAAAACAACAAAAACAAAAAAAAAAACCCCAAACCCCAGACAATTTCGATTGAAGTACCATACTTTTTTGACATATTCTTTTTCATAGTGAATTAAAGAAGAGAGTTGAATCCAAGAAAATCCAAGAGTTCATGCATGAAAATATGGTTGGATGGGGCTTCCCTGGTGGCCCAGTTGTTAAGAATGCACCTGCCGATGCAGGGGACGTGGGTTCGAGCCCTGATCCGGGAAGATTCCACATGCTGCAGAGCAACTAAGCCCGTGTGCTACAACTACTAAGCGTGAGCTCTAGAGCCTGCGAGCCACAGCTACTGAGCCTGTGAGCCAAAACTACTGAAGCCCGAGGACCTAGAGCCTGTGCTCCGCAACAAGAGAAGCCACCGCAATGCTATGCCCACTCACCGCAATGAAGAGTAGCACCAGCTTGCCAGAACTAGAGAAAGCCTGCGTGCAGCAACGAAGATCCAAGGCAGCCAAAAGTAAATAAATAAAATAAATAAATTTATTTAAAAAAAGAAAATATGTTTGGAGAAGGTCTATTATTTAATGTAACTTGCTAAATGTGAGTTTGACAATCTCAATGAAGAATGCTAATTAAACATTTTTATATTTATTGAATTATTTTTTTCTCAAATAGCTTAAATGTGGACCTGAGAAGCTCTATAAGATTGGAGAGTTCTGAGCTGAATCTCCCTGGGTTCTTCACTGTCTCCTTCTTATTTTTGACAAAGAGTAAACTAATACATTAGAAAATGGAAATTTGTTCAATACCCAGTACGTATACTCACTATACCGCATGTGAGGTTAGAGTGGCCAAGCAATTTGGCTAAAGTCAAAAGGTAGTAAGTTGCAGAATTGAAATTTGAATCCAGGTCTATGTGATGTCAAAATCTATGTATATTTCCCCCTCTACATTATATTTCCTTTTATGTTCAATTCAATGGGCCAATGAATCTTTTAAAACAATGGAAGCATTTTTAATTGCCTCCATTAAAATATATCTATGTAATATTTTTTGAAAAACTTCCCAAGACCCAAGATCATGTCCCAAACAGTCAACAGTATGATATGGACTCACTTCAAAGATAGTAACATGGAGAGGGCTTTATTATGCTTTATCAAATATTGAAGATTCACATCTAATAAAATGACAGTATGACAACTTTTCTCTTGCCTTTTGGCTTTGTTCCTTGATTTGGTTTCTAGCCTGGATTTCTCTGTCTGCTGTAAGTTAGTCAACAAAGCTCATTTGGTTTTATAGGAATATGGACATGGAAAAAAGTTGTAAACATATTTGGAATAATGGGAGAGAGATGTGATTGGGTGATTGCAAAAGGGTTCCTAATTCTTCACTTTTTCTTGTATAATTTGTTTTGCTGTGTGACACTGAAGCTTCTTCCATCAAGAGTTAAAGTCTAGGTCCCATTTTCTTGGACCTAGGATAACCTTGTGACTTGCTTTGGATAAAAGAATGTGGCAGAATTTAACTGTGTCAGTTCTAGGGTTCTAGGCTTAAACTTCAGGAGTTCTTGAAAGCTTCTGTTTGATCCCTGCTCAGCTGCTGTGAGGGAAGCCCAAACTAGCCTGTTGGATGATGAGAGACACATGGCCCAGTATCCCTGTTGCCCCAGCCAACAACCAACCGTGCACCAGACATATGAGTGAGCCTATCTTTGAAGATCCAGGCCACAGCTGTCCTGCACATACATAAATAAGCCTACATGACAGCAAACAAGCATAACCCAGGTTAGCAGAACCACTCAGTCAACCTGTAGTCATGAGCTAGAATAAGTGGTTATTAATTTAAGCCACTTATTTCTGAGATTGTTTGTTACATAGCAATAGCCAGATGATAAAGAAGACTAAGGAGCAGGGCAACTGAGCATAGCATAAGGGAGCAGGAGGGGGTGGGTCATCCTCTGGGAAGCATAATGGAGAAGTAGGGAAAAGAGAGAGTTAAGAACTGGAAACCAAGGAGCAGGTGAACTGGAAATACAGCTCAATTTGTGTGTGTGCATTGCTAATTCTAAAGACTAAGGTAGTTAAAAATAAGTATGCATACCTAAAATGGCAAACAAAAAGTAATATCTACAAAAAGTAATATCTAAGATTTAGTAAAATGTGTCAACAGGTATTAGCACTAGGCAAAAATGTTTGGCTTTGTCTCCCGATGGAAGAAAAAAAAAAATTCACTCCTTGCATTTTATTGGGATTTAAGTGGTCTGGCCTTAAGTTTCCTGCTATTTCCTGCCATCACTTGTTTGAAATGGCTGAATAAAGTAAATCATTTTGTTTTGGTATATGAGCTTTATTTTACTATTCTCTTTGTAGTTGAAATGAGCAGTGGAAAATAGCCTTTCTGCAAGGTTAGTCTTTTAAAATATGCACCACTGTTCCAGACAGCAGGCTAATTTTTGAGTTCATCAGATGTGTATTTATATGGTGAATGTATCTGTCACATAAACATTTTGTCAATCATGTCTTCCTTCTGTTCTGACACAGTGTGCTAGAGCACCATCAAAACGTGCTGAATGTTGTGCTTGTTCCAAGGGAGAATTAATTATGGCAATGACAAGTGTGTTTCCAAAGCCACCCATTTTCTGTGACAATACTTCATTAACAGAAGCAACCATTGAAGTTTCAAATAAAAATTAAGTCCACAGTTAATTTAGCAAATCCTTTAGTTTGGCCCTTAAATTACTTTATCTTTTAAATGAAATTTCTGCCTAAATCAACTCAACATAAACACTTGTCAAGAGTCTAAGGTCTGAAACTGATCAGAATGAGGGAAATAATCATAAGTTCAGTGAGAAAATCATTTATTCTACTTCTACTCTGTATCCTTTGAGATTGATTTTAAAAAATTATAATGATATAAAAACAGCTTAAGAATTCAAAAAAGAGAGACAGCAGAAGCAAGAAGAACTACAATTCTGCAGCCTGTGGAAGGAAAACCACATTCACAGAAAGAGAGACAAAATGAAAAGGCAGAGGACTTTGCACCAGATGAAGGAACAAGATAAAACCCCAGAAAAACAACAAAATGAAGTGGAGATAGGCAACTTTCCAGAAAAATAATTCAGAATAATGATAGCGAAGATGATGCAGGACCTCAGAAAAAGGATAGAGGCAAGAAATGTTTAACAAAGACCTAGAAGAATTAAAGAACAAACAACTAGAAAAATTAGAGAACAAACAAACAGGATGAACAATACAGTAACTGAAATGAAAAATACACTGGAAGGAATCAATAGTAGAATAACTGAGGCAGAAGAACAGATAAGTGACCTGGAAGACAGAATAGTGGAATTCACTGCTGCAGAACAGAATAAAGAAAAAGAACAAAAAGAAATGAAGACAGCCTAAGAGACCTCTAGGACAACAGTAAATGCAACAACATTTGCATTATACGGGTCCCAGAAGGAGAAGAGAGAGAGCAAGGACCTGAGAAAATATTTGAAGAGATTATAGTCGAAAACTTCCCTAACATGGGAAAGGAAATAGCCACCCAAGTCCAGGGAGTGCAGAGTCCCAGGCAGGAGGAACCCAAGGAGAAACACAATGAGACATATAGTAATCCAACTGACAAAAATTAAAGACAAAGAAAAATTATTGAAAGCAACAAGGGAAAAATGACAAATAATATACAAGGGAACTCCCATAAGGTTAACAGCTGATTTCTCATCAGAAACTCTACAAGCCAGAAGGCAGTGGCAAGATATATTTAAAGTGAGATGAAAGGGAAAGACCTACAACCAAGATAACTTTACCCAGCAAGGATCTCATTCAGATTTGGTGGAGAAATGAAAAGCTTTACAGACAAGCAAAAGCTAAGATAATTCAGCACCACCAAACCAGCTCTACAACAAATGCTAAAGGAACATCTCCAAGTGGGAAACACAAGAGAAGAAAAAAGACCTACAAAAACAAACCTATAACAATTAAGAAAATGGTAATAGGAACATACATGTTGATAATTACCTTAAACGTGAATGGATTAAATGCCCCAACCAAAAGACACAGGCTTGTTGAATGGATACAAAAACAAGACCCATATACATGTTGTCTACAAGAGATCCACTTCAGACCTAGGGACACATACAGACTGAAAGTGAGGGGATGGAAAAACATATTCCATGCAAATGGAAATCAAAAGAAAGCTGGAGTAGCAATATTCATATCAGATAAAATAGACTTTATTTAAAAAAATTTTTTAAGTTTATTTTATTTATTTTTATTTTTGGCCATGTTGGGTTGGTCTTCGTTGCTGCATGCAGGCTTTTGTCTAGTTGCAGAGAGCGAGGGCTACTTTTGTTGTGGTGCATGGGGTTCTCATTGTGGTGGCTTCTCTTGTTGTGGAGCATGGGCTCTAGGCACGTGGGCTTCAGTAGTTGTGGCATGTGGGCTTCAGTAGTTGTGGCACATGGGCTCAGTACTTGTGGCTCGTGGGCTCTAGAGTGCAGTCTCAGTAGTTGTGGTGCATGGGCTTAGTTGCTCTGTGGCATGTGGGACGTCCCTGGACCAGGGCTTGAACCTGTGTTCCCTGCATTGGCAGGCAGATTCTTAACCACTGGGCCACCAGAGAAGCCCCTAAAATAGACTTTAATATAAAGAATGTTACAAGAGACAAGGAAAGACACTATATAATGATCAAGGGATCAATCCAAGAAGCAGATATAACAATTATAAATATATATGCACCCAACATAGTAACACCTCAATACAGAAGGCAACTGCTAACAGCTATAAAAGAGGAAATTGACAGTAACACAATAATAGTGGAGGAATTTAACACCTCACTTACACCAATGGACAGATCATCCAGACAGAAAATTAATAAGAAAACACTAGCTTTAAATGACACAAAAGATGAGATAGATTTAATTGATATTGATAGGACATTCCATCCAAAAACAGAAGATTACACTTTCTTCTCAAGTGCACATGGACATTCTCAAGGATAGATCACAACTTGGGTCACAAATCAAGCCTAGGTAAATTTAAGAAAAATGAAATCATATCAAGCAATTTTCCAACCACAACATTATGAGATTAGAAATCAATTACAGGGGAAAAAAGAAAACGTAAAAAACTCATATACATGGAGGTTAAACAATACACTACTAAATAACCAAGCGATCACTGAAGAAACCAAAGAGGAAATAAAAAAATACCTAGAGACAAATTACAACAAAAACATGACAATACAAAACCTGTGGGATGCAGCAAAAGAAGTTCTATGAGGGAAGTATATAGCAATACAATCCTACCTCAAGAAAATAGAAATATCTCAAATAAACAATCTAACCCTACACCTAAAGGAACTAGAGAAAGAAGAACAAACAAAGCCCAAAGTTAGTAGAAGAAATCATAAAGATCAGAGCATAAATAAATGAAATAGAAACAAAGAAAACAATAGCAAAGATCAATAAAACTAAAAGCTGGTTCTTGGAGAAGATAAACAAAATTGATAAACCATTAGCCAGACTCATCAAGAAAAAGAGAGAGGACTCAAATCCGTAAAATTAGAAATGAAAAAGGAGAAGTTACAACAGACACTGCAGAAAAAGAAAGCATCCTAAGAGACTACTACAAGCAACTTTATGCCAATAAAATGGACAACCTGGAAGAAACAGACAAATTCTTAGAAAGGTATAACCTTCAAAGACTGAACCAGGAAGAAATAGAAAATATGAACAGGCCAATCACAAGTAATGAAATTGAAACTGTGATTAGAAATCTTCCAACAAACAAAATTCCAGGACCAGATGACTTCACAGGTGAATTCTATCACACATATAGAGAAGAGCTAACACCTATCCTTCTCAAAATCTTACAAAAAAATTGCAGAGGAAGGGACACTCCCAAACTCATTCTATGAGGCCACCATCACCCTGATACCAAAACCAGACAAAAATACTACAAAAAAGAAAATTACAGGCCAATATCACTGATGAATATAGATGCAAAAATCCTTAACAAAATACTAGCAAACAGAATCCAACAACATATTAAAAGGATCATACACCATGATCAAGAGGGATTTATCCCAGTGATGCAAGGATTCTTCAGTATATGCAAATCAATCAATGTGATACACCATATTAGCAAACTGAAGAATAAAAACCATATGATCATCTCAATAGATGCAGAAAAATTTTTGACAAAATTCAACACCCATTTATGATAAAAACTCTCCAGAAAGTGGGCATAGAGGGAACCTACTTCAACATAATAAAGGCCATATATGACAAACCCACAGCAAACATCATTCTCAATGTTGAAAAACTGAAAGCATTTCCTCTAAGATCAGGAACAAGGCAAGGATGTCCACTCTTGCCACTATTATTCAATGTAGTTTTGGAAGTCCCAGCCACAGCAATCAGAGAATAAAAAGAAATAAAAGGAAAGAAATTGGAAAAGAAGTAAAACTGTCACTGTTTGCATATGACATGATCCTATACATAAAGAATCCTAAAGATGCCACCAGAAAACTACTAGAGCTAATCAATGAATTTGGTAAAGTAGCAGGATACAAAATTAATGCACAGAAATCTCTCGCATTCCTATACACTAACAATGAAAGATCAGAAAGAGAAATTAAAGAAACAATCCCATTCACCATTACAACAAAAAGAATAAAACACCTAGGAATAAACCTACTTAAGGAGGTAAAAGACCTGTACTCAGAAAACTATAAGATACTGATGAAAGAAATCAAAGGTGACACAAACAGATGGAGAGAAATACCATGTTCTTGGATTGGAAGAATCAATATTGTGAAATTGACTATACTACCCAAAGCAATTTACAGATTCAATGCAATCCCTATCAAATTACCAGTGGTATTTTTTACAGAACTAGAACAAAAAAATCTTAAAATTTGTATGGAGACACAAAAGACCCCAAATAGCCAAAGCAGTCTTGAGGGGAAAAATATGGAGCTGGAGGAATAAGACTCCCTGACTTTAGACTATACTACAAAGCTACTGTAATCAAGGCAATATGGTACTGGCACAGAAACAGAAATATAGATCAATGGAACAGGATAGAAAGCTCAGAAATAAATCCACACACCTATGGTCAACTAATCTATGACAAAGGAGGCAAGGATATACAATGGAGAAAAGACAGTCTCTTCAATAAGTGGTGCTGGGAAAACTGGACAGCTACATGTAAAAGAATAAAATAAGAACACTCCCTAACACCATACACAACAATAAAGTCAAAATGGATTAGAGACCTAAATGTAAGACAGGACACCATAAAACTCTTAGAGGAAAACATTGGAAGAACAGTCTTTGACATAAACTACAGCAAGATATTTTTTGATCCACCTCCTATAGTAATGGAAATAAAAACAAAAATAAACAGATGGGACCTAATGAAACTTAAAACGTTTTGCAAAGCAAATGAAACTACAAGCAAGACGAAAAGACAACCCTCAGAATGGGAAAAAATGCTTGCAAACGAATCAACAGACAAAGGATTAATCTCCAAAATATGTAAACAGATCATGCAGCTCAACATTAAAAAAATCAAACAACCCAATCAAAAAAATGGTCAGAAGACCTAAATAGACATTTCTCCAAAGAAGACATACAGATGGCCAAGAAGCACATGAAAAGCTGCTCAGCATCGCTAATTATTAGAGAAATGTAAATCAAAACTAAAATGAGCTATCTCCTCACACCGGTTAGAATGGGCTTCATCAGAAAATCTACAAACAACAAATGCTGGAGAGGATGTGGAGCAAAGGGAACCCTCTTGCACTGTTGATACAGTTACTGTGGAGAACAACATGGAGGTTCCCTAAAAGACTAAAAATAGAACTACCATATGACCCAACAATCCCGCTACTCGGTATATACCCTAAGAAAATCATAATTTAAAAGGACACATGCACCTCAATATTCATTGCAGAACTATTTACAATAGCCAGGGCATGGAAGCAACGTAAATGCCCATCAACAGACGAATGCATAAAGAAGACGTGGTACATATATACAATGGAATATTACTCAGCCATAAAATAAGAAAGAAATTCAGTCATTTGTAGAGTCGTGGATGGGCCTAGAGACTGTAATACAGAGTGAAGTAAATCAGAAAGAGAAAAACAAATATTGTGTATTAACACATATATGTGGAACCTAGAAAAATGGTACAGATGAACTGGTTTGCAGGGCAGAAATAGAGACGCAGATGTAGAGAACAAACGTATGGACACCAAGGCGGGAAAGTGGGAGGGGATCATGGTGGTGGGATGAATTTGGAGATTGAGATTGACATATATACACTAATATGTTTAAAATAGATAACTAATAAGAACCTGCTGTATATAAAAAAAAGAATTCAAAAAAGATTTGAAGAAGATTTTTGCCTGTAGATTTGATCCATGCAAATTTGAATAGAAATAATGATAAACTTGAATATTTGATATGTTTGCAGTATGATATTTTGGAATACCTAATATATCTAGATCATTTCCTTTGGACTTATTTTCTTAAGAACTTATTTGCTCCTGAGGAATATTATTGTAAAGAGGATAACATTAGTTTGTGAACATGACTGGATATAAATATAATCAAACAAGTAGCCTGAAGATGATAAATACTCAAATCTGGCAATTTAAAGATAAGTTTAGAATGACTAAAGAATGTTAAATTATATCCCCAGAGGTCTCAATATAAAATGGCTATTCAAGCACTGTACACACATACCTGAGTAGAATACCTGAGGTATTATATCAGACTCTCCTTATAGGCAGCACTGAATTAGTTTAAATAATAATGATGATGATGCTATAATAATAATAATAATTTTTAAAATAGCATGTAAAAAAGCCCTTATGTGTCAAGCATTTGGCCTACATTTATCTCACAAAATTCTTTAATATTTTTTCCAAATATACATAACAAATTATAGACGACCCATCTTAAATTGTCGACGTTTTACTGTATTTTACCTAAAAAATGGCAATTTCATGTAGTTTAATCTAACAGGAGTATGGGTGAGCAGACCATAAGTATTTGGATGCCTAAAGCCTGCTAGGTCTACTAAGTTGAAAGGAAGAGAAGCAAATCAAAGAAAAGAGGATAACAAACCAGACCCAGTGAAAGTGTGGAATGGGAAGAGTATAGCTCTCTGATCCCTGGAAGAAAGAATAGCTACAGAATTAATGACCAAACAGATGAAGTTGGTGAGATAGAGACAAGTTACCAAATACACTCAAATGTAAATCTATAATCTACAAATAAGACATTGTGGTACGTGTTATGGAGGCAGAGAAACACAGCATGATGCCCTCTAAAAAGCATTTACATATAAGTTACAAATCCGTCTCATTGCCCTACACCACATGCTCATCACCAGGGCTTTCTTGTATTGCAACTTTTAATTTAATTTTAAGGGAAGAGAAATATATATTTTATTATTAATTCTTTGAATGATATGAAGCATCTGAAAAGTTGTCAATTTAAGCCATTGGAAATTAAAGACTACTTAAAAAATTAATAAGTGATATATTCACACATCACCGGTACTTTTTAGCAAAAGAAAAATGAAGGGAAGTAAAAGGATGGCAATAAGGTATTCCCCAAACTTCTAGTGTCTCTGAGTAAAATTAAGAAAAATCAATGTACGTTGGAGAGTGCTATTGTGGAAGACCCTGAGAAGTCTTCTGTGTGGGCCTGGAGATCTCCCCAAACCACCATTTCCTGGCAAATAAATGGGATAGTAACTATTGATTATTTTTCCTGAACAAGATACATCAAGGCCTTTGCGTGCTTTCTGAAAGCAGGCTGAATCAGTACAACAGCAGAGAAGGTATACTGTCTGCTGACTAGTGATAAAAAGATCTGTTTAGAAGTTATGTCTGCTTGCTTTCTATTTTATATAGAATAGGATAAAACCTCTCGCCCTGCTTCTTAGAGCCCCAGGGTAGGTGGATCATCCTGACCCATAACTCTTGCTTGTAATAAAGTGCAAAGAGGATTAAAATCAGCTTTTTCCTTCACTGGGAGTTGCAGATAAAACTGTCTGTTGCTTACTCACCTCCATCCTCAACATGGGCAATGGCAACTCTGCAGCTTAGACTGGATATCATCTCTGACTGTTTCTGCCTTTGGATGACATCTAGGCATTGGCCAGACACTGTATTTGGTAAAATATGTAAAAGTCAGATTGTATGTTTGCCTTTTTGTGTCCTGAAATTTTTTATCATTCTGAAAAGAATAAAAATAAGAAGTATGATCTGGTCTGGACAGATACGATAGCCCAAGTTTGACAGATCTGTAGTACATGAACTAACTTTACAGTTCCTGTCAAACACTTTAAAGACTGGGCAAAATTTTGTGTGCGTGTACTATATTTTTTTTTTCTGGGAAAAGGCCTAAAATGTTTGTATATCTTTAAGAGTATCTGATATATAAGTAAATAAGTACAATTAAGAACCACTGATATAATGAAAAATGTAGGGGACTTCCCTGGTGGTCCAGTGGTTAAGACTCCGTGCTTCCAATGCAGGGATGCAGGGGGTGTGTGTTCCATCCCTGTTCAGGGAACTAAGATCCCACATGCTGCACGGAGTTGGGGCAGGGGGAAGAAAATGAAAAAGGTAGACCATCTACAGAAGGAGCCTGACACCATTACCAAAAAGATATAGCAATACGGCAAGAATGTACTTGATTGGAAAGTATCTGAAAAAATTAAACTGCACACGCACTCACACACACACCAAAATACAATCCAATGCGTATTCTGTATCTGAAGGAAAATTGAGAAACTGGTCTGAAAAGTGAAATGCAATCATAACTTTTCAGTGTATCTCTAACATTTTGGCTAGAAAGAAGATTGACTCAATAACTCAAGAATCTATCTATAAAATGTTACATAGGTCATTGTTTGATGATACCAGCATAAAGATCATTCTCCCTTCTCTGTGTCCATACTCACCAAGCAAGCTGATAACAATTTGTCTTTTCATGTAGATATATACACCCACAGGTAGACAGTTTACTGCTTAGTGGATATGAGTATTTGCTTTCTTTGGTAGTTGAACTTCTCAATGCATCTGATTTATACATATGTCCATGAATTTGGTTACTGATGGTGTAGTACACTATCTCTATCTGAAACACAAATAGTATGTTCAGGGTCTAATAATTCATGTTAATAAAACTTCCCCGAAAATCTTTTCTGCTTTTCAAAGAAGAATGCTGTCATGGAGAATAATTGTTCACCAAGAAAATTCTTGTAATTAGCTTCTTACAGTTTAAAAAAATGTATAAAATTTACAATTATCAGCCGGCGTCTCAGATTTTGAAGGGACCTCAGACACTGAAAATATTTTAGTAGATTAACTCATTGGATTAAAATTTGAAAACCATTCTTTATGTATACTGGATTGTCTTGTAATCAATAGATAATATTTAAGGTGACTTGTTAGGGTTTTCTAAGGCTCTAGGAAACCCTGAACATATAGAAAATACAAACTCAGTCAAATGTTCTGATTTTCCAGGAAGTGCCCTTTATCTGAAAGAGAGTTTTCTAGGTTATTGGATGTTAATAACTAATGTTGTGCTATCCAGGAAGATATGTGAACTAGCAAGGCAAGATTAGGTGCAGGGAAAAGTAAGCCTAACCTGAGAGTGGGCAGCCAGACATTGTGACATCTGCACTGCAGCAGGAGAACATGGGGCCATATTATCCAGGTGTTGTCATTTGACCTATGTTGGTAGTGGTGAATATGCCATTTAAAAAATACTTTCTTACATTCAAAGAGGAGATACAATAATAATGTAAGAAGGTTCAAATGAGATAAAAATATAGCAGTAATTCAGTTAATAAAATGAATAAAATTTATTATTATACTTGTGTGCATGGTTTTACACCATGGTCAGATTCTTTGTCTATGTCAGATGTCACTTACATTAACATGCAGAAAAAAGGTTCTAAGACTAACAACAACTTGATACCACTACTATTGAAATGACCCATAGAAGTGTTGCAATTTTTTTAAGTAAGAAGACTTATGGGGACTTCTCTGGCAATCCAGTGGTTAAGACTCCACACTTCCACTGCAGGGGGCACAGGTTGGATCCCTGGTCGGGGAACTAAGATCCTGCATGCCAAGGAGCACGGCCTAAAATGAATAAATAAATGAAGTAAAAATAAAGAAAAAAAAAGATTTATGGCAAATTTGAGTAGCCTTTCCAATATATATATATTTTAAATCTTTGTACTTACAACTTCTTATTTATTTATTTATTTTTGGCTGTGTTGGGTCTTCATTTCTGTGCGAGGGCTTTCTCTAGTTGTGGCAAGCGGGGGCCACTCTTCATCACGATGCGCGGGCCTCTCTTGCTGTGGAGCACAGGCTCCAGACACGCAGGCTCAGTAGTTGTGGTGCATGGGCCAAGTTGCTCCGCGGCATGTGGGATCTTCCCAGACCAGGGCTCGAACCTGTGTCCCCCTGCACTGGCAGGCAGATTCTCAACCACTGTGCCACCAGGGAAGCCGCCAATATTTTTAAACTTGTATGTAAGTCTCATAATGTATGTTTCATAATATACCTGAGAATTGGCTACTTGGCTCCTTGGGGTTATTATTTTGTCTATGTGGATTGCATCTAAGATAAAAAAAAAAAAGGATTCACTAACATCTTGGCTTAAGAACAAGTAAAGTTTCTGGACATAAATGATCTGTCCGTTTCTGAGGAGCATTAGGAGAGAGAAATGTTTTGCTCTGAATACATGTAAATAGGGTGGTAAGAATACTGAAGTGGGACAGTTTAATGTTTTCTATGCACATAACTGGTAATTTCCTAATTACCTGCTTCATTCTGAAATTGTGTTCCATCTCATGCTTTACAGCTGGTAATACCAAGGACATCTTCGGTGGTTGAGGAATGATTATTTACAAATAATCATTTGTAATGAACAAAATAAGCGTTGGGGAAATCATGGGCTGGGGAATTAGTGTCTTCTGAAGTAAAGTCAAAAAGCAATGGATGATTTACATACAATTAGAAAGAGAAGATGATGGATTAATCATTTATTTATTTATTCAGATATTGTATGAATATTGACTTGATATCTGGCCTTCTGCTCCATTCACTAGTACAGAACATTCACTCAATTACTGAGTTTTTACTATACAATGTGGTCATTTACCTTGGCTTGTAAAGTTCTAGAAGGCAGAGTCTAAGGAAATCCTCATAATGCAATGCTTATAACATTAGCACATGTAATTTCATGTTTTTTAGATGATGATAATGATGATTCTGATGATAGAAAATATTGAAAAATCCTCTTAAAATACAATGTAGAAAAATGATACAAGAATGAAAGTGAAAACTAAAGCATCATACTTAGTTTTATATTATTTTGCAGGAAAGGGAATGATTACTACTGAGGCAAGATGGTAAAGAGGTATAAAAATACTTTGTATCATCTTTAAAAACTTGCTAGTATAGTTTAAAATATTGCATAACAATCCATTATATGGCTGTACCACAATTGACTTAGTCATGTCCTTAATGATCATCATACATTTATCTTGGTTTATAACTATTTACTGGTTCAAGATTTAACTCAACATAGATTCTCAGAAGTAGAATTTTGAGTCAAAGGGCATGGTTAATTTTATGGCTATTTGGGCATACCATCAAACTGATTTCTAGAAATTTGTACCACTTGATTCTCAAACCAGCAGTGTATGGTGAGGATTAACATAGACCTGAATGACTAAGAATAGAAAAGTTACACTTAGTATATACCTACTGCTCCAGGCACAATGCTTTCACACATACTGCATTATTTAAAGATCACAGCTACTCTGTGGAAAGTTTTGTGGTTGAAGTTAAGACTTGAGAAAAAACTTGAATGATGCATAGATTTGGAAAAGGTGAAAAGAATGAGGAAGTGCCTTCCAGATGGTAGAAACTCCTGGAACACGAAGTTGTAAATAAATATAGTTCTGTGGTCTTTGAGGTGAGCCTGAAATAGCACCCCTGGTCCCTCTATGTGCTCTGAACCGATTGAAAAATATGACAGTAGTAAAGCAGAGGGGAACAAAAATGCTCCTTCTGTGGTCAAGTGTTTTCTAAAGTGAAAATCCCCAAACTAGTCAGCAAAGAGCAGCCTTCCCATTCCAACCCACCTCACTCCACTACAGCTTCATTTGGGAGCAGAACCGTTTAAAATTTGAGGCATGGAGTAAGGAGGAATATGTGTGTTTCCTGTAGGTAGGCTTGTTCACAAGGGAGAAGACAGGAGCCTGAATGGGGGTGCCTAATTTCTCTTTCCAATCTCAGCAGTGGTAAATTCTTCCTCACTGGGGAAAAGCAGTGAGTGAGAGGATGAGGAAAGGCTGGGATTCCTACAGCTAGAAGAGTTCCCTCCCCAAGGAAGACAAAATCAGGAGTAGGGAATGAGTAGTTTACCTCTGACCACAGGGCACCTTAAGGAACAGTGCAGGGCGTGGCCCGGTTAAGGATGATGCTGGGAATTACTAGAAGGCTGAACTCTGGGTCATCTGAAGTGTCTCGTTGAGGTATCAACCTTTACCTTTGGGGACCTCTGGTGATTCCAGAGCAGTCAAGATGTAACATAAACTTTCTCTCTTTCATAATTGTCCCTTTTGACTGCTCCAGCTGTTGAATTCAACGCCAATGGAGAAGATGCAAGGTCTTAAGTAACAATCCTAGTTTATCTGGGTCCTTCTTCCAGGTGGCGTTCTGTCTTCTACTGTGTTCTTGTTTTATGGGCCAAAAGCGCCAACACAAAAATTGGCCATAATTCCATTATGGAAATCATTCTGAAAATAAGGCTTAATGTTATGAATTGTCAGTGGCCAGAAATGAGGTAACACAATTATTAATTTAATCTTTAGCATGAGGTGGCAGGACGGCCAAATCATTACTATTTTGCTCCCCAGCAAACTCCCTCTCTGAGAAGAGATAACTCCATGGGCAACTCAGTGCACTTGTCACTTACAGTTCATAGATCAGGAGCAAGGCTAATGCCTTCAGGGTGGAACAGTCAGTAGGAGAATGATGGTGCTTAAGGAAGTGAAAGGAAAGTGATGCCCACTACTAGTTTTTGGTTAGAGGATAATGCTACCCTCAGTAGCAGACAATGGCTTCACATACGTGTCCCTTACAGAGTCAGATGCAGGTTCTGTTTCAGTTTATGACCGTAATGGCCTTAAACTCTCAAGACAAAGTCTTTATTGCCATGGACAATTACCTGTGCTTTAGGGCTCTGTTGTAACCTAAAAGTCACTGTAGGCTTTGGTCCTTCCACATTCCCATAAATAACCAGTACAATGCATTTTTTAGGGCCCCAAGACAGCTCAAATCAGGGAACAGAGTATTTTTCCCCATAGATTTTAAAATATTGTTATAGAGCATATTTGAACACAGTATTTTTTCCAAGAGGGTAAAATGTTCTTTTTTTTTTTTTTTTTTACGATTGAAGTATAGTTGATTTACAACTTTGTGTTAGTTTCTGGTGTACAACAAAGTGATTCAGTTTATATATATATATATATATACACACACACACACACACATATATACACATATATCACATATATATACATGTATATACACACATATATACATATTCATACATGTACATATTCTTTTTCATATTCTTTTCCATTATTGTTTATTATAAGATATCGAATATAGTTCCTTGTTGTTTATCTATTTTATATACAGCAGTTTGTATCTGCTAATCCCAAGCTCCTAATTTATCCCTCCCCAACCCCCTTCCGCCTTGGGTAACCATAAGTTTGTTTTCTATGTCTGTGAGTCTGTTTTCCGTTTCGTAAATAAGTTCATTTGTGTCATGTTTTAGATTCCACATATAAGTGATATCATACGGTACTTGTCTTTCTCTTTCTGACTTACTTCTCTTATAATAATAATGTCTAGGTCCATCCATGTTGCTGCAAGTGGGATTATTTCTAAACTGTTCTTGTTTTTAATATTTGGAGGTTGATTAAAGTGGGCAATGAAAGCCACCCCACTGTTGAGTGGAGTTGCCCCTCACGGTGACTTTTACCCTGCTGGGCAGAGGCAGACAGCTCTGCGGAGCCCTGGCTGGCGTTGCGCTCAGCAAGGCCAGCTGGAAGGAGAAGGGCTCTGGGCATGGCTTGCCCCCCTGCTGTGTCCAAATGATGGTCCCTACTTCCCCCACATGAATGCTCTGCACTAGATACTTGTCTACATTTGGCACTTCCATAGTGTCTTTTGCATTCTCCCCACAGTAGTAACTCATTCCATTGTGTTTTCCCAGCACTTTTCAGAGTCCACTCTTGGGCTTCAGCCTATATTTCCAGAGATCCCTGAGTGATGACCACTCTCATCAGGGAACAGAGGATGGTCTGTGGTTTGCAAATATAATGTTCCTAATTTGCCATAGAATGAATTTCCCCCCTTCCTCCTCCTCTTTCTCCTGTTCCTTCTGGTGAAATAAACAACTAAACCACATTCCTTTTACTCCCAATACATTCTTAGAGAGAATTTTTGCAGATTAACTAGGAAAGTGGCAGAGTTTAGGTACACCATTTTAACATGAGACAGGGAATATATTACGATGTAAATTTTTGTTAACAAGCACTCTTAAAATATTTCTTTCAATATTTGTAAAAATGCATGTATGTGGTTACGGAAACTATGACTGCATGATAAAGAAACCCAATATATACTTTTAACCTCGTTTAGGACAGCCAAAAGTCCAAAGTGTTTTTAGTTGTGTTTCATGTAATGACAGGAAGACAGTACTGACACCCGATCTTCACACCCCATCACACAAGAGAATTTGAAGGCCATTGAGCACTGAATTTTCCATTGTACTGCAGTTACAGGAACACCTGTGCTACCTAGCTGTGCACTGAGGCCCAAGAAAGGCAATGTTCCAGAGCTGTCAAAATGTCTCATTTCTTGCCTTTAATTCAGGACTCTAATTGTGGTCGATCTGGTTATTATGTTGTACTATGCTTCATTTATAAGCACACAGCAGAAAGGCTAATAATTTTAGGTTAAATCCAGAGGGCTCTTGTAAATATTCACCCAGATCTGTGTACCTTTCTTTAAATAGGACTTGTAGTATATTTGCAAAAGGAAAATGGGGTTTTCTGTAATATAAAAATAATCCTTAAATGATGAGGATGCTTTAGCAGGACATGTTAAACTGGACTCAAATGCATGTTCTTGGATACCTCTCAGCTCTAAGGTCTGAGTTACGCAGTTTAAGCTCTGTCCAATACAAGTAGAGGGAAAGCTGACTTTATTCACTGGCTGATACAGTGTAGTTGCAACATCTGAACAAATTCACAGTGATTAAAAAAAAAAATCTCAAATAAGATCAAGTGATCTGGAAAGGACATCATCTAATGGATGAAATTATTTATATGACTAATTTAGAAACTTTAGATTATATATTTAATAGATTAGCTTTATTGAAATGAATACAACTCTTAAGGATCAACGCTCTACTGGAAACTCCCTTAGAACTATGATGTGTCATTTCCAAATTTAAGAGTTTTCAAGAAAATGGTTGAGAAGAAAATGGTACAATTTGGTAAATACGGCAATAAAGTTGGATTCCAAAAAGATGTGTTCTATGATACAGGTGTATACCAGGTTAAAGATTAAGCTCTTGTTAAATTTTTCTAACACAGATGTTTCCTTCTACATATTCTTTAATTTAATATAAAATTCTACTGGGTTATGAGTTCTTTGAGGCTGAGGCTGTGCTTGCTCTCTATTATCAGCAGATCATATAATATCCAGTAGGTCCTCAAATATCAGTAACTTTTGTTGAATTGAAATAAGACTCATATTTGGTTATTAATATTTTTAGTGAAGCTTTGTATCCATGAATTTCTCTGACACCTGACTTTTAACTTTTCCTGAGTATCCAACTGAATTTAGATTTGCATTTGGTGAAAATCGGGACAGTTGTACCTAAAATGCCCTTGCAACGTGCTCCCATATTGCCTTATGCTTATCTCTGACTGTGAGACCATTTCATTCTATAACTGTGTTTATGTGTCTGTTACTTCAGCTAGCTACCTGAAGGACAGATGCTGGGTCTTTTTCATTTTTTTGTATTCCCTGCCAAGTACTATTTGCTTTGCAAATGGGGGGCTTTTAAACTTAATTAATTAAAGCTTAACATTTCGGTAATGGTAGGTAAATCACGTATTATTCTGTTCACTGATATAACAGAACTTTTATGCTTAGAAGATTAATCGTAGCAATCCTTTTTTTTTTTTTTTTAGATTTTACTGTATTTCAATCTTTTTTGGTGTATAGTTTGTCAGTATTCTAGAAATGCTTTAGGATTCTTAAAAATGTTAATAAGTTTAATAAGTTATTTTGCAAAATCATTGTATCAAAAAAAGAGTTAGATTTTGTTACTCAGCCTTTTCAGATCTTGTGTTATTTTATTTCTATTCTTAGGTCTAGTTCCCACCCTACTTATAAATGTATTAAAACAAAGTCATCAGAGTCCTGTACTTTACGTAATGGGCTTTCCCTGCTGTTCTACCATCAGGGAGAGTTGATGCTTCATTAGAAATAGAAGTTAAATTAAGGAATCAATTTTCTTCAGTTTTGTTTTTTCTTTTCTGAAGCTATGGTGCAGTTATGACACTAGATCAGAATTTTTTTTATAATTCAGAGAAACTGATTCATATGGAGATGGACTCTGATAGAAACCTTATTTATGCCATTTATTGACCAATGAATTCCACTTTCTAAATGAATATATTGAAAAGTTGAGTAAAGGAAAATCATTTTGAGAACATCACTAGTTTACCTTAGATTTCCTAATACTGTGGCAAATTTCAACTGCATGTTTGATACAAAGATCAGTTTTGAAAGTAGCACCTGTAACAAACCATATTACTATGCTAATGTGTTATTAAAGGCTTTTATTCTGTAATGAAAGAGGTACCCCAGACATCTTCTAATTAAAGGATATTATCTGGTAAGAAATAAAATTAAATCCATGGAATGGAGAGATGATAGCAATATTTATACAAACATTTTATATAATTAAGTCCAAATGAAAAGACTCTTACTATGTCTATGGAGTTAGATCAACCCTTCCTGTTAAACTTACCATCTTCCTTCTTCTCACAAAGCAAATGTTGTCATTCATGCCGCTTTTAATTTTCAAGCATATAGTAAGAAGCAAGATGATTCTAGAGTCATTCCTGAAGCCACGTGTGGTGTGAAAATAAAATGCTATCAGGTCTGTGAAGTGGCTATTTGAGTTCAACACAAATGATACTAAGTCACTGTCATTTTAGACCTTCCCATGGTCTCTTCTGCCCTCTGGATGAGCTTCAAACACCCTAAAGAACTCCCTCCTTCCCCCCAACTTCTGCCCATCTCTTCTGCCTTCTGTCTACCAACCACCTTTCACTTGGGCTTCAGCCAGACTGATCTATTTGCTAATCACCCAAATGCTCCACACTCTCCTTTGGCCCTGGGCATTGGCACATGTCTGCTTTGTCTGGAGTGCTTTTGTCCTGTTTTGCTTGATTAATTCCTCATCCAGTCTAGAAGATAGTTGTTCCAAGAGTCTCTGCTCATCCCCAAAGTCGTGGTTAGTGCACCTATGATGGACCCTCCCAGGTGCATGGGGCTTCCACTGCTGCAACACTCAACTGCTCAAGGGGAAATTGATTGCCTCTTTTCTCCTCCAACTTTCTCACATGATTTCACACTCCCTGAGAGCAGGAACTATGTCTTCCTTAACTCTACTGTATCCCCAGTAGCAAGTACACTCAGTGCCTGGCCATTAGAAGGCTCTCAGTAGGTGTTACTGAATGAATGAATGATTGAATGCATGTAACCTGTTATATGTACCTGTGTTTTCTTCTGAGAAGGAGTCTATTACAAGTGTAACTATTTAAGCTTGATAAGGTATTTAATAATTGCTATTGTTGCACTTATTTTTGAAGGGTTAAGACCAAGGTTACTTATCTATTTTGTAGACTTTAGTTTTCTTTTAATGGCTTTCTAATGCTGTTTTTTGAAGTTAGAAAGAAAAAAAGAAGTCAGTCCAACTCTGTCATTTGCCTAAGATCAATACTCAATACTAAATGAATAAAATGTGGCCAGAGCTCACCACAACTTGCTTGCTTTTGTAGTTTGGCGTTAAGCATGTCGTTATCTAAATATACCTAAAGGATCTCATTACCCAAACCAGTCCTTCAACATAAATGACCCTCCAGCTTTGGCTACCCAAGCACTGTGATGGAGCAAAGACTTACTACAGTTAATTTTGGAGCTATAATAGATGAATGAATTACATTTTAAAAACATGACTTTTATTACAATTTTCACTATATGAATTTCTTTTGTAATAATGAGAATGGACATTTTCATGTAGATTTCATTTCATGTAGATGTAGAAGCCTACCATCATTCTGTGGCGCAGTAGGACAGGGTGTTACAGACCACTGGGGTACCCATAACATAATTTTGCATTTATTGGAGTTCTTTTGACATCACTTTCTTTATATTAATTTCTTACTTCTAACATAAAAATTATTAATTTCCCCAATACTTTGACTTTATGGAAAAGAACTTTAAAAAGTTCTAATTCTTAGTTACCCTTATCTTTTGGGCAAAATAGAAATAAAAGGTGTAAAAATAATTTTCCCAGTGAATAAGGTGAATTATTTTGAATATCTTTATCTTTGCTGATGGAAGCCTGCCTTCTGGAAGTAGCATTAGCTTAGCACTCTAGGGCCTCTGTCCATTTGCATCTGTTCCACATTGCATGGCATTAATGTTCTTAGCATATACTGGGGTGGCCTCACCTCTCCCAGGATCTCTGTCCACAGTTATCTCCTCCGTATATAGTATAACATTCTCAGCTTGTATGGGGATTACCTTGCCTCTTAAGCATAGTTTGTCTGGATGGAACAACCAGCACAGAGTCAGGGCCTTTTGGTCCCACATGAGAAGGTCAGCCTGAACTCCTGCATTCCTTTCAAGTTAATTTTAAAATCTGTCTTCTTTACTTGCCTGATGATGATACCTTATGAAAGCACGGTTGATGGGAACAAGTAGTATAAATTAAGTTAGCCTTTCTATAGCTATTGTTTTTCACAATATATAACAAAACTCTGTTATAAAACTACAATAATTATGAGATTTTAATTTCATTGAACTTAATTTTGTGTTCTCCTATTAAAGCATAGACTCATTGTCCTTATTGGAAAGAGTTCTGTTTTAATGATCAAGAAAGCAATAGGTATTGCTAAGAAACCAGTAACTGTAATTTTATTTCTGAATGAAGGCAAGAACTACCCAAAAAGAATTGGAATAGTCTTGGCTTAAATAAAGCTTCTTATTTGCAAGCAGAAAGTGTTTAAAATTATTTGTACTGAGTGTTAGTAAATTAATTAAGTTTTATTAGATAAGTAGCATTTTGATATTTTATATATATATATATATATATATATTTAAAGGACGCAGGATACCAGTTTTTTACAGTGATGTATTAAATAAATGGGCATTTCTTGAGCTATGCTTCAGGGAACACTAGTGTCCTGAGAACTGTTAATAGGTGTTTTGAGAAAAAAAAGAATTTCTTGGCTAAATTAGATTGTTAAATGTTGCAAGCTAAATTACCGTCGTAACTGTTCACAGTTTGCACTGGCATTTTAAAGGCTCTAAGAGCTACCAAAGTAAAGAAACCTGTTTAACCATGTTCAATCTAGAATTTTTTAAACTTCTTAAAAATTTTTTAACCTTAATGGTCATTATTGTATAAATTCAGAAAATCACATAAATGCACAGCTTAATGATTTGTAAGATGTACATCCTGGTAACCACCATCCAGGTTAGGACATAGAACATTCCCAGCCATCTTATGTACTTTCCATGTGCTCCCTCTTTCCCTCCCAATCAAACTTTACCACTACCAACCCTACAAAAAGGAACCACTGTCCTGGCTTCTTTGGTAATCTATTTCTTACACTTCTTTTCCTCACAAATGCCATGTAATTTAGTTTTGTCATTTAATATATGTCTTTAAGCAGTTAAAAGTCCCTCTCTCTCTTTTCGTATAAATATATATGTAATATTTATAAATATAAATGTAAATCAAAAATGTATATCCAACATCTTGGATTAGCTGTCTACTTCACATACCATCTGATTGTGCTGGTCTTAGTCAGTAAAAGTCAGGTGTCAGAGACAGGAGTTACAGTCCATTCAGGACAGAAGGCCTGATATGGCTCCCTCCAAGGCAGCTATAAAGAGTTCTTTGTCTGCTGTCTTTTCCAATATGCATAATCTCCTAGTTTCAGGACATGGGGCATCTGATCTTCATCCAGAGATAGATAACGGTGATAAGCTTCAGGAACAAACCTAGAATGTCCTTTTAATAAGTCAATTAAACTTTACAATAATGTAATATCACAACAGGGAGCCATCTGGAAAGTGAGTCTTAGACAGTAAATACAAAAACCTCAAAGACAGCAACACTAGAACTTAATATCCACTAAAAACTAATTTCTTCTCTCCAAAATTACCCAAATGTCTACCAAATATAGCCAAATTAAGACTAATTTGTCTGCAAAATAAGTCTGGTTCAATAAACTTGGCCTGATTATTTACATAAGTGTAATTGATCATACAGACTCTTAAGTTGGCCTTGCTGGAACTTTTTATAAAGAATCTCAAATTGAACTTTTAAAAGGCCTCTCAAGGCCGGAAAGGTCATGCCAACGGCTTGCCATTAGATTCTGCCTGTGATATGTATAGATTTGGATGAATTCCTCTCTTCTTGAGGTCTCTCAAATATCTTGAGATTTCCGCACCTGTCAGGAGGTGGCCTTTCTTATTCACCTGATAATGCTGCTGGGAACCTAAGTGTTTCCAGTTTCTGGAGGGATCAGGTAGGGAGAAAAGATAAATGTTTCAATTCTGCTCACAAAGGTATACTTTACCAAACTACTCTAAGTCATAATTCACATAAGGGTAAAGATTTCCTTATCTGGAAAATAAAGATTAAATAGCCCTATGTTACTAATTCTTGTTGATCTTTTTTTAGCAGTTTATGAAGCCATCAGTTTTTCTATTAGAATTCTTTAACTTCTTAGGCAGTTCAGTGGTATGATCTGAAAGTTATCAGAAACCTGTACTTGTCAAATGTCCTTTCTATGAATCTTCTTGACAATGAAGCATTCTTTGCAAAAGCATCAGAATATAACAAAAACATCAGAATATAACAATAACTGTCTATAAATGACAAAAAGCTCAAAAATGCACTGTTAAAGCCCTGATTACAATGTATTTGATAAAATAAACTTGGTTACCACTATGACATACAACATTTTAAGATAACTAGACTCATAACTGAAAACATTATACCAGGACATGTTTAAATTTTAGAAGTTTTATATAGTTTCTGGAACATTTATATTAATGGCATTTACCTGTTTGGCATAACCCAACAAGGATTATCATCACTCATTTGACAATGTGTCCCATGTAATTTAACATAGCAAATAAGCTTAATTAGTTTAATGTAGATTTCTGGGCTCTCAGAAGCATCACAAAGCTTAGCTGGGGGTCAAAAGAACTCAGAATTTGATGCTTGGGCAGTTTTTCAAAAGTATCAGAAAGGTTTTAAAACACTTGGTCAAATAGGATCATAGGTCACTGTGAAACAATACTTATTCACTTAACCAAAGTGGCAATAAAAGATTTCAAGGACAAATACAGAAAGTTACAACAAATTACTTAAAAGGTAAAGAACTTTATAATCTGTTACCAAAAGAACATCAATATTCTAAGAAAACTTTGTCCTCATAACAGAGAAAGAAACGAAATTCAGGTTTTGCACCATCTTACCTTTAATATTAAAATCCATTTACTCAACTAAATTTATTCTAATCTTAGTCAGTCCTGACCACACACTCCTTTCTAAAGATCCCCCCCTTTTTTTTTCTCACAAACCTTCTACATCTTTCTATATCCGTGTGAGTTTGTACCTTATTTTCTTTCCTATTTAGAAATAACCAGCTTTAGGACAAAATTAATTTCTTTTCCCTTAACAAAATGTATTCCCATTCCTTATACCTTCTTTTTCCTTGTATTCAAAGATGTTTTCCTCCTTAATTTTCAGTAGTTTTAGTTACATATTTTAATTAGAATTCTTAACCTTTAAAAAACGTAATTTCTTAGGAAAATTAAGAATGCAATTATGAACTGTCTTTTATGTTAGCATTCCATAAATTGGCAAACTTATAAATACTATTTATGGTTTCTAAAAGACACGTGTTCTTTTATAGAGTTTGTTTTTCAGTGTGACACCAAACATATTTATTAATAGTCCTAAATCTCTTTAGTTTCTCTGTAAAAGGAAACCTATGTTCAATAATTAATGTTCCAGTGTCTTATTTTATTTTGAACAGACCTAGATATTTAATAAACTTCCATCATTTAACTTCATTTATCAAGACTATAAAGTTTAAAGCTAAAAAAATTCTGGAAACTATTTTTAAGCAAACATACTATAAACAAATTTTTCTTAAAAAATTTACCTAAAAACTCTTAACCTATTTACATTTAATTTACTTATAAAAAGTTTATCATACTAAGTTATTTTTCTTGCTGACAAATTTGCAACAGAAATAATAAGACCTTATTTGACTTTTAGTAAACCTAGGTACAATCAAAGTATTATACTTAATGACTCTAAAGACATGTCTACATTAATTAAACCAACAAACATAAACTTGTTTTTATTCATTAAAAATTAATCCTAGATCACATAATCCTGATATTCATTTGGGTTATTTTCTATTTCTGAGTTTTTTTATTTTTGTTTTTGTTTTTGCGGTACACGGGCCTCTCACTGTTGTGGCCTCTCACTGTTGTGGCCTCTCCCGTTGCGGAACACAGGCTCCGGACGCGCAGGCTCAGTGGCCATGGCTCACGGGCCCAGCTGCTCCGCGGCATGTGGGATCTTCCCGGACCGGGGCACAAACCCATGTCCCCTACATCGGCAGGCGGACTCTCAACCACTGTGCCACCAGGGAAGCCCTATTTCTGAGTTTTTATATAAACACATAATTTCCTTTAAGCCAATTAAATGGAGCTCTTTTACAAATTAATTTAGGCAATACCACACATCTACAACATGTATATATATATGTATGTGTTATGTTTGTGTGCGTGTTTGTATACACACACGTAGACACAAACAGAGACCCCATAGTTCACATAGCAATATTTCTGCCATGAGTCAGGTTCAATAATATAAAAATCATCAGTTACAAATGAGGTTGTATTTGGATTGGGTTTCTGGCAGATGAAACAAATCAAGGTCATCTGTTTAGATGGCTAAACCCTTTTCACTAATGTTTATGGAGAAGACACTGAAGATTTGTATTTGTCCTTGACAAGTCAAGTTCCAAATGACCTATCACCCTTTCCTTTTTTCTTTTGATAAGACTTAACTTCCTGAAATTTGTATTTTAAAAAGATCACCCGGGGGCTTCCCTGGTGGCGCAGTGGTTGAGAGTCTGCCTGGCGTGGCAGGGGACACGGGTTCGTGCCCCGGTCAGGGAAGATCCCAATGCCGCGGAGCGGCTAGGCCCATGAGCCATGGCCGCTGAGCCTGCGTGTCCGGAGCCTGTGTTCCGCAACGGGAGAGGCCACAACAGTGAGAGGCCCAAGTACCGCAAAAAAAAAAAAAAAGATCACCTAGATAAGAGATCCTGGAATAGACCAAGTAGAACATTTACATCTCAAAGGCATAAGAGGAGAAATGCAAGCAAGTTTCTCCTAGGAGTTTTGTTCCCTAAAGGCCATTTTTATTTTTTAAATATTTATGCATGTATGTATGTATGTATGTATTTATTTTTTACTTACAAGCTTCTTAAATAGAGGAGGTTTTGGGAGTGATGAAAAAGATTAATGGGGTTTGAACTGTTTCTGGAGACACACTACTAGTTCTGTAAAGACTAGATTTATAAAACAATAACAGCTGTTTTTAATTCTTCAAAGAATTGGGTGGCCACCTAAATGATATCAAAGGACTGACATACCTATCTACCTATGTTGGAATGTGTTCCTTTCTCTCATTTAGCTTAGGAGAGAAGACCAAAAACAAACAAAAAATCCTATCGAGCTCTGAATATCAACTATGGTCACAAGTTTAGTCATATAGGTGGCCTTTCATCTTGATAATCCATTTACAAAATTTTTTTTCTTTTTTTTTTTTGCGGTACGCGGGCCTCTCATTGTTGTGGCCTCCCATGGCATGTGGGATCTTCCCAGACCGGGGCACGAACCAGTGTCCCCTGCATCGGCAGGCGGACTCTCAACCACTGCGCCACCAGGGAAACCCCATTTACAATAATTTTTGAGGATCCTTTCAAGGTTATGGCCTTTTGTTCAGCCTTGACCTGAAAAGGATCACCTACAGCCTCAAGTGGCCCCATTTCTAAAGGTAACCTTTTAATAGCGTTTTCAGAGTGAAAAGGCAATTCAGATAGAAGATTACTAGAATGAGTACTCAAGGGATAGAGGGCATCTTCTATGTCAGGTTATAGTTTTTTGTTTTAGGTACCTCTTACATTATTTTATTATTATTTTAATTAATTAATTAATTAATTATTTTTTGGCTGCATTGGGTCTTCATTGCTGTGCATGGGCTTTCTCTAGTTTCAGCGAGTGGGGACTACTCCTCATTGCGGTGTGCGGGCATCTCATTGTGGTGGCTTCTCTTGCTGTGGAGCACGGGTTCTAGGTGCATGGGCTTCAGTAGTTGTGGAATGTGGGCTCAGCAGTTGTGGCTCGTGGGCTCTAGAGCTCAGGCTCATTAGTTGTGGCATGTAGGTTTAGTTGCTCCATGGCATGTGGGCTCTTCCCAGACTAGGGCTCGAACCTGTGTCCCCTACATTGGCAGGTGGATTCTTAACCACTGTGCCACCAGGGAAGTCCCTATATTATTAATCTTCCATTAGCTTTCTACAAAAAATCCTTAAATGAGGCTAATTTGAAATTACAAAACCTTTGAGGCTTCTGCATACCAATTAAAATAGGTATAAGAGTTTAAAATGAGAGCTCTTTAAAATTTTAGCTCCATTTTAAAACGAAGCCTTTCCATTTAAATCAAAGGAGCCAAAGAGCTAACCCTACACATATTTTCTCCTGCTAATCTAATTTTAGAAAAGAGAAACACTCTTACCATTACTGTCCCCAGTAGACCCTGAAGGCAGGGATCCAGGAGACTGACATGGTAAGAATTCTTACCTTCTGTTGACTTTGAGCATGCAAAAATCAATTTTGGAATGCCAAAAGAACCCCATCTTGGCCATTTTAGGGCAGGATTTCCTTTAAGTCCCAATTAGTAAGTAGTTGCAAGTATCAGTTCTGTAAGTGTTATACATAAACCCAGCATGTATCCTAACAGGTGGCTGTCCATCAGGGAGCTGTTTGTCCTTTGAGGTACAATTTCCTGTTATTAATTTGGTAGCTTAATTTAGATATGAGATATGATCTGAACAATTTTCTGAGGACAGTGTGGGGGATCGGATCTGTGCTGCTTCTGAGTTAGCTCCCAAGGAGTTATCCTTGGGTTGGTTTGACTCTTTTATGTGTCTCAGTTTCTCCTTCCAACAGTCTGAAACTGCTGTGGGTGCTTGGAGCACTAGGTGATCAGTTTATCTTGTGTGTTCTCGGAGGAGCATTATTTGCTTAAGTTGTGGTGGGCTTCCCTGTGGGACTACTGCACATTACAAGGATTAATCCTCAGACACTTCCACTGTGTTCTCAGTCACCTGAGGATATCTTGTAGTTGAAAGGAGTAAATGTCCCTCATTCTTCCTGAATAATGCTTTTATAGAGGGGACAGAAAGCTGGGATGGCTCTAGTAAACAAAGAGTCCATACCTGTCATTGGCTGTGTCCTTGCCAGGAAAGAAGTGGGGTCTTTCTTCTTCCTGTTGGGCTCTGCTATCATCACAGGGCAGGACAGCTCCCCCTTCTGGTTTTCCCAACTCTATTTAATTGAGGTTTCTGTTTATTAATTTTTTACACTTACAAAATGGTAACATCTACTCTTTTCAGATTTTCCTCTGTCTGTAGCCTATCAAAAATAATCAGCCCAGAATAATAAATTTTCCAAACAAGCATATTTTGGTGAGGCTCATTTTGCTTCCCTCCAATAGTGACCAAGACAGAGTTAGTGTTTCCCCTCAGCTTGACTAAACTTTAGACAGACTTTTTCTTCACTCTAGACCCCTGACCTCTCTTTTCTTAGAACACTTACTTTAGACAACTTGTAATTATAATTTTTTTCTATGATCCTTTGAGATGTAAATCTTTTTAAAACCCTCTTGTTAGTTTTACAGCCTAGGATTGTCTTTCAAAGGAAGCCATGCCTTTGAAATATAATCATTTAGGAAGCTAGTGCTACCATCTCTCAGTCTCTGTGGAAAGGTAGGAGCTTAATTTCAGTGGGCACTTTACTTCAAGTGAAACCGAGCAGGACCCTGTAGCTCTCCTGGGTACAAATCCTTTCTGTGTCCCCCATTTCTTGTTTGTAGGAAATAGGCTTCATTCAGCCTCCATGACTTTCCCTGAGTTCCAAAGGGCAGGTTCAAACTGTTGCTAATCAGGGAAAGGAGGGGATACAGAAACAAGGGAGGAACATTCAAGAAACAATAGAGCAACTATTAAAGTAGGGTCCTGGTTCATCTTCAAGGAATATACATAACAATATCTTTGAGTTCTGTAGGAACTAAGGTGCACACCCAGGTGGAGAATGGCAACTTCAGGATGAGCACAAGATTTCGTGAACACTGTCCTGTTAGCTCACCACTAGCCAATCAGAAAAAAATCCCAAACCCTGCAGCTCTCACCTCAAATTTTGCTTATAAAATCATTTTCCCCAAAACCATTGGGGAGTTTGGGGTTTTTGAGATTGATCCCACCATTATCTTTGCTTCACCCCACAATAAACCTTTCTCTGCTCCAAACTCTGATGTTTTGGTTTATTTGGCTTCACTGTGCAATGGGCTTATGACTTGAATCAGTAACACAAGTTGTAAAATTACCTCCTGACAAGAAGATATGAGAAACTTTACTTTTCCTTTGATTAAAAAAAAAATTAGTAAATACACTTTTCTGACCACAATGCTATGAGACTAGATATCAGTTACAGGAAAAGATTTGTAAAAAATACAAACACATGGAGGTTAAACAATATACTACTTAATACACTGAAGAAATCAAAGAGGAAATAAAAAAAATATATACCTATAAACAAATGACAATGGAGACACGACGACCCAAAACCTATGGGATGCAGAAAAAGCAGTCCTAAGGGGGAAGTTTATAGCAATACAATCCTACCTTAAGAAACAGGAAACATCTCAAATAAGCAACCTAACCTTGCACCTAAAGCAATTAGAGAAAGAAGAACAAAAAAACCCAAAGTTAGCAGAAGGAAAGAAATCATAAAAATCAGATCAGAAATAAATGAAAAAGAAATGAAGGAAACGATAGCAAAGATCAATAAAACTAAAAGCTGGTTCGTTGAGAAGATAAACAAAATTGATAAACCACTAGCCAGACTCATCAAGAAAAAAAGGGAGAAGACTCAAATCAATAGAATTAGAAATGAAAAAGGAGAAGTAACAACTGACACTGCAGAAATACAAAAGATCATGTGATATTACTACAAGCAACTCTATGCCAATAAAATGGACAACCTGGAAGAAATGGACAAATTCTTAGAAATGCACAACCTGCCAAGAAAGAATCAGGAAGAAATAGAAAATATGAACAGACCAATCACAATCACTGAAATTGGTACTGTGATTAAACACCTTCCAACAAACAAAAGCCCAGGACCAGATGGCTTCACAGATGAATTCTATCAAACATTCAGAGAAGAGCTAACACCTATCCTTCTCAAACTCTTCCAAAATATAGCAGAGGGAGGAACACTCCTAAACTCATTCTATGAGGCTACCATCACCTTGATACCAAAACCAGACAAGGATGTCACAAAGAAAGAAAACTATAGGCCAATATCACTGATGAACGCAGATGCAAGAATCCTCAATGAAATACTAGCAAACAGAATCCAACAGCACATTAAGAGGATCATACACCATGATCAAGTGTGGTTTATTCCAGGAATGCAAGGATTCTTCAATATATGCAAATCAATCATTGAGATAAACCATATTAACAAATTGAAAGAGAAAAACCATATGATCATCTCAATAGATGCAGAGAAAGCTTTCGACAAAATTCAACACCCATTTACAATAAAAACCCTCCAGAAAGTAGGCATAGAGGGAACTTTCCTCAACGTAATAAAGGGTTTGTCATAATATATGACAAGCCCACAGCCAACATCGTCCTGAATGGTGAAAAACTGAAAGCATTTCCTCTAAGATCAGGAACAAGACAAGGTTGCCCACTCTCACCACTCTTATTCAACATAGTTGTGGAAGTTTTAACCACAGAATCAGAGAATAGAAGGAAATAAAAGGAATCCAGATCAGAAAAGAAGAAGTAAAGCTGTCACTGTTTGCAGTTGACATGATACTATACATAGAGAATCCTAAAGATGCTACCAGAAAACTACTAGCGCTAATCAATGAATTTGGTAAAGTAGCAGGATACAAAATTAATGCACAGAAATCTCTGGCATTCCTATACACTAATGATGAAAAATCTGAACGTGAAATCAAGAAAACACTCCCATTTACCATTGCAACAAAAAGAATAAAATATCTAGGAATAAATCTACCTAAGGAGACAAAAGACCTGTATGCAGAAAATTATAAGACACTGATGAAAGAAATTAAAGATGATACAAACTGATGGAGAGATATACCATGTTCTTGGATTGGAAGAATCAACATTGTGAAAATGACTCTACTACCCAAAGCAATCTACAGATTCAATGCAATCCCTATCAAATGATCACTGGCATTTTTCACAGAACTAGAACAAAAAAAATCACAATTTATATGGAAACATAAAAGACCCCGAAGAGCAAAAGCAATCTTGAGAACGAAAGATGGAGCTGGAGGAATCCGGCTCCCTGACTTCAGACTATACTACAAAGCTACAGTAATCAAGACAGTATGATACTGGTACATAAACAGAAAGATAGATCAATGGAACAGGATAGAAAGCTTAGAGATAAACCCATGTACATATGGTCACCTTATCTTTGATAAAGGAGGCAGGAATGTACAATGGAGAAAGGACAGCCTCTTCAATAAGTGGTGCTGGGAAAACTGAACAGGTACATGTAAAAATATGAAATTAGATCATGCCCTAACACCATACACAAAAATCAACTCAAATGGATTAAAGACTAAGTGTAAGGCCAGAAACTATCAAACTCCTAGAGGAAAACATAGGCAGAACACTCTGACATAAATCACAGCAAGATCTTTTTTGACCCACCTCCTAGAGAAATGGTAATAAAAACAAAAATAAACAAATGCAACCTAATGAAAGTTCAAAGCTTTTGTACAACAAAGGAAACCATAAACAAGACCAAAAGACAACCCTCAGAATGGGAAAAAAATATTTGCAAATGAAGCAAGTGACAAAGGATTAATCTCCAAAATTTATAAGCAGCTCATACAGCTCAATAACAAAAAAAACAAACAACCCAATTCAAAAATGGGCAGAAGATCTAAATAGACATTTCTCCAAAGAAGATATACAGACTGCCAACAAACACATGAAAGAATGCTCAACATCATTAATCATGAGAGAAATGCAAATCAAAACTACAATGGGATATCATCTCACACCAATCAGAATGGCCATCATCAAAAAATCTAAAAACAATAAATGCTGGAGAGGGTGTGGAGAAAAGGGAACCCTCTTGCACTGTTGGTGGGAATGTAAATTGATACAGCCACTATGGAGAACAGTATGGAGGTTCCTTAGAAAACTACAAATAGAACTACCATATGACCCAGCAATTACACTACTGGGCATATACCCTGAGAAAACCATAATTCAAAAAGAGTCATGTACCAAAATGTTCATTGCAGCTCTATGTACAATAGCCAGGGGATGGAAGCAACCTAAGTGTCCATCATCAGATGAATGGATGAAGAAGATGTGGCACATATATACAATGGAATATTACTCAGCCATACAAAGAAACAAAATGGAGCTATTTGTAATGAGGTGGATAGACCTAGAGTCTGTCATACAGAGTGAAGTAAGTCAGAAAGAGAAAGACAAATACCGTACACTAACACATATATATGGAATTTAAGAAAAAATAAATGTCATGAAGAACATTGGGGTAAGACAGGAATAAAGACACAGACGTACTAGAGAATGGACTTGAGGATATGTCCATTGAGAATATGTCCAGAAGGAAAAATATTTAAATAGAGGATATGGGCAGGGGGAAGGGTAAGCTGTGACAAAGCGAGAGAGAGGCATGGACTTATATACACCACAAAATGTAAGGTAGATAGCTAGCGGGAAGCAGTCGCGTATCACAGGGAGATCAGCTAGGTGCTTTGTGACCGCCTGGAGGGGTGGGATAGGGAGGGTGGGAGGGAGGGAGACACAAGAGGGAAAAGATATGGGAACATATGTATATGTATAACTGATTCACTTTGTTATAAAGCAGAAACCAACACACCATTGTAAAGCAATTATACTCCAATAAAGATGTAAAAAAAAAAATTAGTAAATAAAGATGGTCTTTGATTCTCCCCCATCCACCCCAGTTCTTAAAAGGCTTCCCGTTCTTTGTTTCAGAAGGGCATAGTGTCAGAATTCTATCTCTGGGCTCTTTTCTCTGTTGCTGGCTTTGCTCATCTTGTCCAGTGTGATTTTTCTTTAACAATAATATTTGATTATTATGTGGAACAATGCTAACGCAGTTGGTAGTGTTAAAAATTAACATATTAAAAAATCCAGCTGTACATATGTCTAAAACTTGAATTGTAGAGTCTACATATTTGCTGTTAGTAAATGTGATGGGATTCTGTTCATATAAAGGGATCTGGATATGGTAAATAAACCTTTTATCAAATGATATATTTGTCCATAAATAAAAGTAAAATATATATATTTGTTAAGGTGGAAAAAAATGAAAAGCTAGATACTCAAACTCATGGGCAAGGAACACTGGTTTAAAAAACAAGGAAATGACTTTATTACTACTTACAAGAAAGTATTTGACCTGTATTCTTCAGATATTTCAAGTAACTGGGTATTGTTTTTATATGACACCTTTCACCCAGGAATTCCATAGGTGTCTGAAATAGCAAGGATTATAGCTGACATCTGGCAGGTGAGGAAACTGAATGCTTAAATAAGTCTTCCAAGGTCACAAATCAATTAGTGGTGGTCTTGTGCTATTTTACATCATTTGTAAACTTACTCAATGACAAAGCTAATTTTGAACGCAATATTTCAATATGATGGCTTAAGGAAAATCATTTAAACAATTAAGGAAATAACGTTTTAATCAAAGGTGTAGGAAAAATCAGTGATAAAGACTTTAAATAGATGTATATTAAAAAACACACACAAAATGTCTGTCTGTGAATATTAGAAGTCAATTTTCTAGCTTATTATTCCTTCTCATTTAAAATTGCTTTTCTTGATTGTTGTTTCCTTTTTTCTCCCTTGTAACACCTCTCTGATATGCTGATTACTTAATGGATGTTTATCTTTGTGTACACAAGTTGAGAATGTTTGTATTGTTGAATGTTGCTTTTCTAGTCTTGCTTTTAATTGAGCTACAAATGTTACACTTATGAAAATAATAATAATCTCATTAGATTACATGAATGTGTTTGCAATATAAAAACCTAAGTATTGAGGAAGTAAAGTTTTTTTTATAGAAAATGTGATATTATTTGTAAAAACAAACTGATATTCAGGCATTTTACAATAATTATAAAAGTTTCCTGACAGCCAATATTGCTCAGAAATTAAATTAGAAGTTTCTTTACAACTATGATTGGAAGATTCATTAGTACTGACCAAGATCTATTTTGTTTAAGAACGTGAATCCTTTACCTTTTATGGTTACACTTAGTTTGAATTACTGGAAAAGGATTTAAAAATTCTGAAAGTGTATTGGCTACACTGCCTTTATTCGTGTTTTAAAAAGTGTTCTTTTATTTTTAGGAACAGTAGTAGCTTTGTAATATACTTTTTTACTTCTTCAACTTATATGCTAGTTAACTATTAATTATAGCATAGGTAATTCAGATTAGTTTTTTTTTCCAAAGTAGTTCCATAGGGTGATCTTTGAAAAAAGAAGTCCAATATTTTATTAGAAGTTTATTGCACAGTTGCCAGTCCTCCTGACTCTACCTCTTTCTCAGAAGCTGCTGCAGCCACCAGCTCTGAGCAGGCTCTGGATAACTTAGGGTAAATGTAATCTGACAGCACTTTTCCTCAAGCCCTATCCACATACTTCTCACAGCAGTTGGTCTTCCATAACCACAGGTTCAATGAACAAATGATCAAAAATATTTGAAAAGAAATTCCAGAAAATTCCAAAAGGCAAAACTTGAATTTGTCACTATTTCTGTAGCATCTACACTGTATTTACAACTTTTTTTTTTTTTTGGGGGGGGTATGTGGGCCTCTCATTGTTGTGGCCTCTCCCGTTGTGGAGCACAAGCTCCAGACGCACAGGCTCAGCGGCCATGGCTCACGGGCCCAGCCGCTCTGCGGCATGTGGGATCTTCCCGGACCGGGGCACGAACCCGTGTCCCCTGCATCGGCAGGCAGGCGGACTCTCAACAACTGCGCCACCAGGGAAGCCCTATTTACAACTATTTACATAGCATTTACATTGCATTAGGTATTATAAGTAATCCAGAGATGTTTTAAAATATATGGGAGGATATGCATACTACACCATTTTATATAAGGGGCTTGAGCATTTGTGGATTTTGGTATGCAGGGGATGGGGGTGATGGGGCCCTGGAAACAATCCCCTGTGCATACGGAGGGATGACTCGCTATCCTCTGTGCTCCTCTGACGTTACAGCGTGGACTGTTTGAGAAAACTCACTTGTATTCACACATTTAAATTCTGGAAATACTGGGGATGTTGATACCTGTGAAATCACCCTAGACTAACAGGGTCTGAAGTCTGGAAAATGAGGGCTTTCCCCTTAAATTCCCTAAGTGTAGAGTTTTTTCAGCGGCCATGGCTCACGGGCCCAGCCGCTCCGCGGCATGTGGGAGCTTCCTGGACCCGGGCACGAACCCGTGTCCCCTGCGTTGGCAGGCGGACTCTCAACCACTGCGCCACCAGGATAGCCCTAGAATTTTAAGACTAATTTCATAAGCCATCTCAGATGCCAGAGAAAACTAGGACTAGTTGCTCACAATGACAAATTTGTAATGAGACCTTTTATTAGTGTTTTCTAGTTTTTCATACCTGCTTCCTGAGATTAAAGCTCTGCTTTGGGGGAGAATGAAGGATAAGATATGCATGTAGATATTTTTGGCAGATGCTATCCTAACTTCCTCAATTAATTAATAAAATGTGTTTATCATACTGGAGGCTCTGAATAGTCCTGTACTAAATAAACATGTTTAGCTTTGTGAATCTTAGAATTTCTCAAAGTTAGCACACCACAAATGCCCACTTTCACCACATAACAACTATTTCTATTGTAACACCTTGAGAAATGTTGACCTCAAGTTGAGGAACAGAATGCTATGTGAAAAGCATGGATTTCATTTGGCAAGTCCTAGCTCTGCTCGCATTTCAGTTTAATATCAATCACACTGAAACAGGGGAAAGGCTCACCCTGTTGCTTACTCTTCTGTGGAAAACAATCTTCCCATATAGCCTAGACCTACCTACATCTTCAAGGCTATTATCCAAAGGGCTAATGATTCTGATTTCAGCCCTTATTGCTTGTCCCTAACAACTCAATAAAAATGGTAATTTTTTAGATTAATTGATAAAAAGAATACTTAAATAATTATGCTGTGTCAGGCATTATGGAAATTCTTTATGCCCTCAAGAAGCTTAAAAATTAAAAAAATATATACATATATGGGGCTTCCCTGGTGGCGCAGTGGTTGAGTCCGCCTGCCAATGCAGGGGACACGGGTTCGTGCCCCGGTCCGGGAGGATCCCGCATGCCGTGGAGCGGCTGGGCCCGTGAGCCATGGCTGCTGAGCCTGCGTGTCCGGAGCCTGTGCTCCGCAACAGGAGAGGCCACAACAGTGAGAGGCCCACGTACCGCAAAAAAAAAAAAAAAAAAAATATATATATATATATATGTGTATATATATATATATAAGTAAAAGTTGTGGTAGCTTTTTTACTATTTATAACATCCTTTTCCTCGACTTCCAGCCACATGGAAGATGGCACTTCTGTACCCCTTAAAGTTAGCTGTGGCTGGGTGCCTTCCTTTGATCAATGAAGGTGAGAAGAAATGACATGTGACACTTGTAGGGGAAAGCCTTTGATTTCAGATACTCAATTCCTGAGGCAGCTATTTCTCAGAAATTGTGACAGCAGCAGTTTATATGGAGAAAACAAAGATGGAATCAGACAGAATACAGAGCCAACAGGTGGAGAACAGTTGTCCTGGAGATTCACTTGGAAACACTGCAGACTTGGCCTGAATGAAATACTGTATTAAAACATTTTTTTTATTACTGCAGCTTGACTTAGCCTGTGCAAACTAATGTAATGAAGAGGATAACAAAGAAGCAAGTAGGTATTACTTGTCAAGAACTGTGAAGGTCTGAGATTGTATCTTACATAGAGGCTAACAAGTTAGCCAACTACAGTTTAATGGATGCAGGCAGAAGATACCAGACTCTTGGGTCAGAAACAATGACAGCAGCCAGAGTATCAACACTTGTACCAGTTCCCTGAGCCTCAATTCCCACGGGGAAGCACAAAGAGCAGAAGATAATACCTGTGCACACAGTGGGATGTGGTACAGAACAAGAGCTCTGAGTTTAGAGAGTCTGATTTTCTTCTAAGGGTCAGTGGGCCTGCTTGACCTCTGTCCTGAAGGGAGATGTTATTATACTACATATGACTATGTCATATGAGTATGGAGAAAAATCTTCTCCAAAGGGAATCACTATCTCCATCTTCCAAACCTGGCAACAAACTTGCCCTTGGCTCCAGAAGGAGACACTGTGTCTATCTTTCCAAGACTGTTCATATGCAAACTTGCTTGAAGAGACAGTTTAGCACAAAGACAGTCAGTGCCTCTGCCTCTAGGATGCCCAGAAACATGGGAGAATCACAGAAAATTGTCTCTCAACAGTACTTGAGGTAATTTCCAAATAATTTATTCATTCATTTATATATAAATATTTATTGTATGTTTAGTATGGACCAAGTGCTCTTCCAGGCTCTGGAGATTGAATAACCAAGATTAAAAAAGATTCCTGCTCTCAGGGAACTTATATTGCAGTGTGGAGACTCAAACAACAAATACAAAGCAATTATAAATAGTGATAATAATTTTAAAAATACAGAGCAATAAAATGGAGAGTCATTTGAATGCAAGAACAGGCCACTTTAAGGGAAAAGTAGGTCTCTCTGAAGAGGAGGCAGCACTGGATTAAGAATTGAGTGACAAGAAAGATCTAAGTATCGATAGGGGAAGATCTGGGATAAGGTTACTCCAAACAGTGGTGGAATGAACTTAGCTTTTATGAGGAGAGGAATTCTGCTACTGTTATCATTAGCACTACCAATTACTACAACTACTATAGCAACAGCAAGATGGTGGATCTCTTCTAATCATTTTGCATGTTGACATGAGAGGACTAATGCTCAAAGAAGAAGGAGAGTGGTGATGATTAAGCAAAGTGTGAAGGAGGAGAAAGTGGTGTGAAATAAGGTCAAAATCATGGTAATGGCCAGAGGAGAGAGGAGAGATGACAGGTTTGAGGTTGTAGTGATGTCATATCTTTCCAGGAAAGGTGGATTCTGAGCAAGATTTAAATAGACAAGAGAAGGGGATGAGGGTATGATGGATCTGGAATCTTATAAATGGAAATAATGGGCAAAGGGAAGACCCAGCGCAGTGCAACGAATGATGAGGGAGAAGTTAAATGTGTATTTGTGACTCCGTTTATGGTTCAGGTGTATGATTATATGGGTTGGTTGTGGAAGACAGGGCTGGGAAGAGTATTTAATTGTATTTAGGAGGCAAACAATCCTTATGAGATATAGGCCCAGAATTCATGTGGCATAGATAAATCTACTGGTGGCAGGATTTTTTAGATGAGATTGATTCGACGTGGAGAGACTGAGGAGACCTGGAGATTTTGTAGGAGTGGCTCTGGGAAACAAATATATGTTTCTCTATCAATTCTGAATTAATTTAAAAGGCTAAACCCTAAAGCTTAGGTACAGCCTGGAAGCCTGATCTTATTTCTTTCACCTTCCTGGAAAGGTAAGCATCTTGTGGAATGGCTTGAGAAGCTTTGCTCTAAAGCTGCTGAAGACAAATTTTGGAATGTTACAAGTCAATGTGTTAAACATTTTGGCCAGTGTTTGAGCTGGTGATAATTCAAGCAGGAATGTGTATTGCTGCTGAACCGTTGGTCAACAGAGTGTTGGCACAATCTCTTTCCATGGATCTTTCATGAAAAAGAGTCATGTACTCCACTTCCACAGTTATTGTAAGACTTCGTTAAAGAAAAGTCTGAATTCAGAGAAAATTAGAAGCAAAGGTGAACCTTAGTTCAAGGTTTCTCAATCTTCATCATTGCTGTTATCCTAAAGTGAAAGGAAAATGAAAGACAGTGCTATTTTTTTTTTTTTTTCATTTTGGTAAGAACACTTGAGATCTACCCTCTTAACAAATTTTTGAGTTCAATACATTACTGTTGGCTATAGATACAGTGTCTACAACAAATCTCTAGACCTTACTCCTCTTGCGTGTTGAAGATTTATAATTAATAACTTTGTTCCCCCCCCCTCAGAGTCCCTGGCAATCAACAATTTCACTCTTTTCTTCTATGAATTTAACTATTTTATTTAGATACTCGTATAGGTGGAATAATGTAGTATTTCCCTGTCTGTGACTGGATTATTTCACTTACCATAATGTCCTTAAGACTCATCCATGTTGTTGCATATTGCAGAATTTCCTTCTTTTTAAAGAGCTGAATAGTATTCTATTCTGTATGTATACCACATTCTCTTTATCCATTCGTTCATTAATGGACTTTTAGCTTGTTTCCATACCTTGGTTATTATAAATAGTGCTGCAGTGAACATAGGAGTACTTATATCTCTTTGATATCATGATTCAATTCTTTTGGATAAGTACCCATAGGTGGGTTGCTGGATCATATGACAGTTCTGTTTTTAAGATTTTGTGGAACCTCCATACTCTGTCCCATGGTGATTGCACCATTCTACATTCCTACTAATAATGTGTGAGTGTTTCAATTTCTCCACATCCTTGCCAACACTTGTTGTCTTTTGTTTTTTTGCTAATAGCCATCCTGACAGATGTGGGATATCTTATTGTGGTTTTGACTTACATTTCCCTGATGATTAGTGATATTGAGCATATCAGTATAGATTGGATGAGACTCATCCTCTTTGGGGAGGGCAATGTGCTTTACTCAGTCTACCTATTTTCAAAGGTTAATCTCATCCAGAAATAAACTCATAGATACACCCTGAATAAGTTTAACTAAATATTGGGATACCTCATGACCCAATCAAGGTGACACATAAAATTAACCATCACACTTCCTAAGAAATCTTCCCTGATCTTTTCATAGAGACGTGCTGCCTCACTTCTGTGAACTCTCACACCATATGGAGCTTATCTCCTTTTTAGTTTTGTGCAGTCAGTGCATTAGTGTTAGTTATGTATGTGACCTATCTTATCTGGCTGATGGTAAGTACTTAATATATGGTTATTATTATCCTTATGTTTGAATATTAATATGAAATCCCAGGTTCTCGCTACTCTTCTGCCCAGAATGCTGTGAAAGTTTAGCTACAGTGAAAGCAGCTAGAAAATTGATTGACTTCTTTATTTTTGAACACTAGCCTAAGTGTGTCTGAATATGCATGTGCAGTTTCTACACCTAATCCAGTTCAGAGACTGGATTTTCACTCTGGAGAGTAGAGATACTATATTGTTTCTAGCCTATGGAAAACTTCCTTCTACTTTCAAATCCATGCAAGTATTATTTTTTCTTTAAAATAATCTTTAGGTCTATTTAAATCTGTGTGATAAAACTAGATAAAAAATAGTTAAATAACATAAAGGAAAATAATGCAAGATTATTGTTGAATGTTTGTAATGACAATTGTTTTCTGTTCACTTTAACTATTTTTATTCAGGAGCACAATTAAAAGAAGTTTTCGATAGCAAAAAATAAATCTTTCATAAAATAAGTGAAAGACATCAAAACTTTTGTTCTAAATATAGGCCACTGGAGATTTATAGGCATATTGTTATGTTCTTATAAGATAATTGGGGGGAAAAAGTATGGAGACTTCAATAGCATATTTATAAAACAATCCTTTACAGTGGTTTTATAAAACAGGAGAAAATCATACATATTAGGCTTTATATGTGAATACACCATTGCTGTCAGATATTTATTTTTAGACATTCTCTGAAGAAACTACTTGGAAGTTCTTGAAAATTTGAATCAGATTTGGAGTTCAGGTATCTAGTTAACTATAAATGTATGTTTTGATGACTAATCTTATTGGCCCTAACCAAGATTTGACTCTCAATCTTAGATATTAATTGAAAAACATTTTGAGAACTGAAATTTAGATATTTTAATGTCTACATGAATGATGTAGAGCAAATATATTATTTGTAGATCCATTATATTTTTATTCTTATTCAATGTGAACCAAAAAGTTTCCTCTTTTGAGTATGAGGCATACTCTTTTGAGTTTGTCTATATTTTAATGTCAGTGTAACCACCTGCCTCAAAATGAGAACCTAAGGAGTGTACTGCACAGCATCATGTTCTTGACAGGGGAAGGTTATAGTTAAATTCACTTTAACCCCAGGGATGCAGGCCCAGTACTATGTGATCTGTAAGCTTCCTACCTATGAAGCCAGAAGGGATACTCAGCTGCTGCACTATCGGTGGCTTAAAAAATTATACCTTCAGATTACACATCTGCTGGAGATGAGTAAGGAGTTAGATCTTGAAGACATAATTATTTGATACTTCCTTGTGCCACCCATTATGATTCATTCACAACAGGAGATAGCACAATAGACAATATTGAACAGAATTTGCACCTAGGTTTCTTCCTACAGGGTGCTTAAAAGTGGTGCATGACTCAGAAGCTTAGTCAAATGGTCTCTTATATTAGTCCGTTGAGACAAATACTTGTAGACCTCCTTGAAAACTTTTAAAAAAAGAATCACCCACATGATTTCTTATTCTCTAGTTATTTGGCTAGAACATTTTCTTTTTTTCTTTTTCTTTTTTTTTTTTTTGCGGTACGCGGGCCTCTCACTGTTGTGGCCTCTCCTGTTGCGGAGCAGAGGCTCCGGACGCGCAGGTTCAGCGGTCATGGCTCACGGGCTCAGCCGCTCCGCGGCACGTGGGATCTTCCCGGACTGAGGCACGAACCCGTGTCCCCTACATCGGCAGGCGGACTCTCAAACACTGCGCCACCAGGGAAGCCCCTAGAACATTTTCAATGTTCAAATTGGAAAAGGTAAAATAGAATATTGTCTGTATTTTTGTCTCTAGTTTGGGTAGGAGCCTATTATATATCTAATATAATATATACCTAAAGATATTTTTTTTCTCTTCTTCATCCAGTTCACAACCAGAAATTATAGCTGTAGTCATGATTAGAGGAATCATGGAGCTAACATTTACTGATCATTTACTATGTGACAGGCACTGGCTACTGCTTCATATACATTTTCTCACTGAAAGGTCCCAGCTATTCTATGCCTAAGGTTCTATATTTTACAGAAGAGAAAACTGAGGCTCAGAAAAATGAAGAACTTGGCTGAGGTTCAAAAGCCAGTAAGTGGTGGAGGTGAAATTTGAACCCAAGTTTATCATGTCAAATCTCCTACTTTAAAATCCTTCTGCTTCTGTAATAGAGATACTTAAGGAGATGAAAGTTGTGAATATAAACGTTAAAGAAATCATATACGTATAAAATCTGGGTGCTCAAAGTAAGGGACAATGGGAGAATATTTGTCTATAGAGCTTAGCTTCAGATACACTGTAAGAGGAAGACTGGTAATAGGGAGGATGAGAGTAAAATTTTGTTGACATTTTTGGTGCACTGGTGAAGGAGTACCACCTCTAGAGGTACTGATTGGTACTTTCCATTACTGAAGCAATATGAACTTATGTCTTATAGGGTCATCGGAGAATGATACAGAATTATATTTTGCAAAAATACAGAAATAAAAACATAATTAAAAACACCATGCTATGTTATTTTTAGTCAAAGAAGTTGTTTAAAAAGATGAAAAACACCATGAATGTCTTTTATTTTGTGTCTAAGCCTCCTTTTTTAAAACATTACTAGGCTCATTTTATTTTTCTATTAGAAGTTATTCCAACCTGAAGAGTATACATTGTATTTTCTTCCATCATCATTGCAACAAAAATTAAAAGTTGTAGTTTTCATGAGTGGATAACACTATTGCAGTGTCTTGCAAAAAATAATAAGTTGAGAGAAGCACAGGCTGGGAAAAGAAATGCCAAGATGTCATGGTGCTGACAATAATACTATAGTGACAGGATGAGTGATGCTGAGGGTTCTGGTGGCAGGTGCAGTTATCTTAAACTGCCAGGCTAACAAACTGAATTACTACCTGGGTTGCAAACATATTACTTAAGTCTTAGAAACCCCAGAGTAGTTCTGTATTTATTAGGTATTAGAAAGGGGAGCCACACAACTTGTTATAATGTGGGGAATATCTTTTTTTTTTCTCTTTCTCTCTCACACCTCACTCCATAAGATAGATGTGCATTCATATATTATGTGAAAAGATCAGAAGAGGGAACTTAATGAAAGACTCTAAATTTTGCTTAAGGGAAAAACCATATTTCCCTGGTACCTTTCTGTTTTAGGTCAAAATCATATAAGGGTTAAGTGTTTGCCCGGGAATAGGGGCAGGGAACAGGGAATGAGGAAAGATTATAAAAGGACAGAAGGAAATTTTGGAGGATAATGCATATGCTCACTGTCTTGATAGTGATGGTATTTACATGGGTGTGTAAACATATGTCTAACCTTCTCAAAATTTATATTTCAAGCATCTGCAATTTACTGTATGTCAATTACTCTTCAACAAAGCTGTTAAAAAAAAAACCCACATAAGAATTATGGCAGATAAACTGACTGTATTTCTCAATTAAACCTAATCTGCCTCTGTATGTATAAGACGTGGTTCATAGGTCCATAGCTCCTGCCTGTGTTCTCCAAGTATATTGTAGTTTGTTCTTTTTTATAACTTATAATTGCTTTACAATGTTGTGTTAGTTTCTGCTGTATAACAAAGTGAATCAGCTATAGGTATACATATATCCCCATATCCCCTCCCTCTTGTGTCTCCTTCCTACCCTCCCTATCTCACCCCTCTAAGTGGTCACAAGGCTATTAGGTCTATTTAGGTCTTCTGCCCATTTTGGGGTTGGGTTTTATGTTTTTTTTGATATTGAGCTGCATCAGATGCTTGTATATTTTGGAAATTAATCCTTTGTCAGTTGCTTCGTTTGCAAATATTTTCTCCCATTCTGAGGGTTGTCTTTTCGTCTTGTTTATGGTTTCCTTTGCTATGCAAAAGCTTTTAAGTTTCATTAGGTCCCATTTGTTTATTTTTGGTTTTATTTCCATTTCTTTAGAAGGTGGGTCAAAAAGGATCTTGCTGTGATTTACGTCACAGAGTGTTCTATGTTTTCCTCTAAGAGTTTATAGTGTCTGACCTTACATTTAGGTCTTTAATCCATTTTGAGTTTATTTTTGTGTATGGTGTTAGGGAGTATTTTAATTTCATTCTTTTACATGTAGCTGTTCAGTTTTCCCAGTACCACTTATTGAAGAGGCTGTCTTTTCTCCATTGTATATTCTTGCTTCCTTTACCAAAAATAAGGTGACCATATGTGCGTGGGTTTATCTCTGGGCTTTCTATCGTGTTCCATTGATCTATATTTCTGTTTGTGTGCCAGTACCATACTGTCTTGATTACTGTAGCTTTGTAGTATAGTCTGAAGTCAGGGAGCCTGATTCCTCCAGCTCCATTTTTCTTTCTCAAGATTGCTTAGGCTATTTGGGGTCTTTTGTATTTCCATACAAATTGTGAAATTTTTATTCTACTTCTGTGAAAATGACGTTGGTAGTTTGATAGGGATTGCATTGCATCTGTAGATTGCTTTGGGTGATATAGTCATTTTCACAATGTTGATTCTTCAAATCCAAGAACACGGTGTATCTCTCCATCTGTTTGTACCATCTTATTTTCTTTCGTCAGTGCCTTATAGTTTTCTGCATACAGGCCTTTTGTCTCTGTAGGTAGGTTTATTCCTAGGTATTTTATTCTTTTTGTTGCAGTGGTAAATGGGAGTTTTTCCTTAATTTCTCTTTCAGATTTTTCATCCTTAGTGTATAGGAATGCAAGAAATTTCTGTGCACTAATTTTATATCCTGCTAATTTACCAAATTCATTGATTAGTTCTAGAGGTTTTCTGGTAACATCTTTAGGATTCTCTATGTATAGTATCCTGTCTTCTGCAAACAGTGACAGATTTACTGCTTCTTTTCCAATTTGGATTCCTTTATTTCTTTTTCTTCTCTGATTGCTGTGGCTAAAACTTGTAAAAATATGTTGAATAACAGTGGTGAGAGTGGACAATCTTGTCTTGTTCCTGATCTTAGAGGAATGGTTTCCGTTTTTGACCATTGAGAATGATGTTGGCTGTGGGTTTGTCATATATGGCCTTATGTTGATGTAAGTTCCCCCTATGCCTACTTTATGGAGGGTTTTTATCATAAATGGTGTTGAATTTTGTTGAAAGCTTCTTCTGCATCTATTGAGATGATCATATGATTTGTATCCTTCAATTTGTTAATATGGTGTAACACATTGATTGATTTGCATATATTGAAGAATCCTTGCATTCCTGGGATAAACCCCAGTTGATCATGGTGTATGATCCTTTTAATGTGCTGTTGGATTCTGTTGCTAGTATTTCGTTGAGGATTTTTGCATCTATGTTCATCAGTGATATTGGCCTGTAGTTTTCTTTCCTTGTGACATCTTTGTCTGATTTTGGTATTAGGGTGATAGTGGCCTCATAGAATGAATTTGGGAGTGTTCCTCTCTCTGAAATATTTTGGAAGAGTTTGAGAAGGATAGGCATTAGCTCTTCTCTATATGTTTAATAGATTTCGCCTGTGAAGCCATCTGGTCCTGGGCTTTTGTTTGTTGGAAGATTTTTAATCACAGTATCAATTTCAGTGTTTGTGATTGGCCTGTTTATATTTTCTATTTCTTCCTGGTTCAGTCTCGGAAGGTTGTGCTTTTCTAAGAATTTGTCCATTTCTTCCAGGTTGTCCATTTTATTGGCATATAGTTGCTTGTAGTAATCTCTCCTGATCTTTTGTATTTCTGCAGTATCAGTTGTTACTTCTCCTTTTTCTTTTCTAATTCTATTGATTTGAGTCTTCTCCCTTTTTTTGTTGATGAGTCTGGCTAATGGTTTATCAATTTTGTCTATCGTGTCAAAGAACCAGCTTTTAGTTTTATTGATCTTTGCTCTTGTTTCCTTCATTTCTTTTTCATTTATTTCATATCTGATATTTATGATTTCTTTCCTTCTTCTACCTTTTGGGTTTTATTGTTCTTGTTTCTCTCATTGCTTTCGGTGTAAGGTTAGGTTGTTTGAGATGTTTCTTGTTTCTTGAGGTAGGATTATATTGCTATAAACTTCCCTCTTAGAACTGCTTTTGCTGCATCCCATAGGTTTTTGGGTTGTCCTATTTTCATTGTCATTTATTTCTAGGTATTTTTTGATTTCCTCTTTGATTTCTTCAGTGATCTCTTGGTAATTAAGCAGTGTATTGTTTAGCCTCCTGTTTGTTTGTATTTTTTACAGTTTTTTTTCCTGTAATCGATATCTAGTCTCATAGCATTGTGGTTGGAAAAGATACTTGACAGGATTTCAATTTTCTTAAATTTACCAAGGCTTGATTTGTGACCCAAGATATGACCTATCTTGGAGAATATTCTATGAGCACTTGAGAAGGAATTGTATTCTGTTGTTTTTGGTTGGAATGGCCTATAAATATCAGTTAAGTTCATCTTGTTTAATGTATCATTTAAAGCTTGTGTTTCCTTATTTATTTTCATTTTGCATAATCTGTCTATTGGTGAAAGTAGGGTGTTTAATTTCCCTACTATGATTGTGTTGCTGTCGATTTCCCCTTTTATGGCTGTTAGCATTTGCCTTATATACTGAGGTGCTCCTATGTAGGGTGCATAAATATTTACAATTGTTATATCTTCTTGGATTGATCCCTTGATCATTAAGTAGTGCCCTTCTTTGTCACTTGTAATAGTCTTTATTTTAAAGTCTACTTTTTCTAATATGAGAATTGCTACTCCAGCTTTTTTTGATTTACTTTTTCATGAATATATTTTTCTATCCTCTTTCTTTCAGTCTGTATGTGTCCCTAGGTCTGAATGGGTCTCTTGTAGACAGCATATATATGGGTCTTGTTTTTGTACCCATTCAGCAGGTCTCTGTCTTTTGGTTGGAGCATTTAATCCATTTACATTTAAGGTAATTATCGATATGTATGTTCCTACTACCATTTTCTGAATTGCTTTTGATTTGTTACTGGAGGTTTTTCTTCTCTTGTGTTTCCTGCTAGAGAAGTCCCTTTAGCATTTTTTGTAAAGCTGGTTTGGTGGTGCTGAATTCTCTTAGCTTTTGCTTGTCTGTAAAGGTTTTAATTTCTCTGTTGAATCTGAATGAGATCCTTGGTGGGTATTGTAATCTTGGTTGTAGGTTTTTCTCTTTCATCACTTTAAATATGTCCTGCCACTCCCTTCTGGCATGCAGATTTTCTGCTGAAAGATCAGGTGTTAACCTTATGGGGATTCCTTTTTATGCTATTTGTTGCTTTTCCCTTGCTGCTCTTAATATTTTTTCTTTGTATTTATTTTTTGATAGTTTGATTAATATGTGTCTTGGTGTGTTTCTCCTTGGATTTATCTTGTATGCGACTCTCTGTGCTTCCTGGACTTAATTGACTATTTCCTTTCCCACATTAGGGAATTTTCCAACTATAATCTATTCAAATATTTTCTCAGTCCCTTTCTTTTTCTCTTCTTCTTCTGGGACCCCTATAATGTGAGTGTTGGTGTGTTTAATGTTGTCCCAGAGGTCTCTGAGACTGTCCTCAATTATTTTCTTTCTTTTTTCTTTATTCTGTTCTGCAGCAGTGATTACCACCATTCTGTCTTCCGAGTCACTTATCCGTTTTTCTGCCTCAGTTATTCTCCTATTGATTCCTTCTAGAGAATTTTTAATTTCATTTATTGTGTTGTTCATCATTGTTTGTTTGCTCTTTAGTTTTTCTAGGTCCTTTTTAAGGTTTCTTGTATTTTCTCCATTGTATTTCCAAGATTTTGGATCATCTTTACTATCATTACTCTGAATTCTTTTTCAGGTAGACTGCTTATTTCCTCTTCATTTGTTTGATCTGGTGTGTTTTTACCTTGCTCCTTCAACTGCTGCATGTTTCTCTGACTTCTCATTTTGCTTAATTTACTGTGTTTGGGGTCTCCTTTTCACAGGCTGCAGGTTCATAGTTCCCGTTGTTTTTGGTGTCTGGCCCCAGTGGGTAAGGTTGGTTCAGTGGGTGTGTAGGCTTCCTGTTGGAGGGGACTGGTGCCTGTATTTTGGTGGATGAATCTTGTCTTTCTGTTAGGCAGGACTGCATCTGGTGGTGTGTTTTTAGGTGTCTGTGAACTTTTTATGATTTTAGGCAGCCTCTTTGCTAATGGATGGAGTTATGTTCCTGACTTGTTAGTTGTTCTGCATGGGGTGTCCAGCACTGGAGCTTGCTGGTCGTTGAGTGGACCAGCTTGCTGGTCATTGAATGTACAATATTATATAAGTTATATAAGTTACAGTGTTGAGATGCAGATCTCTAGGATAGCTCTCACCAATTGATATTACATGGGGCCAGGAGGTCTCTGGTGGTCTAATGTCCTGAGCTCATCTCTCCTACCACAGAGGCTCAGGCCTGACACACGACCAGAGTACCAAGACCTTGTCAGCCACACGGCCAGGTATGTGGAGAGTTTCTTGCCTTTTGGGAAGTCTGAGGTGTTCTGCCAGTGTTCAGTAGGTATTCTGTAGGAGTTGTTCCACATGTAGGTGTATTTTTGATGTATTTGTGGGGAGGAAGGTGATGTCCACATCTTACTCCTCCACCATCTTGAAGGTCCTCCTGTAGTTTGTTCTTTATGTGCATGTCTCTCCAGCTGGATGAGTCAGCATTTTGAAGTTTTAAAACTCTAGCACACGGCTAAGTGATATACATTAGGAATTACTCTTACATATATAGTCTGATAACACAAACTCCTTATGTTTACACAGTATTTAAAAATTTCTCATGTGCTTTTACATTTATTGTTTCATTTGGCACCTTCACAACATTGCTTTTAGGAAGTTCATTATATCCATTTTCCAGGTAAGGCAAGAGAAATTTAGAGGATTCAAGAGACTTCCCAAAGTGTTAATGCTAGGTGTACACATCATTTTACCCACAATTATCTTAATACTGACAGGTTCCTCTCTCTTATATCAACACTGAGCTCTAGTTTAATCAATGGAATTATTCATTATGATCTTTTTGCATATTTGTGTCCTCATGTAATTACTTTCCATAATCTTTTATCAGAGCTGAGTGATGACAATCAATTAACCAAAGGAGGATCTTTTGTTATCTCACTTGAATAGTTTCATTGTGATAGGGTGTTATGATGGTGTGCTTTCTGCCTTTGTTAAGCATAAAAGTGAATTATTTGGCTCATGAATTTGGGAATCCAGGAGAGTGCAACCTATTCAAATAATTTCAGCAGATTTGATCTGCCTCCATCCTTCCTTTTCTTTGATCTGCTTCCTTTTATAGCCACAAGATGGGCATCTGCACTTGAAGACTGTAGTATCTCTTTACCTATGATTCCAACAAGAACACGGAAAGTTCTCTCTGCCTCAGTATATCATTATTATCCTGAAGTATCCACATAGACACTTATTGCTTGGTCTTTATCTAATTTTAAGAATGTGCTCCTTCAGTAATGCTATGGGAGTATGAAAAGGCAGCACTCTGCTTTTTAAAACTTTTCAATTTGAAATAATTTTAGACTTATAGAAGTGTTGCAAAGATAAGACAGACTTCCCAGATACCCTTTACTCAGATTCCTATAATATTAACATCACACATAATAGCACAATTAAGAAATTAACATTGGTACAATATTACCAGTAAAGTCTAAAGTATAGACTTTTATTCAGAGTTTAGAAGTTTTTTTTCATTCTGTTCCAGAATCCAATGTAATATCTAACATGGCGCTTAAGCATCATATTTTCTTAGTCTCTTCCAATCTATGAGTTTCTGCATATTTCCTTGCCTTTCATGACCTTGACACTTGAAGACTGGTTCTGGATTTGGGGGAAGGATAGCAGAGAGGTGATGTGTGCTTCTCTTTGTATCATCTCAGAGTGTTCATGATATCAACCTGAATTATCACTGGTGATGCCAACCTTGATCACTTGGGTAAGGTGGTGTCTGTCAGGATTATCCTTTGTAAAGTTATTCTTTCCCTCTTTCCATACTCTATTCCAGAGTTCTGGAAGAAAAACTAGTTAGTAAATATTTTAGGCTTTGTGGGCCATATAGTGTCTGTCACAATGACTTAACTGTGCTATGCAACAAAAAAGCAGACATAGACAACACATAATGTTCCAATGTGTGTTCTAAGAAAACTGGCTGACCACTGTTTTTGTCACTAAAAGGGATCCATTAAGTCAAGCCACACTTAGGGGGAGGGGAATTAAACTATACTTCTTGGAAGGAGGAATATCAAAGAATCTGTGGACATAAGTTAGAACCATCCAGAAATTAATACATATTTTGGGGGAGATACTTTGAGGCTATACAGATATCAACATTTCTTAAAGTTTCTTCTATTAATTTTAGCATTTGGCAGTGGATCTTGCCTGATGCAATTATTTTTTTCCATTGAAGCACAGTTGCTGTACAATATTATATAAGTTGCAGGTGTACAATATAGTGATTCACAATTTTAAAAAGTTATACTCCATTTATTGTTATTATAAAATATTGGCTATATTCCCTGTGTTGTACAATATATTATTGTAGCTTATTTCATACCTAGTATTATGTAACTCTCATGCCCCTACCTCTATATTATGTTATAATGATTTTCTATTTCCCTTATTCCTTCTACAATTATTAATTGAAATTCTTTTGTAAGGAAGAGTTGTCTCTTCTCTATTTACTTATAATTCCAATTGTTTCTTTATATCAATATGGCATCTTGGATATTTATTTTATTCCTTGGGAAACAATCCAATATTTTTTATTTTATTGCTCATATTGTTATTTTGCCATTGGGAGCTCTTCTAGGTTGGCTCCTGTGTCCCTTTGACCTGTGCTTATCCTTTTGTGTTTCGAGCACTTCCTTAGTTTCTGACACCACAAGATTCTTCAGGTGCATCTTGTGTTTTTCCTGCCCCAGTGCTAGAGTCAGACATTTCTCCAAGGAGCACTCATTCCTTTTCTTGGAGAATGATATTTAATAAACCAATACCTGGAGCTAGGTGTGCTCATTGCTACTGGAGTGTCACTGCTTCTGGGTCCTTTGGGCAGATGAAGCTAGGAAGTGTTATATGTTTGCCAACCCATATATAGGCTTATATCTATGTTTACTCCTGTATCTATCTACATATTTATTAAAATAAACATGAATTCATGTTGTTATATACAACTTCAATCTGGCAGCATGATTTTCTTCTAGCATTCCCAGTTTTCTTACTTGTAAGTTCTTTCTCCTACAGTGGTAAAAATAGCTCTCAGAAATTGACAATATGAAGTTGTTTCAGAATTTTTAATGTGTACTCCTGTGAGAAATAATTTACCAACAATAGTACAGTGTTTGTGTACAGTTCTTTTTGTTTTCAGACTTATAGTATAAAAATCAAAACACTATTTTTTCCAAAGTAACTTAGGAAATGTTATTCTCTACCCCTTCAGTGAGGTTATGTCATGCATACAGTTATGTGCATCTGTCACAGTATGCATTCTTTCTAGTGTTCCCCTGACATTCTGATTGATAGATATTTTAAAAATTTGTTTACAGTGACATTCACTATTTGTGACATACAGTTCTGTGTGTTTCATGAAAACATAAAGTCATGTATCCACCATTCCAGCACCATACAGAACTGTTCCATCACCTTAAGAAAGTGGTCCCCTTTCCACAATCTTCAGCCCTTGATAACCACCAACCTGTTTTCTGTTCATATTGTTTCAAATTTTCTGAAATGTCACATCGATAGAGTCATACCGTATGTAAACATTTTTCATCTGGTGTTTTTTTACTTAGCAAAACACATTGCAAATTCATCTATATTTTTGTGTGAATCGAGTTCATTCCTCTTTATTTCTGAATAGTATTACATTGTAGGAACATATCACAATTTATCTATTCACCTGTTGAATGTCATCTAGGTTGTTTCCAGTTTTGGCTGATTATGAATGATGCTTCTATAAACATTTGTGTAAAATTTTATGTGAACATAAGATTTCAATTCACTTTGGTGAATATCTAGGAGTGGGATTGCTGGGTTGTGTGAAAAAGTACAAAACTACTAGCAAGTTTGACATGGGATGGGAAGTAGAAGAAATATAATGAGATAAATAGAGAGAAAAACCATTGCAGGATTCCAGCCTGAAGCAAGCCTGAATTTGGTGAGGAGAGAAAACACTAAATCAAGATCAGATTTTCAATGACTAATTTAGGCTGGACATAGCTTAATTGAGAATGTTTTTGTGACTGTTTTGGTTGAGTGAGCAGAAAAGTCATGGGACATGCTAAATTTTTACGCTAGTGGTGAATACATTTTAAAGGGACAGAAGGAAACACAAAATGTGCACTTAAAGTCATTAAAAATAATGTCTTTTGAATGTCCCAAATCACCCAACAACCAAATTACATCCACTTTGGTGATTAATTTACTGTTCAGGCATTAGATATGATAAAATTAAGTCAATTTCTCATAACTTTGCTATTATGAAAACAACAGCAATGGTTTCAAGTGAGGCAATGATAAAACAAATATAATGCTAGTTCTGAAACAGAGGTTAGGTTATACTTTGTTTTGAAATCAGTGAAATAAGTACTTAATTTTTCTGTCTTGAAGATAAGAATTTAAGGGAGAACTATGATATCTTTTTTACCCCTTATAATATGGTACACTAGTTTATCTAAAAGGGACTGAAATAGATAGTTATTGAATGAATGAATAAATGAAAACATAAAAGTGGTGCTCAATAAACACTAACATTATTTATATACATATATACCTTGTTTACATGAATATCATCCTGAATTATGCTATTTCCTTCTATATTATTTGTTTTTGAGGCAAAAAATGGATAAATAGTCTAACAATTTATTCTTTTTAAAAAGGGAAATGTTAATGATCAATAATGTGACAATTTACAGTGTATAAGAATGTGGATTTTAGATAGATCAGAATTTTATTTCTGGATTCACTCATTATGGTGAACCCTGGGGTACATAACTTCTCTGAGCCTTCCTTTATTTGTCTACAGTCATAACACTGATCTCAGATGTTACTGAGAGAATTAAAGGGGAATTAGATATAAAGAAGACCTGGGACATGGTGACCTCTCCATAAATGTTTGCTCTTAGAACTCTTATTAAGTTATTAATTCAACCCACAGTGTTCCTATCTGCTTTGGTAGACTGTGCATGTGAGCCAAAAAAATTACTTCTCCATGGAATTCTCATTCTGGCTATATATATCCTGGGATTCTTGTTTACAATCAACCTATATGTTATTTGAACGTGGTCCTATGCAGTTCACTGATCATACAGAGATATACGAGGAGGCTGAACATATTGATTAAGTAGTATTACAAGTTTTGACCAGAACGGTCTATTCGATATGGCAGAAAATATCATTTTGAAGCAAATGTTTTATTGAAACATTTCCTTAGACAGATCTGATTCCTTTATGAAGAAAAATTGGCCAAATGTAAGTAGCTAAAAGAGGCACATTTGTGAATAGAGAAACTCTCCAAAAGACATTACTTCTGCTAAATCAAGGGAAATGAGGATTATTTGGGTCACATAACACATTTTTTGATAAATTTGCTCTTAAAGTAAATATACATATGTATACTATTTAAAATTTTAAAATAATGCAAGAACATGGATTGCATATAATTTGTATTCATTTTTAAAACTTTTTGTTTCAAACATATACAAAAGTAGATCAAATAATATAATGATCCCCCCTTTCTGCACCCCACCCTCCACCATGAATTCAATACCTGACCTAAAAAATGATCCATTCATGGTTAGTCCTGTTTTGTCTATTACCTTCCCAACTCTCTCCCTTACTTCTGGATTATTTTGAAGTGAGTCCCAGAGAATTTGTCCTGTCTGGGTCCATTCTTTTTAATCTTGGGAAAATATGATTCTATAATTTTTATAGATATAAGGGTAACCTTGTGTCATTCACTCTATCTTTGTCAAACAGAGAGAGTGCTTCAAAAGCTATGCCTACATATTAAAGAAATGAAATATGCTATTTGTATCATTCTTAAGTATATTGCAAGTTACTTTTTTAACCAAAATATCATAGATGAAAAGCTTTGAAAAAAATGTACCAATACTGTTTTACAAATCAGCATATCAAATGAGTCTCTAGTGGCAGTAAAAAATTTATTATGACATATTTAGTTTCACATACAAAATATGTATAAGTGTATTGAAGCCATATTTTTAAAATCCTAAGTATTAATTTGTATGAGAAATGTAAAGAAACAAATCCAAATGTGATTGTCTTTTTGTCCTTAAATGGCATACATTCTTTTTTTTAAGGTTTTGCAAAATAAAATTTATTTGCTGATGAAATTAAGAAAATATAGTGAAAAAACAGAAAATGCTTTTTCAGAAGATTTTATATTTCAGCTATATTCTATTGATAATAATTCCTTCTATTTTTATTATTTGTATATCACCTTTCAGTTTACAAAGTCTTATCTAATAATTCTCTCCTACCTTAACACTAGTCAAACCACTTGAAACCATTTGAAATAGTTTGATGGGGCTTTGTGACATAGTGTAACACATTTTCTTCCACAGATTTTCAAGAATCATATAATGAAAATAAATGGAATACATTCTTTTTTCTAGAAAGCATACAACTCTTTAGAAGATCAAGCAGTTTGACCTTTTAGTTCTCCATGATTGTATTTTCCTGGTTGTAATCATCTTTGGCAGTAATTAGATTTCCATTTGGAACTTATGAAATGAATATTGGTAATATTAGTTATGCTAGGAGTTTTAAGAGTTCAGAAATGCATAGAGCTTAGAGTAAATATTTGACCAGGATAAATATGGCATATGAATTTTAGAGCATCATGTACTATCATAGAAAGAAAATGAATGTTGTCCAAATAGCAATCATTCCATATAGTTGGGATTTAATGGAGCAAAGAATTATTTTGAAGGGCATAGAGCTTTACTTTGCTTTGATATGATAAATAGTGAACACATACAATATGAACTAATTCATTTAAAGCACATATTTCAAGAAATATTAAATCATTTCTAAATACCCAGTATTCAATGAGATTTTAAAAAGCAAAAGCTTTATGTTTGCTTTAGCATTTATATTTATCTTTCTTATAACCAATTTCTCATTCGGGGGGAAAAAAAAGATTTCCATTCATATTTCCAATCCCAAGTTTCTTTTGACATGTAAAGGACTTATTTTTTAAAGATCCCAAATAATGCTTTAGTACAGTTACATTATAACTTTAAACCCTTGATAGCTTTTGTGTGTGTAACTTTGATGATAAGGTATTCAGTAAGTGAAGAATACAGTTTTGATTTTGATAGTAAAGAGAAAACCAAAATGATGGATTTGAAACTGGAGTAAGAGAATACAAGTATTTGTCAATTTAACCACTGCATTTGTTGAAAACAGAAAAGAGTAAATTTAGAATTCTTTTTAGATTAGATTTTAAAATTCATAGTGGGATTGTTACATTAAACTATTGCCAAATTCTTACTTATTGTTAAAAATAACACTTTTATAAATTAGATCAGCTAGATAAGACCATTTAAGTTAATGAAATGAACAGTTGAAACATCTGCAAATGAGAAATTACCCAATTAAAAATTGTTGACGTTGATCATTGGGATTGAGGGGAGAATTAGAGATTCATTTTATGATTCTGTGTGTTTATTTGGCTAGGTTAAGATAGGAAATGGAAGGTTAAATTTTCTGTACCATTTATGTAAACTTGCCTTATAGATAATTAAAATAAACAATCCTTCACTGTGTTTGTATTATGTCCAAATAATTGCAGTAATTATTATGGAGTCTAAGGATGAAGAACACAGGGTACTGTTATCAGAAATTATGACATTTCAACTTACTGCTTACTTTTTTTTAAATAACAGGTAAGTTTATTAACTGTATGACATGATACTTATTTATGGTTCATTAAGTGGAAGTGGATCATCATGAAGGTTTTCCCTAATATCTACCTCACACTGTTGTTGGGTAGATGAAATGAGATAATGCATATTAAATGCCAGTACATGGTCAATAAAAGGTAGCTGATATTAATATTATTTTCATCTTCATTATCATTATTACCTTTTAGAAGTTACCTTTTCAGGGATTCAACTGAAGCAGCTGAGTTCTCCTAACTCCAAAGGGCTGGAAATACTCGACCAGTTTGGGAGCTCCTGTTGTTCTGTTGGAGAATCAGAGGCCACTGGATCTTGACTCTTGGTTCCCACATAGGTCTGCTTTGGAGCAGCAACTCGAATCAACTCCAACCACCCATCATAGGTCTTATCTGATTGCAGGCTCTTGGTCTTCAAGGACTGCTGACTTTCTAGGAACCTGAATTACACTGAAAATAAAATGTCTAAAATCAACCATCTTTGCTAAGATCCTTTTACAGGCTGATTATTTATCAGATTTTCTCACCTAATAAACTAACAATCTGCTTCCTGGCTTTATATTTTCTGGACATATTTACTTGGTTACCATATTTACTTGGTTATACATGGGGGATCTCTGTGGTACATTGTCTCTGTCACATGATGCATCTTCATTCAGGCTGATATGAGTTGGTCACAGGAGATTAAATTGGGTCAGTGAAATGTTTATTTAAAAGGACCAGAGCAGGAAAGTGCCAGAGGAGGAGGGAAGACATGTTGGAAGGAACACCCTAAGTCAAGTAGTGCATGTCTTAAGTTTGAACTCAGAGCAAGAAAGGTGTGATGAACATAAAAGTTTCAGTAGTTGGCTGGAACTGAGACAGAATAAGACGACAGAGAACCCTGAGCAAAGCAAAGTACAAAATAGTGCTGAATGAATTTAGAGGGCCGCAGGCTCATTTCACAATATTTTTTTTCTGTTGAGTAGAAATAAATCATTTTCTAAGTGGTTAGCTATCTCTTAAAAGAACAAACCTCAAAGGTAACAATTATTCTTAGCAATTCACAGTGGGCTACATTCTCTCTTCCCTATTTGTTCCTGACTTGTTCTCATCTCCCAGACCATGACTCCAAATTCCAGCTTTACAACCCACTTCTGAGCCCTCTCACTTTGGGATACACCAGACCTTCTCTCCATCTCCAGTGCTTCATGAGAGTTGCACTCTTCCTGGCTTTGTTCTCTGGTTTTTGTCACTTCTACTTGCTGTGAGGACTGCCAGCATCAGCTTCAGTCCCACAGAATCGTGCCTCCAGCCAGCCCTTCTCATCATCATATTTGTCCATGGAGAAGTAGATGGAGGTCAGGTGGAGACAAGAGAGTGACAAAAGCACAATGTGGAGGAATGGACTGAGTTTGAATTTTTCCACATGCAATCAGTTTAGTTTTTAAGACCATTAGATTTTTTTTAACATCTTTATTGGAGTATAATTGCTTTACAATGGTGTGTTAGTTTCTGCTGTATAACAAAATGAATCAGCTATACATATACATACAGCTCCATATCCCCTCCCTCTTGCGTCTCCTTCTCACCCTCCATATCCCACTCCTCTAGGTGGACACAAAGCACCAAGCTGATCTCCCTGTGCTATGCAGCTGCTTCCCACTAGCTATCTATTTTACTTTTGGTAGTGTATATATGACCATACCACTCTCTCACTTCATCCCAGCTTACCCTTACCTCCCCGTAAGACAATTAGATTTTAAAATAGCTTTGGGTAATATGATATATGCTGTTTGTGTGTGTGTGTGCATATTGTCAATACTAATTAAACCAAATTTTTAAGATGTGTGCTTTTTATTATTTGTGCTTTTTACTTCAATTTTTTTAAAAAAAATGTAGGTCTGCAAAAAAGTATATAATATAAACCTATTCACGCATAGTGATTACATACAAATATCAATTTGCAAAGAAGAAAGTAAATTATTGGCATTCCCACTGTTCAAAGGTAACCACTACACTTATTTTGGTAAACATTCCTTCAGATACCATTTCTTGTGTATGTGTGTACATAGAGATCAATGATTCTCAACCAGGTCGTTTTACCTACCCTTCCCAGCCCAGGAGATATTTGTTAATATCTGAAGGAATTTTTGGTTGTCACAACTGGAGGGTGCTACTGAAATCTTGTGGGTTGGGGCCAGGGATGATTATAAACATCATACAATGCATGGGACAGCTTTCCCTGGCTCCCCAGCAAAGACTTATATAGTCCAAAATGTCAATAGTGCCAAGGTGGAGAAGCTCTGATGTAAATAAACAGATAAATGTATATTATCATTATGCATGGATGAATTCATAGCATAAATGCTTTTACAGATTTACTTTTTATTCATTCATTTTTTATTGTGGTAAAAAGCATAAACAATGAAAAAGCACCAATCTTAAAGTTTGTTTCATTAACTCTGACAAATGGATACATCCATGTAGCCACCACCAAAAATAACACAGAAAACATTTTCATCACTTCAGAAAAATCTCTTATGTGTTCTTCCAGTCAATTTCCACTACCCACAGAGGTACGATTTCTGACTTCCATCATCATACACTTGGAAGTCCTGTAAATGTGTCATGCAGTATGGACGTGTGTATGTATGTGTGTGTATTCCTTCAGTAAATGCTTTTTGAGAGCATCTCATTAAATGTTTATGAAATTTATCCATGTTCTTGTGTCTAGCTCATCTCTTTTCTATCACTGAGTGATATTTTGTTGTGTGGATATAACACCATTTGTTTATTCATTTTTTGGTTGATTAAGGATATTAAGACAGTGTTGTGCTATGCATTAGAGCAAACAGGAAGTGCAATTCAAAAGAAAATATTAGCAAATATTATGAACTAAACTGCCTTGCCTTAACATAAAATACTATTATAACTTTGATTACATTATTAGGAGTGACATTGATCATATTATAATATCTATGTGAAACAAATAAATTATGCAAATATCCTAAACATTATAAAAATAAAACAACTTTCTTGACATAAAAATTTTGCTTCAGTAAAAAATATTTTGAAGGAAGGAAGTGGGTGGTAGTAACAGATAAGAAAATTAGGGATTAGTGAGATAGTCTGTCCATGTGTATATTACAAACATTTATTTTTCAGGGTTTGAACATCATTCCTCCTGATAGACTATTAAAGCCAAGTAAAATTGAGATCCATACAAACTTAAGTGCCATTAAATCAGCCAGCAAGTTCTGGGAGAGAATTCTTTCTTTACTACTCGTTGGACATGCATCTGCTGAGCCTCTCTTATACAGGAATTGTTTCAGTTGTATGAATAGGAGAAACAAGTTCAGACTATTTGTATTGAAAAACATTTCTTTAGAACCAGCCAAGCTTAGAAGTGGCCTAGGCTTTCAAATGTCACTTGTGGAGCAAATACTTAATCTAATATACAGTAAAATGCATTAACATAGATGCAAAGTACTAGGGGCGCTAGAGTGAGGTGGATTTAAGAGTAGACTCTCTAGTCTGGCCATCTGGGTTTTAATCCAGCTTCACTGTCTATTAGCTCTGGGGCGTTGGGCATTTGACTTTACCTCTCAGTGGCTTAATTTCCTCAAGAGTGAAGTGGAAATCTGACTTAGGTTTTATGAATCTTAAATGAGAAAGTGCTTTGTGAAATACTTAAACAATGTCAGGTACCTAGAAACACTCAAAAATATTAGTTATAATTGAGATACAACAGGCAATTTATAGAAAAACTAATATCCGGTTTTTAAAAGAAGCTGTATGTATTTCAAGTTGGGAATAAAATTTAGGTCCGCATCAGCACGTGCGTACTGAACTACAATTAACTTCCCCAAACCCTTTAACTTCCCCAAAGGTTGTTAAATGCCAGATGTGAGAGTAACCAAGATAACATGCCTCATGAAAGTGACTTCCCAGAACCCTGTGCTCTTTCCTCACCTCCAGGTCCACTGTCCCCAGCCTGACTAAAAGCCTGAAAAGGAAACTTCCTAATCAATCAGCCTTGGAATATCAGATATACAGATTTAAGTGTATTTTAAGTGATATTTTATAATAGCAACATTATAGAAACCTGATTTTTTTCCTCCTCCTCTTTTTCAGCTTTGGCTTATTTCTGTTATATTTCTTTTGTGGTTTTATAATAATTTATTTTCTTTTATGTCCTCCTTTCTAGACTATGAACTCCTTAGAGGCAGGGATCTGAATCTTGGTCATCTCTGAATCCTGGGCTCCTGGCTTAATAAACCGAAGATAATTTCGAATAAAAAAATATATACCTGAGATTGATGTGAAGTTTAAAGTGTGGACCAGTTTGAATACAGCCTTGGGAACAGGGATTAGATCTATCTATAATCTATCTATCTATATATCTATCTATCATTAATCATCTATCATCTCTCTCCAGCCATTCGTCTGCCCATCCATCCATCATCTATCTATTATCTCTCTCTCTCTTTCTATCTATCCACCTATTTTTTGTTTTTTTGTTTTATTGGTCTTACTTATGCATCAGCTGATGACCATGACTTGCTCTATATGTGAGACACTCTAGTTAAGCATAGGGTCTCTGAAGCAAGATAATAGGGATTTGAGTCCAGGCTGTGCCTCTTACTAACTGTGCAAAGAAGTTTGTCTGTTTCTCTGTTTCACCTCATCAATAAAATAAGAAAATAGTAGTACCTATATATATAATATTAGGTTTATTGTGAAGACTAAATGAGTTAATACATTTTTACCTTTAGGAAGAGTGGGAGGCATAAATTAAATGTGCTCAATAAATGTTAATTACTATTTTCTGCTTCTTGAACTCAATTTTTATCTGTCCAGTTGGTTCTAGAGTAACTGAATTCATGTTTCTGGTTATATTTTATCAACTTATTCATTGAAAAATTCTCTGTAATATAATAAAGATTTCCAAAAATTTCAGATAAAAAATCTATTATCTTCAAAATCCTTCATATGGCCTATTAAATTCTGCTACCATATTAAAAAAAATACACAACACTAATTTAGAACTAAAGCCTGGAAATTTCTGACTATAGGTATTGAAAACCTAAGTTGAGCTAATAAAAAATGTACTCAAGAGATTTTTTTAACTGGCCAGAAAGAAACACAGTCATTTTCTTAACATACTTTAAAAACATTTGGAGACAGCAGTGCATCAAAAGTATAAACCACAAAGGATCCTGAGAGAGAATGGACCCTCCCTTTCGGGTCCAGTGAGTCTTAGCATATGGCTCAGCTCCATTCTGCATTTTACTGCAGAAGAATGTTGGCATGATGGCAGCACATGTTCCACATGTGACACTCAATGTGGGTACTTCTGAGTAGTGAAAGAGAAGCACATTTTATTGTAAACTGGGCCCTTAGCTACATAGAACAAGGGATAGAAAGTAAAAATTGGTTTAAGGTCAGACACATTTTTCCAGGAATGGATAAACGGGGTGTGTGGGGGTGTCCAAGGAAGTAAACAGAGAAATCTGTGGAATGCTCCAGCCTTTCTCGGGTAAACAAAAATGTGAAATATTTTACACCCATTGGAGCATAATGGATTATGTGATGAATTTACTGTAGGGACCTAGCCAGGGATGGCATGGTATTGGACCACAGCGATGAATGAAAAATTCTATGAAGGAGACAGAAAGAAATAAAGGAAATGAAACCCTTGCTCACGTGTGGGTATTTGTGGGCTATTGTCAGTTGTGTTTGTTAAGACTCCATGGTCTGCTGATGTGACATTTACATCTTTCTGAGTTCTGTTTTTTCATAGCCCAGAGGAATCCCATTCTTTCTTGACATTTTAAAATGCAAAGCAAATTATTATTCCTTCTAGAAGAAACAAAAATTATTTTTACTTAAACAACTTAATTGTTAAAATATAAAATTACACGATGAGAACCAAAAATGCAATGGGAAGAAAAATTACTTCCACCTTTCTAATTAGCAAATAAGCTTCTCCTTGCAAAATAGCAAATGTGTAAAATGGCTGTTGGAAGCTCATATTACCTACAAGTTATAATATTTGTTTCAAGCCACACATGCATTTTTTTTCCTGTTAAGCAAAAAGGCCTTTTCCTCCCATAAGAAGGCTACATTAAATTTTTTTCCCTCTGGAAATTTACATAAACTACTCAGGAAATGTTTCAAGTCTAAACCAAACAATTGCGTTTTTGTCCCTAGACTCTCTCTCTCTTTGGTTATAGCCCTTGTCATGGAGGTAAGATTTCGGCATTAAAGCCTAGAATATTGTTATAAATGAGATCAGTTGGATCTGCTCCTCCCCACTCACATAGGGATTGAACAAGAGAGGAAAAAGCCCACGGCTTTACTCTTGTCAAAAGAAGGAAAGAAAAGATTGTGAAACAATTGTGAAAATTCTTGTGAAAGAAGAGATCAGTTGGTGATTGGCAAGGAAGGGAGACAGGCACAGGCAAAGGGTGCAGATGGGCCACTGAGTCCTCTACCATCGCCTGTCCTTTCCCTAATCCTTTGGACACCCATTATGCCATCTAGATGATGAACGCTGTACTACGCAGGTCACTACTGTGTTTTTCTTCTTTTCTATTCTCATAACCATGTAAGTTCTCTCTGGACTCCTTGTTGGTTCAAGGAGATCATTCTACTGCTCCCTTGCCCCACTCTGGACTTCAGGTCCCTGTGTGAAACTGTCTAAAGTCTGCACCTGTGTCATGCTGCTCTCAGATGCAGGGGAAATCTTTTGCTTTTGCAGGCCCTGCTGCGGCATGAGGAATTCTCCGAGCTGCCTCACTCCCATCTGCCTTAATACATTCCCCAGGCATTTCTGCTCTGGGATTTTATTGCTTCCCAGGGTTCTATTCAGGAAAGGAGGCCAATAGAGAAAGGTACTTTCTACTCTCAAATATCCATAACCCTTTCTGCCAAGCTCCCGCCCATGTTCGGGTTAGAAGACTGGGTGGGCCTTTCTCAGGGACCCACACCATCTATTCATCTTTCACTTTTCTTCTATCTTTCCTCCATTCCAGACCAGGGAACATTTATTGCATCTGTGGCGTCCAGAATCTTTCACATGCTTCCATAGTTTCTCCCTTCCATGTATTATTCATACACTGTAGTCTTTTGGCATCTTCCTGAAGAGTGAATTTATAAATTGAAAGCAAGGAAAATGTTTGTCTCTTCCTTTTGCTATGTCATCCTTTCTTGGAGACAAAAACATCCTAGACAGTGAGGAAGGGACAGGGATAAAAGGAATTTTAAAGAAAAAAAATCACTACCATGCAAAGCATATTAGTTAATATTTTTGAAATTTTATAGTACCGCACAACACAGAGGATGTATCTGAACTTGCCTCTCTGACAGTGGATTGGTATGGGAGGAAAAGTAATGTCAGTAAACTGGGACTTAGTGTGAAATGCAAGAATAAATTTCACTTTCTTGCATAAGGCTACACTGACTCCTGAAATACTTAAAGCACTGATTTTCACTTTCTTTAAATTTTGACACTTCTTTTTAGGCACTGGACAAGAACTGCTTAGAGTATTAAAATGAGATGTTACTAATTCTTCAGTTTTTCAGCCAGAAGATGTCAGTTTCAAAGGAAAGAATAAACTTTTAAATACAGACATATTTGATGAAAATGATTCATTGCTCAAAAGTATTCATCAACCATTAACAATATGCATAGGAAATGTAAAACTTCATTGGACGTTTGAAACTGCCTAGGAATTACCTTGATAGAGTTCATTTGTTTTGTTGTTTTTTAATCTGTTGTGGACTTAAGATGGAACCCAAGTGATTTTTAAATAAAGTTTAAGTTTAAAGAATAAACTTAAGTAGTTAATTCTTACAAGCCTGTGATTTCACTTGCCTTTGTTAAAACAGGCTGGCCCTCCAGCTCCTATAAATTTGATCTAAGAGTTTTTTCTTATTGTTTAGCTCAGGATCACATGCATTTTTAGAATCCAGATAGTAAGTACTCAGTTCTGCCTTCTGCAAATAATAATTCACAGTACATATTCAATGGTGCTGATTTCTTTATGATGGTGACTGCTGTACAAATCTCTTGTACACTGAATGTTGAACATCTCTTACCATTATTTTGAAAAATATCCTAAGGTCTTTGGCACTAGTTTTGACAAATGGTCATAATGAAGCTTATTCAGATGGACGACAGGCAGCTGTAGTGCAGTTCAACCAATCGATTTTTTGTCATGGAATGATTCAAAAAGGCTAAGGAAAGTGTTAATCTGACTTGACAGTGGGAGATCTGTCTGCACTGTGGACTGTCGGTGTTGTTAATGGGCTGGAAATACTAGGCAGAGGCTATCTTCGCCAGAGCAAGTCAAATAATTACCGCTGTCAACTCCCTACATTGTAAACCCTGGCCTATATGATTGTGCTTAAAAGTGTGTTTATATAAAAATAAACTTTATATGAGCTTGGTTATCATGTATTTAAAATGGATTAGCCAAGTCATTAGGATTCATCTAGATAAGAGCTGTGTGTGTGTGTGTGTGTGTGTCTGTGAGTTCAAAATATACAACACGGTTAGTAGATTTTGAGTGATGTTTTAAATAGTGAAACCAAATAACAAGAAAGTAAATTACACAGAAATATCCTCATGTAAGTAAATCTTATGTGTTACCTTGGTTTTCAAAGGAGGTATGTTTGTAAAACTTCTCTCTGTTATTTTTCTTTTAACTGCTGAAGTGGTTATGCTGTGAAAGAAAGAAGATTGAACTCAATCAGAAAATCTGCTTTGGAGTCCTGCCTCTGTAAATTTACCCAATTCATTTAATACAGTGTTTTTCAACTTTTTCTCATTATTGCTCTTCCAAGGAGACTTATTAAACATTTTATCTTAATTAGCCCATCTTCACTGAAATGTTCATTTCACAGATATACTGTTTGTCTGCTTGTGTCCTGTAGTACATCAATAATTGTATATTATGTATATAGTATATGAGTTTTTTTTAGTCACTCCCCAAGAGCCAATTTTTGTCCCTGTTGGCAGTGATATCATTCCCATTGAGAGTGCACAATTTATACTTTTCAATCATGTGAGAATCATTCATTAGGCACTTGCTCTATATCAGATATTGTACTATGTGTTAAGGATATGAAAATTAATAATGCTCTTGACCAATAGACTTTTACAGTCAGTAAAGAAGATTCCAGCATGCAAAAGAAATTATGATACTGTGAAAGCTCTAGCAGAAATATGTGCATGAAGATGATGGGAGAATTTAATTCTGCGGTAGTCAGGGGACACATCAAGAGGAAGACAGAGTAAAACTGGGTTTTGAAGCATGAGGAGGAGTTTGTTGGATAAAGGTGGCGTGCAGGGCTTTCCAGGCAAACAAACAAAATGTGTGAATCATGAAAGCATGCAGTCACAATCTTTGAGATTTATTCTTGCCTGTAAATAAACAAAATAACATCTTCATTATAGAACTATTAAAGGATTAGAAAAATGCTCTATGATATAAACCTTTGGAGACCACAGAATATTAGATACATTTACAAAATTATTCATATTACTAATTCCTTGCTGATTAAACAACCTATTATTCAAAATATTCATTTAATTGGGTGTTTTGTTTATAGCGAGTTTTTGGTAGACTGAAAATGAAATATAAAATCTTTTTGATTTCAGTGCTTCTTAAAATATAAATCTTAATAAATTAGGATGGAAATGTATATGTTCTATTGACTAAGCAAACTACATGGATCACAGCTTATTTATATATTTATGTATAAATTTTTATTACTTTTTATTGCTACCTAGCTATCACCTCAAAGTATTGCAGCTTGAAGCAGTATTTATTGTCTCACAATTTCTGTGGATTAGGGATCTGGGTGTAGCTTAGCTGGGGACCCCTCAGGGTCTCTCAAAGGGTTGCAATCAAGGCATAGGATGGAGCTCTGCTTTTCTCAGAAGGCTCCACTAGTAGGATGAGAGTGGGGCAGCAGGATTTCCTTCTAAATTCACTCGAGTTGTTGTGGGCAGCATTTAGTTACTAACAGGTTATGGGACAGAGGGCCCCATTTCCTTACTTATTCCTTCCCAGAAGCCACCCTTAGTTCCTTGCCATGTAGACCCCTCCTTAGGGCAGCTCACGACATAGCAGATGGTTTCCCTCAGAGTGAATAAACAAGAGTGAGAAAGAGAGCCCAAGATGGAAGCCCATTCTTTTTGTAACTTAATCTCAGGACTAACATCCGGACACTTTGTCATATCCTATTTTTTGAAGAAGGTCATTAGGGACCCCCCTCCCCCCATTACACAACGAAAGGAATGAATACCGGAAGCAGGAGCTAGTGGAGGCCATTTTTTAGGTTACCTACCGTATATGCATTAATTCATTTCTCAATCCAGTTCAGGCTATCGAAAATAAGTAATATTTTTATAGTCTTACAGAATCATTTAGTTCTAAAGTATAGTTCACATATGATTATTAAATCCTGATTAAAGATATCTAGCAACAGGGCTTCCCTGGTGGCGCAGTGGTTAAGAATCTGCCTGTCAATGCAGGGGACGCGGGTTAGAGCCCTGGTCCGGGAAGATCCCACATGCCGTGGAGCAACGAAGCCCGTGCACCACAACTACTGAGCCTGTGCTCTAGAGCCTGCGAGCCACAACTACTGGAGCTTGTGTGCCTAGAGCCTGTGCTCTGCAACAAGAGAAGCCACTGCAATGAAAAGCCCACACACCACAACGAAGAGTAGCCCCCGCTCACCACAACTAGAGAAAGCCTGTGTGCAGCAACAAAGACCCAACTCAGCCAAAAAAAAAAAAAAAAAAAAAAAATCTAGCAACAGATACGTCGTTGGTAATGAAGGTATAATTTCCACTTCTGGATAGCTGTGATGGTATACATTTTTCTATAATTTCTCAAGGTAGTATTAGAAGACTAAGCCTATTAATGCATTTTAACGTTTATAAGTAGATGTTTGAGACCATAGGATGTGGAGGACGTGAGCTAGAGGTTAGAGGAAGCTGACTAGGGGGAAATTGAGTTACCCCCCACCCTTGTTTTTGCAAGGGACTCATTCTTTCATTCCAACAATTACTGAGAATGTAAAAAGCTCTGGACCAGGCACTGAGAATACATTTAAAAATCTCACCTTTGTGCTGTTAATTCCGAGTGAAGGGAAGGGTGTGAGAGCAGAAAAGTCAGGACCTGGTGTCATACAGCAAACTGATACAGGACAGGATAGGGTTACTGCAAATAAATAGGTTGTGATATGCATTAAATTGTTAAAATGGAATTCCTAGGATCTCTGTGTCCCTTGAGTCACAAAAGGAAGAGCAATACAGTAGGTCCAGAGCACTCACTTATCATAAGGTGGGGCCTGGGTCAGGGTTTACCAACCGCTAGCAGTAAAAGCATTAAAAGGAGTATTTAGTAATACAATTATTTGCAGAGTTGTTGAAATGCTTGTGCCACTCCCTGTCGCTGCCCTCAGCCCCCAGCATGAATAAGAAGGAGATATTCTCCCTTTATCTGATTCTAAGAGAGAGGTGATGAAGAAACTCACCAGGAGAGTTGAGGACTTTGTATGCGTCTCCTGGGTTTGGGGAACCTAAGTCTGCAGTGGGAGGTGTGTCTAGATCTGTCAAGAGAGTGAGTAGAAAGAGACAGGGTTCATTGCGTTGGTGATGACTTGGTGAAGTGAATGTCTGTGTTTTCTGTGCCCACACTGAAACAGCCTCCAAGAGCATCCTCTGGAGGAATAAACAACGCCCAGAAACCGAGGCAGAAACAGAGAGCAGCCAGTAGAGGGCGCACGACTGCTTTAAGCGAATTGCAGTTGGAGAACTGAGCCCCTCCCCCAGCCTTTGAGAAGGAAGATTCAGATTTGAGTGTTTGCCAAACTCAGAGGACACTCTTATAGAGCCAGACAGCACCAGTCCCCTAAAATCGTACCCACTCTCCTCTAATCCTCTTACATCCTGTGCCTGACCCTATATGGGTCAGAATCTAAGCCGGTAAATTAAGGCAGAAGCCAGTAGAAGAGTAAATTGGGGCAAGAGAATATGCTCACATGTCTCTTCCCCAAAAGAATCTGTCAAGCTAGGAGTGACCTCAAACTGATAGTTATGGGATGAGGGATTGGGTGAAGCACATACCCGGGCAAAGAGAAGTGACATGGAAATGTAAAGAGACGAAGGGAGTTTTCAGTCAAGACTCCAGCTCCAGGATCAGATTGACTTGCATTTGCCCCTCAGGTCCTTTGTTCCCCTCCTGCACATTCCTGGACAAATCACTAAATCTCTTGGATACTAAGTTTCTTCGTATATGAAATGGGAATCAAAATAGACTCACCTCATAGGGCTGAGATGAGGATTCAATGTGAGAAGAGCTGTAAAGTGCCAGCCACAGAAGAAGTCTCAATAAATGCTTCTTGTTGCTATGAAGTAACTGAAGTATTTGAAATTGGGGTGCGATAAATCTTACCCCAAATCAGCAGCCAATATCCAGTGTAGGCTGTGTTTTGCTTCAAATATTAGTGAATCAACATGTTTTAATTCAGTCTTTTTGCACTACCTTTTGCTTTCTCTAACACATTACAACTTTTGAAAAAAAAAGTAAACCTTTTGCTTTCCTGAAAAATATATAATTTAAATAGAGAAATCTTACCCCCCAAAATTTCATGCTGCACATTTCACAAGTCAAAGGCACAAATCTGTTGCTAGATTTTTTTTTTTAATTGTTAATTTTTATTCTTTTAAAATGTGCTATCTTAAATCACAGATTTATAGGATCATTTGTAAGAATTCTACGGTTGAATCTTTCACAGGACATAGTGGCACTGTAGGTGCCAGGCAAGACAGTTTCTACCTAGGTTTGAAATTCTTATGACATTTCAAGTCCATTTTTAACTTAAAGAGAATGAGAAATGGCAAGGACTTCAAATTTACAGTGTGCCTGAGGCGGAGATGGAACTGAATTCAGCTGGTACTATTATTCATGGTAGACAAAGCTAAAAATTGAAGTGTATTCCTTAAATAGTATATTAAATGTGTCTTGAGAAAAAGTTCATTTAATGAGGGAAAGTTTTCCAATTTTAGGCTTTTTAAATGCTAAAGCCATTATAAAATGCAAATAATCTGAACTGAAATTATTTTGTCTTTAGGTTTGAGGGAAAACTTTATATGAGTGCTTTATTTTTAAGAAAAAGTCATAGATAGTAAAATCTGGTCTGTAAATTTCCATAGTCTCAATTTAAAAGAACACATCAATGATTTAAAACTTTTTAAGAAGTGAATTTCTTAAATGAGCATTTAAGTTAATTAATATAAGCAATCAAGTGGAAAAAAATTACACGCTTTCATTATAAACCCTAGGTCTTAGAACATTTGGATCATCGAGAAAATAACATCTTACAAGTTATGATGATTATGTGTCAACTTGGCTGGGCTAAGTGATGCCCAGATAGCTAGCATAACATTATTTCTGGGTGTGGCTGTGAGGGTGCTTCCAGCAGAGATTAGCATTTGAATCTGTAGACTAAGGATGACACTCCCCAATGCGTGTGGGCATCATACAATCCACTGAGGGCCTGAATAGAACACAAGAAAGCAGAGGAAGGGAGAATTTGTTCTTTGCTTGAGCTGAGACATCTATCTTCTGACCTCTAACATCTGTGCTCCTAATTCTCTGGCTTTCAGACTCAGACGAGGATGCATGCCGTTGGCTCCCCTGGTTCTTGGGGCTTTCGTTTTGGACTGGAACTGTACCACTGGCTTTCCTGGTTCTCCAGCTTGCAGATGACAGACCATGGAACTTCTCAGCCTCCATAATCATGAGCCAATTCCTATAATAAATCCCACCTTATGTATATCTATATATATTCTATTAGTTCTGTTTCTCTCTAGAACCTAATATACAGGTTAAAGGTTGATTAACTGTCTAAAGAACTATTTATAGGAGATTGGGAAATGTCAATAAACTTGTCCACTTGCATTCTCGCTTTCTTCATTATTCACTGTAAAAGCAGGAAAACAATGTACTTTAGAAGTGATTAGTTTATCCCTTCCTTATGGTGATGAGCTCCTTGTTAGTCTCAGAGTCTGGAGTTCTAGAGTCTTGCTCTACACAGTTTGTTTTTGGCACATCTGTTCTTACACACGGTCCTCTGTATAGCTGAACTTTTCAATGTTCAGCCTACAAATGTACAATTCAGCTTTCAGGTCCACTCTTAATCCTTATCTCATTTGTTAAGACCAGTGCACTGTTTATCAGTGAATTCTCCAGGCACTGTGACTGCTAAACCTCCCCATAGGCATCTTACTGATATCACTTTCCAATCTCAGGAAGCCCAGTTTAATTGAACACAGCTGGCTCAAAGGTATGAGCCCTTGAATCCCATCAGCAATCCTTCTTTACTGTGTAATCCACATGCAGTGTGATTTAAGCCACTTCCTAAGTTTTGTCTAAGTACATTACCCTCCAGAGATTTCATTTTCCTCTAAGAGGGAAATTGCTCCTTTGCTCTTCAATTACATGTGTAGATAAGATGTAGTATGACAGCTCTTTTGGAGAGGACTTCCACCATTGATCCAGTATACAATATACCTGAAGCTGTGAAATCTTCTGGTATTACTCATGAAAATAAATATGATGCAGCAGTTGAAGCCTGCAAAGTTACAGCTGGCACTTGCATCTTTAAAAAGGAGGGGATATTTTCATTGCAATATTGAAATATCATTTGTTAGTTCCCACATTTGTTAAACTTTATAGAGTTTATATCAAGCGATATGTAGAAATACAAAAATAATGATTGAATATCTGTCTTAAGGAAACTCAAAATCTATTTCATTAATGGTCATATTTTTCAACATTTATTTTATTTATAAAAATAACTAGAAGTTAAATTAATCATGATACATTGTATCATTTTACTGTGTGAATCATTTCACTAATAATGACTATCTACCAGACTCATTTTATTCATTCATTCGCATATTTGTTTAACATATATGTGTGTATAAATATATATATAGAGAGAGAGTTTTTTTTTTTGAGTACCTATTAGGTGTTAGTGAGAAAGACAGACAAAAATTTAATAACTACATAATATATACTCAGAAGATATGGCGGCCCTGGATGTGTGTCACTAGTATCTCCCTTCAAGAGAAAATCTGCTGCAAAAATTGCAGTCGGCCTACAGCTTCCAGAAACAATGCCCTTGGAATCTGCATCCACCCTGGAGCCATGAGTGGACAGCACCAGCCAATGACCGGGCATCTGGAGGAGTAGGGCATATCCACTTTTGCCCATCACAACTCTCCTCTAACAAGCCATCTTTGCTCTGGAGCTCTCTGTTGGGCTGGTCAAGAACTTCCCAGGGTTGCACTTTAGTCTAAAGCTCTGTTCAACACTCTCTTTCCCTCCCTCCTCTCCAATACCTGTTAGACCTGCATTGTGGCTTACCTACACCTACTCCTTTTCTCCTTATCTTCCACAGAAATACCGCCAATTGAATTACTTGTGCTTCTAACTCTGTCTTGGTGCCTGCTTCCAGAAAGACATGACCTGACACAGATGGTGATAAATATAATTTAAAAAATGGCAGCATAATGTGGTAAGGGGTTGGGTTTACCTATGGGAAATGGAGGTTAGCAACTTTAAAGCATGGTAAGAGAGGTGTACCTGAGAAGATGAATTTTGAGTAAATCCTTAAAGGAAAAAGGAGTGATCTATATGGATAGAAAGACAGAGGGAACTGCCAGCCAAAACTCCCTTCGAGATCCATATGCTGGTTCAGTGTGATGGAGGGAGGCCGCATGCTCTTCACTCATCATTGAAAAAAGCTTGTTGGAAGAAGGATGATTTCATGAGTCCTTACCTGATGTAGAAGCCACAGTTCTCAATCTGTGAAGTCAGGGACGATGTTCCCACAGCACAGCACTTTAATGAAGTCATGCTTGTAGGAAAGGAATAAGCCAGTGAAATGTGTTTGCATATATTTTTAAAAGATGAACCATTTTCTTAGGAGGAGTCAAAGTTGATATGAAATTCTCTAGTGGTTTTCAAGCACTTATAAGGATAAAAGCTAAAATATATGATGTAATAGTTATAAAAAAATTAGAGTGAAATGCATTGTTAAAATAATGCACATGTATCTTGTATATTTACTCTGAATTTTTGTTCATCTTTCATCAGTATTATTGTACATATCTTTAGGAATAATGTTTTGAAGTTTTTCTGTTTCATCCCATTATGAAAACAATAAAAATACAAAACCAAACCATTAGATTACTTTGGGTCTCAGGATGAATATACTACTCTGCTGTCAATTATTCTCAAATCTCTGAAAAATCAGTTAAAATGCCCTCTTGAGAAGCAGCTAAAAAATAAAAGTGTCATGTGTTCCTCTGGTTTGAAACAGAAAACCAAATGATGTGGAGTAAATACACAGGGAGGAAATGGGAAGCATGACAAGATAAATGAAGTTAAATAATTCCCAAAGGTTAAGGCTGCCCTCTGCCTATATAGTAGTGGAAAAACACTGGACCGGGAGTCATAAGTCACCAAATGAAAAGTGCTAATAGCGTGAAGGAGATGAATGACACGTATACAAGAGGCGGAGTAGACGGAAAGCATATTTGAATTGAGGTGGGTATGTAGTGAAGAGTTGGTTAATTAATTACTTTTTAATTAAAAAATATTTATTTAATTTTATTTTTGGCTGTGTTGGGTCTTCATTGCTGCGTGCAGGCTTTCTCTAGTTGCGGCGAGTGGGGGCTACTCTTCATTGTGGTGTGCAGGCTTCTCATTGCGGTAGCTTCTCCTGTTGCGGAGCACCTGCTCTAGGCTCTCAGGTTTCAATAGTTGTGGCACGTGGGCTCAGTAGTTATGGCTCATGGGCTCAGTAGTTGTGGTTCGTGGGCTCTAGAGCACAGGCTCAGTGGTTGTGGGGCACCGGCTTAGTTGCTCCGCGGCATGTGGGATCTTCCCGGACCAGGGCTCGAACCTGTGTCCCCTGCATTGGCAGGTGGATTCTTAACCACTGTGTCACCAGGGAAGTCCCTGGTTAATTTATTATAAGCCTTGCAAATGCTCAAATGGAATCCAAGATGAAGGTTGAAGAAAGAAGCCTAATAAATCTTAAATCTCACAGTACTTAAAGAAGAACTGAAGTGCACATATCCTCAGCAAACTTTTCAATTCTGACATTATCTTCTGGAAGGAGGGGCCTGTCAAAATAGGTTCCAGTGGTCAAATGATGGATCTTCTTCCCCAACACAGAGCAGCACTTTCTGGTTTGATGAGAAAATGTTAAGTTTACCCTTTGGACGTCCAGTCCCAGTCAGTGCGTTGCTTTAACACCTGTTTTCCAGGGACTGTAGCAATAAAACATGGCAAGAGCAATGGATTTGCAACAGATGAAGGTGTTGCCAAATCCCCAAAGCTTTGCCTGCTTCTGTGTTGACAAAGGAAGGCAGAGGAACAGATGCTAGAAACAAACAGTTCTCAGGGCAGGAAAAATAAACACTAAAGGAAAACTGTGTTTTCCCAGAACAGATGATTAAGAAATTAGATGATTAAGAAATTAAAATAACTGATGATAAAGGCTAGGTCCAGGTGCATTTATTTCTGACCACCCAAAGCAAAGAAACATTATGGACAAAAAAAATGCAGATCCCAGAGATAACTAAATTCCCTATGAAACTCTGGAATATACAGAAGACAAGGAAACTATTTTTTTTTATTTAGAAAGGAATATGGGCATAATAGTTACTATAATGCTATCTGACTAAATATCAAAAATAATATTGCATATACTTACTAATTATTGCTATCAGATTAAGGTAATGATGAAAATTTTAATGATTAGTTTTTTTAACTTATAGAAAAACAGCAATTAATGTTTTGGTTTTTATTAGTGCTTTTAACCAAAAATTTCTCCTGGCATTCCTTGAAGTTAGGTGTGGTCATGTGACTTAGTTGATCATTGAAATGGGTGGAAGTAATGGGTGTCACTTGCAGGTGGGAGATTTAATGTCTAGTGCATGATTCACCATGTCCCTTTTTTCAGTCTTGGCAATTGTGGAAGCAACTGAGTTGCAGTGTGGTGTCCTGAATAAAATGATGTACAGCAGAGCGAGGTATAGCAAAACAGTTATAATTCTAAGTCACTGAATTTGGAGTTATTGCAAAGCATAACCTTGACTCTCCTGATGGATGCAAATATTTAGTAAAATCAGCATATTCACAGGATAACAATTTAATTTTTTATTCAGTGGCTTTTATAGAATAGCAGTTGTGTGGAATTTCACCCAAAGAGCTTTGGCCAGTTCAAATAAATAGAATTAGCAGGTCTTGTGCAAAAGACTATGTCATCTAATAAATATTGAATAACCTAATTTTTTTCCCAGAAACATTAACATATAGACATGATTCTCATTTTAGAGCTAAAGAATCTGGGAACTTGTGCATCACATGCACTAACTGAAACTCAAAAAGCAGCGATACTAAGAAGGGTGAGGTTGGAGTACCTAAGTAGAAGCTGAATTCAGATTTTTAAATCTATTTTTGGGCCTGTACTATAAGAAATAAGGATTTGAGCCCAGAAAATTGATCCAAAGACAGGCAATAAATCAAAGAGGGCAGGGGAGGGACCAGGTGGTATAATATGTTACATTTTCCAGCATTAATGAAAGACAGGCAACCCCAGATCCAAGAAGCCCAGATAGCCCTAAGCAATACAGATATCAAAACAAAATAAAACAAACAACAACAATGAAAACAACTTCACACAGACACATCATAGTCAATCTTCTAAAAACCAAAGATAAAAAGAAAACTTAAAGGGAGCCTATGGGGGGGGCGGGAGTGAAGCATTATGTGGAGAGGACCAAAGGTAAGAAATACTCAGAGTTTTCATCAAAGATTTTATAGGACAGAAGACAGTTGAATGGGAATGTTTAAAATGCTGAAACAAACAATAATGTCAACTGGATTTCTATATCTAATGAAAATATCTTTCAAAAATGGAGACATAATAAATACTTTTTCAAACAAAGACCAAGAGAATTTATTGCCAGAGACCTGTAATGCAATATACATGCAAAGAAATTCCTCTGACAGAAGTATGAAATCTGATGGAAATTTAACATTAAACTCTTTAAAAGATAATCAATTTTAAAGACAAATTATAATAAAGTGCTCTGAGTTTATGACATATGTAGAAGTAAAATGTATGAAAAATAGTTCAAAAGGTGGGAAAGAGGAAATGGAAGTATACATGAATGGTGTAAAAATATTTGATAGTACTAATACTAAGTTAAAAATGTTTATTGTACACCCTTGAGAAATTCACTAAAACTTTTAAAAAGTGACATAGTTATTAAGCCAATAGTAGAGATAAAAAAGAAAAATAAATAATAATTAATACAGAAGAAGGTGGGAAAGAGGAATAAAGGAATAAATAACAGAGGTAGCAAATAAAAAAACAGAAAGCAAGATGATAGGTTGAAATCCAACTATATCAATAATTACATTACATATAAAAGGCAAGTCCATCAGTTTAGATAAAACACAGTAGACTACCTATAAGAAATTACAGTCAGTAACCCTTGTGAACATAGATAAAGATTATCAGGAAATTTAAACAAATTGAATCCTGTAATATTTAAAAATGAAATATATATCATGACCAAATGGGCTTTCTCCCAGGAATGGAAAACAGTTTCAACATTCCAAAATCAGTGACTATAATTTACCATATCAACAGAATAAAAAAACACATAATCTTCTCTATTTTATGCACAAAATTATTTTACAAAACTCCACATCCATTCATGATAAAAAAAAAAAACTCTCAGAAAACCTGGAGTAGAAGGAAACTTCCTCATCTTGACAAAGGGTCCACAGAGTCCTGTATGATCTGGACTCTGTTACCTTTCCCACTGCATCGCTTTATACTCTCTCACTGGCTCATTCTTTATTAGTTGCACTGGATTTCTTGCTGTTCGCCAAGATGCCAGCCTGTTCGCACCTCATGGACTTTGCTTTAGCTGCTTCCTCTGACTGGAACTTTTTTCCCTCAGGCAGCTGCATGGATCATTCTATCGCTTCCTTCATTTTCTTGGCCAGATGTCACATTCTTAGTGAGCATTACCACAGTCATTCCTTTCAAAATTCCCAATCACTCTCTCTGATCTGCTTTTGTACTTATTATTATTTCTTTTAATTAAGACCTTTTTTTAGAAAAGCAGTTAAAAGTTCACATCAGAACTAAGGGGGAATGTAGAGACATACCTCACATTACTCCCTGCCCCCCTCACACATGCACAGGCTCCCTCATTATCAACATCCCCACCAGAGTGGTACCATTTGTTACAACTGATGAACCTTCATTGACACATCATTATCACCTGAAGTTCATAGTTTACATTACAACATTACATTTCATTTTTGGTGTTGTACATTCTATGGGTTTGGACAAAAGTATAATAACATATATCTCTCATTACAGCATCACACAGAATATTTTCACTCCTCTAAGAATCCTCTCTGCGCTATATATTCATCACACTCCTCCTCTCCATCAAACCCTGAATTTTTTTTTTTTTTTACTGTTTCCATAGTTTTCCTTTTTCCAAAATATCATATAGTTGGAATCATACAGTATGTAGACTTTTCAGATTCACTTCTTTCACTTAGTAATATGCAGTTAAATTTTCTCCATGTATTTTCCTTTTTTGATAGCTCATTTCTTTTTCACGTTGAATAATATTCCATTGTCTAGATGAACCACAGTTTATTTATCCATTCACCTGCTGAAGGAAATCTTGGTTGCTTCCACATTTTGGCAATTATGAATAAAGCTGCTATAAACATCTGTGGGCAGGTTTTTGTGTGGACATGTTTTTAAGTCCTTTGTGTAAATACCAAGGAGTGTGACTGCTGAATCATATGGTAAGAGAATGTTTACATTTGTAAGAAACTGTCAAACTCTCTTCTGAAGTATCTGAACTATTTTGCATTCCCACTAGCAATGAACGAGAATTCTGTTGTTCTACATCTTCTCCAGCATTTGGTGTTGCCAGCGTTCTGGATTTGGGCCATTCTGATAGATGTGTAGTGGTATCTCATTGTTGTTTTAATTTGCACTTCCCTCAAGACTTATGATGTGGAATATCTTTTTTGTATGTTTATTTGCCATCTGTATATCTTCTTTTTTAAAATATAAATTTATTTATTTATTTATTTATGGATGTGTTGGGTCTTTGTTGCTGCATGCAGGCTTTCTTTAATTGTGGTGAGTGTGGGCTACTCTTTGTTGTGGTGCGCAGGCTTCTCATTGTGATGGCTTCTCTTGTTGTGAAGCACAGGCTCTAGGCACATGGGCTTCAGTAGTTGTGGCTCGTGGGCCCAGTCGTTGTGGCTTGCAGGCTCTAGAGCGCAGGCTCAGTAGTTGTGGTGCACGGGCTTAGTTGCTCCGTGACGTGGGACCTTCCCGGACCAGGGCTTGAACCTGTGTCCTCTGCATTGGTAGGCAGATTCTTAACCACTGCACCACCAGGGAAGCCCCTGTATATCTTCTTTAGTGAGGTTTCTGTTAAGGTCTTTGGCCCATTTTTTAATCAGCTTCTTTGTTTTCTTACTGTTGAGTTTTAAAAGTTCTTTGCCTATTTTGGATAACAGTCCTTCATCAGATGTGTCCTTTGCAAATAGTTTTTCCCAGTCTGTGGTTTGTCTTCTTATTATCTTGACATTGTCTTTCACCGAGCAGAAATTTTTAAATTTAATGAAGTACAACTTATCAATTATTTCTTTTCATGGGGTGTGCCTTTGGCGTTGTATCTAAAAAGTTATTGCCATGCTCACTTCAGCAGCACATGTACTAAAATCGGAACGATACAGAGAAGATTAGCATGACCCCTGCGTAAGGATGATGTGCAAATTCATGAAGTGTTCCATGTTTAAAAAATAAAAATAAAAAAAATAAAAAGTTATCACCACACCAAAGTTCATCTACGTTTTCTCCTATGTTATCTTTTAGGGGTTTTAAAGTTTTGTGCTGTTTTACATTTAGGTTTGTTATCCATTTTGAGTTAATTTTTATGCAGGGTGTAAGGTTTGTGTCTACGTTCATTTCTTTTTCTTTTTCTTTTTTTTGCATGTGGATGTCCATTTGTTCCAGCAACATTTGTTGAAAAGATTATCTTTGCTCCATTGTATTGCTTTCGTTTCTTTGTCAAAAATCAGTTGACTATATTTATGTGGATCTACTTCTGGGCTCTCTGTTCTGTTCCTGTTTTTTAAAAATAGTACTTCCTTCTAACAACTATGCAATTAACTTATTTTTATGTTATTTTTTAGTTTATTTTATGATGCAAGATACATAAGAGCAAGCATTTTTTTAAAAACTACTGTATCCCCAGTAAAGAACACATTTCACCATATATATAGACACTCTGTAAAAATTTGTTGAATGAATAAATGAGTGAATCACTGAATCAGAAAGTTTCAAAATAAGGTATAATAATACTGACTGCTTGAACTTAGTAGCTTCTGTCCTCTGGTAAATAGAGATGTGAAAGAGGGACTTCCCTTGCTCTTGAAGAAAATACAAAGTTTTAGATCGTATATATTTTTAATTTACAGATTGTATGTCCAGAGCTGGTAATTCTAATTCTTGTTTTTAAGAATAAATGTAAAAGGAGTCTGACAGAGAGAGAGAGATGAGTGCTATATTGAGACAATAGGAACTATACTCCATTTCTTATTTTTTCTCTGATGTCTTTGAAGTTTATTAAGGAAAGGGGACATTCCTTTTCTCAAAAGAATTGTGATTTTTCTCCTCTTTTCTTGGAAATCCCTGTGGATGGTACTGAGCTTACAGAATCAGGCATCAAAGAAATATCTATTCTGCACTGTAGTGAACTAAAGTAGACTACACTTTAAGAACTGTTGTTTCCTTATGCATTTCTCCCTTTGGAGACGTTGATACACACATTTCTGAAATAACTTGGAGCACTGGGTATGTTTCATCTACAGGCTTTTGCTTATCACACAAAGTTTCTTGGCTTAAATTGTGCTTTGGTGGATGTCCCCCTGTGCCTGCAACTAAGAGGTGTGGCTTTCACAGGGATGGCAACTCCTGTGCGAAGAGCAGCCTGTGTGATAATTCAGACATAACTAGGTCAACTTCCTTTACTTATCATTTTGCCATAGATTGTATTCGTGTTTCCTTTTGTCCTTGGAGACAGTGTTTCAAAATGTAGAAGTAATGAATACATTGAGCAGTCTCTCTTGAAAGGAAAGTATTACAATGAGATAAATGTTATTAAAATATATTCCTTGAAGGGAAGTCCTTCAGGGCAAGGTAATTTTGCTGAACATATACTTGGTGTTATAATAATATTATACAATACTACTTATGTTATTTTATTGGGATAATAATAACAGTTTCTATTTTTCTTCCAAGTCACTCAGGAGAAATTGTGCGTGTTGTGGGGGAGGGCGGAGGTGTTGCTTCAAAAAGGCTTATTTCATTACCTGATGTTAGTTTAAGGAGAATTTATTACTTTTATATTTAGAGAGAGATGGCCATTGGATAAATTTTTCAAATTACTATCTAAGGTCATGCAGATATGGACAGACTATGATTGTTATTTTTAGTAAGGGCAGCTGAATAGATGAACCCATAATGATAAATCCAATATAATCAAAATGTTTTTGTTCATCCTTGACTGAGATACACTTTTTCACAAAATATCATTTCTGAAAAGAAATTAGACTAAGATGAAGTGCATTGCTTTTATATTTTGGAAGGATTAAAATTGAAATAAGTAGGAATTGGAGGCCCATAGTGTTTATTTTTTTCCCCACTAGAGAGGAGGGGTGATTTGTGAAATGACAGCACTATTGAAACAAGGAAAGCTAATTGTTGGAATTCGGCACAATTCCAGGAGAGAGAATCGAAAGCTTCATTTTATCTCTGATTGATCAATAGATTATGTTCACTCAAACAACATTTATTAAACACCTTCTATGGGCTGAGCACAGTGCTAGGAGCTTAGGATGCAAATATGAACACACTGAAACTCTTGGTCTCATGGAGTGTATGTTTCAAAAATAAATTACTACATATGCTTTCAGATGGTAAGTTTCTTATGCAACTTGGTTTGCACTGTAAAATGATATTTTATCAAAAATTTTCTGATTATAGATAAGGTATGTGAAACTACCCATAACTCTATTGTCTAAACAACTGTAAACATTGTTTTATCTTTCTAATTATATAACTATATTAAAATATTGCTTTTCACTTAGTATCTATTTGTACATTTAAACATACTGATCCTAACAGTTATAAGATTACACAGAAATAAATAATCTATTCTTCAGCATTTAGTTTGCTTTTAATTTCCTGCTGTTAGAAAGAAGATCTTTGTAAAATGTCTTTGGGTGAATCAGAAATCATTTTTAGGATAAATTCCTATAAATGATGTTACTCAATACAACACTAGGGAAATTTTAAAAACTTTTGGTAATATTTTCAAATTGTACACTTTGCAAGAAAAATCTATTTTAAAGCTGTTCAGTTAGGGTCTTAGATTAGTGACAATTTCCATTCTCACTTTCATTCTAATATTGGTTATTGTGTTGCATATTCCTCAGTACTCTATGCAAAATGCAACATTTTCTCAAACATTATTCACTTATCTTACTCCTTCAGTTAAGAGGATTATGGTGATGGAGAAATAAAATTGCAGAGTGCACATAATTTCTTGGAATGACAAAGCCTCTGCATATATTCAAATTTGACTTCTGCATTCTCTGGTTATTGCATTTTCAGAGTTAGCTTTTTTTTTTTTTTGCGGTACGCAGGCCTCTCATTGTTGTGGCCTCTCCCATCGCGGAGCACAGGCTCCGGACGCGCAGGCTCAGCGGCCATGGCTCACGGGCCCAGCCGCTCCGCGGCACGTGGGATCTTCCCGGACCAGGGCGCACACACGTGTCACCTGCATCGGCAGGCGGACTCTCAACCACTGCGTCACCAGGGAAGCCCTAGAGTTAGTTTTTATCGGGGAAGATTTCACCTGTGTTCGCGAAAAGCAACAATGCATTGTTCAGCATAACTCACTGAGGTCAATCTAAATACCACGCACTACCCTAGTTTTGTTGCTCTAAATACCATTTTTGGCATTGGGAATCACCAGAGAAAGGGAAGAAAGTAACCCTGAGCTACTTCAGCTCAATTCAAGAAGCGTTTATTTATCGTCTATGACATATCTGACTCCATCTAAGTACAGGTACTGTAACCATGTGAGTTGAGGCCCAGTTACCTTGGGTATTGCATTTAGCTCTGGAATTTCCTCACAGCTAGCAGAAAATTCTCAATACTTGGGATTATGTTCCATATGGTGCCCTGTGCTATTCTTTCTATATAATAATTATGATTTATGTTTTTCTCACAAGAGCTATCCTGTAGTATTCAATTCTGAGAAGTAAAGAAAAGAAAGTGTTTCATATTTTCTAGACATACATCAACTGGAAATTGACCGATTCCCTGAATATGCCTTTAATATTGGTTAAACAGAGTCAATACGTGGGAAGTTTTTGCTAGTCACTTTGAATCACCATAAAAGACTGTGAATGTAGCTCCGGGAGAATATGATGGATGCTCAGTGCAGGGTAAACGTAAGAAAGAAACTCAAAACTCAATTTAAGAGATAGAAAGGAAATGTAATTTCAAGAACATAAATCAAAGTTTGTTTCCTGGAATGTGTGTTTTAAGTGAATCTGATGTTTTGCTGCTTAGTCAATAGAAATTGAAAGTATAAAGAAGTGAATTCTGAGATATATTTGTAATCTTATCAGATATTGCTGTGCCGACGTCTCATTTAGTGTGGTGATACCCACTCATGGTGAAATATTATATACATATATATTTTTTCTTCCTCCCACCCTCCCTCCTTCCCTCTCTTCTTCCTCTTTCTTTCTTTCTTTCTTTCTTTCTTTCTCTCTTTCTCTTTCTTTCTTTCTCTTCCTGTCTTCCTTTCTCTCTCTCCCTTTCTTCCTTTCCCTCCCTCCCTACCTCCCACTCTCTCTCTCTCTCTTTCTTTCTTTCTTTCTTTCTTTCTTTTCTTCCCTTTTGTGTTATATGGTAGTAAGGAAGCCCCATCACATCAGAATTCTGCTCAGAAAACTCCTGGCAAGGGACACACTGCCAAACACAGAGTGAGTGTGTATGCCAGATTGAGATCTCCATGTGATTTTGTCATGCAGCATAATGAACTGGCAGCTAAAAATAAGCATAAGCAGATTGCCTTTCCTTCCTTCTATTTGCAATTATTCCTTTGGAGAATATTCTTCACCTTTGGATGGAGCTGAATTCCAAATATTTTGCTAATTTTCCAAATACAATTTTGAAAAAATTCTATTTGCCCTATCAGACAGATGACCCTCCAATTTATCAGCTCTGGCCTTAGATTACATTCTCCCACTTTTTAGAGATGCACATAATAGCATGGCCTTAAATGCACTGACTTAAAATTATCCTTTTAATAGGAGGAAACTCATTTTTTTCCCCCAAATGGTTTTCAGCACTGTCTTCTGTCTGAAAGTGTATCTGAATTCAAGAAGACCATTGTCAGATAACTAGATGCGTGTGTGTGTTAATAATGCTCAGAAATTGCCAGAACTCCTAAGATTAATTCTATCTTCTAACTGGAGGAGGAAAAACAAAAACAACAACTGTTAAAGAACATATCATTGTAAGTAATTTTTTTTTTTTGTAGAAAACATATATTTTTGTCTATTGAACCCACAATTGAATATCACTGTCTGTTTGGAGCAGAAAGACATGAAGCAGTTGATGAAAAAATTTTGCATATCTATACTATAACAGCAGTATAAGTTAAAGCTGTATTTTAAGAAAGTTGTGGTTTAGTGGAAAAATGTTCAGGGTCCTGAAAGAACAATAGCAAAAGGAGCCAATTATCTTTAAATTATCTGGTTCAGTAGGAAGAATCCTTTCATCTTTTTTCACCAAAAGCATTTTTAGCCAAGCCTAATATCATTATTTCGTACTAGTCTGTGTTTTTCCTGGACACTGAGTGCCTTTGGGTCAAATCCTGGCATTGCTATAGTGTTCATGATTTGGGGTAAGTTACACAAAGTTCCTGAGAGTTGTCTTAGTTGTTTTATTTGTCTGTTAAGACATGAGACACAGTGTGAGGTTTCACTGAGTACATGTGAAAAAAAGTCTCAACTTTGTTAGATTTAGGATACATTTGTTCACTTATTCTGTCATTTGAACTAGAGAGCTACCAGCTGGACCCTTGTCCCTTAGCATATATTTTACCTTCATTAAAAATTAATGAGGTTCCTCGACTCGGCAAAGGACACCTACAAAAACCCTACAGGCAACATTACACTTAATGGTGAAAGACTAAATGTTTTTTCCTAAGATCCAGAGCAAAACAAGGATGTCCACTCTCACCACTTCTATTCAACATTGTACTGGGGGTTCTAGGTAGGACAATTAGGCAATAAAATGGGGAAAATAAAGGCAGACAGATTGGAAAGGAAGAATTAAAACTATCCTCAGTTGCAGATGGCATGATCTTATTATAGAAAATCCTAAGGAATTCACTAAAAAAACTATTAGAACTAATAAAGTTCAGCAAGTTTGCAGGATTCAAGATCAATATATTTAAAAATTGTATCTCTATATATTTGCAAAGGAGATTCCAAAAATGAAATTAAGAAAACAATTTTATTTATAATAGTATCAAAAAGAATAGTACAAACACAGAAATTAAACAAAAGAAATACAAAACTTATGCTCTAAATACTGTATAGCATAGTTAACAGAAAACAATAAATGGAAAAACATTCTATTTTTCATGGATTGGAAGTCTTAATATTGTTAAGATGGCAATATTTGGAAATAATCCCAAATTGATCTACAGATTCAATGTAATCCTTTTCAAAATTACAGCTAGCTACTTCGCAGAAAATTACAAACTGCTCCTAAAATTCATAAGGAAATTCAAGGGATCTAGAATAGCCAAAATGATCTTCAAAAAAAAAAAAAAAAAAAAAACAAATGTAGAGACTCACACTTTCAGACTTTAAAGCTTACAACAAAGCTATAGTAATCAAGACTGGCATATACAGAACATTAAAACAGAATTGAGAGTCCAGAATAAACCCTCACATTTATGCCCAACTAATTTTTTTTTTTTTTTTTCCAGTACGCGGGCCTCTCACTGCTGTGGCCTTTCCCATTGCGGAGCACAGGCTCCGGACGCGCAGGCTCAGCGGCCATGGCCCACGGGCCCAGCCGCTCCGCGGCACGTGGGATCCTCCCAGACCTGGGCACGAACCCGTGACCCCTGCATCGGCGGGCGGACTCCCAACCACTGCTCCACCAGGGAAGCCCTATGCCCAACTAATTTTTTACAATGATGTCAAGATCCTTCAGTGGGGGAAAGAATAGTCTTTTTAACAAACGGTCCTGGATATCCATACACAAAATAATCAAGTTGAACCCCTACTTGATATCATATATGTAAGTTAAATAAAAATGGATCAAAGAACTAGGTGTAAGAACTAAAACTATAAAACTCTTAGGAGAAAACATAGGCATAAATCTTTGTGATTTTGAATTAGTCAATGGTTTCTTAAATAGGACATCAAAAGTGCAAACAGGGCTTCCCTGGTGGCGCAGTGGTTGAGAGTCCGCCTGCCGATGCAGGGGACACGGGTGCGTGCCCCGGTCCAGGAAGATCCTACATGCCGCGGAGCGGCTAGGCCCATGAGCCATGGCTGCTGAGCCTGCGCGTCCGGAGCCTGTGCTCCGCAACGGGAGAGGCCACAACAGTGAGAGGCCCACATACCACACACACACACACACACACACACACACACACACACACAAAAGTACAAACAATAGAAGAAAAAACAAATAATTAGATTTTATAAAAATTAATTTTGTACTTCAAAGGATAATGTGAAGAAATTAAAAAGGCCACGGAATGAGAGAAAATATTTACAAATCATATGTTTGATAGAGGACTTGTATTTAGAATATGTAAAGAACTCTTACAAAGCAACAGTAAAAGGGCAAATTACTCAATTATAAATGGACAAACAATGTGGATAAATATTCCGTCAAAGAATAGATACAAATGGCCAGTAAACACATGAAAAGATGATCAATGTCTTTAGCTGTCAGAGAAATGCAAAAAAAGCACAATAAGATACTACTTCAGACCAATTAGGATGGCTATAACAAAAATGACAGATTATAATTGTTGGTGAGAATGTGGAGAAATCACAGCCCTCATACACTGCTGGTAGGAATGTAAAATAGCACAGCGTCTTTGGAAAACAGTTTAGAAGATCTTCAGAATGTTAAGTACGGAGTTACCATATGAACCAGCAATTCCACTCCTAGGTATATATCAAGAGAAATAAAAACATATACACATACAAAACTATGTATTAACTATGCTAATGTACTAAAAAACATTGAACTGTACACCTTAAATGGATTAATTGTATGGCATGTGAATTATATATCAATAAAGCTATTAAAAATGGAATTAATGAATGTAAGTGGCTTTTAGCTTGTGTGGTATGAACACATTTAAAATAAGAGTATACTTCCTATAAAAAACAATCATATTTAGACAGGACATATCTAGTTGGAATAAGTGGCTAAATTCATGTGGGCACCAAAAGCAGTCTAGTATGGAGCATTTTCTGTTTGGCTAAAGTAGCCATTTGATCTAAAACAAAAATGGAAAAGTCAAGTTAACCTGTAATTGATTTACTAGGAATGTTATGTATTGGTATGCACATAAGAGAAAATAAATTTTATACACATACATATACACTATATATATACTATATACACTATATACTGTATATATACAGCATATAATTATATATATGCCAGTATATGCATGTATATACAGTTGTGTTTTTATATGTTTTATTATTATTTATTTTTATTATTATTATTTTTTACGGTACGTGGGCCTCTCACTGTTGTGGCCTCTCCCATTGTGGAGCACAGGCCCCGGACGCGCAGGCTCAGCAGCCATGGTTCGCGGGCCTAGCCACTCCACGGCATGTGGGATCTTCCCGGACCGGGGCATGAACCTGTGTCCCCTGCATCGGCAGGCGGACTCTCAACCACTGCACCAACAGGGAAGCCCTATGATTATTATTTTTAAATTTATTTATTCAATTTATTTATTTTTGGCTGCGTTGGGTCTTCGTTGCTGTGCACAGGCTTTCTCTAGTTACGATGAGCAGGGGCTACTCTTCGTTGTGGTGCACGGGCTTCTCATTGCGGTGACTTCTCTTGTTGAGGAGCACGGGCTCTAGGCGCACGGACTTCAATAGTTGTGGCACATGGGCTCAGTAGTTGTGGCACACGAGCTCTAGAGCACAGGCTCAGTAGTTGTGGCACACAACAATGTCCCCTGCATTGGCAGGCAGATTCTTAACCACTATGCCACCAGGGAAGCCCTTGTTATTATTTTTTAATCTGGAGAATTTTAATATTTGGGGATGGATATTTTCAGTTACTTTTAAAAATATATATATACTATAGTGATCATGGAGAGAAAATGAAATTCAATATGTATGCTGTATGTATGTGTCTGTGTTTATATACATATCTCTCTATATATATATCTGTATAAAGTGTACTTCACATGTTGAATGAGTTAATGATTGATTTCTTACATTTTCAGCTCTGCACAGAGCATCTATAATAAATAAAGCAATGGAGTGAATGCAGGGATTTCCAGGCATATCCAGTAATGAGTGCTTCTAAAATGATACAATTTCATCTTATATTTTAATGTTACTTCTCTTCAGGGTGTTATGTTTGTGCTATTGGAAAAATGTTATATTATTGTTTGCATACTCTGAAGAATATTGTGCCTGAGAGGAGACAACTTTTCATATGCAGAGGCATAGCAAGTGGGAAGTTCCTTCTTCCTGCTTGTACATTCCAGGAACGTAACCAGGGAACAAAACAGGTTACTAAAAAGAGAAAGAGTATAGGACTGATTGACTGCTAATTTAAAAATTGGCAAGTGTCCTAGGTAGCTAGCTGGCTTGAAAATTATCCCAAACTAGAGTCATTGCTGCTTAATTGTAGACATGCCTAAGCATCCAACTCAGTCTGTCTCCAAATGACACAAGTGCTTCTTGTATGATGGAAATGCAGGTGAATGTTTCCTACATGCCTAGAGAACCAACCTAGGTTTAGTTTTAGATGCTCAAATGAAAGCTATGCCATACTGGTTTCTTTCTTTCTGATTCTCCTCACCATGTCTGAATACAGATACTGGTGTGAATGTACATTAGCGTATAGTTTTTAAACAAGATGGAAGCAACAAATGTTCCCTATTGATCCCTAGACCATGTACTGCATTAAACATACAGTGTAAAAGTGGTAATGAAAGTGGGTAAATCTTTGTGCGTTTATTAAAAGTTACAATCTGATATTTAAGTATTTTGAAAACCACTTCAAAGTGAAATGAGCATTTTGGTTGATATTTGGGTTATCTTTGATTATTAATATAAAAGAATTAGATAAAAATTATCTAAAATGTTGGCAATTTTTATATAGTTAGAGCTAAGTATTTTACTCCTCCTCTGGCTTTGCCCTCAACAGAATTATTTAATGATTATAAACAAGTGATATCTTTTTTTGTTACCTTAACAACCCCTAAAATTAGCTTCAGGGATTTCCCTATCCATCATTCTATGTAGGCTAGCTGGGGATCCACTCTCATCTTCAAAGTCTGCAAAAATGACTTAGGCCAAAGCCATTTTGTTTAGAGATGAGCAGATGACCAAAACTAAGCTTTAAGTATGAATCGTATGACCTATATAGGAACACTCAGAAAGAAATTTCCTTCTTATTTGTTCGTTGGTAATTAATTGGCTGCTACCATGTAACCACCAGCAAAGCATCCTTCTGAGGTTAAGGAGTAATGCTGAGGTTGCCCAAGAAAATGTAAGAAACCAGACCCCAAATATATTATTAGTATTCAGCCAGTAACACAAATCAATAAACTACTTTTTGCTTAAGACAGCTTCAGTCAGGGTTTCTATCATTTGCACTGAAATGAACCCAATTTCACAAATTGTGGGAAATCCTCTTCACACTGCATAATTGCTTTTTACCAAAAATTGTAGTGTTTTAGAAAAAGTTAGATCTGGATGTGATGGAAATTGGCTAATCCTTAAAAATATCCCACTGGAATTACAACTTAAGAATTCTCATTTTATCTTTGTCATTCTTTTCTTAGAAATATTGTTCTTTTCCTCCAATACAGAAGGTGGTTGACATAATTTTATTAAGGCTTTACAAATTATGAGAAAGTAGATGGAGGTAAGACACGATGCCTTCAGAAACAAGGATCCTGCTGCATTTTGTGTTTCCATCTTTGATTTATTCCTTTGTGCAAAAGTAAGACATTGAATAGTCACAATCTTTAGGCATCCACAAAGCTACCAGGAAGAGAATAAGAGGCACAAATGAAATTTTAGCCTTATATCTTGACTTATGGATGATGTTAGTCTTGATCAGGTCCTTATTTCAGGGATCTTCTGTATGTTGACTTATTCACTTCTGAAAAAGATAGTTGTAGTCAAAGAATAAAAGTGCCCAGTAATCTCTGTTAAGCTTTGCCCACCCAGTACCCAGATCATGGTAGGCAGGAATTTGTATGCAACCACAGGCTTCTGACTCAATGGTGAGGGGAGTTTGGTATCAGACACTTCCTTGAATAGACTGTAATAGAGATCATCCCTGATTTAAGACTTGGTGTTCCTCCTGTATTCTCTGAAACTGAAGCTCACTCTCAGCACTCCTTTCTGCATTTTTCCTATCCTGTTAACATTTATCACTATTTATCACATGTCCTGGTTATAATGTGCAGGGACTGTTACTCAGGTTAACTTTGGCTGAACTTTTGAATATTTCCTCCTTTTCTCCAGTCTTCTCTTTCTTCAATTAGATTGTGGTATAGTTTGATCAGGCAGTCAGACATTCAAAGGGGTCATCATACCTAATTCCAATTTCAGTAAAAAAATATGTATGTATATATATATGTATTTATAAATTTTTTTCTGGCTCTTCTCAGAGCACCAGAATTCTGCCTTGCTTGTTCTCACCCTTCTCCTAGAAAATAAAACCCATCTCAAAGTGTTCCTATCTGTTTGCCTTTTGCTTCAAATACAGACTCCTTTAGCTTCCCTGTTACCAAGCTTCACTCACACATGAGGAAACTTGGCTTTTAGTTGGGGCTGCTGACAACTCTGTCCCTGAATTTTTCTTTGAGCATTTTCAAAGTCCTTCCTGACAGGAAGGAAGTCCAGTCCTTCCTGACAAATCCTCACTGTCTATGTGACTTCCCACTGGTGGCTGCCTTTCCTTAAGGGTGTGCCCTTGTCAGAGTTCAGCTCTTACTTCCTGACCCTGTGTTGATAATGCATTCTGATACATCACATCAACTCTTTTCCCTTGGTTTTCAGTTCTCTTTGCCTAGTTGCCCAAAAGAATAGCAAAGGATTTTTCAAGCTATGAGATACATTATGACTGGATTTTCATTGTGTTAAATATTGTAAGATATGGGCTTTTAAAAATGTTTCTTAGAAATCACCATTTCAGTGTTGGGAAAGTTTAGAATCAGAGAATATCTCAAACTTTTAAAAAAGGTGGATTTTGTTTGTATTGTTTTTTTTGGTCTTGCTTTAAAAAAATATGTGAACTCATTATATAATAGCTAGTAATTCTAAGTAGTTCTCTTTTGTTCTTAATTTAGTTCATTGTTGTTATTTGGTGTGAACTTCTAAATTTTATTTTTATTAATAGTGAGGAAAATCAAGCCAATAGTAAACATAGGGAAATACAGAGTCCATATGACTCAACCAATATAAACAATACCAACAATTTAACACAATGTGAAAGACGATTTTTATTTTTCAAGCTTTGTGTGTCAGCTTGACTTCAGGGAAAATAACACTTTCCTTGGTCCACTTTGAAAACAGGGAGTTTTCTCTCCTCGACTTTCCTGAACTTTGTTAAACATTTGTTGCTGTTTTCTACTTGTCCTCTCTTTCTCTAATTAAATGGTGATATAGTTTGACAAGACAGTCAAAAATTCAAAGTGACATATGGAGGCTTTCCACTCTGTTTTCTATCTGGGAGAATTATGAAACAAGAATGAGGGAAAGGGAGAGGAATGGTGAAAAATAGAGTTATTGCAGTGATGAAGGGCAGAAGGAAATGTGATGTGAGACAGGAATGAAGCCAAACAGGTAAAAGAATTGGGGATATGTATTGGGTCTTTCTTTCTTTTCTTTTTTATTTTTTTTGTGGTATGCGAGCCTCTCACTGTTGTGGCCTCTCCCGTTGTGGAGCACAGGCTCCGGACGCGCAGGCCCAGCGGCCATGGCTCATGGGCCCAGCCACTCCGCGGCATGTGGAATCCTCCTGGACCGGGGCACGAACCCGTGTCCCCTGAATCGGCAGGTGGACTCTCAACTACTGCGCCACCAGGGAAGCCCCAAAATGCAAATATTTTATACTGAATTTTTACATGAACTATGAATCCACATCTTCCCAAATCAGTGAAGAGTTATAGGAAGAAAATAAAAAGTTTGACTTTATTCATTCCCAAAACGTCTCTATATTTCATATCCTATCAAATGGATTTTATGATGTTCTTTTTGAATATTTGCAGTCATTATCTGGAAAATGTAAATATTTTGAAATGTGTCATCAAAGGTATATATTATTTTCTATATTTTAAGCTAGCCAATATGAAGAAACATTTTTGAACATTGCAGGTAGGATTCTTTAAAAGAGATTAATTCCTTCCAAATAGCATCACCTATATGTAAACACAAAGTATAATTAAAACTGTAAGAGGGGCGGGGCAGATGCAACCTATAGCAGCCCTGCTCAGACATTGGTCCGCACAGCAGTGGCCCCTCCCTCTTCCCTCTCCTCTGTATAAAAAGAACCTGAATTCAGACTGGGACAAGATGATCTTTTTCAGATGCTTTCTGATTAAAGTCATTATTCCTTGCCCCCAAAACTTATCTCCCGCTTTATCAGCCTGTCTTGCTGCAAGCAGAGCGAGCTTGGGCTGGGTAACAAAACTACTTTTTAAGGCTTTGTACACTTGTATGATTTTAGGTGACTGTGTTTCTTTTATGTCTTTGCTGATTGTCTCCCATCCCTACTTGCCCCATTCTGGAGTGCCTTCCATTACTCTCCTAGAGTTTGGTTCTGTGAGTTAAGCACACAAGTTAGTCTTGTCTGTGTAGTTGGCTAAATTATTCAAAAAAAAAAAATTATTTTACTCCATCTGATGCCTTTAGTCATAGACACCTAACATCATACCCAAAGATCAAACAACCTGAAACTCCCCATAAATAGCCACTCTCTTCATCTGCAATCCTCCTCCTTACCCCCAGAATGAGAAATTCTAGTACAAAAATGGGCTTCTGAATTACAGAACTAGTTTTATTTAAATTGCTTGGAAAGAAAATATCACTTCCCACCGAAAACTCATTTGTTCTTAAGACCCCGGCTAACATGTGTTGCTTCTTTGAGCAGATTAGAACTCTCCTCTCCCCACACAAACAGACATACCTCCCTTGAGTAGATACAGCTCTGCAGCTGCACAAAATTTTAAGCAGAGCACACACTAGATTTCTGCTGCCATGTGCTCCTCAGCTGGGCACCATTCTGCAATGACCCAGCATGTTCAGTCCTATATAAATTGCAATCTCCAGATTAAAAGATTTAGAGACAATTTCTGAAAAGAAATAGGTGATGGATAAATTGGAAACTGGAATAAACTTGCTTGTACAAAATACTAAGTATTTAACTTTTACATTATACTGATAGGTTTAATTTTGACTATATTAATAATACATGTTTATTTTAGTAGAGTTCAAACATAAAGAAAAACACCAATTTTCCTAGAGTTAGCTGTTATGAATATGAAATTTTCATATTGTTTTTATTTTTTTCCAACAAAGTTCTCAGTTATTTATTATTGAGCCAAAGCACTAGGGTAGAAACACTGACACAAAGAGAAAAATCATTTTCCCAATAAAACACATCCAGCTGTTCAGATAGTAGTGATGTTTCCAGAGTGGTATGGTAAGACTTAAGTGACCCTGACACAGAATAAATATGTGTGCCACCTCACATAGGGCTCCTTATAGACCCAGCTTGGTTCTTCTCCCTTGTCTTCTCTTGGAGTTGTACCTGATGTTATTACCAGTTTTCATTCGAATCCATTGGGGAATGGAACAATTCTTCTTTCATTTCTTGGCCGGGAATCTCTTGACCCTGAGAGTCTTATGACAAGACATGGCAAGGAGCAAATGCAACTGCTCATAGGATGGCAGAGAAGAGCAGAGAGAGTTGTTTTTATTTAAAAAGGAAGAATAAACATTACTCAAGTCACTTAACACTTATGTATATTGTAACAATAACTTCTAATTTTATAATGTTTCAAAATGGATATACTAAAATTTACTAATCCTTAGTTGTTGGAAAAGTGAATAGTTTTAAGTAAAATATCTTTCTACAACTTGAATTTCTGATGTTATTCATCTGAATAATGAATTATTTGCCTTTTAATGACAAAAAAATTTCCATCCAACCTAAAGTAGAAGCTACTGCTAGGGAACAGTCTTTTTCTGTTAACATGCATTATTAATACTATTGTAATTATAACCACATTGCTACTGGAGAAAATTATTTTATTATGAGTTTCAGTGTCTGATATTAAGGATTAGACTTTATTCTCCATACTGCAGTTTTAATAGCATAATATATCAAGGATTTATTTACTGTTTTAGGTAGAGCCACAGATTTGTTTATTCATAGACTCTTAAATAACCAGATTGCACAGCTGAAAATAATTTGCAAATTTGATTCATTTTCTGACTTAATCAGGCTTCAACTTTAAGAACATAAATACTGAAACACAAAACATTATTTCTATTGTGATTCTAACCTGCAAAAGTGTAAGAAAGTAATATTATTGCCTATGGTACTATGCAGGTTGCTATTTCTTTGCTTGAAAAGACTCCTTAACTAGAAAAAATTGTTTATATCACTGTTTTAAAGTTTGCATTTATTACACATGAAAACACGGAGCCACTTAATCAAAGAAAAAATTGTCTAATTTCTTTCCTGTGGACTGACAAACACTGGGGGTGCAAGAGATATTTTTCAATCTATTTAGACATAGTTGCTTTTAAGCCAGTGGTTCCCTCTTTTACCACCCACTAAGGACTTCTCTCAGCATCCAAGGTCAGTGGCTATTTTCAATGAAAATTCTATTAACTGTAACTCATTGGTATCATTACTAATCAGATAGTATCTCTCTAATAGCTAACCAGGATTTCTCATAGTAAACTGGAGTAATTTTCAAGGACATTTAAAGTGACTGGTTTTCTTACCTAAACCACAATTTACATGTGGTACTGTGGACCCAATGAACACCTGTGACTGTCTGGCTATGGATGGCTACTGCTAATAATGCAGATACCCAGGAAACCAAGACAATTGAATTTGACCATGGGATGTCCAGCCTCCTTTAATGAACCAAACATTTGCCACTGACTTGCAGGCTTCCACCCCAGCACCCATTGAGACACACCCATTCTGCTTCAAAATGGCATCAGTCATAGGAAGGTCAGAAGCACCTCTTCCATGCTTTATGGGGCAGCATTTTGTTTCTGTTCCTGGGAAGTAGATACATTTGTGAGCACACACACAATTGCTTTCTGAGAAAAGTCTTTCCTTTCAGATATTTCCACTGCCCACATCCATGGAGGTTGGGGAAGAGTCTTGCCCACACACCTCGCAACATGGATGCTAAGTTGTGCATAACTCACCCTGTTACACAGCCAACTGAGGCAACAGTTCATTTAAAAGAAACAAACTCAAGATGATGCTTTGTCCTTGTCTCAATTCATAGCCCCACAAAGTTTGATAAGTAGGTTACACTACTGGACATTCCTTTTATGCCTCTGCTTCATGTTTCCCAAAATTATGTCCTAATATTTTACCAAAAAAACATTTATTGAAAAGCCATATGTCTGCATTTCAATTAAACTTGCTGTTGACCATATCATTTATTACTTTGTTCCTAGGGACTAATACCACTCAGAAAAACAAAAGGGGAGGGGTTTAAAAAGTTGTTTTTCACATTGAATTGGTATATTTTCTACTGTTAGATAATGACATTTTCCTCTTTCTGTTGATTGCTAAGATACTCAGGTAAACTTTATGCTCATTTGTTGGCCTTTTCTTCAGCTACACCGTATGGCTCACAGTGGAAGCTCAATGAATTTTTGTGATTTTTTTTATTGCATGCTGACTCAACTAGCTCTTGCAATGAATAAGTTTCCTCCCACACTTTTCTTCCTCTTTTTTCTACAAATCTGTTGATTAAATTAAATGTGATTGGAGTACATGGAGACTTCTGGGTGGGATGGAAATGTCCTGTACCCTGATAATAACTATTACATGGGTGTATACAATTGTTAAAATTCACCAAGTTGTATCTCTTTAAGCATAGGTGTTGTTTATAGTATCCAAATTATACCTCAATAAAGATGACTTTGAATAAGAGTGTACAGAGTCAATATTCATGTGTTGAGTGCAATTCCTTTTGGAATGCTAAAATATCAATACTATCTTTATATGAAAGAAACATATTATTTCAAAATGTAATAAAAAGTATCCTTGAGAAAGTTTGCAATATTTATATTAAAGATAGTCACTGTGTTTAGAAGTGAGAACAAGAAATTGAGTCATATGAAACAGAGGCAAGTCTCAGGTAGAAAATTAACTCAGAGTAGAACCTTGGGAAATGCTTCCTCTTTTGTAAAATTGGACTCAGTAGCTTCTCATTAAGATTGCGGTAAGATTTTGTGTTTCTACAAGAATTCAGCAGTCAATATGTAGTAAATATATTTTATATATGTATTTTTCTATTGTATTAACAAAAGGCTAAATTGACAGTTTACATAATCTTTTACAAGTCCACGTATATTAAAATGCAATATCCATGATTCCATAGAACACAGGAAATGGAATATTTTAGCGGTCATACCACACATACCAATTCTCCAGGTGTGTTATCAAAACCCTGTAAGAAGCGTTATTTGGGGACCTCTGCTAGGTCCTCGACCCAGGATTCTGGATGTGAGGTCACAGAATTTGGTATTGTATCCTTGAAATTTGCTAAGAATTTGCTAAAAACGTACAGCTTAAGAGTCTTCACCCCCTACCATGTGATAGATATATTAATTAACTAGATTGTGGTAAATATTACACAGCATATACATATATTAAATCCTCACATTCTACACTTTAAATACGTACATTTTTTGGTCAGTTATACCTCAATAAAGCTGAGAAAAAAGAATTCAGGGTCAGAGCTATAACAGTTCTGGGTCATGTCTCCCAGCGAACCCTCAGACCAAGATAAAAAGAGCAAGGTGATACAATAACCACATATGGGTCACTTATCAGCAGAAGGAGGCTGAAGAGAGTGATAAATGGGCAAACAGAATGCATCTCACAATCAAATTAGACACTTTTAATAATTAGGAACAAAATCTATAGATAAATCAAGCCAGTTACATATGATAACCTAAAATGATAATAGAGCGACAAAAGAATAAATCATTTAAACAAGAAAATGAGCCAACTGAAGGCAATCTATTCACTTTGAGTCTGAATGAGAGAGGCAGAGAGAAAAGTTCAGTGTCATAAAATACAAGTAGCATCTAAATGTTAAAGCAGAGGCCACAACATCAGATGTTACAGAGACATGGGAGGATGAGGAATAAGAAAGAACACACATAGGTATGAACACACACGTCGCCCCCGACATATGCCCTTCTCCCACCAATAGTCTCATACTTTGTGTGTTTGAAAGAAATCATCCAAAATATTATTAAAAGAGAAGTCAGATGTAAAGGTATTTATGGGTGAAGAAGCAGAGGCAGGGATTGTAGACACATTTTAGAAATGGGATGGTATAATATTAGCTACAGAAGGTATCAGACTTGAGGGAATATTTTTAGGGTGTGCAGACGTGGGCAGTTTTGTGATCTGATCAAAGGAAACAGACAGAGGAAGATTGAGGATGAGAAATGTGTGTAAAGGTGTCTTTTGGGAGAGTAAGAAAATAAATGGATATTTAAGAAAGAATGAAGGATAAAGGTTAATTTATTCATTATTATGTGGCAGCCCCATAAGACATTGTCAACAGGGCACTAATAGGGGTTGGGTATTGGCTCAGGAAAGTGTGGATCGTGTTTGTTAAGGAGTAGAATGGAGTCACATATAGAATTGAATTTTGGAAGAAAGGATGGAGGGAGGGATATATGTTTATATGTACATATTTGCCTTAGTATGTTTGGAAACTATGAATAATAGAGGAAGGAGGCTGGGAGATAGATGAAGACACACTAAATACATGGCTTGGTGAGTAGGCTGAGTTATGTAACTCAGGTTAGGATTATCGGTCTTTAACAAGTCCCAAGTTCTAGTGGGACAGTTGGTATGACATTGTAAGGCTGAGTCGAGTTGCTCAGTGGTAGAGCAGGCAGGGTCATCGAATGGCTGCTGGAAAATCTGCATTGATATTAACAGCCAACACTTCCTGAGCATTACTAAGTGGAGGGCACTCTTCTAAATGAACTGCATAGTTTAACTTATTTATTATTTATATGAGATAGGAGCTATTAATATCTCCATTTTTTTTTTCAGAGGTACAGAGAATTTAAGTAACTAGGCCAAGATTTAACGGCTTGTAAATGGAGAAGCCAGGCGTAGGACCCAAGCTTCTGACTATAGAGATCACGCTTTCAACCACAGCATTATTCCGCCTCCCATATTAGTGAACTCAATGAATTGCTAAGTGAGAGTCCTACTTTCTCTTAGGCTGCTCTTCAAGGGAAGTTTCAGGCCTACAAAGGAGGTCTGGATAAACTTGCCCTTCTCATCATCCAGAGAAGGCCCTATGCTTTCTGCTGGGTAGAGACTCACGTTCCTTTATGCCTCCAACTACCCATGTTCTCATTTTCTGCCTCATGTTAGCCTGGGCCGGGTACTGGGTATTGTCTCAGGAAAGTGTGAACTGTGTTTGTTAATGAGTAGGATGGAGTCACATAGAGATCTGAATTTGGGAAGAATGGGTCAGTCTCATTCATTTTTTTCCCATAAACCTACAATTACCTCCCAGACTATCATAAGATTACAAAGGCCACTGAAGATGATGGGGATTGTTTCTGTTACCTACTGCTGTGTAAAATACCACATCAAAATTTAATGACATGAAAAGATGAGCATTATTTCTTATGCTTACAAAATCTTGGAAATTATTGGCTTTCCTTAAGTGATAGAGAGTAATAGTTACTAGTATTTATTGTCATCAACAGGAGCAACAGTAGCACAAATACAAACAATCCACAACCAGGTATTGGAGAACTTATACCTCTTCTATTCCTGGTGCTCCAATACCCTCGAGTCAGGGATGTGAAGTGTGGGGATGGTCACAGATTGTTCCTGGTGACTCCAGGAATGTTTCAATGAACTTAGCATAGTATGTAAAAAGAGCATTGAATCAAACGTAAGAAGACTTGGGGACAGTCTTGTTTCCACCATTTGGTAGCTATGCTAACTTGGGCAAATCATAGTCACTTAGATTCTGAGTCAGTTTCTTAGTATGCCCAGTGGGGCAGATACTCACCTCACTGGCTTGTTACAGTGTGGCAGTCACAATCAGATTAATAAGGTGTGCAGGGCACTTTGAAAAGGGTAAAACAGTAAGCCAGCAATACCTAATATGTATTAGAATCTTTCATACTGTGTTCCTATCTGAAATGCTTTACATGTTATTAAATCGTCTATGAAGTTGGTGGTATTATTCCTATCTTGCTGTTAGGGACCCTGAGGCACAGAGAAGGTCAGTAATTTGTCAAAAACCAGGCAGCTCATAAGTGGCTGAGTGAGGAACCAATGAGAAGGTGCTCAAGGCTGACAGGAACCAAGGAGAGAGGGGCTTGCTCCTGATAGGAAGGGAACTAGAGAAGCCTGTAATAGGTGCTATCATGATGGCACAGAATGAATGGATCCAGTGGAGGCAGGGGCGGGTCTCTGCACGGGGCTGACAGGGAGTACCTGAGTACAGCCTTGCTTAATTATTGGTTCCTGTTCTCTTGGAGGCGTTGGATGTGGCAGAGGAAGGTTATTGTGCCTCAGGCTTTATCTCAAGAGGCCACTAATCAGTCCTTCAGTGAACACCACCCCAACTTCTTCCCTCAGGAACTTGAGGCTCTAAGCAAGGGCTTTTTAGTCACTTGGTTTTATACAGAGAAATGAGCTTGGTCCTTAGTGATTTTGTTTGCTACACTAGAATTTATATCTTATTGTTTCTTTCATCCTATTTTTCATTGTGTGAAACAGAAAGAAGATAAAATGTAAGCTTGATAACCTTGGGGATAGCCCAGGCCCTAGATGCTCATCTTCCAAGGCCTGAGTCAGAATCCTTAGTAGAACATTCAGGCAATTTCCTCTCCTCCCTACAGAGAGTGATGATCCCTAGGACTTTGGAGAATGCAAACCTTTCCATGCATAAAATTAATGCTGTAATAAAATTTGACAGTGAAAATCCAGGAAAAAATTCACCCCCAAATTATATGCACCCAGCCTGACAAGTGGATTGACTTGGCAAAAATACTGCTGTCTTACCCTTTGTACATTTATTAGCTCTCTAAATGATACCTATAAAGTAGACTGTGGTCTTGACTTTCCTAACTTTGCCAAGTGCTTATAACTTGAGTTGAAAGTAAAGTCACTGATGAAGGATAAGATACTAATCATTTGCTATTTATTTAGCAAAACATTGCTTCATTTCCTCCTTTAGGGAACCACTGTGCTACAGCAAAGGAGAGGAAGAGGTGATCTTAAACTTCAAGGGATTCCTAAAAGGGAGACTGTCAGATGAAGAAGAATTCCAAAACCAAAGGAAGGACTAGCTCACAGGAGCCTATCCCTTCAGTGGAAATCCAGAGAAGTTGTAGAGCTGCCCTCCTGAGACCATGTTGTCAAGAGGATCCCAAGAGGGAGTACATGTACATAAGCCAAGGTGGAGAAAGATCCGGGCCACTTTCCCATGTGCCCAGCTAAAGGAGTAAGCCATGAAAAACTACTAGTATACACATACCAGAATCTAACAATGACAGAAGGTTCTAATGAACAGAGATGTGTCACAAAAGTGAAAATCAGTGAGAGTAGAGTGCACAAGGATGAATGAGTTAAGATATATGTATGGTGGGTACTTAGGGCAAAAATCAAGACAAAAGCTAATATACAGACCTTGTGTGTGCCTCTCTCTTTGTGGCTGGGTATACGTGGCTTCTTTTGTAATCTATTCTAGAAAGGCTCCCTTAAAGCCAAGGACTACCAGAGTTATCCCTTGATGGATGTTGTCTACAAAAAAGTCATTGGCCTGAACCAAACTAGATGAGTCTGAGAACAGTAGTGGAGGAAGAATGGTCTGGAAATTTCCAAGGGAAGGAAGGAACATATCAACTTTTATATCTGGTCTGGTGACCTGGGATATATAAGAGTGGTCTCTATTGTAGAGTATGTGCAGAGAAGTGCCCACCAAAATAAATAGAAGAAGGACAAGGCTCAGTAGAATGTCTTCTTGTAAGTTTTTAGAATGCCCTCTGCACTTGCTCATTTCTAGCAGAGCTGTTGTTCCTGGGTGACTTTTTAATGGTGAGAGAAAGTAGCTGTTGATGCCACGTGAGCACTCTTGAATTCAAAGACACCCCTGGAATACAAATGGGTATCTTTGGGGTTTCCACTATCAGCTCCAAGGTCTCCCAATCACCAGAATACCAGGAGCAGCATGAAACCTACCAGATATAAGACTGAAGAAAGCATAGTTTTTGGCTGGGCAAAGAATCATTCCAACACTTACTGTTCATTGCACTCCATTTGGAGGACAGAGGTGCTTTTTATAAAACAACATTCAAGGAAAGGATAATAATACGTTTTGGGTGAGGAGCTGTGATTCCCCACAAAATACACTGGTCGCAGAGTGGGCATAGATTTCAAAATGTAACTCTACTTTTATCTTCCTCATAAAGAATGTGGGGTGAGAAGATATACAGCCAAAGTTCCAGTTTTCTTTTCTTTTCTTTTCTTTTCTTTTTGATTAATTCTGAAGCTAGCTTTGCAAGATTATTTTGAGAAATGAATTGGAATCTGTCACAGGTTAGTGTAATTAATCTGCAAAAATTAAGTTATCCAAACATTTTTTAAAAAGTGGAATTGAATTGTTTAGCGATGAATGTATTTGTTTTTCACCTTAATTACCTTTTAACATTTTATACAAACTTCATATCTAGTTTCTAAGTATCCCTCAGTTTGGGGACACTTATTCAGCTAATTTTAGAGATGCGAATTGTCCATATTAGAAGTGATGGGCAATGGAGTTTAGAGCTTATTTATGTAGATATTTTTAAATGTCTGTGGTCTTATTGACTAACTGAAAACAAAGATTTTGTGTTATATATATATATATATATATATATATATATATATATATATATATATATGAGTTATCTGAAGACAGTTTGTAAGAGGTGATAAGTTCAAAATGATTTTTTTGTTCCAGCTGTACAGCTTGTAGTCAAGCTTTGGAGATTGCTTGAGGAGAGAAACACTCAAAAATTTGAGACTTCAGATAAAAGCACACATTTTGTTGCCTGAAGCAACAGGGAGAAATCAAGTTGGCTGGTACAATTTTGTCTCATCTTATTTCTTCCTTGATATATAATTGCTCTTTAGTGGTTTATAGTCACTGAAAGTCTCATCTTTCTACATGTAACACATTTCTGTAGAAATTTTAAAATAACAAAATGAACACTGTCAACTGCACTATCTCCCTTCTAAGCTTGGTTATTTGTAAACATTTAGGACAAATTTCTTTTCAGAAAGTTGATTGATTGGCTGACCCCATTTTGAATAACGTAGGACAATCTATTTCATAGAGAAAAAAGATAACTATCTTCTATTTTGAAGCAACTCAACTTTAAAAACACAGGCATCTTTAGCGTTCAAATAATCAAAGTTAAATTCCTTTCAGAACCGTGACATGATAGACCTTTCATTGTGTGTTTTGATTAACTGGCTGATTGATTGATGGGTCTTCTCAACATTGGGCTTTTCTTTTCACAGTTGATTGTGAAAGTGTCTGCAGTAAAAGGACCATGCTGTGTATTTTGTGAATGAATTCAGCTCTCGGTCTTTTATGTGTAGTTTAGACTATAGATCGGTAGGCATTTGGACTTCAAGGCTGTGCTTCAGCTTCTTTATTCTTTTAATGATGTATTTCATATATCTAATACATAAAATATACACTATATCAAATTACAATACAAAGGTTATGTTTCTGAAAAAGCATTAATATTTAAAAGGTATGGCATTATTTAACTATATCATCAATATTTTATTAATGAAGAGTTAATATTCAGTGGTTTAACTATTTCTGCCACTGTATAATAATACTTCTCCAGTTCTGGCTTGTCCAAAAATCTTCCTGCAGTAATGGAGGGAGACATTTTCTATTTGTGACCCCTATATGTTTGAAAAGTTAAAAAAAAATTCCCAATTAAACTTCCCCCAGATTCTAAAACCAGGGTGCTGAATTCAAATTCTGATTCCACATTTTGTCACTGTAGGACCTTGAGTGAGTTTACATAACTGCCCTGTGCTGCATTCCTTCTTCTCTATAACTAGGATCATATTACCTCTTATACTATTATGAAGATTGCATGAGTTATTAGGTACCTGGCATATAATAAGTTATAATTATTACTTTTTATTATTCTTGATATCCCTAATGTAGAGAATTGTCACTCACATCCATAAATTGCTAGGTGAGAAAGGATGTTGGCAACATATTAGAATTCCAGAAGGCCTGTTCTTTCTGAATCTTACTATAAGCACCACTGTAATTAAATCATAAAAATCAAGATATTTCATCAATTTTCACTAAACAAACAGTTACTGATTATCTACCAAGTGTCACACTTTGTATTCTCCTTTAAGGATACAAAGATAAATAAAACAAAATCTCTTCTTCGAATCTTAATAAAATCGGAAGATTCTCAGGCCTTTGAATATTTGTGACCTGCTTTGCACCTAGAGGTATATTCAGAGGCTGGGGTAACTGAATCAGGGTAAGGTGCTGTCCAGATAATCGTCAATGTGATATGTGAAGATCTGTGTGGTCACATCTTTCAAAGACCCCATAGAGCATCATTAAAGATATAAATTTCATAATTGAGTTTTACTGATATTCAGAGAGGATATAGAAGTTGCAATGCCCTTTGCCTTCAACACCCTGCAAACCTGGGGCCCAGGGTGATCTACTGGAGGGCCATGCAATTGCCCCAGACCTACTCGAGACACAGACCTGATTGTGGTGACGTGAATCCACAAACTGGCTTAAAGATGAAGCTATTTAACTCCACCAGGGAATGGGAAGTGTCTTGATAGAATTATAGAGAATTAAAATCACAGAGAGACATTTCTAGTCTAAAGATTAATTATAATACACACTGCTTTTGAAATTAATCCTCTCATTGTATAAATGTCACATACTTGGGGTGTTTGAGTATTCATGGCGATCAGAAGATAGCTGGAGAAGGGCTTTAATGAAAGCCCTTTTAGTTATCCTAAAAAAGACAGAGACTTAAATACTTAGAAAGATACTCAGACAAATGTTAAATTTATGCTATATCATTTTCCATTGTTTTCGTTGGTTGAAATAAATTGAATAAGCAAAAGGGGACACTGTGCTTTAGTGGAGAGAGGGTGGTTTTAAACCAGGCAGACATGGATGGAGCATAGGGTGATGTTGTAAAGGGATGTTGAACCCTAGCCTATGATTCTATATATGTAACCTTGGGTGAGATACTAAATATTTTATTCTTCTAGGACCTCATATGCATAAACCAAAAGCTGGTTTGTGGAGTAGTACTAATGTGTATAAAACATTTGGCAAGGTGTCTGTGTGTCTGGCATTTCAACAGAGTCTCAATAAAGAGCAGTTATTTGTTTATTTTAGCCACTGTGACGAGCGCATCTAACACTGGACCTGCTCCAACCCCCCTTTTTGGAAAGTATTGTGTTACCTTCCATTCTGGGTTAGGTGACCCTACTTGCTTGCACATTTTCCCTACTGGACTATAAATTCTTCCAGGGCAGGAACTGAAACTTTGTCAATACCTAGTAAAGAGTTTGCCTCTTAGAATTTAGTCAGTCAGTTTGGAATGCTGAGTTCCACTCTATATACCAGAAAGTTCTAGACAATAATAAATTAAGTTCTGCAGAGAACAGAGATCTCCAGTGAATATAATTCTTTACCTGTGATGGACAGAAACAATAGATGGAATATATCTTGATTTAAGTAACAGTTTTCTATTTTGCTTAATAATAGTATACCTTTGATTTTTTCTGGAAAATCACTTGAATGACAATTATTTAACAAGAGATTATTTTTAACTAATCTAATGTTTATCTGATACAGTGTTATAGGTACTGAGTGAAACACACTGAGGAGAGGAGTTTCTTTCAGGCATTATTTTTAGTACAGTGGACCATTAAATATTACATAGTTCATTCTCTTGCCTATAGTAAAGCAACCATGAAAGCTAGCTGTCTTTCTTCCTTCAACAATTGATAAATGATAGAAACTATTTAATGCAGTGAAAATGTCAATTAACATGGCAAGCCACTCAAAAGTTACAATTAGTAATTTAAATGATCTTGAAAACGGAATAAATTTTCAGAACTAAATGGGGCAAAGCCCCACAAATCAATGTGTTTTTCTCCATAAAAATCAATCAAATTTACAATGAAGAAAAAACGATCATATTTTTAAACCAGCTACAAAATACAGAGCTGCTAAATTCTTCAAATTCCATAAAATCATGGGTTATTTATTTTACTGTCCCCTTAGTTCATTACACAATAGCAGAACATTTACCAGGACCCCTTAGGAGCTACACTGAGGTTATTGACTATTAGAGGCTGTAAATAGCAGAGGGGCACATTCACAGATTTCATGTCTTTGTTCACTTACATCTTTATTTTTTGGATTCTTGGCAAAGTACCCGTAAAAATGTGCTGAATATGGGCATGTCTGTAGACTATTGCATTTGCACAGCAAATTGAGTCATGTTTTTCTTTTCTGTTTTCAAAACAGTGTCATTTAATCAAAAGGAGATCTGAGGGTGGGAGGGAGGGAGACACAAGAGGAAAGAGATATGGGGATATATGTATATGTATAGCTGATTCACTTTCTTATAAAGCAGAAACTAACACACCATTGTAAAGCAATTATACTCCAATAAAGATGTTAAAAAAATAAATAAAATTAAAAAAAAGAGGAGATCTGATTATTGAATGAAACCTAGACATACATTATGTATTTATTTATTTTTTTGGTCTCTGTAAAGGTAGTTAAAAGGCAAATTTCTGAATCTCTTGAAATCATGGCACAGTATTATCTGGCCCTATTGAATAGTTTTGTGCTCACTAAAATATAACACTTTTAAAAAGTTGACTTAGGGTCTTCTTTGTTAGGAAAAAGCAAAACAAGTTCATCACGATGAAAAAGCAATAATTAATAACAATATAATGTTTTAAAGTTTATATCGCTATTTTCCAAGAAATATTTGACATTTCCTTATTCATGAAATACTTTCATGGTTTCTTTCCTACCTCACTGGCCACTTAGTGTTGCTCTTGACTTCTAGAACTCTAAGTGGAGCATCTTTTGGGTCCAATGCACTCCTATCTTCTCTGTTCCACTTACATAGCACATTACCAAGTGAGCCCACCTAGCCCCAGGGCTTGAATTTCAACAGAGTGATGCAAAAACACATGTTTACAACCCCAATCTCTTTGCTGAGTTTCAGACCCTTATGTTCTTTAGACTAAGGAGCATTAACTGTTGGAGGTTTAATAGGCATGCCAAGTTTATTATGTCCAAAACAGAGTTTCTGATCCCTCCTTCAAACCAGCAACTCTGCAGTCTTCCCTATCTTGGTAAAAGACCCACAGGGGTTGTCTTATTGGTAAGGCCGGAAACTTGGGACTTCTCCTTATTTTCTCTCTCTTTCTGACATCTGATTTCCAGTCCATCAAGAAATTGTGTTTATTCTAAATGGACACTTCTCCCCAACAGCTCTGTTCCTGCCCTAGTTTAGGACACCATCATACCTTGCCTGAATAGTGCAATACCTCAGATTATTTTCTCTGCTTTCATTCTTACTCTTCCCCCATCGCTCCATCCCACAACAAAACATCCAGGGAGAGTTTTTCAAAATTTTAGTCAGAACCCCTACTCAAAACCTTCCAAAGCCTCCTCTCTCAGTAACAGTCAAATCTAAAGTCTTTAATCATGACCTGCCAGGCTGCACAGGAGCTGACCCACATCGACCTCACTCACTCATCTCATATCCCTCTCTTTCCTCCATATGTGATCAGCCTCATTCACACTGGCTTTTCCTCACCAGAAATTTTTCTGCAAGGTACAGATAGTAAATATTTTGGGCTTTTTAGGCCATTTGGTCTTTGTTGCAGTTCCTCCATCCTGCCAGTGTAACATACAAGCTACGATGTACAGTATGCAAACAAATGAATGTGCATGGCTGGATTCCAATAAAACTTTACTTTTAGGGAGTGAAACTGAATTTCATTTTTTTTTTGTGCGTGTGTGTCATAAGATATTATGTTTTTGTATTTTTTGCAACCACTTAAAATATAAAAACTATTCTTAACTCATGGACTGTAGAAAACCAGCATGGGCTATATTTGGCATATGGAAACTAGTTTGCCAACCCTTGTTCTGATGCTCCTTAGACACAATAAGCTTGGCCTCATCTCAGGGCCTTTGAATTTGCTCTCCCATCTTCTGGACATCTAGATGTTTCTCCCTGATCTTTGCATAGATTTCTCCTTCAGATCATTTATGTCTCTACTCCTACATCATTTCCTTGGAGAGGACTTTCCTGACAACCATTCCCTGCCCTCTCTATGCACTCATCTTGTTTTATATACTTTACAGCACTTATTTCCACTTTGAGTTAAATGATTTAATGGTTTTCTTGTTCAATGGTCTGTCTTTTCTACAAGAATGTTGGCTTTATATGGGCAGGGTCCTTGTCTTTTCCTCTACTTTTTTCCCAGCTCCCACTGAAATTATATTTAGTTGCTCAGTGTTTGCTGAATGGATGACCTTATAATTGGAGCCATTGCTTTTGCTTAAAAGCACAGACGTTATTGTAGAATGGACTAATGTTCAAGTTTTAATTCTGTGATTTGTTGGCTTAACGAATCTGTCTGGTTTACCTAAGGTTTGTAAGCTTCAGTTTTTTTTTTATTTTTCATTAAGAACATATGATTAATAATAATAACACAGAGCTTGACTGAAAGGATAAAGGAGAAGATATGTATAAAGAGCTTAGATCAGTGCCTGCTCTAAACGAGTAATAGACTTTACATGAGTGTGAATTCTTATTCCCTTCATTGGACAATAAACTTTGAGGGCAGAGATTATATATTTCTTGTCTACTAGTATACTCTTGGTTTCTGGCACATGGAAAGGTCAATAAATATTGCTGACTTATGAGTGAATGAAGGAATGAACTCTACAGAAAGTCAGACACTCCAAGTGTGATAGCCTTTTAACATGCAGTGGTGGTATTAATCAAAGTAAATATGTTTCCTTTTGTCAGATAATCATAGGAATTTGATTGCTTTATATCACTGTATTCTAAACACTGGGTTCTTGATGGCCAACTATTAGTTGACCTCTGAACACTATGAGAAACCTGAGATCTGGTAAGTTCAGTAGCTGGTGAGGTAGCTCTTTCTAAGTTCATCTTAGCAAACAAGAACATTTGATTCTAAGGAGTTAGGAGACTCATCAGAATTATTTATTAATCTACAAAAAATGAGACAATATAGCATATCTAATACTATGATCTTCTCAGGGTCTTGCAAGAGACTTTGTTTTAGTTTGTGAGGGAACTGCAAAACTCTCTCTACTAAAAGTAAGGATTGGCAAAGCTGCAGTGTATGGAATTGACCCTCCAAAGAGTGCTCATCTTGGTCAGGTCTATAAGTTTAATGGCTCTTGGAATTGCATTCCAAGGGTGTTACATCTAAGAGTCCTCTTTGGGAATTCTGACTCTCTCCATTTGCAGACTTAGACCAACTTTTATTTTCTTAGATTACTCTGAACTTGCTCTTGATTGCCAGTAGTTTTTCTGGTCCACAATCCATGTGATTGTTATGTGATGCAAAAAGATCAATAACCCTTCTGAAGTTTTCATTTCAGTCTAAAATAATTTCCTATATCCTACAGTTTTGCCAAGAAGAAAGTTAAAAAGATGTTGTTAAGCTATTAGAACATATAAAGCATGTATTTGAGCCTAATAAATATAATTGTACATTAATTATTTAAAGTATGTCTTCAGGAAATTTTTGAATCACATGTATTTTTCTCCTTGCACTTGATTTTCAGTGTACACATAGAACTGCACTGAAAACACCTCAGAAGGAAGAGGACAACTTTGAAATACATTTTACTTAAAAAAAAAAAAAAGAAAACAACTACTATAACAGAAACAGAAGGACATTACAAATTATATAGGAGCTGTATAGTTGGTATTTCAATGTAGTCAAACATTTACTTTGAGCTGTGCTACCTGAAGTTCAATGTGGTCTGCAGAATATTTCAGTTCATTAACAGGGATTTTGTCAACAAATATGTTTTTGAGCTAAACTTTAAGGTAGAAAGTAAATTTATCTGCACATTTGCGTTTGATTCCTTTGCTTTAAACATTGGTAAATTGTTCTAATCACAGTTTGAAGTGGAGCAATACAATTCATAACCAGATATGGTTTCCTTTCAATCATGAGAAATATATACTATATATATGTTTATTGTGTATATACATAAATACTATATATTTTTCATTTATTTGTATTTATATGTATTTCTATGTATATTTACATGTTTATGTAATAAGTCTCCACAAGGATGTTCATTTCAAGTAACAGAAAAAAAGTCTAACATAGCTTAAGTGGAGTTTATTAACTTATAGAACACGAGGGCCAGGAGAGAACAGTTGCAGGGCTGGTTAGTTCAACTGCTTAGCAATATTACCAAAGGCTCACCTGTCCTCAGAACTTCAGTTTTAACCTCAAGCTTGTTCCCTCATAATTGTAATTTGGCTGCCACAACGCCAGCCTTTATTGTGCCTCAGTCTTATTCAGGGAACAGGAAAAATAATTCTTATCAAATACCCTCTTTTTTTTTTCTTTAAATCAAAGGCTTCCTTAAAATATTTCTTCTTTTAATAGAAAAAAAGCCCATGTCAATTTGTAGATAAATTATTCTCAAGGATAATGGAATTTCTAATAGAGACTTGATCAGGCTGAGGATAGAGCCACCTCCGTCAGGGCATGACCAAGTAAAGGGCAGAAGTGGTCATTTGATCCATACTGCTGCTCTGCTAGCCTGGAAAATATGGGGGAAAGACTTACAGAGATAGCAAATCACTGCTGATAAAAATACCAACTTCCTGTTACCCACAAGTGCTAACATTTTTAGTTCTTTTATATTTGCTGTAAATTTTTAAGTCAATAAAATCAGGCAAGGTAACAAACTATGGTTACCAAAGGGGAAAGTGAGGTGGGGGGGATAAACTAGGAATTTGGGATTAACAGATGCACACTACTGTATGTAAAATAGATAAACAACAAGGATATACTGTAGAGCACAGGGAATTATATTCAATATCTTGTAATAACCAATAATGGAAAAGAATTTGAAAAATAATATATATGTTTATATAACTGAATCACTTTCCTATACACCTGAAACATTGTAAATCAACTATAGTTCTATTAAAAACAAACAAACAATGGGAATTCTCTGGTGGTCCAGTGGTTAGACTCAGCGTTTCCACTGCAGGGAGCCTGGGTTTGATCCCTGGTTGGGGAACTAAGCCGTGGGTGCAGCCCAAACTAACAAACAGACAAACAAACAAGCAAGGTATAGAGTCTATGTAAAATTGTATCTTTCTTTTCGTGATCCTTAAAGAATTTAAAATATAAGCATTTTGAAGCAAAGGAAATCAAAGCAGAGTCCAAATTGTTAAAAATGTAGATATTTTAAGTGGATTTATTCTGGTATTTTCTTACAGAGTAAGAGAGTGTGTTATTTCCTTATTACATGAAGAGGAGATGAAGGAGTTAAACAGTGATACAGAAACAGTTTTCAAATTTTACCTTGGTAAGTCTATTAAACATTGTACATTTCAAAATATTCAATGAAATCATATTAAAATGCACGGTTACATGATATATATATATATATATATATATATATATATATACAAGTATGTATATATTTCATGATGATTGGCCTCAATTAGAAAATCATATTGAAAGTTTTTAAACACTTTATTAGCATCTAATCAATGGTTTACTGGATAAAGAAATTTGTAAACAAAAGAAATCAAAAGCATTGTGCGTTATGTTTTTTCCAATTTATTAAAGGAAAATTATTCTTTGAGGTGACTTGACATTCTTTGAGACTGAATAGAAATAACAACCTGCCTTCCTGGAAACACACCTCTTTATTGTTTCATTGATATATAAGAACATGATTTGGTATCAACGGCTTATTCCCAGGTTTCTACGGTTCTCACACTCAGTTTTATTCATATTCCTTGCCCATTACAGGGAAACATGAACCAGTGAATATGTCAAGAAAAAAGGGATTTGGAACCTAAAACTGAACTGCCAGGCAGGATCACAGAGTAAAAGAGGGATTTTTTTTAAGCCTGAAACAATAGGAAACATAAATGGCATACAGTTACATGTTTCTGAGTAAGACAAAGGAAATTTCTTATCTTTACCTGAGGATGTTTCCTGAGCTGTCAGTCACTTTCAATGGGAGTTCAAATCAAGTCATTTGTTAATGTTGATATTAACTCTGAAAAAAGAAAAAAAGAAAAGAAAAGGAAAGAAAAAGAGTTCACAGCATTATGAAAACTCAAAAACAAGTACAACCACAAAGTTTTAAATTGGTAGTTTGCTTTAAAAGTTTTTCTCCATTCATAATTTTTCTAATACAAATTAAAAATGGTATTTTGAATTAGAGTGTTGGTCAATAAATAAAATGAATCTGTACATTAAGTGAATGGTTTTTATAGCTCTTAAGTAAAGTAATTCCAGTGAGAACAGGGGACTCTGATACTTACATTTCTGGGAAATTCTGGAAATGATGGAAGAACTCTGGGAACAAATGTTGCCTGAGTTTCACTCTGTCCAATGTTAACATCTTTCCATGATGAAACCTGAATGCCCCCAAATTCTCATGTTCTTTGGTGATCACCTTTTCCTTTTTAATGCAGCCAACATGTAACACAGTCTGGGTCATCTTCCTCCTGATGGCAGTAATTCCTTGCCTTTGTGGGACCCTGTCCTTGGCTATAAGTTTGAAAAGCTCAGGGATCCTTACATGTCTAATAAATCCAGCCTAAGTGGCTACTTGTCATCCCTTTTTTAAGATTCCTGTTCTGAACACTCTGGTGATCAGAATTTGCCCTCTCACAATCTTCCCTCTAGGAAATGATCCTCTGTACACTGTTATGTCACATGCAGGGTCAGAACCTCCACTCTCCCTGGTAACATACTCAGAGACATCATTCCTCAAAGCAAAAACCTAAGAAAGCTAAAACTGCCATGTAGCATTCAAAAAGAAACCTGAACGAGCAGAATGGGATTGCAATGCAAAATATTAAAAAGATAAGCAAGAAAAAAAATGTTAACAGTTAGCACTGCTCCTTTGGGTGTATCCATTCTCCTTTACAGGGTTCCTGATTTTTTTCTGGATTCTCCTTACCTCCTCCTTTCACTTTTCCAACTCTACTATGCTGTAGTCATGCTTATCTCTTTCAGGAGTTCCTTTCAACTATTTTGTCATTCCTTGCAGTCCAGGCTCCAACCCTCAGACTCAGATAAATAAATGACATTTTCTATCCCCAAACAAATCCTACTTCCTTTATTCTGTCCCTGAATTCTTGATTCTGGAAAGCATCTGTTCCTTCAATCACTACACATGCTACCCACATGAGAGTATTATGTTGCCTAGGGTCTAAACTAGCAATCTCAAGAGCTGACAAGACTTTTTCCTGGCATTGGTTCAAGACATCCCCATGAATAATGACTATATTACAAGCACCTGATTCATTGTGCTTACCCAGGTGGTTCCCTCTGGTATTAAGGGGGATACTGTCCCCCAAACAATTTCCAATTTCCACCCAAGAAGACAGACATGGCTTGTTACCCCAGCACTGTCTTTTTTAAGTGCAAAATTTAATGGTGAAAGTATATCTCTTGCAACAAAAAGAAACTACTGGAAACCAAAATAAGCATAGTTGCTCTACACACACTGTTGACAACTACTGATGTGTCTTGTTATGTAGCAACCCCCTTTAGTATATAGAGTGCTGTAGCATCATCTTTTATATAGAGTCACATGAACCTTAACATCAGCAGAGCTTATGTTTGAATTTTCATGTTTTATATTATTGTAACTTGTTTTTTAGAGATATTCTGTTAAAAGAAACAACTGATTTTGCAATAGAAATCTCTAAAGATGGATGGAACTTAGGGGAGGGAAGTAAGCTTCAAAATTTTTTACAGTCTAAGGATTTTTTTACAAATCTTGAAAATTTCCTTTAGTGACATCAACCAGTTAATTATCATGTATTGCTGAGAACTCACCTTCTAGACCTGGAACTGATCTAGGAGTTGTAAGTGAGATGTTATTTAAATTTAAGATAAGCCTCTGGTATCAAAATGCTTTAGTCATTCTTTCTGAAGATGTCATAATTCCTCATCAACCTGAATGTGCAGTTCAGAAAGTTCTAAATTTAATGGGTTTAAAAGAGAAGTTGATTCACATTTTTGAAAATTTGATGTCTGAGTGATAGACAACCTGTAGCAACTTTTTGGTAAACAGTGGTATTTTATTTGCTTTCTACAGTGAGAATATGAATATGGTTAGATGGTTGATAAAATATGTTTAAATGTTTCTTGTACGTAGAATTAATCTTATTTATTTAATTAAAATAGTCTCATGCTGACAAAATTTTAGTTTTTACTGTATTTTAGTAGAATATAAAATCAGACTCAGTTATTTATTTCTCTTTTGAACAAGTATGTCTTTCTTGTTTGCACTAACATTGAGTCATTGCAAAAATACTCTCTCCCACTGGCGATTTGCTATAGTTACACACAATTCTCCTTTAGCATGTCCTGCCTGGCGGAATAAGTGTTCTCTATCCTCACGACAGAATCTATCAAGGGGGCTGTGCTTCATAGCCTTTCCAGTGACAGGGTTTCAAGAAAAATTGCTGATTGAAAATAATGTGCAAACTTACTACTGGGCATTGCTCAGGTAAATCTCTCTTTTTAATGGCTGAGGGTCACTTTGTCTCAGAATAACTCTACACACATCCACAGAAGTTGGATGGAATCTGGAATATGGAATATGGCTTTCCTCAAATGGTTCCTTTGAGACCTCTCAAGATGTTTTGAAAATATTTTTAAAGAGATCATGACAATGTGATAGTAAATACATTCATGATCATGTCCAAATGCTGAATAACTCATAGAATATTCTATGGTGCTTCACCAGGGCCCTTTAAAAGTTATTCAAAATCATTCTCAGCTGAACTTTGAAAAATGTCACTTGATCTTGACAACACTCAATTATATAGAAAATTATATAGAGGCCTTGGTTTAATAATATATCAATGAGTGATTCAACTAGAATTGTTTTTGGTATTTTATTGCTGGAAGTTTTGTCCTTCTGAACAAATAGCTCATTTTTACTTTAAATTGTATGTAATTTAATATTAATATACAAATTTAAATGCATTTGTATGTTTCAAGTTCTGTGCCAGAGTGTTTAGAAATTTGGATCTTATGTTTCTTGTCTAATTAGTCATAAAATACTTTTTATAGTTTTGACTTTATCTGAAAAAAACTATAGAGAATTTTAGTTCACTTTTCTAACCTAGAAGATTTGGTACATAAACTACTTGATTTTTTTCATTTTATGGTTGAGGATCTTCTATGGCCTTAGATGGATTTTCACCACAATCACTGGTATATTTGAGATAATGAGCTGAAGCTAAATATGTGCTGATTCCTGGTATTTTGTGGAAGTGTTTTGCTTAGTTCTTAATTTGGTTTTGCTATGCACGTGGGTGTGAGTATGTGTGTGTGTGAGTGTGTGTGTGTGTGTGTGTGTGTGAAATAATATAGCACATAGAGGGTTTTGAGTTAATTGAGGGTTTATCCTACAAAAATAAGATAGAATTCTTTATAATTTGTAAGAAATACAGAAATATACTATGTCAAGTGAAGAAATTCTTACATTGATCTTTCACAAATGTGATATAAGAAACCATATTTCTTAAGAGATTAAACCATATGGAGTCTATTTACACAGACACACGATTTCAGAAGGTAAACACAGTTGATGATGCCTGTGTGTTTAGGGTAACAATACTTTGAGAAGGTTGTTTTCAAAAGGTTTTTATGTTCCATAGTCCTCAGAAGAAAAAGTGGGATCCTGAGTTGATGCAACAATCACACATTATTAAACATGTTCCATATAGAGATAAACTTAAGAGATTCTGGATGTATATATATTAATATCTAACGTCAATAGAATCATAGAATGTTAAAGCTGGAAAGGAATGTAAAGATTATCTAATTAAAATTAGATAATCTCCCCATTTTAAGATCCTTAACTTTGTCATATCTTCAAAGTCTTTTTAGCCAAGAAGGTAATACATTCACAAATTCTGAAGATTGTGTTAACTGTGGGAGGCCATTTTTCAGCCTACTACACTCAGTGATGTTTCTCTATGTTTAGAGAAACTCTTGATACGAAAATCAGTAAAATTTCTGTCATGCCAATTTACTGTTCCATTATACAAATTCCCAAGCAAAGAGTGATGGAGGAAGCACTGTTCATGAGATAAAATTTATAAGAACTTAATATATATTAGACATGTAATAAATACACATTGTATGAATAATTGAATATTTTTGGTGGAATCCTTGATTTTTACTTTGAATCAAATGGAAGAACACTAAGGAAAGATTCTTTACCACTCTGACCTAAGTTATGATGACTAACATATGGAAAAAGGCAATGACCAATGCAACCAGATAGAATTTATGCCATTTTATTTTAATCTATAAGACACCAGACATAATGAAAATCTCTGCTCATAGGATTAAAGAAGGAACTCAGAATTTGTGGCCCTTGCTTAGGAGATTTTGGGATATAAGCTTAATTTTGTGAGTTACAAATCAATTATACTTCATATTTGTAAATTTATAAGTACTGTTAATAAAATTTCTGTATCAATCAATGCAACAAATCTTGAGTAAAGATTTTGATAGGACAACAGAACAGAGTACTTGACAGGTATAGTTAATTGACAATACAGCTAATACTGAAATAATTATCTGGCATAAAAAGATTTGTATATGCTTGTAGCTTCTGAATTTGAAGACTTTGACATGCTACATTTCTAAATTCTTCAACTCCTATTTTCTTCTTTATCTAGAAGTTTTGTTAGAAGAGATATTAACACAACAGGATCTTTGGCTCTTGACACCGTGTTGAATTAAAGAAATTAAAAAGATAGCTAAAAATGAAGCTTTAAAGATTTCCCAAAACTTTTCTTAGCTCTAGCACGATTTGATGTAGTGTTGTATTTTAGAATGGAAGACCATTCTTATGTCATAAATATTTCTATTGTTTGCCTCCTAATGTTTGGGTTTTTTTGCTAGTGCATTTCTTTAGTAATTCACAAATATTCATGTGTGCTAGATGTCTGCTAACCTGATTCAAAGCATCATTATTTAGATTTACTAAGGCTTGATGCATGACTGCATCTTCTTTAGCAATGCATCTCCACATCACTCTAAGTTTGCTTTACCTTTTGAATTCACGCTTCCTCTATTTGGAGTAAGCATGCTGTAGTTTTCTCTAAAAATGAGATTTATGCTGGAGCAAAGGGAAGTAGATCAGCACTTTGGTGCACACTGAAAATATCACCCCTCTGACTGACTACTAAGATTAATTCCTATCTCTATCAATAAGGAGAAATTGCCAAAAGTGTCACCTTTTTGACCCGACATCACTTGGTGGTCCCAAATGCCACATATTGTCTGCATTTGTTCTAACTTACCTAAACATTAATAGAGATATTTCAAAAAGGGAATATAAAGAAAGCTCAGAAAGTCAGTGCACAGTTGTTTCAACTCTACAGTTACTCTTATTAACCTATTTAAACTGTTTGGGTTCCTTTTAAAAAAATATCAAGTATTCCCTTCCTATATTTAACATTTATATTCATATTTTACTTTTTTACAAAAAGAATAAAAAGTAGTCTAGAATAAAGGTATTAAGGCAAAAATCGAGACATAAATGGGGTATGGAGATACAAGTATCAGATCCACATCTAAGTATTTTATATGTAATCTCATTTAATCGTCACAAGAATCATTTTAAGTAAGTAGTGTTTTTGTCCCCACTTCATAGATGGGAAAACTAAGGCTCAGAGAGCTTAAGTGACCTTCCCAAGGTCATGCAACTGTCAGATGACAGAGTCAGGATTTAAACATAGCTATGACAGGTTCTAAAATCTGTGTTTATAACCACTATACCCTCTTGAAGTACTGCCCCTTTGAAATACACTCAAATAGTGAGTATAGTTATTACCTTGAAATCCAGGCCTCCTGATAACCAAGATAAAATGAGAAAACATAACAAAAAACGTAATTTTCATGATTTATTAAGAGTAAACATGACCTTTCTTCAAGAAAGGGGTGATTTGTTTTGCTACCAAATTCTGTTAGATATTACTTATGTAGGCCTTTATCTATGGGGAAAAAATAATATTCAACAATGTTAACTTATCCTGAAGTATGCTTCATATGGCCTTTTCTTTTTAATTTTCTTACCGTTTTTTGGAAAATAGCATAAAAGAAAATGTAATTTAGTAAAATGGCTAGCTAATGAGTATAGTCTGCTGATCATTAAATTTGAATTAAAATTGACCTTGAAAAACCAAAAAGATTAGATGAATAATACTGGATTATCTTTTGAAATATAATTTCCTGGACAAAGCTGCTATAATTTAATTTTAAATTTTTTGAGGAGGGATCACTTTTGATAAGCAGATGCTCTTTGAACTCTATAACCTGCAGGAGGTTCTGTTCATGGGCCTTTATAGAGCTGAGATAACTCACTGGTATTCTCAGGTGGGGTGGCAGACCACCCTAGCTTGGCACACATGTAGCTGTAAGAAATTCTAAGCAGTTTTACATATGCGCTTGAACTTGGTAAAGGCTAGTTTGAAGCATCACGGTCCTGCTCTAGAGACCAAAGCAGGGTGATTATGACTTGATATGTTTAAGTTTAGTTAGCTCCACTGACAAACTTTGACCACAGCCAAACCCCATATTGCTTTTTGAGAATGTTTGTGTTAGTACGAATTGTTTGGTTAAAAACTTGTGGGAGGTTATGCTTAGAAATGACAAGCTTATCACAGCAAGCTGTGAGGAGGGTAGGGCCCTGACTGAGCTTATTTTTCTTCACCTCACTCCACCCTTCCTTTTATGTTTCTCCACAAACCCGACTCAACTTCTCTCTCTCTCTCTTCTTCTCTTTGTGTTTCTTCTCAGTTTTCCTCCAGTTATTAGCATCTTGATTCTTTTCTATATTTTATTTCCAAACTCTCAGAGAAAGACCTGTTGGGATAATTTAATCACCAATGTTTCTGTAGGGTTGAGTGTTTATTGAGGGTTATCTTTTTAGCCATTTTCAGGATTGCATTTTTGTATTGGTTTTCTAGGGATCCTGTTAACAAACTGCTATAAAATTGGAGACTTAAAACAGCAGAAATTTATCCTCTCACAGTTCTGAAAGCCAGGAGTTCAAAATCAAGGTGTTGGCAGGGCCGTCATCCCTCCAAAGATTCTAGAAAAGAATCCTTCCTTTTCCGCTTTCTGATGGCTCCAGTTAGTCCTGGGTTTGTGGCTAGATCACGTCAGTCTTTGCCTCTGTCTTCACATGGCCTTCTCCTCTGGGTCTATGTCTTCTCTCATCTCTTATAAGGACTCTTGTCATAGAATTTAAGCTCCACTTGGATAATTCTGGATCATCTCATCTCGAGATCTTTAATTATGTCTCTAAAGACCCTATTTCCAAATAAGGTCACATTCAGAGGTTCCAGAAGTTAGGATGTGGACATATCTTTTTGAGGGTGAACATTTTTGATCTCACTACAGCCTTGTATGTCCTTGAGCCAGATGCTCTCCAGTGTCCCATTCACTGGTTTGATAGGACAGGTGTAACCCATGGCCAAAGATGCTAAAGGAAAAGCCAGGGCTAATCCTTATGTGGAAACTGTGGTCAAGGACCAGGAGCTATGACCTTGGCAGGTCCAATATTTGTCTTGCTTAGCACATTGAACATGGATTATGGTGCCTTGAAATGGGCCTTCCAAAATCAATTAGTTGCAAGTTTTATAAATAAGTTGGTCCTTAAGTGGTATAGGATTATTTAGTATTCACCATTTGGATTCAGAAAACAATCTGATACCAAGGAAAAAAGTCTAGTTTTACCAAGACTAACAATGCAGTATTCAGTTAGATAAATTGATGCCCTATTCAGATAGACAAATTAGAAAATCAAAGAAGTTTCTTTATGAGACTGTTCTTTTTTCAGATAACAAAGTCATGTAACTGACCCTAAGGAAAGGACATATTCCTACTTGCCACAACAAGAGGCCAAGTCTTTCACCCATCAAAACTTTGTATCACCTTATTTAGTCATAATTTAAAGTGAAATGGAGACTGAGATAAAAATCTGCTTTTATGACACTTTAGTCAGAAGTGTAGTCTGTTCTTTCCTTTCTCTGATTCTGTCAGGGAAATACAGTACACTAGAAAAGGATGTTGAACTCATAAAACTGGGTGCAGAGCCAATTTCTATCTACTGACACAAAAGCTGTGAATTGATTGAAGAACACTGAAAATATCTAAACTTCAGGTGAGGTTGAAGCCGAGTCCAGCCTCTGCACTCTGACACCGAATTAATTCTAGGAGACAGAGTTTTGGGTGAAGTAGAAAAGAATAGCTTTACTGCTTTGCCAGGCAAAGGTGTGTGTGGGGGGGGTGGTCACAGCAGCCTAATGCCCTCAAAACTGTGTGTCTCAACCTGGAGGGGCTAGTGAGGAGATTTATAGTAATGGTTCAAAGAGGGCGTGATCAGCTCCTGGACATTCATCTGATTGGTTGGTGGTGAGGTAAGTGGGAGTCAGCATCATCAACCTTCAGGTTCCAGCCAGTCTGGGGTCCACGTGCTTGTGGGCACCATACTGTTAATTTCTTCCACCTGATGGGGGTTTCAGTATCAGGAAAACAGCTCAAAGATATTATTATGTGTATCCCTTGAGGGGGAGCCAGGACCCTGCCCCAAGGCTGTACTATTATTTCTTTTAACTTCCCCTCCCTTGTCTCCACACCCCCTCCCTTCCCTGATTAGCGACTGTTTGAACCTGCTCCTTGGAACACAGGGAAGGTCATGGAGGCTGAATGAAGCCTATTTCTTGTAATCAAGAAATGGAGGACACAGAAAGGCTTTTGTGCCGAGGAGCCCCACAGGGTCCTGCTCTGTATCAAGGAGATAGCTCCAAACTCAGTACAATGCTTCAGGGTTTAGCTCTTTTTGGATTCTGCAGTGTCCATGGAAAATTAATCAGTCAATCTAAGGAAGAAATGGAAAATTTTATTCAAGCCGAATTTGAGGATTATACCCTGACAGGAATATCTCAGAAAACTCTGAGGACTGTTCTGCCTGTTAGAAGTCAAAGCACAGTTATATAAGTTCTTTGAGATGGAGGGTTTTGCATCAAATGATGTATTATTGACAATTTGCCTAATCCAGATCTAAGCGCCATATGAACCCTTACAAGATCAAGAAGGAAAATTATCTTTTAAGGAGTTGTCTTGTTGGTGCTGAGAGAATGTTGCTCTTTATGGTTGAGGTTTGGTCAATGTATAATGCAGATACACAATGCACAGTGTGAGGAGAGAGGAAGCCAAAGGGCAGAGACAATATTTTGTTTAAATTTTTCTTGTCTTGCCATAAAATATGAATTTTATTTCACAGCAGGAAATGTTTCTCTAACATTGTTAAGGTATTTTGCTTATCTGTTGTTTGCTTTAATAAGATGTTTATTCCATCTTTATTGAATGAAGGCTTTCGTTCATCTAAACATGGAACAAAAGAAGTCATCTCATAATATGTACTTTTGGGAAAAAAATTTAAAAGTCAGCTGAAGGAAAAAACTACTAAACCCTTGGATATTTCTTACAGAACTCTTCCTCTATTTTAATTTTCTGAATCTTTGAACTCACCGTTTAAGTCATAAGTACACAGAGAAACAGAACAGCTAAATGGACGGCCAAAAGATCAGGGTAGAGTGAACATCCAAGGACAGTTAATTTCATTCAAGTCAGACTTCAATTTGCCCTCAGAATCTTTTCATTGAACTGTAATTTAGGTAACAGTGACACAGAAGGTTAACTTTCAGGTAGTTAGAGGCAAGGTAGGTCTGGCCACAATAAAGGCTGTGACCTTGACTGTCAAGGTTGCTGGGGGAGGACGATACTGAGTTTGTGAAAAACTAACTCTGGAGTGAGTCCTTAACAGGGGTAGTCCCTTGTCTAATTCCAGCCACCAACAAGGCAATGATGAATTTGAACTCGTTTTTTGCAGACACTTTTATGTGAGGAAATCCTGTTGTGTGGGTCAACACAACATTGGGAAGTTCTAGAAAAGGGAATTCATTGCTGTAACTCATTGCTGTAATTCCATGTGCCCTGTGCATTCAACGTGGAAGCAGAGCTATTTGTTCAACATGAAAAAGATCATTCTGAGCTCCCCAGGGGAAGTGACTGAAAGAGACAGTAAGAGTGTTCTGGCCTAGCCAAGCTGGCTGCAGTGCAGGGCTAGGAGTTTAGTTTCAGCAGAGAATCACACAGGAATAAGACAGAATTCTAAGCAGATGGCATGTAGAAATGAAGTTGTGTGGACTTTACCCACAAAATGAAGATTCAAATTTACTGAACTTGGGAGGTTTCCTTGTACTTGGAAACAAAGAACATCAAATCTATAGAAGAAAAATTAATTTTAAGATTTATTCACAACCTTGGTTGTTTGAGCTGGGTGGTCTGACTAAGAGAATCATTACTGAGATTTGTGTTCCAAGATAACCAAACTGTGGCAAGACAAGGGGAGCAAGAGAATGGTCACGTGCCAGGTCTCAGGAAAGTTCCTGGGATGGACCATTAAGTGAAGGTCCTTGGCCTTGCACAGGAAAGAATTCAAGAGCCAGCCACAGTAAAGTGAAAGCTAGTTAACTTAGAGATATACACATTCAATAGGCAGAATGAGGTCTGTCTTGTTTCAGAAGGCAAGAGTGGCCCTTGGATATGGCATGGTTAGTTTTTAAGGGTTGGGTAATTTCATATGCTAACAAGTGGGAGGAATATTCTAACTGTTTGGAGGAAGAGGTGGGGATTTCCAGTAATTGGGCCACCGCCCACTTTTTGACCTTTTATGGTCATCCTTGAAACTGTCATGGAGCCCATCGTGGTGCTGGTGGGTGCGTCATTTAGTATGTTAATGCATTACAATGAGCGTATAATAAGGCTCAAGGTCTACTGGAAGTCAAATCTTCTGCCATCTTGGGCCTAGTTGGTTCTAGCCAGTTTTTGTTGTATCCTCAACAGCTGTGTCGTTCTTTTAATGGTTGTGCCCTGCCCCCTTCCTTCCTGTCTCAAACTATTGCATGGTGTCCTTCCCAAGTGATCAGGAGTCGATTGAGCTGAAAAGGATGTTAATTACAAACATGAAGCTGAAAAGAAAATAATAGATTCAGGACTTGGAAATAAATCTAAGGATCTTAATGCTTATCATAACATCAGAAGTGAAATGAGAAAGCAGTGAAGACCCAAGTGGAGGGGACTTGAAGCCTGAACTGTCTTCTCCTAGGAAGGGGTTTCCTGCTGCATCAATTTTCATAAATTCTTACTTGTTTGCATGCTCATTTGTTTACTTGATGTCATCAGATTGCATTTAATTATTCTTTCAAGAAATATTTATTACTACATTCTTTTTTTATTATTACGGTCTTTTTGCAGTCATAGTACTGCTGAATTATGTGGAAAATAAAAATGATGAGAAAGCATAGTCCTTACCCTCTTAATTGCCATTAACTTGGTTCATTGTGGAATAAACCTTATTTGATCCTACCTGTGCACCCAGATTCCTATTAGGAGCTAGACTGTGCACTAATGTGATTAAACAGTGTCAAAGTAGTTGGAGATTATCAGGGAAGGGAAAAGAAACCACATGAAAATATAATGCAAGCCATTATCAGTCACAAAATTAGTTTTGGAAGTTTATAATTAAGTTAAACCAGATAAATTATTTCATGACCATCTTCTGGGCTTTATGGCAATGCAACATTTCAGTCACATGGAAAATACTGGAAAACTGGAATGCAACTTTCAAGGATAAATCAAGGGATTAGTTCACTTACAGAGCAGCACAGAAATAATGACTCAGATTTCTTTGGGGATAAGGAAGTAATAACAACTTTGTCTATAAGGTAGAATTAAGCAAATGAGAAATTCCACAGTAAAAGTATAAGCAGCTATTAACAAAATGATGTTCTATATCGACATACTATTTACACATTTTTCTCCTTAGATTTTCTTTTCTTTTAAAATTTCAAATTGTAAGGAACATTTCCTATACAGTCATGTGTGAATTTGATATAAACAATAAAATACACCAATGCCAATGATAAAAATTTCACTAGTTTTACATATCAATACGCATCTTATCCCCAGAGCTTATACCTCTGGGGTTATCCCTGTAAAACCAGAAAAAAGACTATAAACACCTCTTGCTGGAATGAAACAAGAAAGTCTCTCCATTGTTTGAAATGCTTTCCTTTTTCTCATGTCCATGATTTCTGTTAATTCTCTGTCCACATCACACTCAGCCATGTCCATTGGAAATGATTAGCCTTGGTTACTCTCTTTCTTAGACAATCACATACATCCTATCTTATGCAAGGGGTTCCTGCTAAGATAAGATGTTTCTGGGCTGTGCTTGCACACACACACACACACACCCCCTTACTTTGGTCAGTAAAAATTGTTACTTTTGGCAAAATTCAGACTTTGGTTCAGATCTTGTATGAACCTTTATCTTCATCTTATTCCCATCACAGGTGAGGTGATTCAGTGTAGAGGATGGTCATTTATACATATTCAGGTTTTCTCATGCTTATATGTAATCATAAATGCATTCAGCTATTTTCACATTTTCATATATGTTTTATGTACTATTTATTCACCCTTACTATTTATTATTGCACCCTACCCATGTTCTGTGAAGTAGATTGGTATTATTCCCATTTTTGTAAAATACATATGCAAATAAGTTTTGACATTTCAAAGGGCAGAGCTAGCAAAGGAGCGGAAGTGAAAAGCCAAACTTCTGCCTTCTTCTTCTTCTTCTTCTTCTTTTTTTTTTTAACTTTCAAGTTCATTTTGTAGCTAATTAGGGAACTGCAGTTACCTTGTTTTCCAGAAAAACATATTTATCCAAACTGAGATAGCTTTGTTTCAATGGATTTTTTTTCTGCTAAGGTGCTATTCTAGTGTGTGAAAGTGAATTAAAAACCCTAGATGAATCTGTGCATCTCAGTGAATGTTTACAGCTTTCTTCTCTATAAGAAATACAGATTATTCTTTAATTAACGGGTAATTATAAACCAGACCTGAAAGCATTTCTTTCAAAAGATTTTATTCAAAAAATGGTTACTTCTTTAAAATAAGTGATGAGATTGGGCAAAGAAAAGAAGTGTTCTAAAACTGATATTTTTGCAAATTAGATACCATAGATTTTCTTACAAGCACTTTAAAAATAAACACATCACTGCCTCTGTCATTATACACTGATTTACGTTCTTACCTTAAATTATAATTTTCTCTGTCGTTTCCTGATATTTAAAATATAAGAAAATAATGTTAAAAAGCAGCTTATTGGGTAAAAAAAAATTATGCAGCATTTGTAAATCTCCAAAGAAAATATTCTAAAAAGGTCATTCATTGCATATGTTCTTACACGTGGGATTTGGGGATTTAATTTTGTCTTTGCTTATATAAAAGCCAGAAAGATTACTGAATCATAGCTCATTCATTTCTTACTGATTTGTAAAACTTCTCTGCCTTTGTCTAATCTACGTGAGGTGACTCTGATTCCTTTTCTTACAGTTGTTGCCTAGATTTGGTGTCAAATTTACAATAGCTCCAGGGAATGAGTTGGATGGTTTTTCACTGAGCTTACATGTATAGAAGTTCCATCAAGATTTTGCTAAAGCTATTTATAAATCAGCCTGTATATTTTGGTATAGAAATTACTAGCTGATGATCCCATATTCTTAAATGATCATGGAATTCAATTTTAATCTTTCATTGTGTAATTTTGCTAATATATATTCTTTTGAAAACAATTAGATAATTTCCTCCATTTTCAAATTTCTTTTTTTAATTCCTTGCTTCTTGTACCTTCATTGTTGAACTGGCTCTTCTGCTTTTTGCCTAAATCATTGGTTTTTTTTGTTTGTTTTTCATTCCTGCATAGGGTCATTGGATCAGACCTTACCTTCCCTCTGTCAAGGATCTTTTCTGACTAGGAGCATGGAATTTTAAGTTCTTTTGTATTCAGTTCTTAAGTACAGTATTCACTTACATTTTTGCTTAACTGGAACATTTTCTTTTTTTCATCATTGAGATTTTTTTTCAGAGTCTATCTCTGCTAACCCTCTCCTCCTCTTTTCCTGTTTCTTAATTTTTTTTTTGCCTTTCAAACTACATCACTTTATTTTTTTGTTATTTTATTTCAATTTTGATGTATTAACCTTCTTTATTTTAGTATTCTTCAATTTGTCTTTTACTAAAACCTTCTGGGTCTCTTTATGACAGATGCTTTAGGCTAGTGTGGTATTCTATGGCATTGTCTCTTTTTCATTAGGCATTTTTAAGCTACTGCAATAGCTTTGCGTTCAGAGCAAATCTGAGACTCTGGAAGTTAAGAAGTAACCAGACAGTGCTCAAATGAACTACAATTGCAATACAGAAGACACTCTTGGAAAATGCAGAATACCCAGCCTGCCTGTCTTTTCACTTGCAGATCATTTTTTGTTGTTGTTGTTCCCCGCATTCCTCCATCTTTCCCTTGTTAATTTCACTCTAAAGAAATCTTAAACTAGATAGAAAATTTTTTTTTAAAAAATGACTCTCTCATCAGATTGTGTTCAGATGTCAGAAAAAAAACACAAGTTGTTCCTGGATTTGATTTTTGGCTATGACTTGAAGAAAAAAATGAACTTCGTCACATGTGAGTTTCCTGCATTCTACCTCCTTGTCTCCTGTTTATCAGCTTATACTCAAACATTCTGGATGACTGTGCAGTGCCTGTGTATGGTTGTTTTTAGCGGTTATCTGAAATCTGTATTTAAAAACCGCTTCCAGGGTTTCCCTGGTGGCTCAGTGGTTGAGAGTCCGCCTGCCGATGCAGGGGACACGGGTTCGTGCCCCGGTCCGGGAAGATCCCACATGCCGCGGAGTGGCTGGGCCTGTGAGCCATGGCCGCTGGGCCTGTGTGTCCGGAGCCTGTGCTCTGCCACGGGAGAGGCCACAGCGGTGAGAGGCCCGCGTACCGCAAAAAAAAAAAAAAAAACACTTCCAATTTTTCTCTCCTTTTCACTTGTGCCTATCCAAATAGAAGAGAGAGAGAGAGGAGGACCAGAAAGCCTTCATGATACATCTTTATTCCTTCAACAGTTCATCTGGGCACATGATTTACAGGCAGTGGAGCTGTATCAGTGAATCTGGTTTCCCATGGATCTTGGGGTCTCAGCTGAAGGATCCCTCCACAAGTGGCACCTGTATCTGCTTTGTGCTATCTTACTGCCTTTACATTTCACCATCACTTCTCTTTTCCTTCTTTCTACCTCAGTCCCATTAGTGATGAGAAGACTTCAAGCAAATCAAGTCATTTACTCTTCAGGAAATGCTGAAGGCTTATTCTATATGCCTGAGCCTATGTGTGTGTAGGTATATATATATTTATTTATTTATTATTATTTACACATATATTCTTTTTCAGATTCCTTTCCATTATAGGTTGTTACAAGATGTTGAATATAGTTCCCTATGCTATACAGTAGGTCCTTGTTGTTTATCTGTTTAATACATAGTAGTGTGTATCTGTTAATCCCAAACTCCTAGTTTATCCCTCCCCAACACTTTTTCCCTCTAGTAACCATAAGTTTTTTTCTATGTCTGTGAGTTCATGTATAAGTGATATCATATGGTATTTGTCTTTCTCTGTCTGACTTATTTCACTTAGTACGATAATCTCTAGCTCCATCCATGTTGCTGCAAAGACATTATTTCATTTATGGCTGGGAAATCCGGAGAGGGCCAAGAGATTATAAGAAGTCTCAGATTCACTAAGTCTAAGTCAGTGAACCAGTTTATGATACATTAAGAGCCCAGTCACATGAAAATAGAAGGTTATGAATCTACCTCCTTTAGATAGAAAGTATAAAGTTTTAAAAATTGCTCTTTAGGCACAGATTATTAATGCTGTTATGACACTAAAGAGAATTAAATGCAAATTTGCAAAGCTCTGAAGAGCTTTATTAGGATAAGCAAAATTTTATTCAGCCAAATCAGTTGCTATTTTAATGAAACTCTGGATAAATAACTCTCAGTGGAAGCAGAATGATTTACATCTCCCTTCATCTGAATCCCTTAATGCAGTTGTGTAATAAGTTTTTCCCTGCTTTCTGATACTGTTAGATTTTCTACATTTTATAAGTAAGAGTTGAATGACATTGCCAATGTTTTATAGATAAAGAAAAAAATAAAATCAAGGGAGAAAGGAAGAAAAGAATGAAGAAGAAAAGGAAGAATGGAAGGAAAGAAGGTAAGAAAGAAGGAAAGAAGGAGGGAAGGAAGGAAGATAGAGAGAGCAGGTTTTTTGCATGCTATGTGAGAAGATTGATAGGTGGGACAAGAGTCCTAGGTTTTAGTCATGGCATCTGCTACTTACAAAGAATGTGCTCTTAGATGGTCCACTTAACACTTGGGATCTCAGTTTTCTCATCTTTAACACTAGAGTAAGATCATTCTTCATTGTGCATTTCCATCCCACACATAGTAGAAAGATAAGCACCTTGGCAACAGCCTGCTAAATACCAGTAGCTCTTCCAAGCACTGAGACAACCAAAAACTTTACCACACATTTAAAAATGCCCTCTGGGTGCCATTTTAGAACCGCTGGACTCAAGCTGACTTCCAAGGGTTTTATCCAAATTTAAAAATACCACAATGTTAGTAGGTTATTTGTAGGGCACTGTGTAATTTATCGTCAAAATGGATATTTTTGACAGTGCAAGTCAGAGTTGTTAATAATTACACTTGGGGGCCAGGGGTAAAATCAAGAATTATAATTTACCTGGTCATGTCAGTAATTGGTTTTGATGATTCCTTTTTAAAGTAGTTTTATTGTAAAATTAAATATACCTAAAAATGGTACAAAAGAAATGTGTGAAATTCAAATAAGTATTACAAAGTGAAAAGCACTACACAGATCAAAAATTAAAATATTGGCATCACCCACATAATCTCTCCTCATGACTGTTCTCACATATTACTCTGGTCTCTCATGTTCCCCTAAGTAGCCATTATCCTGATTTTTACACTATTACTTTCAATTAATATTTTTTATTACAAAAGTAATATACATTCCTTGAAAAACAACTTATGTTTGAATTGTATAAAGTAAAAAATTAAGGTCTCCCCCAATCCCCAGTTTCATTTCTCTGTGGAAACTATAGTTAAAAATTCTTTATGTATATTTCCCATGTGTGCACAAATACACACAAACACAAATGTCTTTTTTTCAAACTTGAGATCATACAGTACATATTACTCTGCAATTTGCTAAATTTATTAGAAGTGCATTTTCTGCTCCCACATATGCAAGCAATGATGGCTATGGTTACTATTAATAATTGTAAAGCCACTGTTTTTTTCCCATCTCATTATGTCTATGGGCATATGTGAATGTTAGAAGGGAGGGCATTGAATGAGTATAGGTTGAAGGTGAAGTGACTTCTGTGTTCTGAGTCCTTCTTCCTCTTTCTGTGGATCTTAAACTTTTCTTTAATTTCCTATTTTTCCTGAACTTGAGAGGGATCAAGGTGAAGTGCAAAGACTGAAAGATCTGGAATCAGACCTAGGTTCTAGCTCTGTCATTAACTGCATCTGTGATCTTAGGTCTACTGTGTAAAATGAATATTATAATGCCTGTATGGAAAAAGAGGTTTTGAAGATAATTTTAAAAACGTAATAAATCCATTAGTCTTACAACTATCCTAATTTGACTCTTAACACAAATTTCATGTTTTCCTTAAACATTGATGAAGAGAGTGTAGGATGATATTTACTGAGTTATCCCATGATTTGTTATAAATTGCTTAGATTTTACATAAATCTTGATAAATGTTATGTAAGATAGACTCAAGATATTCTCAGGGTTATTTATAAGAAGTTAAATGAAACAAAACTTTCCTTTTTATGTTGTTCTTTCTAATCAGGGCCAATTCATTTGAAAGATTGCCTGATGTGGTTAATCTGTTTTTGCGGATGTATTTAGGATGAACTAATTTTATGTTGGGTCATTAACCAAAAACTGTTGGTGTAAGAGGGTGTTGCTAAGTCCAGAGGAACATCATTATTATTTTCAATGGTGTTTGTCATGGTAGTGATATAAGCCCCAAAGATGGAACGTGGGATTTGGTGTTGTCAAAATCAATTCAGAGTAATTAGATTATAGCTGATGTAATTTAGATGTTTGGAGGTGAGGGATTTCTGATAGCAAAATCTAATGTATGTAGCTCCCCAAATGGAAAGAGATGACCTTCGTCAAGGGAAAATTTTTCAGTGTGGTGATGCTGACAATGATTTTAGGTTATAAACATTTTTCAGGAAGTTTTGGGTTTAGAGATGACTGTGGAGTTTTGAATCTGGCCTAAAATAAGAGTGGGAGATGGGAAAGGTGAATGACTTTCCTTCCATATGTTTTACTTTCATTCTGAATGTACCTTCCCATCACTTAACAATAGCTCTATCTTCCATTTTTTACTTGTTTCATGCATGACAGTCACTACATGCACTTTGTAGTTTCCCACTTGTACAGAAAAGGGAACTGAAGCCTAGAAGAGTAATTTATGCAAAGTTTTGCAGTCATGAGAAACTCATGCAGTCGTGAGACCATAGCTAAATCCTAGATATGACTCAAGAGTTGATGCTTTAAAAAAAAAACAGTTGACACTTTTAACAAATATTCTATGATCTTGCGTTTTGTCTCAGCCACAAACAAATGAGTCTTTCTTCAGTGCTAGCTGGTGAGCTTCTTTGCAATTTGTCATCTTAGTGACCCCCCCCCCATAGTACCAAGCTGGTGTCTAAATGTTTGCTGAATCCAATTTGCCACAGCTTTACTAAGGACAGAGTGAAGGCTTAAAATTCAGCTACTCAGCTTTTCAAAAATAAGCAACAACCTAAGTTTTTGAGTTATTTCAGAAGTCTTGTACTAATAGTCCTTTGGGGGCACTGGGATATAATTACTCTCCTCAGTGTGATTTTGTTCCTCGTTTATCCATCAGAACAGAGAGGTAGACTGTGGTCCTGATACTATTCCAGTGGGAATGTTTACTTAGGGGAAAGGTGAATGGTATTAAATTTTATTGGCATTGGAAATTCTTTTGCAAATATAATGCAGTTGACTCGTTAACTTTGCACAGAATACATCAAACTTAGTTAAAACTTGACATCTTTAAAAGTGGTTTGGGTGTTTATTTTATTATTTTCCTTTTCTGAGGGCATCTTAAAAGCATCCTGCAGTGATAGTCAAATAGATTCAAGAACCAAAGTTTTTAAGTGAATGGCTACCTGACTGAATATATGTGTGCCTGTTTAAAGCAGATTCTAACTTCTTGTTTTGACAACAAGGAGTATTTTGTTTGACACAAATGGCACTCTTTTGTAGTCTATGTTCTCCTATATCATCCACTCAATTCCTGTGGAATTAGTTTTTTCCTCAAAGTTTTCAGGGAACATTCTTTTATGTTACTTCATTGGAACAATATGTTTCCAGATCACTTTTTTTCAACATTCAACATAGAGAAAAGTATTGTAATGAATGCTAAATATCATTTAAGGCAGCTCCCTCCCATTTTCAAAATAGCTTTATCTGTGCATCTTTTCCCATTATACTTAGAGGGTCACAGAAGCTACTTCAAACATTCTCCCTTTTTACACTTCAGATCCTTCCCTTCCTGTCTCGTTCTCCTGGATGTGAGCATGTCTCACTTCTCTGAGAAAGTGCTCGTCAGTGTAAGAGAACCCCTCAGTTTCCTGGTACCAAACCTGAGACTTTTTTTTTTTTTTTTTTACTGAATGAGATGGGAGAAGAAAAGTCAAGGAAAATGCCAGGGACAGCAGTAATGCCATTTACTGAGATGGAAAAAACTAAAAGTAAAAAAAAAAAAAAAATGTCTAAGTCAGAGAGGAGGAGCTCAAGATTGTATCTACAATACAATCAGGTTTTTACCTTGGGCGCACCAGGTGAATCCCTTCCCCTGTGCTCTGGATCTCTCCACCCATCACCCACCATATTTCAAGTAAAAAACATTAACCCTTCTCCTGCGTATTTAACCTCTTTGTCTGGTGACACCTTCCTTCATTTAAGCATTAATGCATGCTTAAATCCTTCCCATCTAAGGCATAAAAAGAATGACCAACAACACAAAAATCAAATTGAGTTAATAAATCCATCCTTAGACCTGGCAGGTCTCTGTAGCTTCTGTTCGCATCACAATTCTTCAGTTCCCGTAAATCAGTCCTGTACTCCCACAAAGACTCCCCTCATATTCCTCTTAGTAGTTCTCCAAGACCAGCATGTTGGCAAATTTAGTTTTAAATGATGTTTAGGAGTCAGATAAGATAAAACATGAGGTGGTTGTACTAAATTTAGGGGTCCCTTTTCTCCTCTTTCTCATTTGTTTTCTATTTCCTTAGAAATCTCTATTCTTCTACTTTTTAATCCCTAAATCAGTTTGTGGAGTTTCTGTCTATGGAATATTCTAGAAATTCTGCATTTTCAGTTGTCACAACTTTTGAAGTCTTGGGCTACTAGGTTTATTAAGAAGGGTGGACTAGAGACATAACTTTAAATGTCCTGCCTGATATACATATAAGTGTGTGTGTGCAGGAACCCCAAAACCTAATTATAAATGTGTTCTCCTTAAATTCAAATCTGTTTTAAATAAAAACAAATTTTTTTGTTTGTTTGTTTTTGCAGTTTTCATATACCCTGACCTTTCCAGGAATAAAACTACTGTGGAACTTGAAGAAGAGTGTATACTACAGAATTCAGAAATTTACCCAAGCATTTCTCACCATTTTGGAAAACCATGTCCTCAGGGGCAGCTTCACTTGTGGGATTTTTTTTTTAATTAATTAATTTTTAAAAAATTATTTTTATTTATTTATTTTTGGCTGCGTTGGGTCTTTGTTGCTGCATGCAGGCTTTCTCTAGTTGTGGTGAGCGGGGGCTACTCTTTGTCGCAGTGCACGGGCTTCTTATTGCGGTGGCTTCTCTTGTTGTGGAGCATAGACTCTAGGAACATAGCCTTCAGTAGCTGTGTCACACGGGCTCAGTAGTTGTGGCGCACAGGCTTAGTTGCTCCGCAGCATGTGGGATCTTCCTGGACCAGGGCTCGAACCCGTGTTGCCTGCATTGGCAGGTAGATTCTTAACCACTTCACCCCAGGGAAGCCCCACTTGTGGGATTTAAATCACTTACAGGCCCAAACTGGCTAAAGTCTGCATTAATATTGAGTAGTTGGTGTGTTCACCTTATCCTACGTGAGGGTAAACATATGAACCCTTCATTATAATTTTATTACATTATAAAGCACTTCCCTTTTAAATAAAAGAATGTAGTTATGGTATTATATCATTTTTTTCAACTTATGTGAACAGGAAGGTTTTATTATCTATGTGTTTCATTTGTGGATGGTAAGTGTACACAACAAAATATTAGTTTAAAAAGTTTGCACTGGATCTAGTAGAGTCAAAGATCACTGGCTTAATATTTCATAATTGTTAGGCTTTTGATGAGGGCCAATTCTCTTTTCTCGTGGTTATTCAAGCCTTGAAAGTGTCCAATTACCATTTATTCATTGAAGGCTTGTGTACATCAATTTCTCTAGCACAGTCTTCTCTGCTGGGGTTTGGACCTTTTATGCAGCTGCCGAGTGGCCACAGATATTCACATGTCTTTTAAGCCGTTAAATGTCAACTAATAATTGTGCTGAACAGAATCATTTGCCAGAAATGAGCTCTTATTCCCCTCTTTGCAACCTCAGTGGGCAAGGGTCATGAAGGCTCGTGCCATTATCCAATTAAATGATGATTTTCTCATCCTCACTCTCCCCAGTCTGGACCAGACCATCATCACATCTCACTTGGATGGTTGCCACCTGAATTGTCACCTAACCTCCTGTCTCACTCCTCCCATTTTCCATTCCCTACTCTGCCAAGATGAAAATATGATCACATTACCCACCTGCTTATAATCCTTCACAGTCTTCCAAGTGTCCTGATTTAAGGTCCAAATTACTGTGTACAGTTCATCAGGCCAGGCACAACCTGGCCCCTGCCTACCCTTTCTGTCTCATTCCCAATCATCACACATTATGCTCTGTCTAGGTTGATTCCTTTCAATTTCCTAATAGGATATTTTCTTTCTTACCTCTTTCTTTGTAGTATATTCCTGCACTGAATATACTAGCTCAACTTTATTCCAGGCTCATTCTTACTCATTCTTTAGGTATCAGCTTAATCAGTGCTTTTTCCTACAATTTTAATTACTTATGAACTACCTTGGCAACTTATACTTTTCTATTTTAATGCTTTATTGCCTTCATAATTATTTGCCTTTGTCATTGGACTATGAGCTTTGTAAAGAAACTTCCTATAATTTTTAAGATCAGTTTTTCTCCCAAATGTTAGCACAGTAGGCACTAAATACATGTTTGGACAATAAATGAATGCACAACAAATGATAAGATATTTTAAAATATTTTTATCTCTTTGATACATATGTTATATACAGCCAAGGTGAAAGTTTAATCAAACAATAGTTATGTACAAAATGAGATATTTTATTTTCTCTTTCATCTAAGACATTCTAGTCATGACCAGCTAATGGGTTGCAGCCTGTAGTTTCAAAAACATTGTTATGACTTCTCTGTTGATGTGAAAATTGTTCCTAATTAATGATATGTTTAGCAAATGCATTAATTAGGAGGAGGTCACATTCATTTAACTTCTTTTTCCCAAATGTTAAAATCCTAGTGGAGCTCTGTGATATTTTGTAACCTAAAGACAGTTGGATTTTTCAGTTTTTCATTATAACAAGAAATAATTTAAAAATAATTGTGCAAAAGGTGTATGAGTGTGGTTTTTATGCACAGTTCACATTTGTGTCAAATCTCAGAGCATCGAAATTCAGTTAATCTAATCAGCATGGTAGACTCACAATTTTGATCTGCCTCAATCTTAATATTATCTTCTTTTCACATCAGCAACCTAGTTCCTTGAACATATATTCTTAGGCCCCTTTAATTACCTGGAGATTACAATTTAAATCCCACAGACTTCTATTCTTCAAATTCTTTTTTTTTTTTTTTTTTTTTTTTTTTGCGGTACGCGGGCCTCTCACTGTTGTGGCCTCCCCCGTTGCGGACCACAGGCTCCGGACGCGCAGGCTCAGCGGCCATGGCTCACGGGCCCAGCCGCTCCACGACATGTAGGATCTTCCTGGACCGGGGCACGAACCTGTGTCCCCTGCATCGGCAGGTGGACTCTCAACCACTGTGCCACCAGGGAAGCCCTATTCTTCAAATTCTTATTACTACACCACTACCCTTTAGTCCCAGGCAAGAGTGCAGAAGGACCCTGCTCTACTCCTCCTCTGCTTACACCTTCCTGGTTGGGTTAGGAGTTCATGCCGCCCAGTATCATTGTCCTCCTGGAACCCCTGCCCTTCCTTCCCAGAGTGCACAAAATGCTAAAATTTTCTGCTCAAATGGTCTGAATCTTGCTTTGAGCACCTGCACAGTCCTCTTCCCCAGATAAATCCTCTTGAGAGTGACTCATATCAAGATGTTGCATTTGATAGGCTCAAGGTTTGGCCAAATGGTAAGCTGTTTATAGGGAAGTTAATGGAGCTTGGAAATGTGTGATTATACATCTGCACTTAGGCCACATCATCATGGTGTGGGCCAAAGCCAGGTGAGAAGAGAAGCTGGCAGACCCAGGGCTGTGGGCTTGTACTTCTAGTGCTGGTGGAACTCTACACACCATTCTGGTGTGGACTCTAGCCCTTCCAGGTTGTGATAAATGTAAGTTGGTCAAGAGATGAGGACTAGATATATATTACTTAACACTTTGCCAGCTTTATATATAATTTAAAAATATTTAGGTATGTGGTGTGTGGGTCTTCATTTGTAAGCCTGCCTTAGACCTCACAAATGTCAAGGCAAGACCTGCCTCCATACGTTCATTACTACCACACACTGATCTCTAATTCCTTGGCTTCTTTCATTTTATTAATGTCTGCCAGTTTTTTTTTTATGTCCATCAATTTCAACCACTTTTTGTATGTACTCAGTTCTTCACCTCCTTTTCTACTTGAACTCTCCATTATATAAAACCTGAACCACAAATCAATATTACCATCTGCCTTCTTTGCTTTTGTATCCTGCCTTCTGATACAAGCTGGATAAATAATTGACCTTGTATATTACTGCACTTTACATTGATATGAAATCTAGACAATGTTCTACATCCATTTAGCATAAAATTAGACCTTTTTCCATGTGTATAAAAAATATATTAAAGTTTTATAAAAATAGGAATATCAAATGATTCAGAAATCTTTAGATGTCTTTATTATTTTTGTATTACCTAGATGTGGTAGATCTGTGCAAACATGGTACCAACTTTCTAGCTCTCTTTATATACAAGCCCTTTAAAACTTGACTTTATAGCTCTTCATGTTGGGAGATAGCATCTATTTCTTTATCCCTTGAATCATGGCTAGCCTAGTGAATTACTTTGGCCAATGGAATGACAGGTATCAAGTCTAAATCTAGACACACATTCCTGCTGTGTCTTTGGATCCCTGTCACTACCATGAGAACAAGCTCTAAGCTAGCCTATTGAAGGATAAGAGACTACCTGGAGAAGAACTGAGCCATTCCAGTCAAGACCAACCTAGATCAACATGCTTCAACAAACCCGCCTATTGTCTGCTGATGCCTGAGCAAGGCCAACCAATAACCGGTGAGCCTAGCCAAGGTCAGGAGAATCATCCAGGCAATATGTAGACTTGTTAGCAAAAATAAATGTTGATATTTGTTTGTCACTGTTATTCTGTGGTTGCTTTTTTGTATGCCTTATTATTATGGCAGTTGATAATGGATATCTTATTACAATGATCAGTTTTATGTACCATCTTGGGAAAGATATATGCCCAGTTATTCAAACAAAAGTTAATCTAGGTGTTGCTGTGAAAGTATTTGGTAGATGGAATCAATAATTATAGTTAATTGATGTTAGTAAAGGAGATTGTTCTAGATAATCTGGGTGGGTCTGATTCAATTAATTGAAAGTGCTTAAGAACAGAACTGAGATTTCCCAGAAGAAGAAATCCTGCTTGTGACTGCAGTTTCCACTCATACCCAGAAGTTCTAGCCTGCCCTTCCTGATGGACTGCCCTATGAATTTTGGACTTGCCTACCAAGCTTCCCAAATTAAATAAGCTAATTGGTAATAAATTCCTTAATATATATCTCTTATTAGTTCTTTTTCTCTGATTGAACCCTGATTAATATATCAGTACAACAAAAAAGTGATCTCTTACACAATTAAAAAAAAGAAATAGATAACAATACAATAACATCCACTGTTTTCACATTTTCATATTTAATTCTTAGAAAAACTAAGTGAGATGTTATCACTATTGAGATTATTAAAATTCTTCCTCCTGGAACATGTGACTTCTTTGGAATCCTGATATAACTAAAAACTGGAGACAATGGGAACTATTTGACACCAGACTGTTGACCACAAGGTATTGCCCCATTCTATGGGCACGGAGCAAAGTGCTAGTCCAAGTTGCACTCAGTGCATGAAGCTTTCATAAAAATGTTATAACACCCAGTTTACATTAATGTCCCAAGTTTCCCATTCCCATCCTTCTCTTAATACTGTACCCTGGCTCACCATCTGACAGAAGAAGTAGTGAGGGTGGAGAGACTTTATCAACACAGGAGGCACATACCACCTCAAGAAATTTGCTGTATGTCCTGGGACAACTCTGGAACTATTATGCACCATGGTCTTATCCTTACACTAAAATGGTCTCAGGGCAAACTTTGAAAAAAAACTTACATTTTCTAGAGTGCTGCCAATCATTTGAAGAAATAATTTTAAAAGTAAAGCCTTTCATCTACATGCTTATTTCTTAAGGACCATAATTCCCTTAAGAAAACAGATATCCTGTCCTTAATGCAGGTATTCCAACTCAATCTGGTGGGAATAAATGTGACAAAGGAAAGACAATGTATATATGTTTGGTAATTTAAAACCATCTAGCTTTAAAAAAAACATAGGAAAATTCTGCATGAATGACATTGGGTGACAGTTTTCCTTGCTATAGTAAGTTTTAGTCCTTTATACAATTAAGAATTATATACCTCAATAGTCAAATTCATATCTGCTGACTCCAAGCCTTGGTTCTTAGGCATTAGGGTCCCATTATATTTTAGTGGGTATTTTAGATGTTGAGTGTAGTTTATGTGAAAGATATGGACGTCACTCATGAGTTCTATTTGTCTAAGTTCCATAGACTTAGCTTCTTATTTATTTTATCTCCACTATGGGTGACCGGATAACAGCTTGGGATGCATAGGAAATATATATTTGAAAATCTGGGATTACAGTTTAGGGTAAGCATGTGTCTTAGTATGTGGAAAGTGTTAATTATTCTTTCTTAATTCTTATTATGAAGTATAATTTTAAAGTACTAACAAGAGGGAAGCATTAAAAGAAGAAGACTAAAATAACTTTTTGCAAATGTTTGAAAAAGAAAATATAATCTTTATTTGGATTTTGTAAAGGAGAAATTAGCATATTGGTTCATTAAATTGAAATTAGTGCAAAAATGAGATGAACAGAGTATAATTTGTAATGACTTTGAGAGAAAAGGAGAGAATCATAGCTATAAAGTCTACAGTGGAAAAGAATACAAAATAAAAACCATAGAGTTGGAAAGGTGAAAGTTTCAGGACTCTGACTACCTTTTGCTAACTGGAAAAATATTTGATGGGCTGAAAACTTTTCTGTCTAATCAGAGGAAGAAAGTATAATTCTAAGATAAAAGAGTGAAGTGGTGAATTATGAGAACTATTTTAATAAATTCCATATCCAGAGACCTGACTTCTAGAATTTTTACTTGGTAACATGTCAACATCAGCATTTCCTTTGACATATAACCTTGATCAGGTGCTATAGTCTGAATGTTTGTATCTCTCCAAAATTAATGTGTTGAAATTCTAACCCTTAAATCTGTGGTATTAGGAAGTAGGGTCTTTGGGAGGTGATTAGGTCACAAGGATGAAGCTTTTATGAATGAGATTAATGCCTCTACAAAAGAAACCCTAGAGACCTCTCTTGCCCCTTCTGCCATGAGAGGACACATAGAAGATGGCTGTCTATTAATGAAGAAGTGGGCTCTGACCAGACACCAAATATGCCAGGACCTTGATCTTGGGCTTCCCAGCCTCCAGAAGTGTGGGAAACAAATCTGTTCTTTCTTTCTTTCTTTCTTTCTTGCTTGCTTGCTTGCTTGCTTGCTGTGTTGGGTCTTCGTTTCTGTGCGAGGGCCTTCTCTAGTTGCCACAAGTGAGGGCCACACTTCATCGCGGTGTGCGGGCCTCTCACTATCGCAGCCTCTCTTGTTGCGGAGCACAGCCTCCAGACGCGCAGGCTCAGTAGCTGTGGCTCACAGGCCCAGTTGCTCCGCGGCATGAGGGATCTTCCCAGACCAGGACTCGAACCTCTGTCCCCTGCATTGGCAGGCAGATTCTCAACCACTGTGCCACCAGGGGAGACCCAAATCTGTACTTCTTATAAGCCACACAGTTTATAATATTTTTTTGTAGCAGCCTGAACAGACTAAGAGGACAGAAAATGGGAATAAGGGAAAGAAAAGGAAATAATTTTAATGACAACACTCTCATGTGGTGGAAGAATAGGTGAAAAGATTATTTAAACACATTTATTTACAGCAAAGAGGTTTTACAAAATAGTGTAAAAGATAATTTTAAGCAGGCTTAAGATATAACCACCTGTCATACCTGACGTATATTCATATCTTATAAATTCAATTAAATTACTGGAGTTTTTGTTCTATAATTTGTTCTATAAATTATTAAAAAAATGACTTTATTGTTTCAGAAAAATGATTACATTGTACCTGAAAATACCAAAGGAAATAAGAAAATATGTAAACTGTAGAACAAAAGCAAATAAGCTTTGGAATGTCATCAATATAGAAAATATTAAACAGATGTGTGTAGGTCCTCCATAAATGTCTCTGAATGCTTGTAGAATAGATGAGAAGAGAAAGACCTTAAGAAGTTTTTATAATGAAATCTCAGGAGTGGACAAGAGAGAGGTTGGGAAGGAGACCATGAAGCTTATGAAGATGTGGAGAGAAACAGAGCCAGGACTCAAAGGTGTGAAAGGAATCGAGAAAAAGGAGATGAAGCCATTGTTGGGTTTAGACAATGCAGAAAAAGCTTATACAATGGTTCATTATTTTTTAACTATTAAAGAAAAAATCATTAAATGTCCTCACTGTCAGAGTGTGCTTTGAGATTCTCATGAGTTCGCAACTTTTTTTTAGTAGTTTGCCACAGGATGAAGGGAAAAGTGTAAATGAGGTGTGAATGAGGAAGGAATATATTCTTACAACCATTAGCTTTCTTTTTGATGCATTTTGAATTTCTCTGAGTCCTAGCCATCATCTCTAGGCCTTTTGAACACCAGAGGGTGATAACGGTAGTTTTGACAAAAGCAGAACCCTGTCAAAGAGGCAGGAAACTAACCTAGGTGTCACTCTGCAGAAACAACTTTGCTTTTTTAATTACAGTGGACATTTTTCAGCTCTATTTTCTTCTTGAAATGCACATGAAAATCTTCAAACATTTTCTAAATTTGAGTCAGGAATAGCCTATATCTCTAGTGTTCTTCTCAACTTTGTGATTCGAAGTTTTGCGATCAACCAAAGCTTCACAGGTTGGCTTGAGAGGCTGACTCATACATCCAGCAATGTATACTGAGCACCTACTGGGTGCTCGCACCCTGGTCTAGGAGCTGGTGTACATGACTGGCAAAACTAGAGATGCCTCCCTGCCTGATCTTATCTAATGTTGAGTCTAGTGGGAGTGGCAGATATGAATCACACAACCACAGAAGATTGTAGTAAGGTAAGTGTTATGCAAGCAGACTATAGGACAGAGAAATCCAATTTAATGTGTGTGTGTGTTGGGAGGTGAAGGAAGGCTTTTTTGAGGAAGCGACCTTTGAGCTGAGGTCTCAAGACAAGTAGGAATCATTTAGACAAAAGAGGATAGCACAGAATGTTCTATGAAGGTTAGGCAGGTGGAAAACAGAACACAATTGAAAAAAAAAATCTCAATGCTTAGAAAATATTCTTTGCCTGTTTATTATTCAAATGCTATATTTAATTTAACTTTTTATACCTCATAGAGTGTGGTAGAGGGCTATAGTGAGAATGAGCAGAACTCAGGAGGCCTGGGTATGTGATTTTGGGTTATGTGGCTTCCTGACCAGGCTCTCTGGGCTTTGGTTTCCTATCTAGACAGACAGGGAATTGGGTTAGATGACCTCTGAAGAACTTTTTCAATTAAAATTGCTGACTCTTTGGTTGGGGCAAAGAAATACTCGATTAAAAGTAACTGGTCTGAATTCATATGTTAAGAAAAACAGTTCCAGTAAACTAAAGTTTCATAAAAAAAGATTGCATGAATACTAATCTGATTTCATGATTTTGGGATCAAGGTCTTAACATGATAGACAAAAGATAAGACACCTGCTAGATACTATTACTGTGGGGACATCAACTAGAATAAAAATCATCATCAAGTGACAAGCTTACTATTAGTGATACTTTTATTTTACACACACACACACACACACACACAAACAAATAATTAGCAAGAAAATAATGAATGTTAACAGTTGTATTTATTTCTCATGTACCTACACCGAATGTAGGGGGGATATTTGTTGTAACTAAAGATAATTCTTCATTAAAATCATAGTTTTTGAAGTTCTCTTCAGTACTACTCCTTTTTAGTCCTATTGATGAAAAAATCTTTTTATTTCCTGGGCTTCAAACGATTTGGGGGAACGATGCCAGAAGAGCAAAACAAACACCATTTTGCATGAATATCTGGCTCATAAAATTGAGTTTTGGACAGCTTATAGAAAAACACTTTTATGTCTAGAATCTGTCATCTTTGAAGATGCTAATCCCGATGCGCTAGACCTTTTAAGAAGACAACAAAGAAAGGGGAGATGCTGTGTACGATGATCAATTTTAGTGCCAACTACCTCCTTCAGAACAGGTACTTGTATTGCACATTTTGTAGACCTTAAAGTTGCTCTTTTCCTCTTTGCATTGAGAGAAGGCAACCTCATGAGTAAGAGTATATGAAGGAATATTTTAGAGATGGTGCAGATTACTTCTGTAAAGTTCAGTCCTATCTAGATGGCATGGCAGCCATTTGTTTTTGTATTTAAATAGGAGATTAAGGGAAATTATGTTGTGTTTTCCCCATTCACCTCTCCCCCCCTTTAAAAGCTTTAAGAGGAATAATTCACACGTGCATAGTGAATCATGTCATTGATATGAGTTAGAGTAATTCATAGCTCTGTGAAAAGTTAATTTGATATTGTCTATATCGATCAATATATAGAAGGAGGAAAATGATAGTTCTGTTTTCCCCTCTGATTGCCTCTCAACTGGGACATTTTATTTAGCTCGGAGCATCAGCCTCTAAGAGAGATATTGACAAACTGGAAGGTAGTTAGAACTGAAGGGACCAGAATTTTAAAGGGAACTGAAAGCATAAAGAAGAGGAAGCCTCCAGGAAGGAATTTTGTGACACTGAGTCTAGAAGAAGAGACAGCTGCCAGGGAGTATGAATATGAGGGCTCCTCTGAAAGAAACCAAGAGCTTTCATGTGCAAGGGGCACTTGATGTGTTCTTTGTGGACTTGCAGTTGCAGACTGGAATAAAAAAGGAAATTTCTAGGACAATTGTTTTAGCTTAATGTAAGGAGGATATTTCTAATAATCAAGCTGTCTAAATATACTTCTGACTACCTCTGGAGAGGCAGGACCTTGAGATGTAATAATCTCCAAATCAGTAGGAGAGTTATGGGATGCTAAAAGAGGGGATTTAACAATAGATGGTGGCAATGTCAGATGCCCTTAAAGTTCCCTTTCCACTCCAAGTATGCCTGTAAAGTCAAAATTTGGTAGTTGGGCCACAAAGCATGAAAGTGACCTTCATACTTAACCATATTTCTCCAACGTTCCAAATCTCTGAATAAGTTTTCATCCTCAGATCTTTAATTACAATTAAACTTTTTCTAGACTAGTTATACACAAATAACTAGAATATTCAAGACGATTATATCTATAACTCTTTAACACATAAATAAGCACCTTAAAATATAATTTGGTTATAGTTTATCTTGAGGTAAATTAATTTACTTTAAATGTGGCTAGTTAGATACAAGGTCAAACATTTTATTTTTAGCAAGAGTGAAATAATTCTAGTGATCATTCCAGTAAAAATGATTTTAGTGACTATATTTCAGCCCAAACACAGAATTAAATAGTATATTTAGAACTGGGGGTGATTTTAGGAATCAACTCCATCTAAATTTTAAACCTCAGAACCCAGAGATTCACACTGATAGGAAAGCCTATGTAGATCCAGACACACTAAGTATCATCTTTACTGTTTTCCCTTTCAACACCTGCCGTAGCTGTTGAGCAGTATCTTCTGCATTGCTGGGCAGTGTGCCCCAGGCCTCTCAGAAATGGGAGTTCTGACCACTTGCAGTCCTGTCCACTGAGACCAGATATGCCTACAGAGACCTTGGCTTCTGTCTTCTAGACTGTGTCCAGTGTCCAGCTTCTTCTCCCCTAGACCCACTCCAGGGCACAGCACACATGTATGGGTCAGGTTTCCATTATTCTCACCAAACCCATCCCACCTTCAGTGTTTCCAATTTTGCTCCTTTGGACTCTTTATTAACCTCAATCACCTCTGCCCTAGATTCACCCACTCATCATTCTCAGATGGCCTGAAACCTAGTTGGTCATGCTTAGTAGGAGGTAGCGGTGGTTGGGACGGTGATCAGGAAGCAATGGCTTTCTCTTGCCTTTGGAAACACAATCTTTGCTGGTGTGGTGCTGACATCCTTTTATTTCTTTTTCTTTTTTTCTCTTTCTCTTTCCTCCTCCTTTCCTCCCACCCTCCCTTCCTTCCTTCCTCCATTCTTTCCTTCTTCTTTCAACTTACCCTCTTGTAAATTTTTTCATTTATGAATTATTATTATGTTCCGTATTCTGTGATTAAATGTGGTGTTCTTCACTTCAACTCCTCAGCAGGAGGTGGGGAACACATCTTATCATTGTGTATATCATGGAATTTCTACTCTTCTTGATGTTGTAAGGGATAAATATAAATCCATACTATAAGCTACACTTTCTAATAAGTTAACATTGTGTTAGTTTGTGACATTCTGGTTCTTAATTTTTCTAGTAACCTTGGAAAATCTTTCATTTCTCTCATATCTGATGCTGACTTTACCAATTTAGATGCTAATTACAGCCATTGGCACTGTCCGGTACCTAACAGTAAGAAACCTCTCTATTCTCTCTCTCTGCACACACACACACACACACACACACACACACACACACACACACGGGCATGAAATTAGCACAATACCTCACAAATATGTAGAAACTTTATCTAATATATACACATAATATATATATGTATAAATCAAAGGTAAATAAAATATGTAAGTGAATAAAATAAATAGTAATTACATTGATTTAAAAATATCATCTATGTAAAAATATTCTGTTTTAAAGTATTGATTCTCTGGTTAATTTAAAAATATGTTTTCTACTCTATAGCTTAAGAAAGAATGCCTTATTCCTATGTACTCAATTTCAACTGTATTATCAATATCATGACATTTAGGTAAATTTTTACATGATGTCAGTATTTTATTGTATAATTTTTGGTTATATTTCCCTTACTGACTTGTGAATAAATCCCGTGTCAAAGTAATAAGACTTATTTTCTTAAAATACATAAGCTACAAAGTTGAACTATATGGTATACAGTGTGTAAATTCCTGTTTTTTAATTATCTTTTTTATAGGTTCTTTTATTACAACTATCTTGTTATTTTTGCCAGCTCCTCATTTTTAATATAAAAGTGAAAGTAGTTATCTGTGAAATTTCAAACTATTTGTTGTATCAAAATAAAAAATGTGTGCAAGGATGATGTAATTGTCATTAAACCAATAATTCTCTGCTCATTTCCATTATGAAACTATCTGTATTAGATTATTTGCAAAGTGTTTCACATTATATATTTTCAGTGAATAGGACAGGTGCATCAAAAAAATGATGGATAAACCTTAAAATCATGGAATCTCTTAACCCGACTATATACTTATAGTGAAGTTGCCCTGTATAATTGCCTTGCTCTTGTAGCCTAAGCATGGTGTGCATGGCATCTGGAGGAGGTGAAGTATACAGGTAAGAATTATATTGCAATGGGAGAGAATAAATAAGATGTAGTTCTTAACTGTAAGCTGTTTTCTTTGGGCAATAGCCAAGGACTATAAAAGCATATCCATTGAGGGGATCAGGGAGACAGATTGCTGCTTAGAGAGACACAGGAAAGGGTAGTATTGGAGTAGGGTTTTGCAATATCAAAGCATCCCTGTGGTAATGAGGACCTGGAAAGGCATCACACACAGGGTATTGGGGAAGAACATACATTTTTATAATGCCAACGCTGCATGGATCAGTGAAGTAGGTACATCTATAAAAATATAGTCAAATTCTGTACAATCACAAATTGACTTATTTGTGGAAGAAATTGATTAAATATTCCATATGTGTAGGGAGACATTTATTTTGGAGCTAGGCAGACAGGAGTTGTAAGCCTAGCTCAGTTGATTTAATGACTTTGTGATGTAAAGAAAGTCTGTTAACCTCCCATCCTCTCAGTTCTTCATCTCTTATGTGTGATTTTTGAGAGAATTAGAGCTATTTAATATAAAGAGCCTGTTACATTGTAGGTATTCAGTAAGTGTTAATAATTTGTGGCAAGTACAGTACTAGGACATGTCCAGTTCAACACAGATAAAAAGTGACATATTGAAGAGATTCACCATAAAGTCCAGCATCACAGTGTCACACTGTATTTTACTGGGATTATGGCCACATCCTCGGGTCTCACAATTTCCTAGGTAAAACTGAAGCAAAATAAACTCTGTGGTCATTGCAGTTGCACATTTATTTAAACATAAATTACCCTGTGGTTATTGCAGTTCCACATTTATTTAAACATAAATTAGAAGTATTATCAATAGTTTCCATTTCCAGTATTATTTAATTATGCCAAAACAAGACATTCTTAATAAAGTTTTCAGCCTTCTGCATCCAGATGGCATTGATAGCTGGCAATCAGCTTTTTCTGAAAGCCACTAAAAAAAACTAGATAAAATAGAAAATCATAGTTTGATACAGTGGACACCTGGAGGGGATAAAACTCCAGAGAAGGAAGAACACTGGAGAGGTAAACTGAAATCTGCAGCTGCGTCTACCCTGGATAATGGGATTCATCTTCATTATTCTTTATACAAGGAATACACATTTACTGAGAAAAAAATACTTAAGCAAAACAAAAAGAATATGACAAAAATCCACTAGCCATATATTTTCATTGCTATTATGTGTTGTGAAACTTTCTAGACATTTTTATATAGGTATGTATATATGTAATGCAATTAAATAAAGTAAATACTCACTACAAAATGGACAAATGCTCTAAAACTTGTTAATAACTGAGGTTTTTCACTGAACAATACATTTTTCTAGACTGATATAGTTATATCACTATTTAATAATACATTGCATGGATATGTAATAGTGTGTCAAATACCTTGATATAAAACATTTAAGTTTCCATTTTTTTAATTATTCTGAGCAATTTCTCATTGATAGCATCACTTTTTGGTAAATGTCTGATTATTTCTTTAAGATGAATCTCAGAAGTGGAATTGCTAGTTTCAGATATATAATATCAAATTGGTTTTCAGATATCAAATTGGTTTTATAGTTCTTCTAGTAATTTTATGAGTGTCTTTCTCCTCATACCCTTGTACAAAGAATGTATTTTCTTTATTATATTATCAGTTCTTGATATTTCTATTTGGCTATTATTATGCCTATTGATTTAATTTTTATTTTTAGAATAATAAATAAAAATCTCATCAACCATGTGTATCTATGCTCTAGTAAACTGCCTCAAAATGTTCTTTATTTTTGTGTACTCCATTTAGTTTTCTTTCCATTATAGTTAAGAATAGGCAATAACTTTTAAACTTCTCATTTGCTTTGTTAGTATTTAAAAATCAATTCAACAAAGAAGATTAAAGATCTTATTTAATTCAAAGTCTACTCAACTTCTTCATCTTGCTCAGAACTTGCTTCATATTATATAGATATTCAGAATATTTTCTTCCTTTACATTTATCATTTTATTTTGTTGTATAAGTGTATAATCTATGTAGGATATTTTGTGATAATGAGTGAAGGAGGGATGTAATTTTACTTTTATTTTTTGAATGGTTAATTCTTTACTGCAATATAATGTTCACATAGGAAATTTCCATAATTTTTTATTACTCCATCTTTTCTGTTTACTAACTTGTTACCTATGCATTCTATTACTATTCTTTATTGGCTATGCTAGAGATTTCAAAATGAGTTTACTTAGGTTATTTTTTCAGCTTTATTGAGGTATTATTGACAAATAAAATTGTAATATATTTAAAGTGTACAAAGTGATAATTTGGTATATGTATACATTGTGAAAAGATTTCTTTCATCGAGTTAACATATTCATTACCTCACATATTTACCCCTTTTTTGGGAGGTAGGTGGTGAGAACACTTCAGTACTACTCTCAATTTCAATCATACAATAGAGTGTTATCAACTATAGTCACCAGGTTATACATCAGATCCTCAAACCTTATTCATCTTTTTAAAATTGAGATATAATAGACATGCAATATTGTGTAAGTTTAAGGTGTACAGTGTGTTGATTTGATACATTTATATATTGCAATTTGATTACCCATATAGCATTAGATAACACCTCTATCATATCACATAATTATCATTTTTCGTAGTAAGAACAATTAAGATCTAGTTTCTTAGCAACTTTGAAGTTTATAATGCAGTGTTGTTGACTATAATCATTATGTTGTCCATTAGAGCTCCAGAACTTATTTATCTACTAGTTACAAGTTGATACCCTCAGTTTTCCCACCCCAGCCCCTAGTAACCACCATTCTACTCTCTATTTTTACTAGTTCTGCTTTTAAAAATTCTATATAAATGGAAGATTTTTTAAAAAATTAATTAATTAATTAATTTTTGGCTGCATTGGGTCTTTGTTGCTGTGCGCGGGCGTTCTCTAGTTGCGGCGAGCGGGGGCTACCCTTCACTGTGGTGTGCAGGCCTGTCATTGTTGTGGCTTCTCTTGTTGCAGAGCACAGGCTCTAGGTGCACAGGCTTCAGTAGTTGTGACACACAGGCTCAGTAGTTATGGCACATGGGCTTAGTTGCTCTGTGGCTTGTGGGATCTCCCTGGACCAAGGCTCGAACCTGTGGTCCCTGTATTGGCAGGCAGATTCTTAACCACTGTGCCACCAGGGAAGTCCTTAAAAATTCTCTATATAAATGATGTAATATAGTATTTATCTTGTGTAGTATAATGCCCTCAAGGTCCATCCATGTTGTTTCAAATGACAGAATTTCCTTCTTTCTCATATCTGAATAATAGTCCCTTGTATGTATGTGTGTATAAATATTACATCATCTATATCAATTCATGTGTCGACCGACACATGTTGTTACCACAGCTTGGCTATTGTGAATAATGCTGCAATAAATATGGGAGTGAAGATATCTTTTTGATATCCTGTTTTCATTTCTTTTGTATATATGTACAGATATGGGATTACTGGATCGAATACATAAAACTTCTAGAGGAAAACATGAAGAAAAATCTCCTTGATACTCATCTTAGCAATATTTTTTTGGCTATGACATCAAAAGCATATGCAACAAAACAAATATCAAACATCAAGCTAAAATACATCTGCATAGAAAAAGAAATAATCAACCAAATGAAAAGTTAATCTATGGAATGAGAGAAAATATTTGCAAACCATATATTGGATAAGGAGTTAATATCCAAAATACATAAAGAAGTCAGACAATTCAATAATAAAAAACCCAAACAACCCAATTTAAAAGATGGGCAGAGGAACTAGATACTTTTCCAAAGAAGACATCCAAATGGCCAACAGGTATATGAAAATATGCTCAACATCATTAATAACCAGGGAAATGTAAATCTAAACCACAATGAAATGCCACCTTACACCAGTTAGAATGGCTATTATTAAAAAGACAAGAGATAACAAGTGTTAGCAAGGATGTGGAGAAAAGGGAACTCTTATGCCCTGTTGGTGGGAATGTAAATTGATGCAGTCTCTATGGAAAACAATATGGAGATTTCTCCAAAAATTAAAAATAGACATTATTCATCTTATAACTGAAAATTTGTACCTTTTTACCAACCTTTCCCAATTGCCCTCATTCCCCCAGCTCCTGGCAACTGCCATTGTAAAAGTTGGATTTTTTGTTGTTGTTGTTGTTGTTAGATTCCACACATAAGCAATACCATGAAGTATTTGTCTTTCAATATTTGGTATATTTTCACTTAGAATAATGCCCTTTGTGTTCTTCGGTATTTCTGTAATATTCCAATGTGTATATATATATGCTACATTTTCTTTATTCATTTATCTGTCAATAGATATTTAAGTTGTTTCCATACTTTCTGTTGTGAATAATGCTACTGTGAACATGGAAGTACAGATATCTCTTTGAGATGATTTCATTTCCTTTGGATATATACCCAGAAGTGAAATAGCTAGAGCATATGGTAGTTCTGTTTTAAATCTCTTGAGGACCATCCATACTCTTTTCCATAGAGCAGGTACAGTTATATTTCCACCATCAGTTCCCTTTTCTCTACATCCTCACCAGCGTTCATTATCTATTGTCTTTTTGATATAGACATTCCATCATGTATCTCATTGTGGTTTTGATTTGCGTTTGCATCTCCTTGATGATTAGTGATGTTGAGCAATTTTACTTGTCTCTGTTGCCCATCTGTATGTCTTCTTTGGAAAAATGTCTATCCAAGTCTTTTGCCCACTTTTAAATTGAGTTGTTGTTGTTGTTGTTGTTTTTCTATTGAGTTGAGTTGTATGAGTTTTATATATTTTGGATATTGATCCTCTATTGAATATGTGGTTTGCAGATATTTTCTCCCCTTCCATTGGTTGTCTTTTCATTTTATTGATGGCTTCCTTTGCTGTACAGAAGATTTTAGTTTGATGTAGTTCCACTTGCTTTTGTTGCCTTTGCTTTTGGTATCAAATCCAAAAATTCATTGCCAAACCAAAGTCAAGGAGATTTTTCTCTGTGTTTTCTTCTAGGAGTTTTATGGTTTCATGTGTTAGATCATGTCTTTAATCTACTTTGAATTGATTTTTTGTATGCTATAAAAATAGAGGTCCAGATTTATTCTTTTCCATATGGATATTCAACTTTCCCAACACCATTATTGGAGAGACTATTTTTTATTCATTGTATAATATTGGATCCTTTGTCAAAAATTAATCAACCATATACAGATGGGCTTATTTCTGGGCTCTCTACTCTGTTCCGTTGATCTGTTTGTTTCTCTGTATGCCAATACCATATGTTTTTGATTGCTATATCTTTGGAATATAGTTAAAGTCAGGAAGTGTGTTTCTTCTAGCTTTGTTCTTTTTTCTTAAAATTGCTTTGCCTTTTTTTATGGTTCTATATGAATTTAAAAATTGCTTTTTTTCTATTTCTGTGAAGAATGTTTTTAGAATTTTGATGTGAATTGCATTAAATTTGTAGATTACTTTGGGTAGTATGGACATTTTAATAACATTAATTCTTCCTCTCCATGAATGTGTCAATTTCTTTCATCAGTGTCTTATAGTTTTCAGTGTACAGACATTTCACTTCCTTGATTAAACTTATTCCTAAGTATTTTATTCTTTTTGATGCAACTGTAAATGGGATATTTTTCTTAATTTCTCTTTCTGATAGTTTGTTGTTAGTGTATGGAAATGCTGCTGATTTTCCATATTGCTTTTTTATCCTGAACTTTATTGGATTTGTTTATCATAGCAGTTTTTTGGTAAAGTCTTTAGGGTTTTCTATGTATAATATCATGTCATAAAAACAGAGACAATGTTATGTCTTCCTTTCTGATTTGGATGTCTTTCTTTTTGTTTTCTTGCCTAATTGCTCTGGCTTATGACTCCTAGTATTCTGTTGAATAAAAGTGGAAAAAGTGAGCATTTTTGTCTTGTTCCTGACATTAGAGCTTTTCCCCACTGAGTTTGATGTTTGAAGTAGGTTTGTCATATATGGTCTGTTTTATATTGAGGTATATTTTATCTATATTTAACTTGTTGAATACTTTGGTTAGTTTTTAGTCTCTGTGCATTTTTTTTTCTGTGCATTTTTGTAATTCAGCAAACGTCTTCAAACCTGTAGTGTTTCTGCCAAGCTTTCTGTTGATTTCTCAGTTTTCTTGTAGCAACCCTCAGCCTGTGAAACCTTAATTCTCAACCTCCTGCTCACACCCTATGGTTGCTATAGGTTGATTTTTGGAGTTTGAAAATTCTTACTGATATTTTCTGCTAAGATTACCTAAGTTTTTATTAATATTTTGTATAGGTATGCCACATACTAAATATTTATTTTTTCACACTATATTCCTAGGTTTAGAGAATACATAATTTTCAATAAACTTGTAAACAAAAAGATCCAGAAAGGAGCTATATAATGCATTCATTTTATTTTGTTTTCTATTTTGAAATTTTATATTGATTGCTAAATGCTATAATTTTTTCCATGGCTGGTGGTCATTATAATTTATATAAATTATATACATTCTGTCTACTAAGAATTCTATACATATTCTCTCTACTAAACCTCTTAGATTTTATCTCACATATTTTATTATACTTAAGATATGTTTTTTCCATTTTTAATTAATAAAAGCTTATTTAATGCATTAAGCTTATTTTAAAAACATATATTAAACTCTTTTTTTTGTGTGTACATATTTTAATACTACTTCTAAAATGTTCTGTTTCACATTAAGCCCTTTTGGAAATGTAACTCTTCTCTATCTGGTGAATTGATTAGCTCAAGACTTCTTAAAAATATGTAACTCCTTTGGACTGCAAAATATCTCTCATTAATACATACAAATACATCCAATATGGATATGAAGCTTGAAAGGATCAATAAAGACTTAGCAGGGAAAGAGGTTCTGCCAGAAAAGCTTTGATGAGTATTTTTTCAAAGAAGCACATCTATCTTGTCTGATAGTGCTCCATTTTTAATAGGAAGACATATTTTCCCCAAGTCAATATTGTTTTTGAATCCTAACCACAACCTCATTACTAATCAGGATGTTGTTCTAGAATTTTATTATGAATCTCCTTGAAAGAACAATATGTTAACCTCTGACGAGGTAAAGCAAGGTAAATTTAGTAGTAAGATAAAACAAGATAAATAAAACACAATGTAAGATTCACTTTGCTTTCTTATATTGTCCAAACATGAATTTAATTAAGAATAAAGTACAAATGAGGCAGAGTTCTGTGTTCATTTTATGAAATAATTTAAACATTTATAAAAGTTATTTTTGAATATTTAAAATGTGGCTGAGGATAGAATAGGGAATCCTAATTTGAAGATTTAATCATTTAAATTTGAGTAAACTCTGATATTAGAGTGGTAAATGAGACATTCTATCAGACTATATCAGATCTTAATCTCTTCCCCAGTGGATAAATGTTAAAGAGATAGGAAATAGAGTGGAAAACAACACAGAGGAAAAACTTTAATCTGAATTATACTTTCTGTGCATGAGTGAAAGAAATCTACATGGTGGTCACATATGAAAAAAAATGTATTTGCCTTTCCCGAAGGAGAAACAAGAGATGGAACCGGGGTATCTTAATCAAACTATTGTAGCTAGGTATTGGGATCTCAGAGGGGGAAAAGAGATCAATGTTAAGAAATGTTAAAAAAGAAATATCTTCTAATGCTACTAGAAACCTAAGTTTCTTCTTAGATAAACAAGAAAAGTTCAATATACTCTAAGATGATTATGGTCCCTTAAAAGAACATTTGGCCACAGTATCACATGCATTCCCTTCTGCCAGATGAGCTGGGACTATACCAGGGCCCACACAGGCTGTTCATGACTAGTGCCAGCCTCCTGCCAGGACCTTTACTGTCGTGTGGTTTTCCCACAAGCTGTAAAGAGTCAGGAAGATACTGCAATTGCTCAGTTTTAGAAGCTGAGATGGCAAAAGAGATCTACGCATTGTGAAATTAGTGAAAGTACAAGCTTTGGATTTCTCTTGACATTTATGTGAGGTTCCTTTAGTGTACTGAGATGATTGTCTATTTCTGTCAATCTGTATGAGCAGCTGTAACTTACCATTCAAATAATTAAAATATGTGAGCCAAGAATCTCTATGGATTTTATTTCTGTCTTTTCTCAGACTGTAACTGCAGGGTACACAGTTATAATGTGTAAGCTAACAAAATAACTTGTAATGAAACACTTTAAATATTAAATTTGGGGGATGCCATGTAAAGACTCCTACAACTGAATATTTAGCAACATGGTCAACAATAAAATTCCAGGCAAATAGGTTGAATGTCCTAGGGAAAGTAATATTATTATTATAGCATTTATGATGCCTGTAGTATATGTAGAAAGACAATTTTAGAGAACTCTGCTAAAGCAAAAGTTTATTATGTTTATTGGTGTAAACTTTTAAAATTATATTTGCCTAGGATCCTCACTCTATTTGGGTCATTTTAAATGGACTTTATGGTGCTATAAAAATGTGGAAAGGCTTAGACAATCACAGTAACTTCAAAGGAAATCAATATACACAGAGCCGAATTTCACCCAATAGAAAAAATAGTCTTTTAATACTTAATTGTACACAAAGCACAAATCAGGCAAAAAAAAGAGCAGGAATTACTTTAGCTGACTTTTTTTTTTTTTTAAAAAGGACAGAAAAATATCTTGACTATAGGTCTTTCATCTGTCTGAATGGTGAAAAGCCACCACCCGGCTTCTTTAGAAGACCATTGCTCTCTTAGTAAATGTCACACTTATCATTGTGAAACCCCCTTTCAGCTGTCTGTTTGTCAGCCACAAAATAATAAACTACCTGATACCATGATCAAAATAGATTCCTTATTTATGTGATACTTCCTGGAGAAAGCTGCCAAGAAACAGTCATGGCGGTTTGCTTGTTTTCTACTGCATTGTATCTGTGTGACCAAAAAAACCGCTGGAGAGTGTTTTAAAATAGAGTTAGTAACATTTGCTTTTTAGTCATGTTTAAGATAAATCGATAACAAGACTGCTGCAACAACTAATTCTATTACTGTTATTAATGCTACCATTCTTGGAAATACTACACAGCTGCTTCACCAATAAGCTGATCATAGAAAACTGGAAAAATAATCAGTCTTAAACTTAATCCATAGTTTTGCCTATCAAATATATGCATGTTGCAAAATCACCTAATTTTATTAGCATTGGGATCCTCAAATATAAGCTGGGTATAGTAATAGTCATACCTGCCTTTCTCACTATATGAAATTGTTTTGGATATAAGTGAAATTATAGAAGTGCTAACTCTGGGGACAATTTAGGGAAATCTACTAAGTATTGAAGTTGGTGGAATTTAATTTCTAGAACTCAAGTTGAGTCAATAATATATTATGCCATGAAGTAATATTAATATGTATATGGGTGAGTATATCTATGCAATTATTTTGAAATGTCCAAAGCTAGCTCTGCTCAAGCCTAAATGTGTTTGGTCTGCTGGTCTTCAAGCTAATACTGGTTCATTCTGTGGTATGGGCTGTGAGTATCACCATCTAAGGAGACCTGCCTTATTCAGGGCCTAAGGTAGACCATCAAATAAGAAACTTCAAAAATTATCAGTATGTGAAATGGTTATTTTTCTTTTTTGTCCTCCTTTCTCTTCATCTATCTTCTACACTTAACTCAGCCACAAAGTGTTCAAATCCACTATACGTGAATTCCGTAGAGTTAACCGTCAAGAATTAAGCCATGACTCCTCAGCCGGAGCCTTTTTACCATGCTGTTTTAGCTAAGTTTTTCCAAAATAAAACAGGGTTCAATATTCCAGAGTGAAGAAAATTTACTGTGTAGAAAGCACACTGGACACTCATCCTAAAGGACTGATTTATGAAAATCAACAGTCAGGCTGTGTCTGATGGCAACATTTAAGGGGATTAAAAAGCAAACAAAAAAACCTCATTTTTCCCTGGCTAATTGTTTATTTTTGTTTCTATTCAGAATGCTTTTAGGTGCCCCTACACCCCCCAACAAAAGAAAGAAAAGAAAAGCATTGGGCCAGTCAGTGCAGAATTAATGATAAATACAGGACAATGGAATGTGAGTTCTAAAAGAAGAAAATTGGCAAGATGACTGTTGACATCAGTGACACAAGTCTTCCATTCCAAACCTCCAACATTATCCTCAAACTGGGCTGTGCTGCTTTCCTTTTGAATTCTGAAGAGAAAGACAGGTATATGAGATAATGTACACACACCCACGAACTCGCCACGACCAATGTTAACACTTAATCACATTTGCTTTAGAATAATTCTATATGAAATAAGATATTACAGATAACATATTAAGTTTTCTTTGTTCCCCTCTCAGTCTGATTTTCCCCCCTCCTTCCCCAGAAGGAAACATTATTTTAAATTTGTTATCCATCCTCACATTTTACCCTATTATACCTTAAGAAATTTTAAGATACATACATATATACAAGATATAGATGTATCCATAAACAATAAACAGCTTTGCTTTTTAATTCTCATACATGCTTTCAGGCTGAGAGCAGACTTTTTGCTCAACGTCATAACTAAGGTATCTATCTATGTCAATGCATATAGATTTGTTTTATCTTTATCTTATTTAAACTGTACATTATTTCACCACATAAATATACCACATTTTATTCATTCATTCCTATATTGATGAGCATTTTGACTATTTCATCACAATGTGATGATAAAATTCTTTGTGAAGGTGTTCTTATGCATAAGCTCTTGAAACCTTCTCTAGGCTTTACACCTAGAAGTGAAGCAGCTGGATAAGCTATGCACATTTTCAAGTTTAATTGAAGGTCAAGTTGCTCTAGAAATGGATTATACCAGTATGCCTGTGTACATGCAGCAAACACATTATTTCTTAAATTCTGTACTGTCTGATGATGTTCCTACAGGAATCTTATTTTAGTGGATCTTTAAAGGATCCAACTTCAGAGATATGTGCTAGAAAGAACTAGGTAAGACGATGAGCCTCTTAGTTTACCAGATTTGGTTCTTGGTGGAGAACTAATGTGGGATCCAGGTTAGGTGAGGGCTAGCTCTTACAGGGAAGTGATAATATTAACTGCAGTTCTGTGCTTAGGTGTTCACTTAGGATGCGAGCAGCAGTGGGGAGAGCTGAATAATTTTAGGTTCTGCTCATTAACAGAGAGGAGCACGGGGGTGGAGGTAGTTTGTGCCTGAGGTGAGCCAATGTTTATTACAAGATGATGGCCAAGAATCAGACACAGAGAGACATCCACAGCCAAATGGAAGTTTTTTTCCTTAGTTATACTTTTATTCTTTGATTTTGGGGGCTTCTTGGTTGTAAAATTTAATGAGAGAAAAAATTCAATTGTCACTCTAATACTTTTGGAACTGTTCATCATTCAACTCAGTGCAGAGGAAACAGCAACAATGATGCTTAAAAACATCCTGCTTACTACTTTTTCTGAAATGAATGAAATCTCAAGTTCAGTTAATTTAGGGTATGTTGTGATTTACAAAATATTCAACACCACTGCAGATACTCTTCTGTTTGCTTGCGAAGACTGTGCTCTCCTGGCCCACCAGGTGAATGAACTCTTCCAGCTTATTCAAGCCTTTGCTCAAGCATCTCCATGTATAAGAATCCTTTCTCAATGCACTTCCTTCCATGTTCGCCCTGTCTGCACCCAAACTACAAATTTTCTTTTTCATACTGATAACACTGGTATCACTTATATTAGAATCGCACATTTATAAGTGTGTCTCCTTAACAACATTGCAGAAGAGACGGCCTGGGGAAGTAGATAGAGATTTTAGACGGGACTGCCTTGGGTTGAAACCCAGCTCCATCACTTAGTATCTGTGTGATCTGGGGCAAGCAAGTTGCTTTAACTTTCTGTATTTCAGTTTTCTCATCTATTAAATGTCTATAACAATTCACCTATTGCCTAGTATTGTCATGAAGGTTAAGTTAATATTAGTTAATATACGAAAGCATTTGGAAGAGTGACTGGGACACAGAGAGCACAATAATGGTAGCTATTCCTATCCTTACGTCCTTGAGGGCAGGTACTGTGTCTTCATCTATGAATCCAAAGTACCTTGCACTATACCTGGCAACTAAATGGTTGCACAGAAATATGTGTTCAGTTCAGCAAACACAGATGTACCTATTTTTTCTGAACAAGTACCTATATAGCATGCATTTTCTTCTAGTTGGCATGTGTTCCATTTTTACATCAGCCTAAGAGATGCCTGTTAGCTATTCTTTGTTTTGACAGATTTTTAACTTAAGTTATCACCTTCATGACAAGTCTGCCCCATAAGTTATGAAAGGAGGTGGGGAAGAATGATAACTTTTAACAGCGGGGAGCATCCTATTGGCAGGGCATTTGGGAACAAAGACACTTGGAATGTTACATTATCTCAGCTACAAGCCCAAGAAATATTTACATTTATTTATAGATTCCACTAGAAGGTGCTGTCCTCCCTCAATATAATGAATGGATATGTTTGGAGAAGATCAGATTGTTTTAATACCTTCACCTAAATTGTTACAGCCACAATCTGTGAAGTAAAAAAGACTTTAATTTTAAAAGTGTTTATTTCTAAATCGGACGCTGTCTTTTGAGCACAAATAATTTCTCTTAGAATATAGTGTTAGATGAAAAAGTTTGTGTACACAAAAACAATTTTACATTGAAAAGTCTTACCTCTGTGGGTCCCTTAATTAGCACAGCATTTTTGTTTGTTTGTTTGTTTTTGTTTTGTTTTTTTTTGCGGTACGCGGGCCTCTCACTGTTGTGGCCTCTCCCGTTGAGGAGCACAGGCTGCAGACGCGCAGGCTCAGCAGCCATGGCTCATGGGCCCAGCCGCTCCGCAGCATGTGGGATCTTCCCTAACCGGGGCATGAACCTGTGTGCCCTGCATCGGCAGGCGGACTCTCAACCACTGCACCACCAGGGAAGCCCAGCCCAGCATATTTTAAATGTTGGGCTGCTAACAAATGAAATTGCAAAGGCTTTTAGAAATGTATACCCATTTTAAACTTCTAGCTCTTTTCTCAGGTTCTTTTTTTTTTTTTTTTTTAACTAAAGTGGGAACGCATGTGGCTATGTGCATGATATAGATCTGTGACTTTTCATCCAGGGTATTAGAATGGATGAAATACCCTGTTGAATGTTATGGTCTATATCTTACAGGCACTCTTTTTTTTTTTTTTTTTTTTTTTTTGACTTTTAGAGCTTTTTAAATTGAAGTATAGTTGATTTACAATGTTGTGTTACTTTCAGGTGTACAGAATAGTGATTCAGTTTTATATACATATATATATATAACTATTGGTCCTTTTTGGTTATCTATTTTATATATAGTAGTGTGTATATGTTAATCCCAAACTCCTAATATATCCGTTTCCCCACCTTTCCCCCTTGGTAACCATAAGCTTGTTTTCTATGTCTGTGGGTCTATTTTTGTTTTGTGCATAAGTTCATTAGTATCAATTTTTTCTTTTTCAGATTTTACATGTAAGCAATATATAATATTTATCTTTGTATGGCTTATTTCACTTAGTATGATAATCTTTATGTCTATCCATGTTTCTGCAGATGGCATAATTTCGTTCTTTTTTATGACTGAGTAATATTCCATTGTATAAATATACCACATCCTCTTTATCCATTCATCTGTCAATGGAGTTTAGGTTGCTTCCATGTCTCGGCTATTGTAAATAGTACTTCAATGAACATTGAGGTGTATGTATCTTGGAGGTTCCTTAAAAAACTAAAAATAGAGCTACATAAGATCTTGCAATCCCACTCCTAGCATAGATCTGGAGAAAAACAGGCACTATTTAAAAATAGCTTATTATAACTTGGGTAGACTTTGATGTGACTGAGGAATATAATCCAGAAATGAAATTTAAAGTTAAATCTACCAGTTGATTCTATTTTATGCACCAATCCCTGGATCCCTGAACTTACAGATAACATGTTAACTGAAAAGGAAAAAGAGGGAGGGAGAATTCAAAAGGTGAAGAAAATGTGACATGGAAACTAGACTCACCGGAAACCAAGTGAAGTACTTGGAACGATGTATATTCAAGTTTAGATTGATGTGATTTGTGTTCACAGGAAGGTCCTGTTCTAAGCTTATTAGAGATGATCAATTCAATGGTACATTTATCCATCTTTATAGCTCATGCCTCCTATTTACACACAAAAAAAGGCTACTGTGACATAACACAGAATGGAATCCACATTTCCCACTTTAAAGATCAGAGGATCTAAGAGAATTCTGAGCATAAAGTGATTTCTGAACTATTTTTATTCATAGGTTAATTTCTCCTCTTTTCTCCTGATCAGTGTGTCTTGGTAGAGATGATTTAATACCCTTTTTAAAGGCAGTGTTTTAAATTGTTGAAAGACTCTGGTGTCAATCATCTATATAACCCTGTGAGATGGTTTTTAAGTTGTTTAACTGCAGAAAGTTTCATTGAAGCTTCAGTTCATAGCATAAATTTAGGTTGACTGGGAAACTACTTTTTCTTTCTTTTTTCCCCTGGGGATTAGGGGAGCCCTGAGCAGGGAGAGGCTCTGTAGGCTAAGGGGCATTTCTGTTGTGCCTCCTGGGCAGGAAGGGGTGCGCCGCACCCCCCCCTCCCCGCTCCCCTCCCCGAACCCCTGGCTTCTGTTGGGGAAGCTAGTAACGTAGTCTTGTTCAGGCTTCAGAGGCAGCACTAGGCCTCTCTCTGGCGGGACAATGACGCTAAGGCTGGCTGCATGCCAAACGGCTGAGCTACACCCAGGCCATCAAGGGATGGTGCCAGCACATATGGTAAACCACTTGATAAGATGGAAAGTAAGTCATGGGACTCCTTGCACCTTGAGGGCCTGGCCAGCTCCCGGGGATCAAGAACATTCCAGGACTTACGAGCTAAGACCAAGGCATTTATGACAACAACCAGAGCTGCAAACTTACACATAGGCTGATTGCTATTAGCCTGCAGCCTGGTGCTAAAAGTTCGGCTCCTTTGAGTGGCAAACTGAAGTCTCGCCCGTGGGGTGGACGCACCGCCTGGGACCTTCCCAACTGGGACTCCAGGCTGCTGTTCAAGGGACTTCCCAGCGCCCCTTGAATCTGGGTGTAGGTGCTTCCCCAATTCGCTGATGTATAAACCTCCATCTTTACTATCTTTTCTTGGTTATATATACTCTTCTTTTTTTAATTAGTATACTGTAATATACGTTAATTCAATAACTCTCTCTAAATTCTTGTTTAACTGAGTGCAGAGTGGTTAGGTTGCCAGCGAATCCTATGAACCTTGAAACTGTAAGTAAGGCTTTGGGCAAAACAACTTCCCCAGCCTGGACACATCGGAGAAGCACCTTCTGGTCAGCAGAGCCTTTGTTTGCTAAGAAGAAAGAAGGGACTGGGACAATTCGAAGGGCCCATCCTAGGGCCTGTCCTGGTCCAGCCTTGGCACTCACTGGTCCAGCACAGTAGCCAGGAATGGGGGTCCCAGCTGGGAAGGACCTCAGCTGGCCCAGAGCAAGGTCGTGGCACTACCGGGAAACCAAGGTGCAGAGCCGGAAGCTGGTCAGGACAGCTTCCAGTCAGAAGTCCCGGTCTCCAGGGTCCTCTCCAACAGGACACATGGAACCTCAGAACAGACGACCTTGAACCAGGCATAGCTCGCTCCACGCCTGCCCAGCTCTCCTAGTTACTTGTCAGTGACCACGTAGCCTTCTCCCATCCATTCTTGGGCAACCACTCTCTAGCCCTGACACAGATGTCAGAGAGAAGGTGCTGAACACATACACACACACACAGACAGCTCAAGTGATGGGAAAGGCAGCTGAGGGCCTCTGTTCTGGGTTCTTACTGCCTTTCCAGGCCTGTGCCCCTCTTTCCCCAAAGGTACAAAACCAAGGGGATGGAAGCTGGGGGACTTTGGTCAAGGAGCCTGAGGGTGCCCAAGTTTTCTCATCTGTGAAATGGAATGGTAATTCCTAAATCAGATTGCACAGGGCCTGGCTCCCCTTGGGGAGTATTCTGATTGGGGGGCTCTCCTGGGATTTATGGGACAGGCGGCAGGTCCATGAGCTGGGGACAGTCCTACCTTGGGTTCCCTGAGGGACTGCTGGGCACCTGGGCTCCCTTGAGTCCTCTGGAGGAAGGGCAGGTACTTGCAGGGGGTCAGTGGGGAGCAGCAGTGGAAAAGTATTTTTAAATTTAGTTTCATTTTTTCTGTGCATTATTTCTGTTATTATCTGAAAAAGAATAAGTTAAAAAGATTCAGAGTTCTCTATGTAACAAGTAGAGCATACTTGAAATATAGATGAAAACTTTTTCTAATCGACCCTGATATATTAAAAGTAATCTGATGACAACATAATTGAAAGATTAAAAATTGAGATAATGTGTACATAAAAGTGACTATTATATGCTCATTGAAATTTTCAATACAATAAAAGAAAATCAATATTTTTAAGAAATTTACTTCAAACTAAGTCAACTAAATGATTCCTTATAATTAGACAAAGTACTCGGAAGAGTGCTATTATACTTTTATTAAACATATCCTTGAAGAATCTTCACTAAAAATTAAAAGTCAATTTAGCAAAGATTTGTAATCATATCAGCTTCAGTGCTAACTACTACTGCAATTTTATTTTTGTGCTACTTCTCTCATAGACTTATATCAAAAGATAATTGGATCAAATTGGGTGTTAAAAAAATTCCACTTTCATTGAACTGCTTAAGCTATTTTTATGGCTTATGTAGAAAGTTATGAACATTTGACCTATTAAAATCAAGAATTTTGGAAAAAGTTAGCTGCTACATACAGACACAGTCACCAATATTAATTTTTAATATGGGAATTAGCTGCTTCTGGAAGCCCACTGAATAAAAGTTATCCTATTTGCAGTATTAAGGAGACTTTGAGGGAAGGATGAATGATTGACAATAAGTATGTCTCTAGGTTGTCAAAACATTTAGATAAAAGGATGCAAATTGCAGTCCGTTTTCTAGCAATTTTATCAGCTGTGTCAGCTCTGACACCTTCTGGAATAGCTCATTGAGAGAAGCTTCATATTCCTGATGTACATTATTTTAAATTCTCTAAAGAACTCCAAGAAACATGCTGTGATTCTAACAGAGCCTGATGAGAAGTTGCGTGGCTGTCACACAATGCAGACTGAACAATGCACCTTCCCCTCTAGCTACAATCACTGACCACACAGTGTCCCCGATTTGGGCAGTGCCTGGGCTGCTGCATCACTAGATGTTTCTCTGGGTGACCTCACACCTGCTCAGGGTGATTGCAAGTGAACTTCAGACTGAGGAAGACCAGGAATACTTTGAACTAAACTCTGGCCTTAAATCCTTTCCTCTCAAGGATCCCTCATTTTCACCCATGACTTTGCCCGTGGAAGAAGTTGGAGGCCTCCGTGGGTCCCTTTTACTCAGCCCCGTGGTGGGTCTTTCTTCTCTGGTAAGTGGCACCAGGGCCAGAGCCAGGTAGGAACATAGATAAGGGCCCTTCTTACTGTCTCGCTGGCCTAGAAACGGCACACCAAGGATGAGCTCATTTCTAACATCCCGTGGAGGAAGGATGAGAGGAGCCAGTCTCATTGACACCCAAGAGCCTTTGCAGGAAAAGGCATCCACGTGGGTCACCTGCACTCTCTAGCCAGATAGCTGGCTAACTTAGCTCACCTGAGGTCCTGGGCCTCTACTGTCACCTGGTCACCTCTTCCGCTGCTAGCCTCGTAGCTCTGCTGTCTCCCAAAGCTGCTTATATTCCCTCTCCTGGAACTAGCAGGAGTCCCAACAAATGTGTTGGTCACTAGGTCCCTGCCCAGGAGGGAAGCTGGTCCAGTGGTGCTGAGCAGCATGTATGTGTCTTAGAAGCCTTTCTCCAGTGGCCCACGCCTCTCTCAGCATCCCCCGCCTGGGTAGAGACAGCTCTGTTGTCTTCTTTAGCACACACCCAACGCTCTTCCCTCAGGAGCCTTGTTGGAGCAACTTCTCACCAACATATACATTCCTAAGCTGGTGGGAGGATGTGATATTAGATTCTTAGTGTCTCAACACCCGAACTCTTCCACTGTATTGATATATTTCCTCACATCGTCCTCATAATGAAGACATCCCTTTATACTCTAAATAAATACACATACCCCTTGAAGGCTTTATTTCTAAGGCTTTATTTATCATACTTTCTCACATTTTTCCTCCCTGTTCCAGACTGAGGAATATAGGCAAATAAGTCTTGGGTCAAAATCATGGCCTTCTCATAATCTTTCCTTTGGAGAGTAATTCTCCTCCCCTCCCTTCCTCATTTCCCCTCTCATCCTCTTTTTTCTCTTCTCCTTCCCTTTCCAATCCTCTTTTCTCTTCCTTCCTTTTTCTTTTTTCCTCCCCTTTATTTTACAAACTATACTTTTTCATAGACAAATCAAAGTAGATACCGACATTGATGATGCATGAAAAAAATTACTTTTACAGAGAACTTTTTCAGAATGAACACTGAAAATGTTATTTCCCACTTATTAACCATGAAGAGACTTCCAGAGATTAGTGTTATGCAATATATTTTAGCAGCACTGTTTTTATAGAAGCAGGAGGAGTATTTCTTTGAAGGAGTTCAGGTTCTGATGCACATGACATGAACAAAGCAAAACTCATTAGTTACTAAGGGACTAGTTCGTTATTAGGCTAGACCAGGTGGGGTTTGTGTTCCACATTTCCTCTCCAGTCTTCTCCCAGGGGTTAGACTTTCAGTGTTCTGAGGAGAGAAGCCAAGTGTGTTATGAGAACATAAAATTTCCTTTTTAACTCCATGAAATTGATTTAAGAGAACATATTTGCTTTTCTGCAATTCAGAGAAATGACTCAGAGAAATTAAAAATACCAACTCCCTTTGGTGATGCTTTACTTTCTTTCATGGCAGATCTATTCCCCCCATGAGCAATTTCTTATACGAAGAAAGCCTCAAGAATGCGGTCTATTAATATCACTTGAAAAAAATCTATAATGATAAATGGTGTAATAAATAAGCCAAAGCATGCAATAATAATGAGTTTTTAAAAATAGAAATTGAAAGAAAGGAAATAAAGTATATCGATTAACCAGGACTCCCCCCTAGATATCTAACACTCTTGTAACTTTTTCAATATTTAAAAATGCAATTATCCTTATGTATTCATATGTATTTCTAAAAGTTCTGTTAACGCTGCCTATTTACTAGGCTTATATAAGGAAACAAAAAGAATAACTATCTATATCAGCTAGATTTAGTCTTTTTCTCAGTTTATTTTTATGGTTTGTGTCTTACTAGACTTCATTTTCAAAAGATAACATGCCCACTGCTCACAGCAGCTGCAATCAATTAGCCTAATGGATTGGAATTATAGGTTGCCTTAGGATTTGTCTATTGTGTGGCAAAATCAAATGTAAATCCTACTGTGAAAAGTCTTGACACTATTAAACGTGAAAAATGCAATGCGTTCAGTAAGATGTTAAGAAAAAAGATGTAGGCCATTTGACTAACCAACCAGAAAGTAATATGAAGTTTATGCCAACATAGAAACTACTTGTGTTTTCTTGTTGGTGGTGTTTAGCAGAGTAATCATACACTGTCATTTACCACCCAGCAGTGTTGGATAAATAGTACTAATTGCTTAATTATCCCCTTGTCCTACTAAATACTGGCCGTAGACTATTGCTGGATATATCATATTCTTACTCAGAATTCTACCTCATGAACACTTTCATTCATTCAACAAAAACATCTGAGTGCCTGCTCTGTGTCACACATTGTGCAGGTACAAGGTTTATAGACGTGCCAAAGCCAGCAAATGACTGACAAGGAAAACTCTTACTGCTTATTGCCCTCTCATATCCTTTCAGCTCTTTTCCTCTCATCTCCATCACAGGCCACCAGTACTACTGGGGCAACACATAGGAGTTTTCTGCTTGGGGTTCAGGTCTGCAAGGAACAACCAGGGCTTTGCCATTCTTGAGTTCAGTATCCACACAGAAAGGAAAGTGAGGAAGGGAACATCCAGCTTTCTTTCCAGGAGCCACCTAATATTAACAAGGGAAACAGCTGTCCAATGAGGTGAGCTGTCCGTTGACAGGTGGCACAGCAGGGGCACTTATGGGAAGGCTATGTGCTGTCTGACTTGGAGAGGAATAGTCACCCCTGCCACCGCTTTGGTGGACAGTATTGAGACACTTTAATTCACCTCTTCAAACCTAGCAATGATATAGCCCTGAAAGATTATTTGTGACATGTCTTGTCTCTTTATCCTTTTTTTTGTGCACTTCACTGATTTATCTGAGGATAGCTTTCTCCTACAGAAATATTTGTCATTTATATAGAAAATAAAACAAATATTTGAATACAATGCTCAATTACATAAAGGTTATTCTCAAACACACATCTCAAAAAAAGGGAAATAGGAAATAAACTAGATCCAAGGGGCTACCAGTTTTCAAATTTTAAAAATGAATCTTAACTTTTATAAGTTCAATACTATTTTTTTCATTGAATTATCTTAGAAAAGAAAACAAAAAAGTTGAATCATAGTATGCTAACATTTAGTCTTCAGCTAGAAGAAAGCTTCTCTTTGAATGTTTTATTAACTTCTCCAAGGGTGAACAAGTAACTCTTCTTGTCTTCATGTCTTTGTTTCTCTCTCACATACTGTGTCTCATGTAAACAGATACATTCACACACCTATGCAAACAGAATTCATATATTTATTTTGTCTAATATTCTATAGTAGTGTTTCCTATATTCTTAACACTGTGCTAGGTACAGTGAAAATTACACAGAAAGTTGGTTTCTGACCTTCAGCACGTACATTTGGAAAATGGAACACTCACTCATTCATTCATTCATTCAACAGGCAATTGTTGAGTGCTTATTTTATGCCGATTATGCATGTGTGTTAGTTAAGTAATGAACAAGGGAAGTGTTAAAACATGAGGGGCTGAGGTTGAAGAACTGGAGAAATGGTGACTAGGGGAGAAGCTTAATCAACCAGGCAGGAAGACGAGGATTCTAAAGGACTAATGCATTGCAGAAGGTAGAGTCTAGGTACATGCCAGGAAGGCAGAAACTAAGTAGAACAGAAGCAATCAACGGTTTCAAATGGAGAGAATGTAAGGAGAGCCTGGAGTGAGACTGAGGAAAGTGTGTTTCCATCCCAGAAGTGGTGTGTATGTGGGATATAATCATGGGCTGGTGTGAAAGGAGTGATCTCTGAAGCCAGAGCTTGGGTGGAGGGATCAGATTTGGATAAATTGCTGAGGAAGCAGAAGCAGTCCTTCTGGTGAGATGGGATTACAGTTTGTGCACGAGCTTGGAAATAAAAGTGAGAATTGCGAGTAAAGTGGAAAGGGACAAATATAAATAAACTGGAGCATTTGAAATAGAACCTGAGATGAATGAACTAAGAGGTATTAATTATTACTCTAATGGAAAGGCTTACAAACTGCTTTTTCTAGGCCTGGTTGTTCACCTTTGCCGCATTATGTCAATATTGCCGCATAATGTCAATATTACATTACTCTTCAAATAAATTGCTTAATTAAGCTTTTGATGGTTATTGTAACCCATACCTGAAAGAATCTTAATATTTTATGTTTTCTACAAGAATTACAGATAGATATTTGGAGATTAAAATTTCGATAGGGTATCCAGGGAAGAGTCCTTACCAGGAAGTGACATTTAAGTAAAGACCTGAAGGAAGTAAGTGAGAGAAACTTTTCAAAGAATAGGAAAAACAAGTAAAAATACTCACTACTGTATCTATGTGTGGCTCCAGATTTGTTCCATAGCTTCATTGTAAAAAAAAAAAAATGCCTGCATCAAATGACCCTGTGTTAAAAATTATAGTTTTATAATAGAATGAATCCAGTAAGGGTAAGTATGTAATTTAGTTCCACTACAGAGATATCTTGTCTTTTCCTGAAATTTTCCCTAACTTACCAGGATTTTCTTGGAAAAAAAAGTCCCATTTGGAATTTTATGGGAATTGCATTAAATAAGTATATACATAAGATTCTGCACCGTATTCCAGCATGATAGGGGTTTCTCCACGCATCCAGGAAATTCTCTGTGACACAAGCTGAATGTCCTACAATTCAATTAAATTCTGACACTACCTACCTGGAGAGAGTGTCAGATTCCACAGAGCAAGGGCTCAGTCTTACAAGACTGCCCCACTCCCCAACTTCAGATGGCAGTCACCCAGGTTATCACCTGCGCTTCTGCCCTACGGGCTATATAGTTTGGAGATTCTAAGGACTCTCTCTTTGGGCTTGGTTAACTTTCTAGAGTGGCACACAGAACTCAGAGAAACATTTTACCTACTGGACCACAGATTTATTTTAAAAGGATATAACTTAGGAACAGCCAGATGGAAGAGATGCATAGGGCAAAGGTATGTAAGGTGGGGCTCAGAGCTTCCATCCCTTGTCCCAGAGCATCTCTCCCCAAATCTGCACGTGTTCCCCAACACAGAAGCTCTCCCAACCCTATCCTTTGGGTTTTTATATATATACAATATCATATATATATATAGATATGGCATACATATAAAATATGTGTTTTAAAATTTAACTTAATCTTGGACAAATTTGAGGGCTGAAATTGCAACTTTTTTCTTCCAAGGGTCATTGGAGTTTTGTGTCCATCAGAGCTGAGTTCTACTACTCTCCTGGAATCTGTTTAACTCTTTTCAGCAGTCTTGGTTTAATGCAAATATCTCAGGTTCAGCCTCCAAACATTTTTTGGGTCTATGGTTTAGTCCCTTAGTCACATCTACTCTCCTCCTCCTACTCTGGTTCCTTCCCTTCCTTCTTAAACTTCCTGTTCTGTTTTCAGCCAAGTAATTTACTGTATCATTTTGAACAGTTCTGCTATTTTCATTAAAGCCAGAAATGTATTGAAAGTTATATGTATTTGCTGTAATTATCCTGGCAGTATTAAACTGCATTTAATTGGTACACAAGTGGCAAATTAGATGTCTCATAGGATGCTTACGTTCATTGCATTTTATAACGTATGTGCAGCACATTTATTAGAAAATGCAATGGCGATTGCCACCTTCTCACTGGACAAAATTAACAAACTGCAAACATCTTTACAAAATGTAGCACAGTTAATTAACTTTTCTGCGTTATAATTCATCATATAGAAAATAAGTTGTTTTTAGAAATAGCATATGGCTCACTACTTTACTGCTTTTATGAATTCCATGTTCATCTTTGGGCAACAAACTCATCCAGTGAGTTTTATTTGGAAAATTCCTAATCTATGAACTATTATTTATTCTGCATTTTATATCACAAAACCAACTTTTAAATGGCTCATGAATCAAACAAACCTAATTGGTTAAATATTCACTTATATTTGTGAGTCTGATTAGGCAATGTACATCCTATATACAAATCATTTTGTACTGCTTGACTTCATTTAAGGCATCTTAGTGATGTTAAGTATCGATATTTAATGAATATTAATTTTCATAAATCAGTATATGATATTTCATTGTTGAAATGATGAATATTGATATTCAGCAACAATGTTTCACCAAACCAAAGAACTCTATTTCATTGATGGCCATTTTTAGTTACACAGACTTAGCTGATTTAACTTCCCTCAACAATGTCTGGCAATATAAAGGAGACATAATATAGACATTTTAAGAGCAAATTCTCAGAATGGGGAAATTGTGATTCCAGTTTTATGTAGATTACTAATAACACTTTCAATTGCCTCTAATCTCATGGGATTGGAACCATTAGAAGTAATCACTTCAGGACTTCCTTGGCGGTCCAGTGGTTAAGACTTCGCCTTCCAGTGCCGAGAGTGAGGGTTCGATCTCTGGTTGGGGAGCTAAGATCCCACATGCCTCGTGGCCAAAAAAACAAAACATAAAAAAAAAGAAGCAATATTGTAACAAATTCAATAAAGACTTAAAAAAAAAAAGTAATCACTTCTGTTGACTTAAATAAATAGACTGCCAGTTATTTCTCCAGAAAAAAAGGTGGGGTGATATTCGGGGTGAGCAGATAATTACAATTAGGGGTCTGCAACCATGTGCAAGTCTCCCCACAGCAAGGGGAGAACACTTTTATAAAGGGGAAAGGGAGTTAGCAGGCTTATAGTAAAGAGAATCCTTGGCTTTTCACTGGCTGAGTCCCTGCCAGGAAAGAAGAGGAGGCATCTTTCTTCCTGTTGGGCTCTGCTATTGTGGCAGAGCATGAGAGAGCCCCCTTCTGGTCTCCAGGCTCAGTCTAATTGAGGTTTCTGTTTATGGATTTTTACACTTCCAATGAAAGTGCTATTGAGTTAATGGGATCTGTTGGGAAGTAGTGATGTGTTAAGGAACTGTGGTTCTCATCACTTCACAGTTTAAGTTCCAAGGTAGCATGAGTGGTTAGAACAGAAGGTGTTTGTTGTAAGGCCCTAGGTTTAGTATTCTCCAGGACTTAATCGCATGTTTACACCCTGCTTGTTACCAGGGGAAGTTGGTTCAGAATTAATAAAAATCTGTTGTTTCTACAGCAAAAGCAAATTGAAGTATACATTCAATGGTTGGAGTAGGTGAAGTGCATCTGCTTGGATATAAAGAACCCCACTTTCCACCTGACAACTGATGCCTAATTATAAAGAAAATAGACAATGACTCATACTATCTAATGTTTATATGCTTTCCAAATGTGCTCTGCTAATCCAGTTATGTCAGTCACCAAAAGATGACTTAAATGTTTACATGGTTTATTCATATAAGGTTGTACTCAGTAGATATTTTTGTTTTTAAATTAAAGTGGTTTGGAATATTTTGAATGGTATTTGGAGTACTGGCATGGCCATGAACACTTCCTTTTAGTTAATTTTCCTGCCAACCAACCACAAAGCAACTGATCAACACAAATCAAAGAGAGTGGAAAGATTGGAAATTAGCCAAATTATCTGAATTAATTTCTTAACATGGAAAATTTAACCTCCAAAAAGGTCTCCTTTATTTTGTCCATGGAAACAATTAATTTGATGAGTCAACACCATACAATTGAATTTTCCAATGGTTGAGAAACAGCAAATCCTCCAGCTACTCCGATCAAGTTAATCAATACTTTAAACTAAATATTTAAGGACTAAATTAGAATTTTTTTCATCCTGGGTTACCTAAGTTTGCTATCCACGTGGATTAAGTTCCATAATCATTGCTGTTTTTCATAGTATTATTCTCTTTACATGGCAACTGCCGGATGGAGCCAGTGAAAATTTCTTGATCAAAGATTAAAAAGTTTCATTTCATTTAGGTTTGCCACACACTGCTGGATTTATCTGCCCTTGTGAAACACATTGATCCCAAAGGCACTTTGAATGAAGGCTGATCTGTAATCTCTGTCAGCTGCATGTTGAACTCAGTACATTTGTCACATACTTTTTTATTAAAGGAAAGCAAATTACATTGAAATGGATATTATATTTTGAAAAATATATCTAATCTACATTACACATGTATTCTCAGGCTAGCAATGGAGCTTGATTTAACAGAAAAATTCTATGGCCTATTCTGGTGTTTAGTTTATAGCCTCTGTATCTTGTTTGCCAAAACAATAAAAAGTCTGGTTTATGTAATGAACAAAAATAACAAGCCCTTTCACGGTTGGGCAAGCTGGAAGATAGTTAATTATAATCTGCTTTACAGTTATAACTGAAAGATTATAAAAGACTGGTTAAATCTGTATATCAAAAAGTGTTTCAATAATGAAATTTGCAAATGTCCATGGTCTTCCTTTTAAAAAAATCAAAATTTCATTACATGGAGAGGAGACATAGCACAAATTCAAAGCAAATAATAGTGAAAGCAAAAGCTAATAATAAATAAAGCCAAATAATAATAAAGCCAAAGTAAATCTTGTAATTTCAACATTAGAGATTAGATTTGACTCTATGAGGAAGAAAATTATGTATGGTTGACAGGAATGTCAAACTAATTATCTCAGGTTAATCGTTACAGTTTAATTTCTTCTAGTGAAAAAAAATTATGTAAATCTTCATGAATCCCCATTCTTGACATTATAATGCAGCCATAGCCAAAAGTTTCAAAGTTTCTTAAAGATGTATAGAAAAATATTGTTATAAAAAACAAATTTTAAAATGCAAGGTGTTCAACTTTACCAATGATTATTTACTCCATGACCCTATTCTGTACATCAACATGGTGTCTGAAGACGATACATGTAACAATTTCCATGCATTGTTCCCTGCTCTACATTTTTTCCTGGTAAGTACTAAGCTAACAATATGTAATACATTCTTTCTTTACACAAAGAGCTCATCTTATTCATAAACCTATGCAAAGATTAATGATAATCATAAAAAGAGACTCTTGATGCTCCTTTTAAATTTCAAAGTTCAAACAAATGAAAATGTTAGTAGTCAAGTAATAGTACTGTCAGACAAATATAGCTGATTTAAAGAAAAGCAACTATAAAACTTCATTTTGCTTTTCTAGTTCCCAAGACAAATATTTTTATATCAACAGTTGTGTGTGATCAGAGCTTTGGAAATCTCTTATTATACCCAAAGTCTATATCACTTTGCTTAAAGTTCAAGTGATTTTAAACTTTCATTTTGAATGAAGCTTTTAGAAGCTCCTTAGAAGCACTTTTCTATCTCTGTTACATAATGAATAGCAGTGATGATCTCCCTAATGTGTGACAGGCTTGTGGGGAAATTGGTATTTAACTTTGAGTGTGATAATATAGACCCTAGTTGCCAAGAAATCCATTTCTCATAGAGCTTGATTCTGCTTTCATTCGACAAGTAAATATACTGAAACATTGGTGTAGTTATTTTTACACTGTATTTATAATACAAAGGGTCATGGAAAGTGACTCTGTAGTCATCATTTAGGGATTTCAGTGATTCTGTGCTGTTTTCCATGGGGTCTATTATAAATGAAAAGAACTGAGTGAGTTATAAAGACAATATTTTATTCCAGTTGGCTGCCCTGTTTTTCTATCATAGAAGAGAGCCAATACCTTTCCAACTATTTTGTACGTTCTCCTGAAGGAGAATCTATGTGAGAACTTCTACTCTGTTATTAAGGATTTACAATATCTTGCTCTCAAATGGCATCATTTTCATTTAAAATTAGTACATGAAGTGTAAGTTCTTAACCTTGGTAAAATAATTATCATTGTTTGCTTACAAAGTGCCAATTATTTTATATCTGTTATTTATATTTTACCCACTAATGCAAGATAGGTAATATTATTACTCTTACTTAATAGTTGAGGAAAATGAGGATGACAGAAATTAAGTAAGCCTGCATAATGCCACAGTTTAGGTAGCTGGACAAATAGTTGAAATTTTGCTTAGATTTCTCCAAAGCCCAGGCTCTTTTTCTTCTACTGGGTGATTCCCAATGCTGAAAAAGTTTAAAATGTACAGATATAGTTCTAAAAATTTTGTTAGTTCTAAAAATTTTGTCCCCTTCTACTGATTCCTGAGGAGAAAGGAATTAGAAGGATTTTGTATTTGGGATTCTATAGGGACCATAACAATCTTTATTGTCACATTCAATGTCTCAGCAGGGAGTGGACAATTCCAATAGTTGCAGACAACTAGTTATGGTTTTAACTTTAGGTCATACAGAATAGTGGTTTAGACCAACACTGGCCACTAGAAATACAAAGTAAGCCAAATATGTAATTTAAATTTTTCTAATGGTTATACTAACAATGTAAAAAAAAGAAACAGATGAAATTAATTTTGATAATAAATTTCATTTGACAAAAAATTTCCAAAATATCATTTCAACATGAAAAAAATTCTTAATGTGATGCTTTACATTCCTTTTTCATATAGAGTCTTCAAAATCTGCTGTGCTTATTATACGTGTTGAAGAGCTCAATTAGGATGCTAAATTTTCTTCGGAAATACTAGATCTGTATTTGGATTTCATAAAATTTACAGTTGGAAAAAGAATCACTAATCCAAGTTGTTCCAAGACTACTAAAATATTTGAATATTGGTTTAAAAAATTTTTGTACTGATGTATAATATTAATAACATCAGTTTCAATATAAATAATATTCACATCTTTCAGTGACAAAGGAGTCCGTTCTTTCATAGTCATTCTCAACCTTGGCTGATCATCAGACCCAGTGAGGAGACTGTTGAAAACACAGCATCCCAGCTGCCGCTCAAAGAGGCAGATCGCTCTGAGCAGTGGGACCCAGGCCTCGGCATTAAACATTTTTTTTTTCTAAATAAACTTTTTATTTTGCATCAATTTAGATTTACAGAGAAGTTTCACAAGTTCCCATATATCCCACAACCAGATTTTCTTATTATTAATATCTTATATTGATAAGCTAATTTGTCATGATTAATGGACCAATATTGGTACATTATGATTAACTGAAGACCATATTTTATTCCAGTTCCTTCAGTTTTTATTGAATGTCCTTTACTGTTCCAGAATCCCACTCAGTGTATCACATTACATTTAGTCATCAGATCTAAAGGCACCTCTTGGCTGTGACATTTTCTCAGCCTTCATTTTTGTTGACCTGAGGGTCATCTTCTGAGTAGTATTGATGAGGAATTTTGTAAAATGTACTTCAATTGGTATTTTTTTCCTCATAATTAGACTGGGATTATGGGGTTTATTGAGAGGAAGACCACAGAGGTAAAAATGTCATTCTCATCTCATCATATTGAGGTTATCAACTGTTTGCTATCAACATGACTCATACTATCAACAAACGTTACTTATGATATTCTATCATAGTTGATGTGCTATTAATGTAGCTTATCACTGTTTTTGTTGACCTTGATCACCTGGCTCAGGTGATGTTTTTCAGGTTTCTCTTTTATAAATTTATTATTTTTCCCCCTTTCCATATGTACTCTTTGGAAGAAAGTCACTATGCACAGTGCACACTTAAGATGTGGGGAGGTATGCTGCCCCTCCTTCACAGTGGAATACCTGTTGTTTGGAATTCTTCAGCAAGGAAAATTCATTTCTTATCCCCTATTTATTTATTTATTAAATTAATTATTTATATCAACATAGATCCATGGATATTTGTTTTATGCTTTGGGTCATAATTCAATATTCTTTATTTTCTTGCTCAAATTTTTCCAACTTTGGTCATTGAGAGCTTTTTAGTTGGCTCCTGTGTCCTTTTGACATACTTCTATCATTGTGTGTATGCATAAAATTTGAGTTTAAAGTTTTTTCTGTTTTGTTTTTTAGACCACACTGCATGGCTTGTGGGATCATAGTTCTCTAAACAGGGATTGAACCCGAGCTCCCTGCAGTGGAAGCTCAGAGTCCTAACTACTGGACCACCAGGAAATCCCTAAAGTTTTAAAATTTAACCTAAGTTACTTAAGATTAAATAAGATCAAAATTTCAATTCCTTTGTGTCTTTTTCCTGTTTTTAAATGCTTATTTGTCACATGTGGCTACTCTATTTGTAGATAAAACACCGTATTGGACAATAGACTCTAGAGGGAAACTTCTTAGGTTTAACTGCTGGTTATCTCACTTACTAGCTAAGTAACCTTGTCCAAGTTACTTAACCATCTTGTCACTTACTTTCCACATATATGACCAAAATAATAGCACCTGCTACTTTATAGTGTTGTTTTAAAGATTAAATGATCTAATTCATGCAAGGTGCCAGATACATACCTATAAGTTCTCAACAAACATCAGTTATCCTTATTATTTGGCAAAGTTTTTTTCAAAAATACTATCTTCTTTTACTATATTTTCCAGACAAACTGCTGGCAATTAGTTGCTACAAGTTAGGTTTATAGACAAAATTCTTTTGCTTCACTTTTGATGGGCCAAGATTTTTCACTTCCTTTCTGGCCACCTTTCAACAGAATTGTGAAACAGGAAAAGTTTGAATTTGACTCCTTCTTTCAGTTTTTGAAACAGATTATCAGGTATGATTGACATACTATATGACACGTATATTTAAATCAAACAATTTCATTAATATGACATATGCATACACTTGTGAAACCATCACCACAATAAAGATCATGAACATATCCATCAGACCCATAAGATTTCTTGCACCCCTATGTAATCCTTTATAGATTTTAGTCTCTCATCAGCAGTCATAAGAATACTGTACTGAATATTTATATTGCCTAGGACTCCTTTCTAAAAAGCAAACTATACACATTTTGTCCATTTACATTGCATGTTTTTTTCTCTGAAAAGGACACATTTACTTTCCTCCAGTACATATAATGAAATGGGCAAGAATGGAAATAGTCTGACTCCAGTGATGGTGAAATGGAAATTGTATCCAGCTCCTGTTATGACTGCAGTCCAGGGTTACAGAGTGTTTGCACACCCAGTGAATTATCTTTCCCTAAAATCAAATGTGCACCTTATTTCTGAATGTAGACCTTAGGCAATTTTTAATCTTCAGTAGCAGAAAAACTCAAGCCCAATCTTTTTATGTTACCTCATTATTCTTGTTCATAAATGAAAATTTAATTTCTGTTATGAGGCTTAGTGCAGTCAACTGTTATATTATTAATTATAGGACTGCTGCTAATGCCTAGGAATGATATTTTAATAAGGTTTAATCTCTTTTCCACATTCTAGTGTCTTTCATAATTATGTCTGTTTTTCTTCCTGCTTTTATTTAATTTGCAAACAAATTCAGCAGTGCAAGCTGTAATTCCAAGTTGGCTGGTGTTTCTGAGGCAGCCATATCACTCATAATCCAGACTCTGTGAATTTGTTCAGAAAAAAGGGGGACAGGAAAGGCAACTTTATTTCAAATATTTCAAATACCAGCGGTAATCTTGAGCAACATTTCAGTCTGGCTTTAAGATTTAGTCCCTTCACAATTGCTAAGGGATCTCTTGTATTTGGCAATTGTTCTTGAAATTTTTTCTGTTGGATACTGTATTATGTACCACAAGAAGCATAATTTTGATTTTTATGCTTAAAGTTATGCTTCAGGGTAGTAGGGAATTCTCCAGATAGAAGGTATAGTGACCTGTGGTCATGTATATAATGGCATAAAGAGGATGGAAACTGAGCTATTCCCTTCCTACACTTTTTATAGTTTGTTTCTCCCAAGGGGGTGTCAATTAATATTATGAGAGCTGTGTTATTTTATTTTAAAGCATAGGGCTTGAGACCTAAGTTGTTTTGGTTAGTATTTCTTTCTCTTTATTATCAGAATGCATAGTATTGAGTTATGCTACTCCCATGGTGATCTCTGTTTTTCTCTCCTTTGTTCTTAGAACATTTTAACTCTAGGGTGATTTTTTTTTTTTTTTTTTTTGTAATTGCTGTACGTTTGTATCTGATCAACTCATAAGAGAACCTTAAAAATACTCTTAGTTCTGGTGATTTGGGAGGATCAGCTCTTTTAGGACATTTTTATTTGTCTTATGGTGTGTGACATTGATGAAAATTCATAATAGGAAGAGAGAAAACTAATCTATAGGTCATTTTCAAGAAAGAGAATGAGAGCGGAAATAGAAATCTATTCTACTTGTTCCACAAGTATTTACTCAGCATTTCTTATGTTTTGATTGCTGATCAGTTACTAGGAATATGGCCAAATGAGAAAAAAACTTTAAAAAGTCACAATCAGTTTTTGCAATGTATTAAGTATGATAGCAAAGTATGGGACATGTTAGACTATAGGGATGGTTCTTGTTTTGAGGAGTGGAGGAAATAATGTGAAGAAGTGTGTAATTAAAAATTAGGAGACGTAAGAATGAAACTTTAGGATCTCCAAAATTTAAGGACCAGAGGAAGAGAATAAAAAGGAACTATTAGGGACTTCCCTGGTGGCACAGTGGTTGAGAGTCCGCCTGCCGATGCAGGGGACACGGGTTCGTGCCCCGGTCCGGGAAGATCCCACATGCCGTGGAGCGGCTGGGCCGGTGGGCCATGACCACTGAGCCTGCGCATCCAGAGCCTGTGCTCCTCAATGGGAGAGGCCACAACAGTGAGAGGCCCGCGTACCGCAAAAAAAAAAAAAAAAAAGGAATTATTAAGAGAGATAAGAGGTATACAGGAGAAAGTGGAATCAAAGAGCCAAAGGTAAAGAAAGTTACAGGGGAAGGTAATGATTAGTAACCCAACCTGCTGGAGGGAGGGCAGGTCCTGTGAGCAAGAAGACAGCTTCCTGGGTCCAGGAACCCTTTGGAAGGTGTATAAATAATGTGTTCCTTTTTTTATGTGAGTAATATTCCATTGTGTAAACATACCATTGTTTGTTTATCTGTTCACTCATTGAAAGATATTTAGGGGACTTCCCTGGTGGTCCAGCGGTTAAGAATCCTCCTTCCAGTGCAGGGGACGCAGGTTTGATCCCTGGTCAGGGAGATAAGATCCCACATGCAGTGGGGCAACTAAGCCCGTGCACCACAACTACTGAGCCTGTGCGCCACAACTAGAGAGAAGCCTGCACACCACAATGGAAGATCCTGCATGTCACAGCTGAGACCCAAATGCAGCCAAAAAATAAATATAAAAATAAATAAATAAAATAAAAAGATATTTGCGTTGTTACCAGTTTTGGGCAATTATGAGTAGAGCTGCTATAAATGTCTCTTTAATTTCATTAACTGTAATGCTATTTATTTCAAAACTACTTTATCAGCAGAAATATTAAAATGTAGTTTATGATATTTAAAAAAAATAGAATATAGTTTCCTTGGATTTGGCAACTTCTAGAACATTGCTCACCAAACTTTTTCTGTAAAGTATCAGATAGTAAATAGTTTAACTTTGAAGACTGTATGGTCTCTGTTGCAACTACTCAACTCTATCATTATAGGGCATGAGCAGTCATAGAGAATACATAGACAAATTGCCTGTGCTCCAATAAAACATTTTATACAATAACAAGTGGCTTGAATTTGGACTGTGGGCCACAGTTGCAAACCACATGAGAAAACTGAAACAAGAGCATTAAGTTAGTTATTTGAGACTAAATAGCCCATAAGTGACAGAGGCACAATTACACATACTCTAAGGCTTGTGATCTCTTCACTACATCATGTTGCTTCTAAAATAGTAAAGCTGCAAAAGTCATTTGGGGCCAAATTAATTTTTATTCAAGTCTCTCATTGACTAATAGCCCCTATGCATTCAGTCACCTTTTTGTGGGATCATTTGCCTGTATACAATGTCTTGCTTGCATTAGTCTCACAACTAACCTTGATATAGATGGCAACTGCAGTGTCTTATGGCTTATTTTTTAGGTTGTCTATCCTCTATTATTCCTCAAGAGGTGTCATGGAATTTGATAGTCTTCCATTAGGAATCTCTTTTGAAAATGCAAACATTTCTGCAAAGCAATATACATTAACTCAATTTGAATTAGTATATCAGAAATTTTCATTAATTTATATATTTACTGAGATATAATTGGCATGCAATACTGTATTAGTTTAAGGTGCTCTACATAATGACTCTATATATGTACACATATACAGAATGTAAGATGATGCATATTTTTCAGATAATACTGGGGACACTGGTGATAAGTGGAGTCTGAAAGAAATAGAAATTAAGGGAAGAGGAAATGGAGAAAAATGTCTTTACACTTGCTGAAATCATTAGAAATTAAAAGTAAATATCTCAGCAAAATATAATATATATGCTGATGTGTAATTCTTATGCTGCAGTTTTTTAAGTTATGTTAATATGTGCTACCAATTAAAAGAACCAGAAATGTTCTAAAGTTTGCATGATTCTCAGGTACTAAAAATAATGAAAATAAGATTTGTGAAATATAAATTGAGTATGTTGAGTTTCATGTGGGTCTTTGATATATATGCTATATCCACCTCCATTCTAATTTTAATATAACCTATTCCAATTACATTAGCCAAAAACACATTTTTCAGCATGTAATAAAAAGTGAATTATTTTAAAAAGTCACCATTTTAACATAAATTCTAGTAGACAAAGTGCATGATAAGTCAATTCATACTTGTACATATGTGCAAATATAAAAATTAATGAATGACTGAGTGAATCAATTACTTAATCATAATCCTCAGAAGGTCTTAGGGTACAGTTTTATTAATCTATGAAAATCTCACCCAGAGACAATAATTATATTTTCTACATGGAGAAAGAAATAGATAAAACTGCTGGTTAGGGTGACTCTTTGGCAATGCTGATGGAACATTAAGGATCAGCAGGGACCCCCAGGCAGGTTCCACCCCATAGCATCTTCTGGATTGAAAGCAGCAGGGGAACCCTATTCCACATCATTTCCCAAAGCATGTTTCTTCTTGAGTAGAATGACTAACAAATGTGAAGGAAAATTGAAGTGTTAGCAGACTTTTGAAAGGAGGAAGAGATTATGACCATGAAAGCTTATGGAAATAAATGGACCAAAGTCATTTAAAAATAATGAATGATTCTTGTAAAGTTTATTAAACATATATAGCAGATCTTTTAATTACTTAGAATTCTAGGCTCAATATTTTGGATCAATGTTTTAGGTTTTAACAATGATACATTTTATGTCTTTTCTAGTACAGGAAAAAAAGCATTGTCATAATTTTAGAATATATAAAGAAAGCCTCTAGCTGGCTTTTCAAAACTGTGTTTAGTTAGTCATTACTGAGTTCAAGTATAAAACAAAATATTCTGTTCCCTTGGAGGTTCAAACAAATCTGACAGTTCACCTTGCCTTTAAGTAGTTCTCATCAGAGATACGAGCTATTATTCATATAAGATAGACAAACAAATATTTCCTTTTAATGTACATGGCTTGCTGATGGGCTCCCTCTTCTTTCTTCTATTGTCCTCTGCCTGCATTAAGAACAGTGATGAAAAATTGAATGGCTTAAGGCATTAACAAAATCTTAACTGCTGGAAGCAAAAAGGACAAGAGAGTTTGCTGGGTAAGCAAACCTGTACCATATCATTCAGGACAAACCCTTGTGCCCTAAGCCTGTTTTGAATGTGTATTACTTTGTATAAACAGAAAATGAATAAAATCTACAGAAAAAGGAGAAATCATATTTTGCACAATTCAATGAAAATCATTGAGGATCTCGCAATGTTATTTTCTGATCTAAAATAATACTGAAACATTAATATGGAAAAAAGAAATTCTAGGAAGTAGAGGAAACAAAATGTTACCCCTTCACCTCCATTGAATACCAGGATTGGTGCCATAAGTAGCTCAATCTTTCTTTAAAGTGGTAATTTTTTTTTTCTCAAGTATCAAAAGTTACTGGTGGATTATCAGTCTTATCTGGTTTTCTTAATGCCAGTGTTTAAACAGATTAGATCAATCCTCACATTCTATTCATTGCCAGATAATTGATTGCTAATTAATTAATAAATGTAAAGTGCTTAGAACAGAGCCTGGCCTATAGTAATCACTCAATAAATGTGAACAATAAACGTATATTCATGATTATTGTTAATGAGTAACTCCTCAGTCAAGTCTCTGCATATAAAATCAGAGTATCCAGGGACTGAATAAACCATGTGAAGTCTGTTTTGCTCTCCCTCGTTCATAGATGTAACCAAAGTCTCCTTGAACAAGTAATTTTCACAAAAGTTAAAAGGTAGTACCACTGTGTTTTTACTAGAAAAAAGCTAATAGCAATTATGAGAAAATATGGAAAAATGACTTGTGAAGGAAGATATTTCAAAAGTTCTTTATAAGTTAATTAGAAATTTAAAGATGCTGTCAAAATGTATTTTGCATGATTTAAGATGAAACCTTTGAACAGAGGGATAATATCCAGTAAATTATCCTATCAACTGCTTCACATAACCCTGTTATTTCAGGCAAGATAATTCTATGGTAAACAACATTAGCTATTCATTAGTTGTAGCTGTTCTAGCTGATTCTTTCTCAGCTGGGCAGATTTAATTTAGTGATAAGAAAAACACTGCAAATCAACTCTGCGATATAAACTATGTAAATACAAGAATAAATAAGTAGGAAATAATTCTTACACACAAGAAGATAGTCTATGTTTAAAAGAATAAAATTTCTCACATCTGGTTGTCATGATACTATATTAGATAGTTGTAAATATCTGTAAGTAGTAACATTCACAACGCATAACGTATTTTGGTAAGTGCTATCAATGTATATGAGCATATTGGGTGTTATAAAGAATCACTAGCAAATTAACTAAATACTATCATATTTGTTCATCATAGTCAAAATAGGTACTTGTTTTTATCTGATCGAAACCAAGATTTCTTATTAATTCCTGACTATGTGTATTGTTTATAGGAAAAATTATGATTAAGTTTTCCACGGACATGTAAATTTTATTATTTACTCTCTTAATAGGGATGTAGATTTACTTGATGTTTTCAAAAAGCATTTTCAAGCCAAAACATAAATTCTTATTGGAAATAATAAGTAAATAAATAAAATTTTTTTCTTCCCCCAATTGTCAAATTCCCCTTTTCAGTGACTTTGTTAATTATTTGTTTTTATTTTTGCCTTTGAAACCTTACAGAAAGATTCTTAAGGAACCCATTTATGTGGATAGTTATTTCTGTAAATTGTTCCTTCCTAGTACATATTTTCCTGCTGATATTTATGGACAAAATTAAATGACATGATAAGAAACAGGTCATTTAAATTGGAAAAATACCTGATGGATGAATAATATATTTGAGATTTTGCACTTTAATCTTTGCATCTTTTCAAAACATCTTTCCATGTAAGCTGAAATGTTTTCTAAAGAATGATGTTATTGCATATGGACAGGCCATCAGACAATCCTGGCCATTTCAACATCACCTCAGGGTAAGATTTTTTTTTTTCTTAACATCTTTATTGGAGTATAATTGCCTTACAATGTTATGTTAGTTGCTGCTGTATAACAAAGTGAATCAGCTATATGTATACATATATCCCTATATCTCCTCCCTCTTGTGTCTCCCTCCCACCTTCTCCATCCTACTCCTCTAGGCGGACACAAAGCACTGAGCTGATCTCCCTGTGCTATGCGGCTGCTTCCCACTAGCTATCTATTTTACATTTGGTAGTGTATATATGTCCATGCCACTCTCTCACTTCGTCCCAGCTTACTCAGGGTAAGTTTTTAAAGTAACTCCATAGGTAGGTGGAGAGTAAAAGTAGTCTTGATTAACTTGGAGAAGAGAAACCTAAGGGGATATACAATGATTTTCATTAACTCAGTATTTGTAATATCCTTATATAGAAAATAGTCCTCAATTCTCAGTTTTGCTCCAAAGGAACAGTGGATGAAATTTAAAAGAGAAAAGTTTTGATTCATTCTTGCATGACACCCAGATATTAAAAAAAAATAGTTAACATTCATGAGTTTTTTTATCAACATTTTTCTAACCTATCATCTATCTATCTATCTATCTGTATCTATCTATCTATCTATCTGTCATCTATCTATCTATCTCTATCCTGTAACAGCTATCAATAGAACAAGTAGCTGCTAGGGATATAAAATTGTCCTTCACAATGATTTTTTAGGCTGCATAACTGCATTTGGAAGATCATATGTTGCTGAAACAGACATGGTTCCTGCATAGATAGTGGTTGAACAAAATAACCTCTGAAACCCTTTTAAATGCTTTGATTCTATGTACTAAGGATTACAGTGGAGCCACAAGAGAGTCTTCCTAGGATGGAGAAAAATGAGTATGTAAATAAATTTTGAGCTAAATGTGTTTTGGCTAATATTGGCTATACCATGTCGGTTGGTTCTCAGCTTGAAAGTCAAAGCAGATGTAATCTCCCAACCTCTTACCTCGATGTGAAAAATGCAGGATATACCATCATAGTTAATGCAATGAAAGTATTCTGGTTTTTATCACAATCTGATGGAGGTCAAGCAATTCACTTAGGTTTCCTTCTTCTAAGAAATGACTCAAGGATACAGTGACTTCCCATCATATGTGTCAATGAGAAATTAATCAGTCGATCTCAGAAAGAAATGGAAAATTTTATTTGAGCCAAATTTGAAGGTTATAGCCCAGGAAGAGCATCTCAGAAAGCTCTGAGAACTGTTCCACCCATTAGAAGTCAAGGCACAGTTACATAAGTTTTTTGAGATAGAGGACTGTACATCAAATGACCTATTATTGACAGTTTACATAGTCTAGAGCCAAGCGTCATTGTGGTGGGTCATGTGACCTTTATGAGAGCAAGGAGGAATGCCATCTTTTAAGGGGTTGTCTTGTTGATGCTAGGAGAATATTGCTGTTTTGGTAGAGCAGGTATTACTGACAGTGGGGAAGATTTGGTCAATGCATAATGCAGATTCACAGTGCACAGTGGAGGGAGAGAGAAGGCCAAAGTGTAACAGGGAAGAGCCAAATCTGACTACATGTTGGATCTGTTACTTTTACTTTAACCTTTGCTTCCCATTGCTTTTGTTCACTAAAGGATACTGTCTATACATAATGGCCTGCCTCGGGGAACCCTGCCCCTTTGCCTGAATGTTAAACCAAAGTGCCTTTTTTCGGGGAAACATCTGAACCCTGTCCACCTATGGATGGCTGCAAGAAAGAAGAAATTAACACATCCCCTCCTCTAGGCTGGCCATTCCCAGAAATACTTGCAAAACTCGTGGCCTTTTTACTTTACTTCCTCATCTCCTCCCTCTCTCTGTGCTATAAAAAAAACTGGCATCCAAACCCCCATAAGATGGTGATTTTGAGACTTTCGTCTGCCATCTTCTCAGTCTGCTGGCTTTCCAAATAAAGTTTTATTCCCTTCTTCAACACCTTGTCTCCGATTTATTGGCCTGTCATGTGGTGAGCAGAGTGGGCTTGGACTCGGTAACAAAAGGGCAGAGAAGGTTTTTTGTTTAAATTTTTCTTGTCTTGCCATAAATAAATTTTATTTCACATATGGCTCTACTATCTTTGAGTTCTCAGTCTTCAGCTATAGAGATGGAAGAAAATGAGACTGTGGAGAATCACAGGAAACCTTTTTGATGCCAAATCTGGAAATGATGTTCACTACTTTTGTCTATATTCTATGGATCACCTATTTAATCACATGGCCTCAAGATAACACCAATAAAAGTAGACAAATGGAACTTTCCTGTGAGCCCAAGAAATGGAAATGGAAAGTATCTATATCTACATTATATGAATGTATTCAAAGTTATGCTTAAAAGTGTAAATACATTTATTTTCTTAATCAATATTTATTACATATATTCTATGGCAAGACTTATGGTATGTGCTGTGTATAAAATATTGATAAAACTCAGCTTCTACACTTAAATAATACCCACATTAAATTGATTTTGCTCTATGCTCAGCTGTCATTTGAATGCTATTTTATTCCTTTGCTTATAGAGCTAGGATCTTTCAAGGTAGTCAATAAATAAACATTAATCTGACTGAACTCTATTAATCTAATCATTTGTAGATTTACTTTATGTTTAAAAGTTTTACATGTTTCTTCCATATAGCTGTTATACATAATTTTAATTTTGATTAATTGTTTATGTTTAAAGAATTATACCTACAAAACAAGATAAGTATAGAAAAAGGAGGAGGAAACAAAATAAATTAGAAGTTCATAACAATAAAAGAACTTGGATGAAGTGACTTATTTGCATGAAAGATGGTTTTATATCGATAGTATAATAAATAATATATTATGTATTTGGTCTTTGTCCCCAATTCCTGGCACAGGACTCTTAAAATCCTGGGCATTTCCTGAGTGGTGGGGATGTCTCTTGTTATTTGAAAGTAAAGGGAAGCACCTTAATGGACCCTTTCATTATGCGGTGGTAAAATGTTTGAAACTTGTTCCAGGAAAATGGGATGGACAAGGCAATGAAATGGTAAATCACTCTGCATAACAAAAGTTAAATGGGTCATCCTTGGATGGAGATTGCTTAGTGTGAAGACGTGTAATTTCCCTCTACTGCTGCCAAGACAGGAGTTAGAAGAGTTTCTGGCCCTTGAGAAGACAAAAGATTGGGAAAGAGATGCAATGTGAGGTGGGGAGTGGGTAGCTGAGGGAAGAGAGGCTGATTACAGAACTACCTGTGAGAGATGTAGCGAGGAATTCAGTGATACACGATATTTAGCCACGAGTTTTTGTTTTCTGTTTTAATTTTTATCAGGTCTTCAATAATGTCAGTTAAGCACAAAATACTTTTATTAGTCCTATTAGTGTTACTTTGTCAGATGAATGAGGAATTGGGAAAAATGAGCCAGTAGGGAAAGCAGAGATGGATTCTTTTTATTCACAGTAGAAAGTATAGTTTACCAATGTTTATCATTTTCCTATAGCTTTTGCTATAAGCTTAGATAAATAAAAGCTGCTTGACAACAATCATGCTCATAAAAGAGTAAAAATTAGGTGATATAAAATGTTATTCTTTTTTCCTTCCACAATTTATATTTTATGAAGTAGTAGCCTATAAGGTTGATTTAAGAAGAGCCTGCTTTGCTATATTTGAATAATAATCTGTTAAACTGTCTTCTGGTGTAAATAACATTGTTACCAAAACAAACTTTGGTCTGCTCACCAGCATGCAGTAAAGCCAATCTACTGACACCTATTGTGGTGAAGGAAAGTGTGGAGTTTACTTCAGGAGCCAAATAAGGAGTGTGGGCAACTAATGCCCCCCAAAACCTAACTCCCCAATGGCTTCTAGGGAAAAGTTTTTAAAGACAGGGTGAGGGAGAGGGTTGCAGGGTACATGGTCAGCTTGTGGACATTCTTTTGATCATTGGCAGTAGGGTAATCAGGAATCAATATCATCAACCTTCTGGTTCCAACCAGTCTGGGGTCTACATGCTTGTGGTCAGCATGAAGTGAATTTCTTCCAACTGGTGGGGGTTTCAGTACCTGCAAAACAGCTCAAAGGATATGGCTCAGAATATTATTTATAGCCCCTCAGGAGGAACTAAAGGTCCTTGACTTTGTTTTACAGCTAAACTATTATTCTTTGCTTGACTGTTTTCCTTTGGTTCTACATTTTCTCACTTCTCTGATTAAATATATTCTTTGGAACTCAGAGATGGCCTAGGAATCTAAAGTTTTTCTACAAACAAAAAGCAGGCAGAGGACATGTGGATGGTCTGTCCCAGGAAGGCCCCATAGGGTCCCTCTCAGTTATAACACGTGATTTAATTATTTTCCCACTCATTTATAACTATAAGATTAGAACAAGAATACCATTTTAAGGAAATTTCTATAAAAATGAGAAACAATTTAACCCTTGATGAATGTAAATTCCTTAGGAGAGCTGTGAATAGTTTTGTAGTAATCCAGTAACCTGGCCACAGATGATGCTAACTTGGAACAAGGTAAACTTGATGGAGATGGAGAAAAGTGGGAGAATTTTAGGAGGTAAAATCTGGAAAACATGAATATGCATGTTGATGGATAAATCTTGGGTTTCTGGCTTCAATATATAAGTAGATGGTGTTGCAAATTCTTGTAGTTAAAAATACGGGATAAAAAGATATTCAATTCCTTTAAAATCTTGTAGTCTCTTTACGTTTTCTAAATCTTGAATTAGAAAAAAACGTTCTAATGTATCAAAAATATTTTTAAGGAAAAGATTTTCTAATTTATCAAAAATTTTTAAGAAAAATAATATAAAGTTTCTACCACATGTAATTTAAAGTATATTATATAATTTTGTGGACAAGAGTAAGAGTATAGTCATTTAAATATTGACTTTGTGTGTGTATATATATATATATATATATATATATATGCATCTGTATATATAGACAATGAAATATTATAAGATGTCTCACCCTTTATAACTGTCTTAAAAGGCATCTGTTTTACTTTGTTTTATTTTACATTTTTCATTATCAATACCTTAGATTTCTAGTGTCTGGGTAAGGATCTGATAAGTGAAAAAACTAGTAACTTAAGGGAAATAAAACAGTCTAGTGTAATGGTAAAAAATTGTAGAGCAGTAATGACCTGACTAGTTTGTAAAATGTACAATATTGTTGGTTTCATGTATTCAGGAAACTGACATAGAGAACCCCCTGCTGTCCTTCTGCACACTGGATCTAATTTAAATTTATAATGCCACCTGCTACCACTGCTTTTCTTTCTATGAATTGTAATAACTTAGAACATTTAGCAGAGTTTGATAAACTCTAGGGAAAAACAGAGGGTTATGTTGTTAATTATTTTAGTATTTTTTACTTTTGAAAAGAAAAAAATTAACAGTCTATAGCCATACAATCTGAAAATGCATATATATATATTTTGAAATTAATTTTTATTGGAGTATGGTTGCTTTACAATGTTGTGTTAGCCTCCACTGCACAACAAAACAAATCAGCAGTACACACACACATATCTCCTCCCTTTTTGACTTCCCTCCCATTTAGGTTACCACAGTGCACTAGGTGAGTTCCCTGTGCTATACAGCATGGTCCCATCAGTTGTCCATTTTATACATAGTATCAATGATGTATATGTGTCAATCCCAGTCTTCCAGTTCCTCCCACCCCACCCCTTTCCCCTTGGTATCCATACATTTGCTCTCTACGTCTGCCTCTATTTCTGTTTTGCAACTAAGATCATCTATAACATTTTTGTAGATTCCACATATATGCGTTATTATATAATAGTTGCTTTTCTCTTTCTGACTTACTTCACTCTCTATGACACTTTCTGGGTCCATTCATGTCTCTACAAATGACCTAATTTCATTTCTTTTTATGGCTGAGTAATATTCCACTGTATATATGTACCACATCTTTATCCATTCCTCTGTCAATGGAAATTTAGGTTGCTTCCATGTCCTGGCTATTGTAAATAGTGCTGCAATGAACATTGGGGTGCATGTGTTTTTTGAATTATGGCTTTCTCTGGGTATATGTCCAGTAGTGGAATTGCTGGGTCACATGGTAATTCTATTTTTAGTTTTTTAAGGAACCTCCACACTGTTCTCCATAGTGGCTGTATCAATTTACATTCCCACCAACAGGGCAAGAGGGTTCCCTTTTCTCCACATCCTCTCCAGCATTTATTGTTTGTAGATATTTTGATGATGGCCGTTCTGACTGGTGTGAGGGGATAACTCACTGTAGTTTTGATTTGCATTTCTCTAATAATTAGTGACGTTGAGCATCTTTTCATGTGTTTGTTGGCCATCTGTATGTTTTCCTTGGAGAAATGTCTAGTTAGGTCTTCTGTCCATTTTTTTGATTAGGCTGTTTGTTTTTTTGTTATTGAGCTGTATGAGCTGCTTGTATATTTTGGAGATTGATCCTTTGTCAGTTGCTTTGTTTGTGATTATTTTCTCCCATTCTGAGGGTTGTCTTTTCATCTTGTTTATGGTTTCCTTTTCTGTGCAAAATCTTTTAAGTTTAACTTGGCTCTATTTATTTATTTTTGTTTTAATTTTCATTACTCTAGGAGGTGGGTCAAAAAAGATGTTGCTGTGGTTTATGTCAAAGAGTGTTCTGCCTGTGTTTTTCTCCAAGAGTTTTATAGTGTCAGGTCTTACATTTAGGTCTTTAATACATTTTGAGCTTATTTTTGTGTATGGTGTTAGGGAGTGTCCTAATTTCATTCTTTTACATGTAGCTGTCCGGTTTTCCCAGCACCACTTATTGAAGAGGCTCTCTTTTCTCCATTGTATATTCTTGTCTCCTTTGTCATAGATTAGGTGACCATAGGTGCATGGGTTTTTCTTTGAGTTTTCTATCCTGTTCCATCGATCTATATTTCTATTTTTGTGCCAGTACCATACTGTCTTGATTACTGTAGCTTGGTAGTATAGTCTGAAGTCCAGAAGCCTGATTCCTCCAGCTCAGTTTTTCTTTCTCAAGATTGCTTTGGCTATTCCAGGTCTTTTGTGTTTCCATACAAATTGTAAAATTTTTTGTTGTAGTTCCGTGAAAAATGCCATCAGTAATTTGATAGAGATTGAATTGAATCTGTAGATTGCTTTGGGTAGTATAGTCATTTTCACAATGTTGATTCTTCCAATCCAAGAACATGGTATATCTCTCCATCTGTTTATGTCATCTATGATTTCTCTCATCAGTGTTTTATAGTTTTCTGAGTACAGGTCTTTTGTCTCCTTATGTAGATTTATTCCTAGGTATTTTATTCTTTCTGTTGTATGGTAAATGGGATTGTTTCCTTAATTTCTCTTTCTGCCCTTTTGTTGTTAATATATAGGAATGCAAGAGATTTCTGTGCATTAATTTTGTATCCTGTAACTTTACCAAATTCACTGATTAGCTCTAGTAGTTTTCTGGTAGCATCTTTAAGATTCTCTATATATAGTATCATATCATCTGCAGATAGTGACAGTTTTACTTCTTCTTTTCCGATTTGGATTCCTTTTATTTCTTTTTCTTCCCTGATTGCTGTGGCTAGGACTTCCAGAGCTATATTGAATAATAGTGGTGAGACTAGACACCCTTGTCTTGTTCCTGATCTTAGAGAAAATGCTTTCAGTTTTTCACCATTGAAAATAATGCTTCCTGTGTGTTTGTCATATGCGGCCTTTATTATGTTGAGTTAGGTTCCCTCTATGCCCACTTTCTGGAGAGTTTTTATCATAAGTCGGTGTTGAGTTTTGTCGAAAACTTTTTCTGCATCTTTTGAGATGATCATATGGTTTTTATTCTTTATTAATGTGGTGTATGACATTGATTGATTTGTGTATATTGAAGAATCCTTGTATTCCTGGAATAAATCCCACTTGATCATGGTGTATGATCCTTTTACTGTTGTATTCTGTTTGCTAGTATTTGTTGAGAATTTTTAGAATGCATATATATTCACATAAGGACCTAATAAACCAAATATTATGATGGGAAAATATACATTTCAATTCTTCCTTACTACTCCTTAATATCAAAAATGGAGAGAGACAATAATTTCTAAAATGTCATCATTGGAGATTTTTAACATATGACTATAAAATTGTTGCTTCTGAAATTGAATGACAAAATATATGCACATTACAATTGAATTAGAACAATTAAAATTAAGACAATTGGATTTTCATATTTAGGTTTTGTTTTGGTACAAAACATAATGTTTTAACTATAAAGGAATTCCAAATAAACAGTGCTGATTAAATAGATTACTTCAGCTTACTCGTGCATGTAAAATGGTGTCTTATGATTGTGTTGTCACTTAGCAATGATGCAAAATATTTCTCCATATGTTTTCAAGTGAACAGTGTGATTACAACTCTTAATTAACTTAGGACTTGACTGCTTCATCCATCTAATGCTTGTTGTAGCTTCTACACTAATGTAGTTTCTTATATGCTAATGATTGTTAACTTGGCATTTTCCAGATATGTTGACAGGAGGAAATTAAAAATGAATTTTCTAAAGGTTAGTTAATTACAGATAATAAATTTTGTTATGCAAATGTGGAAATGATTTAATTTCTCAACAACACATATGGAACCAGTAAATTAAAGCTTACCTTTTATTTGTAATGTTAAATTGCCAATGAGACCAAAGGTTATTCAATTATAAGAAATTTTAAGTTTCTCAGTGTTTTTGATCTTTTCCTTTGGAAGGAATCTAGGGATCCATCTCTGAGCCTTTGAGGCACTCCTTAGAGTTTTGAGTCAATGATAAAATGTAGTTTTACCTTGAAATTAATTTTGCAATGTTTAAGTCAGAGCTTAGTAGTAGATATTGCATATTAGAAAAATCTGTGGTTTTTTACTAAACCATTCAGCCCATAAAATTTATTCTTTTTATCTGAAAAATACAGTTCAGTATGATTAGTTTTATTTTATGCTACAGTAACAAGAACAAGAATAGCATTTGACACCCCTACCTGGAATGATTTTGTCCCGTCCCTCAATACACCACCTCCGTTTACCTGATGACACCTACTCAACCTTCAGAGATCAGCTCAAATGTCAATCATATTTCTCTGTTATATATTCTTTCTTACATTTATTTCATAGCTCTTTTCATGGATTGTAAAAAATACATTTATTTTGTAATGTTTGTTACCCTTCTGAGTTGTAAGCTCCAGCTAGAGAAAAAGCATTCTTATTTTTTTGTTCACTTTTTTTTTTTTTTGCAATACATGGACCTCTCACTGTTGTGGCCTCTCCCGTTGCAGAGCACAGGCTCTGGACATGCAGGCTCAGCAGCCATGGCTCACGGGCCTAGCCGCTCCGAGGCATGTGGGATGTGGGATCTTCCCGGACCGGGTCATGAACCCGTGTTCCCTGCATCGGCAGGCGGACTCTCAACCACTGCACCACTAGGGCAGCGCTTTTTGTTCACTTTTTATCTCTAACATCTATCACACTGTTAGGCACATAACAGATGTTCAAGTGATACTCATTTAATAAATGAAAATATAAATGGATATATCATATATGTCCATATAAATTGGAGATTGGATAGAATAATAAAGATATTTGTAACAGCTGACTTGAAGAGGTATCAGCTTTTCTTATGATCAGGTTTCAAATAAAATATGGTGAAAACCAAAAGCATACTAAAATAAAAATAAAATCAAACAAGGGATTTGTTTCATGAACTTGCAGGGCTTCCAAGGCCAATGAAGTTAAGGTATGTGGCCTTTCAGTGATCAACCTAGACAAACAGAATGTGGATTACAGAGAGCAGTGAGTGGTTATTTCAATGAATGTACTTAATACCAAAGAGGTAAAGCACTATGCTAGGTACTGTGGGGATAGATTTATTTATTTGCAAAGGCAAACATTGATTCAGTATTACATCAACTTTGCATACTCCCATTTTAATATCAATTCTGTGTAACCCAAATATCTATAATATTAGAAACATCTAGCACACTGATGGGATTCTTAAATGCAGAATTTCTTATGGAAAGGCTTACTTGAAAATAACTCCAAACATAAGGCATAACAACCATTGTTTTTAAATAGTTATATTAAACTTATCCAATTAATTCTAACTTCTGTGATGATTTTATAAGTATTCAACTGAGTTCCCTTTAGGCCACCAAGCTCACCTCACTTAGGCATTTGGCAAATAAATATAAGGAAGAATTGTCTAATTTTTTTGGCCTGTCTTGGTTTTTCTAACTCAAATTCATTCCATAGTGTTATCACATAAAGTTTTCTTTCCGTATTCTTATTAACCTTCCTCAGCTAGTTCTTATGGGTAAGGCTGAGACCAGTTCCCATATTTGGGTAAGTAATATGGTTGGGATCTTTATTTTGTTGCTTGGGATGAAAAGGTTCATGAAAAAGCACCAGCTTTTGACTTCCTTCTCTGTATGTTTCATGATTTCTTTTTTTTCTTCATTTCCTTCATCTTCTTTCCTTCCTTTCTGTTGTAATCACTTTTTTTTCCCCTCCAAATTCCTGGTTTAATAAGGACTTGTTTATTTTGAGAAAAAAAAATCCCAAACCTCAGGAGGCTCACAAAAATAACCCACAGTATCAACTGTAGAAAACAAATCTTAAGACTATTACACTAATTATTTTTCTAGAGGATGCATTTGACATGTCAACTCTCATTCACAAAAATATATTGTTACATTTGTGTTGAACATCCCCACATAGCATTCTTATGTGGGATATAACACACACACCTCTAACTCAAAGCTGATCTCAGGTGCTACTCAACTAATGAGATTGCCTTTGTAGTTAGGTGGACCTCACCTAAAATTTGGTTCCAGTGTCAAGACTGATAACGTCACACACTGAGGGGGTATGAAAAGAGTTTTTTATTCAGGTAATGAGGCTGTACGTGGAGAACAGGGTGGGCTTCCCAAACTGATCTCCACCCACCCCCCAAAAAAGCTCGAGAGAGCAAAGAAAGGAGACTGACTTTGAATTTTTATGGTGGTTAGAGGGTGGAACGGGCATGAGGGTGCTCAGTGCAAAAGCTAGTACAGTGTGAATGTCCTGCTGTCACCAAGGAGGGAGCACCCAGGATTTCTTATTAATTTGCTCATACGTGGAACAGAAGAGAAAAAGCAAGCACCAAAAAGTGGAGTCAGACCCTATTTCCCTACTTGCCTCTCTACTCTCTTCCTCCTTCTCTTCCTTCCTTCCAACCTCTTCCTTCCTTCCTCCCTTCCTCCCTTCCTTCCTTCCTTCCCTCCCTCCCTGTTCCTTCCTTCCTGTCTTCTTTGTATGTACACTGTATTTTTCTTTGTCTGTCACCCTTTTTTTATCCTTTTTTTCCCCCTCTCATTCTGATTTAGAATTGTCATGTATTTCTTAAGTCAGACTATGAATTGGTAGAGAAAGTACAACCTTTTTCACAATACTTTAAACAAGACAATTTGCCCAAGGCAGCAACACTTATATCTCATGCTTTCTGTTTCCCAGGAATTGGACTTGGCAGGATTTTTTTCCCTTCTGAGCATCCCCAGTAGAGATTCAAAGGATGTACCACATGCAGAAAGAAACAGTCAGTTCATTAACTTGAGCACACTACTACCTTATTCTCTGAATTATTGAGCCCTACAACACACTATAAGAGTACTGAATAACATAGTCACAAGTTGAAAATTTTATGATAAACTAAATTAAAAAAAATTGCAATATTTTGGGCTCCCCCATAGTCTAAAGCAGATATACGCTTGTGTATTAAGTAAAAAAAATAATAATAAGAAGAATTCTAATTACTAGAATTCAAGTGATTATATAAGCTGTTCACAAACTACTACAGTTTCTCTTTCAAATATTAGAATTTTTCTTAGGGCTTAAATTCTTAGTGCTATTTCTTTATACCATAATTTTAATCATGAATTTGTAGATAAATATATAATTGTAACTGAGCTACATTTTATAAAATAGCTAGATTTATTTTTATGTACCATGGAATTCACTTTTACCATCACAAGGTAGATTTAATATTTAATAAAGCATATAATTGGATAATGAGGTTACAATTTCAAGTCTATGACTGATTCTTCACAGAGTCAGTCATTTAGTTGTAAGGACTGAGAGATAAAAAGACTTTTTTACTTTTCCTATTTGCACCTGTTTCTAACCGGAGATGACTTGATGTCATTCTCTGTCTCTCCGGTTATTAACAGCTTTTGCATCTCCATGCTGCTTCTGGTTTCTCTCTTTCATCAACCCTTCCCTCCATGATGATTATTCTCAGATAAATCGCTCACTTTTCTCACTCTTGGATTAGACTTACGTTTTTTTCAGCATTTTTAAATTACATGTTCTTAAAATTTTACATGTGCTTTGTTTTGATGCATCAATCATTAACCTGTGCATATTTCATATATTTCTTTCAGTGCTGCTGTTTTTATTCCAATATACTCAGATGCTTTCATAAGAAACTTTTTAGGAACTGCTGCTGTTTGTATTGAAGTAACCTCCTGGTTATTAGTGGATAGAGAGGGAAGTTGGAGATGACTAAAGTCTATTTGTTGAAACACAGGTACTATATTTGATACTCTTTCATGTTATCATATTACCCTTTAAACAACAATCATGAGGTTATTCTATTTTATTTTATTTCATTTCATTGGCTACACAGCTTGTGGGATCTTAGTTCCCCAACCAGGGATTGAACCTGGGGCCTCAGCAGTGAAAGCACAGTGTCCTAACCACTGGACCACCTGTGAATTCCCCATGATATTATTCTTATACTTGATAAAACTGCTCCTCAAAAAGAATAAGTCACTTTAAAAATCTCATAACTAATAAGTGGTAGGGTAGAGAAAATTTTAAACCAGGATTATTTGACTCCAAATATGTGATTTTTCCATCCAACCATATTCAGATCCTGGCTGTGTCCAAATAAACTATATTTCTTTCCATTATTTTTTGTAGTCACTTTAGGAATTAAAATATGTGCTCCTACACCATCTTTTATGCTGTAGTGGTCATATATATTGCATCTACATAAGTCATAAAACCTAGAAAACAATAATATATTTGCTGTTTTAAAAAGATATCTTTACAATAGAAGACAAAAAAGATCATTTTAAAAAAGTAAACATTAATTTACTGTTTCCAATAGTCTATTTGTTCCTGTAGTTACATCTGGTGTTATTTCACCTGGTTTCATCTGGTGTTATCTTTCATCTTGAACTCACTGTCATTTCTTATAATGCAGGTCCACAAGCAACACATTCTTTGCTTTTGCTTATCTGTAAGTGTATTTATTTTGCCATAATTTTTGAAATATAATTTCCTGAATACAGAATTATAAGTTGTCATCTTTGTTTTAGAACTTTAAAGATGTCATTCTATTGTCTTCTTGACTACATTGTTACTGATAAGAAATCACTATTTTTTTATATTGTTTCCTAAATGTATCATTTATTGTCCACAGGCTGCATTTAAGATTTTTCCTTGGGAGTTCACTGGTTAGGGTTCCAGACTTTCACTGCCATGGCCGGGGTTCAATCCCTGGTTGGGGAACTGAGATCCCACAAGCCGTATGGCCAAAAAAAAAAAAAAAATTTTTTTTCCTTATGTTCAATTTTGAATGGTTTGACTATAATGTATGCCCATGTGTATTGCGTTTGTATTAACATGTTTAGGGGTTCACTGAGTTTCTTAATTCACCACATTTGGGATATATTTGGCATTATTTCTTTGAATATTTTTGCTGCTACATTTTATTTAGCTTCCCTTACTAGGGGTCGAATTGCACATATATCTATATCAAGCCATTAGCTATTTTTTATAGATCATCAAGTTTCTCTTTTTTAAAACATATTTTTCTCTCTATTCTTTAGGTTGGATAAGTTCCATTTATCTTTTTCCAAGATCACCAGATTTTTTTCTCTCAACTCTTAATTTGTTGTTAAGACAATGCAGTAAAGTTTTATTTTAGATATTTTACTTTCCATTTCTAGAATTTTCCTTTAATTCTGCTCAGTTATCTTCATTCATTATTAGCATACTTCCTTTTAACTGCTTGAACATAATTACAATATTCATGTCTATTAAACACCACATCTGGGTCATATCAGGATTGGTTTCTATTGACAAATTTTTTTGAACAATTCCCTGTTTTGATATTTTTTATTACAGACTAGATGTTGGGGATGATATATTGTACAGATTCTGGATTTTGTTCCTTACCCTGAAGAGTACTTTTTTATTGCTGTCCTTGCGAGCAGAGAACTTAGCTGGACTGAAACTATAAAACATGTTTCCTGTCAAGTGATCAGGAGCTTAACTTTCTGTTCAGTTCTTCTCTTCTTCCGTCTATTGCTTTTAACAGAGCTGTTCAGAATGTCCTCAGGGATCAGCCAAAAGTTTGGTAGAGTTTAAGTACAGAATTTAGAGCATGGCTCTTGTGGTTCCTTGCCTTCTATGTCACTTCCTTTAACTTTCAGGTGCTCTGACAGTCTTGAATTCTGTCCTCTTATCCTTCAGAAAAATAATGTTGCAGGGGAATTCCCTGGTGGTCCAGTGATGAAGAATCCATCTTCCAATGCAGAGGAAGCAGGTTCGATCTCTGGTCAGGGAACTAAGACCCCACATGCTGCCGGGCAACTAAGCCTGCGAGCCACAACTGCTTGCGCGCCTCAACTAGAGGGCCTGCGTGCCACAAACTACAGAGCCCACTCACCCTGGGGCCCTCGTGCCACAACTAGAGAGAGAAAACCCGCACGCCACAACTAGAGAGAGGACCGTGTGCCAGAACGAAAGATCTCACATGCCGCAATTAAGCCAAAAAAACCGACAAACAAACAGAATAGTTAAAAAAAAAAAAAAGTGATAGGTTTCTGCTTTGGTTTTACTTATCTTACTCCATACAATGTGGAGAAAGGCTTCAGGCAAAAACAGAACAAAAACCCATATAAACATAAATTTTACTGTTCCATTCTTTCAGGGTTCAACTCCTCTCTAATTTCAACCACTCTACCTTAGCTTCAAATAGCTGTATTTCATATTTTCTCCAGAGTAATGAATGTTATCTGCGTGAAGGTTGATTTGGTACAGGCTACTCTGTCATAGTTGAAAGAATCCTCACACCACATTTATTTACTTACTTGAGATATATTTTTTTAGTAAAGTGTTATTTTTTCCTGGTGAAATTTTGCCAACTCATTATTCAAGGCCCTTTTATCTGTACTTTACATATAATCTTTTTAAAGGAATTATGACACTGTATTTACTCTTTCAGTCTTTTCCACCCACCATGACTTTGTTAATGACAAGGATATTTTTACCCATCCATTTTAGTATGTAGTGCAATGCAGACTTATATCATATATTAAAAAATACTACATTTATCCCCCAAGAGGTATGAGTTACAAATTCAATTATTTTTAATAGACTTTATTTTTAGGACAGTTTTAGATTTACAGAAAAAAATAATGAGCTGATAATAAAGAGAGTTTTCAAATACCCACACCTAGTTTTCTCTATTATTAACAGCTTACATTAGTATGGTATATTAGTGACAAATAATGAATCGTTACTATTAACTAAAGTCCATAATTTATTCAGATTTTATTAGTCTTTTTCTGATGGCCATTTTGCTGTTCCATAACTATCCAGGACATAGTCATTCAAGACACCACATTACATTTAATTGTTAATTGTCCTCTTCTTAACTATTGTGCTCACTTTTCCAGGTCTTTATACATTTTCATATAGACTTTAGAACCAGTTTGTTGAGTTCTACAAAACACCTTTTGGAATTTTGATTTGGATTGTATTGAATCTGTAAATCAAGTTGGTAAGGACTGATATACATCAATTTGATTTCCAATCCATAAACATGGTATATCTCTCTATTTATTTAAATCTTTGGTTTCTTCATCAGAGGTTTTTTCATATACATATACTTTATATATTTCCATAACTTTACACTTAAGTATTTCATTCTTAGGAGCTGCTGTTAAAAGTGGTATTTTTTTCATTTCAAATTTCAATTTTTCATTGCTGCTATATAGTAAGGCAATTGACTTTTGTATATTAACATTGTATGCAGTGAACTTCCTATAAACACTTATTCATTTCAGGAGTTTAGGTCAACTCTTTTGTATTTTCTACATAGAAAATTATGCCATCCAGTTTCTCAGCACTAAGTATGATGTTATCTGTAGGTTTTTATAGATTTTTAAAATCAAATTATGGAAAGTCTTGTATTCTTAGTTTACAAAGAGGTTTTTATTAAAGATCTTCTATAGATCTATTAGAAGAGGTTTTTATTAATGATATCTATAGATCTATCTTTATTTATTTACTTTTAAAATTTGTATTGGAGTATAATTGATTTACAATGTTGTGTTAGTTTCAGGTATACAGCAAAGGGAATCAGAAATACACATACATATATCCACTCTTTTAGATTCTTTCCCCGTATAGGCCATTACAGAGTATTGAATTCCCTGTGCTATACAGTAGGTCCTTATTAGTTATCTATTTTATATATAGTAGTGTGTATATATCAGTCCCAATCTTCCAATTTATTCCTCTCCCACTTGGCCCCTGGTAACCATAAGTTTGTTTTCTACCTCTGTAACTCTATTTCTGTTTTGTAGAAAAGTTCATATGTACCTTTTTTTAGATTCCACATGTAAGTGATATCATATGATATTTGTCTGTCTCTGTCTGACTTACTTCACTCATGCATCTGTGGTCACCTAATGTATGACAAAGGAGGTTATAATATACAATGGAAGAAAGACAGTCTCTTCAATAAGTGGTGCTGGGAAAACTGGACAGCTACAAGTAAATGAATGAAATTAGAATACTCCCTAGCACCATACACAAAAATAAACTCAAAATGTATTTAAGACATAAATATCTTAAAAAATAAACTCAAAATGTATTTAAGACATAAATGTGAGACCAGACATTATAAAACTCTTAGAGGAAAACATAGGAAGAACTCTCTTTGACATAAATTGTGGCAAGATCTTTTTTGATCTACCTCCTAGAGTAATGAAAGTTTAAAAAAAATAAACAAATGAGACCTAATTAAACTTAAAAGCTTTTGCACAGCAAGGAAAACCATAAGCAAAATGAAAAGACAGCCCTCAGAATGGGAGAAAATATTTGCAAACAAAGCAACTAACAATCTCCAAATATACAAACAGCTCATTCAGCTCAATATCAAAAAAAAAAAAAATCAATAAATAGGCAGAAGATCTAAATAGACATTTCTTGAAAGAAGACATACAGATGGCTAAAAAGTACATGAAAAGATGTTCAACATCATTAATTATTAGAGAACTGTAAATCAAAACTACAATGAGGTATCACCTCACACCAGTCAGAATGACCATCATCAAAAAATCTACAAACAATAAATGCTGAAGAGGATGTGGAGAAAAGGGAACTCTCCTACATTGTTGGTGGGAATGTAAACTGGTACAGCCACTATGGAAAACAGTATGAAGGTTCCTTATAAAACTAAAAATAGAGCTACCATATTATCCAGCAATCCCACTACTGGGCATATACCCTGAGAAAACCATAATCCAAAAAGACTCATGTACCACAGTGTTCACTGCAGCACTATTTACAATAACTAGGACATGGAAGCGACCTAAGTGTCCATCAACAGATGAATGGATAAAGAAGATGTGGCACATATATACAATGGAATATTACTCAGCCATAAAAAGAAACAAAACAGAGTTATTTGTAGTGAGGTGGATGGACCTAGAGACTGTCATACAGAGTGAAGTAAGTCAGAAAGAGAAAAACAAATACTTTATGCTAACACATATATATGGAAACTAAAAAAAAAAAATGGTTCTGAAGAACCTAGGGGCAGGACAGGAATAAAGACGCAGACATAGAGAATGGACTTGAGGACACAGGGGGGAAGGGTAAGCTGGGACAAAGTGAGACAGTGGCATGGACATATATACACTACCAAACGTAAAATAGATAGCTAGTGGGAAGCAGCCACATAGCACAGGGAGATCAGCTCGGTGCTTTGTGTCTACCTAGAGGGGTGGGATAGGGAGGGTGGGAAGGAGACACAAGAGGGAGGAGATATGGGGATATATGTATATGTATAGCTGATTCATTTTGTCAGATAGCTGAAACTAACACACCATTGTAAAACAATTATACCTCAATAAAGATGTTAGAAAATAAAATAAAATGACAGAAAAAAAATCAATGGTGTTAAAAAACAAGAATAAAATAGAGAAAATACATGTGTCCAAAATCTCTAATAATGTGGGTATTGCACAGTTTTCTGCTTCAAATGACATGTTAACTAAAGTGCTTGAATCCAAAGCTTCAGGTACAGCTTGGTTATGTTTATTTGGTGCAAAATGTTAGTTATCCCCCTTTCTTCAGCATCAGCTTGGAAGTAGATACTTTTTCCTACACTACTCCTCATTCCAGGAATCAAAGAGTCATAAAAATATATAATATTAGAAAGCATCTTGAGCAGTGAATATCAAAATTTAAGATTCACATGAATCATCTTTAGATCATTAGTTCTGGGGTAGAGTATGAGATTCTTTATTGTTAGGAATCTTCATGTTAGTGCCAAAGTTAGTCCTTTGAGGCATAAGTCGTAGTCAACATTTCTCACTTTACATCAGAGGAAATAAAGTTTCATAGCTTTGGCTTCAATTTGCTCCAAATAGTGATTTTCAAAATAGACTATTCAAAGACATAAAAATCTGAAGCAATAATATTAACTTATGTGCAACTTTGGTTCTATTTCCCAAAGTTGGTGTGGTAGAGGGAACCATCTTAACCAGATTATTTGTTATAGTTGTTTCCTAGGTTTGCTTAGGAGATACCCAAATTCGATTTAAGTAATTTTTGTTTTTGAACTTAGTATAAAACTTTTGTATTAGACAAATATTCAGTCAAAATTGAAAATAGCACTTATCTAAGAAGTCTGAGAACTTGTGGTATAAAGTCATTATATAGAGTCATGATGCTCCATATAATCTCTCATTAGCCTAATGCTGTTTCCCATGTTAATCAATTTTATTTGACTAAGAGAAAGATGACAGAGGGGAAGCATATGTAGGGGCTGAAATATTCAGTGTTCATTGCAAATGCAGCAGGTAAGGTTACAGCAGTTCTGGATAAAGAAAGTTGATACAATGTATTCTACTGAGAATATTGTGTCAATAAAGGGTTATGTAAATGTTCAAGAGGAAACACAGCTTGAGGAATCCTCAAATCATCTGAATTACAACACATGCTTCATACACCAAAGAGCAGAGGTAAAAGGGTAATCTACTTGCCTTTAATTTATCATTATATTTTTCATCGAAGTTTCCATAACAGTGGAAAAATTAGATTATATTCTGTTTATTGACATATGAGATAATGTAAGTATAATGAAAGAACCAAATGGAGCTGTTTCTGGTTTATTGCTCATAAAATTCACATCAAATGGTCATCAACAACTGATGCACAGATGTAGATGTTCTTTGTTTACTAAATCTCTTCAGAGGTAATAGTGGCTTTATTTGTGAAGTTATTGCTTCCACTCTTCTTTATACCTATCTAAGGATTTTATGTTCTTGAATATTGGGAACTGAATATAATAGTGGCTTTCTGGATATTGCTTCAAAACCTGAAAACTCTCTAATTTCCCTGAGCTCAAAATAATTTATGATCCATAGTACCTCCTTCAATAGTTGAAAAGACCAAAAGGATGCTATGTTATGGCTGACATGAATTTTAGTATATGTATGAATATATATTGTATGTATTTTAGTATATCTACATATATAAGCATGTACATATACGTGTGTGAGTGTGTGTATGTGCAGCAGTGACTTACAAAGAATAAAGGTAGATTTTATATGGTAATAATAGAATTGACTTAGACATATATTCTAAAATTTTTCATTCTGATGCTTTTCAATAACTGTTTATCTGTAAGTCTTTCTGTTTGTTCTGTTTCACTGGAATATTTGATTTCCCATATTTTATCATGGACAGGTCTTTACTACAGGTATAAGATATGTGTGTGTGCATGATATATATGAATGTATATTTATATAAATATTCATACATGAGGAACTATATATATATATATATATATATATATTATTTTTGTGTGTGTGGTACACGGGCCTCTCACTGCTGTGGCTTCTCCCATTGCGGAGCACAGGCTCCGGATGCACAGGCTCAGCGGCCATGGCTCACGGGCCCATCCTCTCCACAGCATGTGGGATCTTCCCGGACCAGGGCACGAATCCGTGTCCCCTGCATCGGCAGGCGGATTCTCAACCACTGCGCCACCAGGGAAGCCCAAACATTGCATTTCTGATTCAGAAAAGCTAATACTCTCAATGAGTTGCTCCAGGTTATGTCCATGAACAAAATCTTGTTTAAATGACAATATGTCAGAATTCCAGGGTCCTACACTGGTCCATTTTATAGTCTCTATAATTCATTACAAGTTAGTGAGGATTAAATAATATCAAATGTTTATATAACACTGACTAATTTGCATGTGCTGCTTGAACTGCCTTACATACTTACACTCATTCAATCCTCACCTCAACCCTAAGTACGTCCTACTACCGTCCTCATTTAACAGATGAGAAAACATACACACACCAGGATTAGTATCTTGTCCCAGGAAAGGACTGAGATTGAATTCCATATAATCTGTCTCTCACCAAGTACAATAATAGCTGTAAATTTCATTTATGTATTTGACACCAAGAACTTTCCAACAAATACTATTTTTCCTCTGCACTTGTTCTCAATTTCTCTTTTCTTCCTTTTCATACTTAAAATATTTATTTTTCTTATTTAAAGTAGGCAAAGAGAACAGAAAGAAAAGTCCTCAGTAGCACACTTTAATATGCACATTATATAGCCTCAGTCTTAATATTAAGATTATCAATGGTAAAATCACAAATTTCATTTCATATTCTCTATGGCACTGCAAAAAGGACTTTAATACTTTAAACTATGTTTTGGCTCTTTCTCTACATTATTCCGGCCCATTTTTAGTTACTCCAATTTTGCAGTTAAACTTTTTAAAATTAACCAAATACTTGATAGAATGGCCAAAAAATTCCCATTGACTATGTTGTTCTTAAATATTTTGTCATGCCTTTTGACAGCATAAATATTTTAGACCTAAAAATAGTCTAATTTTTTTTCACATGTTTAAATAAGAACTAAGCTGAGGGTTTAAAGAAACTACAGAGTTATACTGAACATCCAAGTATGAACTTTGGTCATTCTTGTATTCTTATGACAAAGAAGAAATTGAACATCCCATATACAAAATTTAATTATACCTGTCTATTTATTATACTTATCTACTTACTACACCTCATAATTATCAGATAATGCATAATAGAGTAAAATGGCAATTTAATAGTTGCAGAATGGTTGTCGGCTACAGTATACAAAGTGAAATGTCTTTTATAAAGCTGCAGGGTCTTCTTAAATAAATAGATCTGTTAACCTAATAAAATGTCTGCAAAATAAAATTATTTACTTGACAGATTTCTGATGTGATTTGCTAAATTGACCTGACCCATTTGAAATCATGGGGATTGAAGCTTTGTAAGAGTTAATGATATGAATGATGATCTGGGACATTTAAAAGTTTTTCTTTTTCAGTACAGACTCTCCAGTATAAATCTTTGTGGAGATGGTTTATGCTTTGAAGCAAGAACAACTGTTTTATTCTCAAAATCTCATTCACAGAATGAAAACTTTATGACTTATATTACAAATGGTCACATATTCATAAATTAGCCAGGTTAAATGCTTGGATAAGAAATTCTTGATTGAACAGACAGCTTTGGATCAGAAATGGAAGAGAAAATGATTTTCAGTCCTTATGCTTTTATTTTTAAAAGAGTCAGTATTCTGAACATTTGAGGTATCTCTTAGCAGATATGAACTTTGGAATTTCCTTATCACCACATCCTGAGAATGATACATATCTGTTGTTACTAAAAAGTATATAAGGACAATATTGCTACTATTTCCTAAAGTAAATCATAATGAATGGAAAATGCTCTTTGATTATCATATATCATTAGATAGAAAATGAATAAATGCTTCATTATATCTTCCAGAACTTTTAGGAGACTACCAAAAAAGAATTCATACCAAGAACCAAGAATTCTGTGGTTAATTTGTTTCCCATCATGGAGTCACAGCATTGAGCCATTTGCTGTGCTTATTATAGCTTTCAAAATTCTTGCTGGAATATTTTTCTGCCATTTCCAGCTATTAGACTTAGTTTTCCAAGGAAAGAAATAAAGCATTTATTTAGCAAAGTTGAGCAACTCTTAAATAATTATCATTGGCCTCTACATTTTTTCCTGATTTTAAAACATTATATAGGAAAAAAAAAATCCTTTCTCTTACCTTGAATCAGAATACCCAGAGGTGGGTATTTCTGGATGCACATAGGAGATCAAACACACACATTTATTTCTACTTCCTTAATAAACTCTGCTAACATGATAAGAAGAGAGATAAAATGATATAATCCAAAAGGACAAAGAGGATAGGAGAGGAGGGAAGAGCAGACAAAGAATGTCCAAAATTTTGGAATATGGAAAATTGATGAATGGTCAAAGGAAAAGGTTAACAGCTCCTCTGATCCTTTCCTTTGGCCTCTGGGTTGCCTGAGGACTGGATGCTGTTATATATTTAATTGTGCCCACAAATTCATTCCAATTCATTCCTATGTTGAAGTCCTAAACCCCAGTACCTCAGAGTGAGACTGTATTTGGAGACAGGATTTTTAAAGAGACAATTAATGTTAAATAAGTTCATAAGAGTGGACCACCACTCTTATGTGGGTCAGAAAGCTGTTAGAGAAAGTGCTTCATCAAAATGAAAAAGTAAGTTCATAAGAGTGGGACACCAGTCATTCAATATGACTGGTGTCCTTATAAGAAGAGATTATGACACAGAGACACACAGAGTGAAGGCCATGTGAAAATACAGGAAGAAGGAAATGGCCATCTACAGGCCAAGGAGAAAGGCTTCAGAATGTAACCAACCCTGCTCACTTCTAGCCTTCAGAACTGTAAGGACATAAATATTTTTAATTCATCCAGTCTGTAGCATTTTGTTATGGCAGCCCTAAGAAATTAATAGAGATTTTTAAATTAATAACATAGATTCAAGGAACATATAGGAGTATATCAGATCTAAGAAAAATGCGAGTACTCCTGAATTTGCTGTGTACTGAATCAAGCCTCTGTACTTAGTTGTAGAGATTAACTGGCTACCCTCTAATTGATTAGTAACTCTAATTAATGAGTAACTTATAAATAACGAGCTTCAGCAGCATTAGAGAAAGAATGCAAGTGTCCAGAAAACTAGCAATATAGAAACGATGAAGGGATCCCAGAGTTGGTGGCTTCCTGGGGCTGAGGTGATTCATACCCACTCAGCATCATCTCTCACAACCATACTTGGCAGTCATGGAACCTTGGCTATGCTACTTTACATACAATGATTCCTCTTCTTTATTCTTTCCTAAAGCTAAGTAAACTTTGTCCTTGGTGAAAGCTACTGTGTCTAGTGAGTTTGAGTGACAATCTAAACCTAAGATCTCTGAGCATAATGGGAATTGCAACTGCTGGACAACTGAGAATACCAAAAGGGAAAATAATGAGAAAAGAACTTGCCCCACAGAATAAAGGAGAGGCTCAGGATTTGGTGCTAGTTGTACCATAAAAGAAACAGAAAGGATGGCGAGTTGTGAGGCTGAAAACTGGAGGATGATAGAAATCTACTTTGAGGACAGTAGACCCGTGAGCCCTTCTCCAACCCACAATCCAGGCAACTTACTCTCACCTTCTCTCCTTATCCCTCCCTCTCCCTCAATCTTTGATCAAAAAGTCTATCTTCTAAGGAAATTAAACCAGTAATAACAACTCAGGGACAACAGATACCATGGAAATCAAAGGTGAGTTAGATGGCTAAAAATAAGGAATTAAATGAAAATCTGCTTACAAATGGTAAAACCTGCAGTCCTTATTTCCACCTGATCTTAGAACTCATGCAGCCATATATGGTTTCCTTTTTTCTGTATGTTACTCTGCACAGAAACTGGTCGTAGAGATATTTATATTTGGAGGTTATTATTAAGATTATTCCAATAAAGCCTACTAGTTGACAGTTTCTCCCTATGCCCATTTCTTCCCATGCTGTAACCTCCTCTGTGCTCTTGGTAAGAAAGTTGTTAGAGAAAGTGCTTCATCAAAATGAAAAAGTAAACTAAGAGAGAGGAAGAAACCTAGAAGGAAATAGGAGATTTAGTACAGGAGAACAGGAAGGAGAAGCCCTATGTAAAAATCTCTACAATGGGCCAAGAGAACAACTATTTCAGATTGTAGCAACCAAGAAGAAATGTCATGGAGTGGAAAGTGGGGGAAGAATAGAACTGATAGATTATTTGATTCATTTGATCACCTACAAAATAACAGTGAAAGTTGTTTAAGAGCTCTAAGTATGAGTTTAGAAATAGTGATAGAAACAAACAAACAAAAACAAATGAAAAAATGCTGCAATTATCAACTCCGGGGGAAAAATTAAGAAATGGAAGTATAACCACAAATATACTACGTTTTTTGGTTGTAGATAAATTTAATATTATGTTATTATAAACACTTAATATCAATTTAACCAAAGCTGCAGCTTAACTATAATAGCAGATGAGAGAGAATAAGAAGGAGGAGTTTAAGGTAATTAAAATAAGGTACGTCATAATATGTAATAGATCATATCTAAATTTGATGTGTCAGGAAATAACAATGGGCTGGATTGTCTATTGTCAGTTTAACAGGTATTATGGGCAAGTCCTTCTAAGGTCTTCTGTAAGAAGTAGAAGCAGGGAACTGCCTTTTCCAGATTCCCTTTCTCTATTTTCTTCATCCAAAGAATAGTGCTTTCATAATACTTTAAAGGTAAAGGAGAAGAACAGGGTTTTATTTTCAGGTGTCAGTTGAAGATAGACACTGGATCCATGTGAGATTTCAAGAAACCTCTAGTTGAGCTTTTTGAAAATCATCTTCACTGGTGTTGATAAAGAAGGTACTTGGATGGAAATGGTCCAGAGATTCTTGAAATTTATAGTGGCTTTGGGTGAGCATGTAAGACCCATTTGTTTACATGCTTAAGCTAAGATCTTCATTGGCTGTTTTCTAGACGTTTTTTCCCCTGTCTTTCCAACAGTCATGTAAACAGCTAATTGCTTGTATTAATACAATTGAAAAATATAGATTGCCTTCTGTTTTTCTAACTAAATTTGTCCTTAAATAAGCAGTAAAAATGTGTATTTGAAATAAAGAGAGCAATATGAGAAGAAACAGCTAGAATGCTAAATCTTGGAGAATAGAGGGGAGGAGTAAGATTGAATTTTAATATCCATATTTATCAGTATTATCCTAAGTGCACACACAAGGCTTCCAGGGAAGAGAAGACAATATTTACACACAGCAAATAAGCATGTTGTTTCCCAGTGCCTCAATTTCTTAACCCTGGCGTGAAGCAATGAGATCCAGATGTTATCCTTCGTGTACTGGTTTGTATTGTAGGTAAAGAACCTAGAAAAAAATAACCTGAGTGCTTTGATCCTTGGGAAGGATGTTTTTACTTTAATCCTTTGAAATGTATATACATCTCTCCAGGGGAAAGGTGAGACCATTGTTTCCACCTTTACAGGGTCTTCATATGATGCTTTCATAGTCCCAGGTCTTAGCTCCCCAACCTCTCAGATAAATTTCTCTGGAATTATCTCACTATCTAAATGTCATAAATTATCTTCCCAAATTTGCCCATGTAAAATTTACTCACAAAGCTTTAATTGTGCAGAAATACAAAAATATTTTCTCTGCCACCCCACAGGCAATTATTGTGTTTTAGAAGAATTATGGATCACATGAATATTTAAATTATGTGCATAAGTTACTATAATTAGTATCTGTATTATTATTCACTGTTTTTTTCTTTTAAGAATATATGATCTTGGACCTAGGTAAGACTTTGTTGGTGGTTAAGTATTAACTGCCACAGCAAGAGCAGAACTGCAGTGGCAAGAGCCATACAGATCATTACCTGATTATTATATAATATTTGCATACAGAAACAAGATGTCTTTAAGGTTCACATATTTTGTTGAGGGATCCACATGCCTCTTGTGTGAGATAATTAAATTATCATGACATCAAAGACTACCTATGAAGCCTACATCCAAGTTTTAGTCTTCAAAAGGCTATTAGTTGTATAATTTGCTTTTTTATATCAATATTTTTCATTTTTAGAAGGAAATACTTTTATTAAGTACACTAGTGATATCCGCCCCCAACCCCACCCCAGAAACTTAGGTATTAACACAGCTATTTTGTACTGAAGCTGATAGATTCTGCTTCAGCTATTAGAGGAAAAGCCAACAACCTCAACAAATTAAAACTGAAGCATCAGCAGTACACAGGCCCTAGAACTCATGGGGTTATTTGCATACAGCTTATGTTGTAATTCCCAGAAATGCGTTTGATTTTTTTGCACTCTTTAATGGTAGTATATTTTACTCTCACTAACAGCAAAAGTAATTGCTTTGAACATAACAAAAGTAATTGTGTGAGAAGTTCAGCATGACTCTATTGTAGCACCTCTGTAGTCTCTGCATTTGCTTTTGCATATCTAAATGTGAAAAAACAGATATATTCCTAGTACTTGAAAAATGAGATTTTGGTAAGGGTACCACGACATACTCCAGTAGAACATGTGTTTTTGTTTCCTATTCTTTTCAGTTTGAAATACTTTGAGAATGTACTTTATAGCCACCTGATAATTTGTGCCTTTTTAGAAGAATGGTCTGGAAGGTCAATACTTATGTTTTTAAAAAACAAATGATCAGTTTCTCCAGGAATACTGATAAATTCAGAACCTGTCTCGTTTCCAGCATTTGTATCCCTGTTTTCCTCATACCTTTGTCATTTGCCTTCCACTTTTAGCTTCATCTACATTTCAGTCCCTAAAATGAACCTTATCTAATCGAGAGAAAGTTGATTAGGTTGAACACAATACTCCAAAATTCAGTAATAAGCCAATCATCGCAAATGCCTGTGTGACTTTATGAATTCCTCTTGATGGGAACTCCCTTTCACAATGCCTCTTGGGTAGCTCCAACTTTAAGATTCAGATCCTAACACTCCCTCTAGGAGCCATTCTTCTATTTATCCTCAGACTTATTTAGTTGCTTATCAACCCCTCCTCTCTGTCCACTTATCTTAACGGGTTAATCACACTACGTTACAGCAGTTTGCATATCTGAAAAGTAGGTGATGGAGTATTTGACAACAAGGGGTGTAATATTCTTCACATCTCCTTCTAACACCTAAGAAAATACAGGCACAAGTACGACTTAAATGACGTTTGCTAAATGACTGAACGAATAATTGATAAAATACTTTGAAGTATTTTAGTAAGTGAGGGTAGAGGGTTCTAGTAGCTTGAGTGTCACCTGAACTTTGAGAAGTCCTCATCAATTTATTCAAGTTGGAACACCTCTAAGGGCATGGTAAAACTTGTGAGAAGTTGTTTAGAGATCACCTCACTATGTTGGTTCTAGTTTAGTGCTGCTTTAGTTGATCAGCATTTTATAGATATATCCCCATTGAACTTCAGCACCCAGTTAAGATTTTACTTCTTCATTCTCTCTTTATAGTAGAAATCTATACAACTGGTGCAACTCTACTTAAAGTGAAGGTTTAAAGGGGTAGACAAAATAAGTAAACTAATCTTAAAGTTTTCAAATCAAAGGGATAGCTGCCTCTCTTTTGGTGGCCTCAACTATTTATTTTTAAGAGCTGCAGTATTTCTTCATTTTTACATCGTATTTTATTTAGTATGTAACTAGATCCAGTTGATAGTTAATTTTTGTCAAAAAACAAATTGATAACTGCAGAGTTTTATCATTTCACTTACTGATTAAATCAATTTATTATGAAGATTGCCAAAATAATCAAGCACTCATTTCAGACAGTTGCTATTTTAATAATGAATGTAATTAAAATAGATTAGCATAAGCATCAGTTATTAATTAACTAAACTTATCCAGGTAGCTTTATGCTTAATCTTAAGGCAATAAAGGTGAGAAAAAATTATTATCAGATCTTTCCAATTTCATCATCTGAAATATTTTGTCTACTCTGCGTAGTTCTGGCAGGCATACTCCTGAACTACTGTAGCAAAAAAATTCTTATTCTTGAAAAAAAGTAATCTAATAATCTAAAGTATTTCTAATAATCATTTTTATTGCTATGTGTTTTCAAATTTTACCTTTAGTTATTTCTTACTCTTATATGCTTATGAAATAGATTCATAGAGTTTTCTCCTGACAACACCTGATGGTAAATAAGTAAAAATGTGTTAATATAAATATATTTCAGCAATTTTGTATTTTTCAAGTTAAAAGTACACCCATAATTGGATACACAGATTGGTACAATAGCTGTCTATAAATTAATTTTGTCTAGGTTTCAATGTTTTTATTAATCAAGAATATGTATAGTATACTTTAGGATATAAATGAAAGGCTCTGAGGATTTTTCAGCATTCTTACTATTTGCAACCTGTTCTTACTCCCAGGATAATCATAAATATATCGTCATGAATTTATTCTATATTACATCTCAGAAAATGATTCTACTCTCTTCTGTTCTCATAATTCTGGCTAACATACTGTTACCAAACCAAACTTGGGTATGCTCACCCAATGCACAGCAAAGACAATCTACTGACAGTGGGTTGTTTCTACAGTATTTTTTGCAAGGTACTCAATGTGCAACCAAGTAAGGAGAACAGGCAGTAGCTCATGCTCGATGCCCTGATGACTTTTAGGAAAGGGTTTTTAAAGACAAAGTGAGGGAGAGATTCACAGTGTGTGTGATCGACTCGTGCACAATTCTCTGAGTGGTTGATGGTGAGATAATAGGGTGAGGTTTCGAGAATCTCAGTCATCAACCTCTGATTGCAACTGGTCTGGGTTCTATGTGCTAGTGGTCAGAATGAAGTTAACTTCTTCCTCATGGTGGTTTTAGTATCTGCAAAACAACTCCAAGACATGGCTCAGGACATTATCTATAGTCCTGGAGGAGGAATGAAAGGTCCTTGACTTTGTTTTATGACTGAACTATTATTATTTTTCTTGCTTGACTGTTTTTCTTTGTTTCTGCACTCACTTCTCAGGTTAAATTTGCTCTTTAGAACTCAGGAAAGGCCTAGGAGGCTAAAGCTTTTCTACAAACAAGAGTTAAGAGAAATAGGAAGGTCTGTCCCCCGGAACCCCCTGCAGGGTCCTGCTCAGTTTCAGAAGTATATTGGACAAAGCTCTTTAGTATTATCTTCATACCAGATATAAACTTGCTTTTAGCTTAAAACAGTAATTCTGGAAAAACTTCAAATGCATAGTGAAGAATGGCTGTGGTTGATGCCCTATGTGCCTGAAACACAATCCTAACAAAATTTTAAAGACGTGAGAAGAACAGAATCAAACTCGTGAAGCTTCTTTGAGCACCTCCAAATGAATTTTAAACAATTGCTCCAGCAACGGATTATACATATATTTTGGTTATTATATGTCTGTAGTCAAAATGGATAAAAACCTCAACTTTTACAGGGACAAAAAAAGAAAAATAAAAAGTTGCCTGAATATTTCAATACTCTCTAAAATAGTGGCACTCACTTAACCAGAAGTAAGGAGCTTGGTAAATTGTTATATTTAATTCAAAAACTCCGGTACCCACAACACTATCAATCTTCAGATAAGTTAGAAAGGACAAATGGAATTTTCAAACTTAAGCCAAATTTCAGAAACTCTTGAACTCTTGAATATCAGCCCCCAGTCCCAGAGGCTGTCTTAATACAGACTAATATGTGATCATATTATGAAAATCTCCCAGGAACTTCTGTGGATATCCTGTGAAACAACTTCATAACTTACAACCTGGAAGAGACATTCAAGAAAGTCTACCCTGAGCCTGGTGTAGATCTCAGGGTGTTGATCCTTGGATTTATATCTCTCAATTAAATAGACAGGTAAGTCATCTTAAAATTACTGAGACTGTCTTAGCAAGATACCTCAAACTGAGGATTTTGTAGGAATCTTCCAGAAGCAGATGATCACAGAAGGAGACAGCTTTAGCATAATACTATCTAATCAAGCAGGTGATGGACAGCTTGAGGTAGACTACATCTGCCCAAGTTTCATAGAATGAGGTAAACATAGCTACAGATTGTTATGTTTTAACAATACACTTTATCTTCTTAGATTTTTCCCTCCATTTGATTGTTTAATATTTGTGAGTGTTTTACAGACACATAATACCTCTTGACAATAACAAGGTCCCTATTCTTTTTATTTAATTTCAAAATGATCACCACAATAAGTCCAGTTAACATCCATCACCATACATAGTTGCAAATTCTATTTTCTTGTGATGAGAACTTTCAATGCTCACTCTCCTAGCCCCTTTCAAATATGCAGTACAGTATTATTAACTATCGTCAACATGCTGTATATCACATCCTGGTGACATTCATTTTATAGCTGGAAGTTTATACCTTTTGACCCCTTCACCCATTACCCACCCCCACTGCTTCAGGCAACTACAAATCTGCTCTGTATTCCTATTCTTAATACTGTTTTTTCCATTCCTAGTCACTCCTTGATATGAGTCCCATACCTGAACAATTTACTCATGCTTTGGCTAAAATATGTAATGAAAGACTGTTGGGTTTGCACTCTTTCATTTTGATGCTGTACAGTTTTCTGTTGACACCAGTTCCTCATAATAAATCTGTTTATCTTCCAAGTGGTTTTTTAGATGGCAGCACTACAACAGGATAGAACAGAAGAAATCTAAAGCCTGTTATCATGACATATCTAGGGCAGGAGTTTTGTTTCTGCACTGAAACAACCCACAAAGGCAATTCGTGTTTGTTAGGTTTTTAACCAAACTTTTACAAAATTAGAGCTTGGCAAAGAACTAAGGAACTGATGGTGTATATTCTAAAACTGTTTCGCAAAAAAGAACCCCATTTATGTTCAATCTCAAACTCTTATTTTAGAACATCCTGGTGACCTTGTTACTACAAAATTTATCTCCTTATTTTAGACCATTCTCAATGAGAGATGCCTAAACATTACAAAGTTATTGGACATCCCCAAGTTATATTTTTGGCTGAAAATAGAGCATGGTAAAATAGGAGTCTTACTCCATTTTTTGATACTTGAATGGTGACATCTTTTCAACTTTTTGCTCCACATTGGGGAAGCTGATTAGAAATCATGGGTGCTACCTCCTTTAGTGCTGGAAGAAAATTAAAACAATGAAAGTCCCTTCCCATGTGTGAGAACTTCATGTAAGTGCCATTTTAAAAATAATTAAATAATTAATTAATTAATTTTTGGTTGCGTTGAGTCTTCATTGCTGCATGCGGACTTTCTCTAGTTGCAGCGAAAGGGGGCTACTCTTCGTTGCCGTGCGTGGCTTCTCTTGTTGCAGAACACGGACTCTAGGCGTGTGGGCTTTAGTAGTTGTGGCACGTGGGCTCAGTAGTTGTATACCTCGTGGGTTCTAGAGAGCAGGCTCAGTAGTTTTGGCACACGGGCTTAGTTGCTCCGCAGCATGTGGGATCTTCCCAGATCCGGGCTTGAACACATGTCCCCTACATTGACAGATGGATTCTTAACCACTGCACCACCAGGGAAACCCCTATGTTACTTTCTAATGAACGAAGAAATGTTATCTTCTTTATTTTCTATGACTGATCTAAGAGCCTCAATTCCACTGGATATCAGGCAACTTAAAGCTTGAGTTTAAAAAAAAAAAGTCTTTTTTTTTTCTATATGTATTCCAAGCTAGACTCTCTATCAAGGGCTGGTGTAAAAGTATTTTATGTGAAGAATCAGTTTTTCTAAGTCCTTCCCCATATCAATCCACCCCTCCACCCTTTATTTCTGTCTTTCAAGGTGGTAAATAGTTATATGAAGGATCATACTGAGTCCTTACAGAGTATGAAAGAAAGCATTCTTCTGAGCCATGGAGTCTTCTGGATTCCACTGGCTCAGGGGAATGGCTGGTTTCTCCGTAATAAAGAGTTTGGTTGGCCTTTGTCCCCAGTTCTTGGAAGTAGCTTCTAAATCCTTGGAAAGTCGCTATTGTAGAGTATCTTTTTTATGGTGGACTCTGGGGGTTTATGCTCATGAGTTGACTCATGGTGGGATTGTAGATAGTTTGTGCTAATGATAATGACTGTGGAGAGGGGTTCAGGCCATAAAGGCCAACCATGTGATTAAGGGGTTCTGGCTTTGAGGTATCAGTTCAACTTCCAGGGGAAGGAGGGGGGCTGGAGATTGAGTTCAGTCACATGGGTATTGATCCAATCAGTCATGCCTACATAATGAAAGCCCAATAAAAATTTTGGACACCTAAACTCAGAAGAGCATCCCTCATTGGAAAAATGCTGTGCATATCATAACATATCCATGTTCTGAGTGGGTAATATATCCTGATTCTATAAGGAGAGGACACGGGAAGCTTTGAGTTTGAGATCCTTTGAGACCCTGACTTATGTGTCTTTCCTTTTACTCGTTCTGATTTGAATCCTCTCTGCTGTAACACTAAAATGATAAGTATAACACTTTCCTGAGCTCTGTGAATCATTGTAGCAATTATCAAACCTGAGGGAATTTTCAAATTTGTGGTCACCTGGTCAGAAATGAGGGTGGCCCTGGGAACTCTCAGGTTTGTGGCTGGTGTCTGAAGTAAGGGTAATCTCGTAGAGGACTGTACACTTTACTGATGAATTTTTGCCTAATTCCAGGTAGTTAGTGTAGAAGACATTGCACTGGTATTTTCTGGGCTGGGAAATGGTGAACAATTCCTGTAATGATCTTTGGTGTTCTTTGCAGACCCGCCATCCCCTGTAGAGTGCCTGTGGTCCTTATCTAGAGGATTCAGCTAATCTGAGTCCCCTGAAAACCACAGGGACATGGGTGCACTGCCTGAGGTTCATATGCCCATCTGCCATAGCTTCTGGCATGCCACTATTCTCTGTCCTATTGAAAGTGGCTGCATGCACTGGAGGCTGGTACTACTTCTGAAATTTCCAGAGTGGATTTTGTGATGTGCCACCTAGATTCCTCTTCAGGGCTAAAAGACTTAGTCCCTTAGTTTCTCATGAGGTTGCTAGCTAACTACTGTTAGATGACAGCCCTCGCTAGATAATGCCCCATACCAGAGTCAGCTGCTTTGCCCAAGATCACATACCCTTCCTAGAGATAGCCTGCATTTAATGATGATAGATGCAGGAGTATTAAACCCAGCCCTCTGACTAAAATGAAGGCAGTGCTGAAGGGTCCTCATAGCTTCAGAACTCCCCATAGGCTTGGCTAGGGCTCTGTTTGGGCTACATCATAATTTTTCTCTTTCTGTTCAATCCCACCACACTTGGTTTCTCTTCAGAGTTTCCATGCACTCTGTGATAAAATTCTTGCATGTTAATCTTCTCAGATTCTGCTTCCTGGGACCCCAAACTGCAATCATTGCTTCCAGGAATAGTCAGAGGAATAAGAGATAGAATCTGGGAACTTAGTCATCTGCTAACTCACACCTAAGATCCATTACTAGTGTTAGATGATCACAGAAGACTCTGGTCCAAGAGAGCAGTACTTTTGTTAAAACTTTCTTTCACAGTAAACTGGATTGGTCTATCAGTGGAGGAGGATGCACGAGCAAGGGCAATGTATTGCAACTTTGAGAGATATGGGATAAGTCGCAGCTGACATAAAAGACAGTGAACGCGAGCGGCTGTTGCTAAGTGTACTAGATATTAGAGAAAAGACAACCAAAGGGTAACAGTGATTAAACAGCAATTAAAAATTAAATGTGAGAGCTACCGGCTTCCTTGGTAGCACAGCAAGCACTAATTGCAACCAGAGAGCAGTTAAAGCTGAGAACCAGGCAAAAGACTTTGTGATTAAAGTACCAGAGCTTCAAAGAAAGTGAAACAATGAACTAAGGCAATTGTCGTATGTAAAGTCAAGGATCTGATTGAGAAATAAAATGACTTAGTTATATGATAGAGATATTGGGATTGACACACTAAAGAAATCTTACATTCACAGATTCCCCTAGCCCATCTATTTATATATTAGTAGCCCATTCCTCTCTATTAAGGGTTAGAATACTCCCTCTCCTATAGAGTATCTCTGTTGTAGGAACATGTGTATCTCATCCCCAGGATCTGTCATCGTTTTTCCTGGTTACTAGACCATTAGGATTATATCCCAATATAATTTGGTTTCAGGATGTGTTTTGTTGGATAAGGGATTAAAGGAACCCAAGGAGCTGCAGGAAATAGTATTCCTTTTCCTAGGGAGATAAATAAGGCTCATCCTTCAAAGAAGGTGATGAGAGAAAATGGAAGTGAATGGCACAAAGATATATCCAGAAAACATATTTTTAAATGAATGAATGATGCAGTTCCTGTTGACTCCTCTAAGAATATTCCATGTCCTATCAAGGCAGAAGTACTTCCTCTTGTGCATGCCAAGAATTTATATTTTTTAAATATATTCATATTTTTATTCATTTTTTTATAGGGGTTATTCCATTGATGTTATTCTTCAGAGACCTGTCTCCTTTCTGGAGGAAATTCTAGAAAATAGCGAGTGTGCTTGATTCATCTCTGAATACATAGCAGATAGATAACACACTGTCTGGCTTTGAAGTGAAGCACTGAAACTTCTGTGATTGTTTGCAATTCTAAGACTACCACTCCAACTGAAGAAATATTGACTCATCTTTCAAGTCACCTCTTAAACTCACTTTTTCTTAATATGCCTAATATTTTTTAAATTAGTGAGTCAATAGATGAAATTAATTTAAAAAAAAATTTCATTTGAGATGATGGAAACTTTTTCTTTCAAAAATATCTGGTGGGTTAATTGGCCTGATGCAGCTGACATCTGGATATATTTGAATTGAGTTGTCATGATTATACTAAAATGATAATACTAAGTATAATTTTCTTTTCCAGACATTGGTCAGATAAATATTTTGAGGGGAGGCAATTCTTCCTTGCCCCACCAAAAATGCATGATGTTTGAAAGAATGGGTAATCCTAATCAATTCCATTTTGCTTGCACTTAGTCATAATGATGGAATGTTGTCAAAATCCAACCCTAGAGACCAGAGTTATTACCTCCTACAAAACATATGTTCAAGCTGCCGATTTGTGGCTTAAGGTAAGCTCTCAAAAGATAGCTGATAGCAGTACCTCTACCTCGAATGAAGCCAACTAGCTTAAAGCTGCTTGAAGATATTTTATTGACATCTAAGTCAGGAAATGCAGCAGTGCAACCAAGTTCCAATTGCCCAGAAAGGTGGTGAAGCTTCAGGATGCTCAGCTCCAAGTGACAGATGAAAGTTCTTGGAAATTGTGCTCAAAGGGAATTATAACCAACTGGCTGCATGATGAAGAGAACATACAATGCTGTGGCAGGACATTCATGAGAAATATGGATTCAGCTGGCGCTGTTTACAGATCAGAAAAATGTATTTTTGTGCTAAATCCAATCTGTGATGTTCCAGTGAGAACATGTGGCATCCAGTAATCCACTATCAAAGCTGATCTCCCAACTCTCAAAAAGAGCGATATGAAAGAAACAGCGATTTTCTCCGATTTGTTTCGTTCTTCCCAATGTTATTTTTGGGGGATTAAGGATGACTGATGCTGAAACACAGAAACAACCAGTTTTGACCAAGTAATTCTTGAGACAGAGAAATGACAGCTGTATCTGGCTGTGCACCCGAACACTGGGAAAATACTGATGAAACTTTGAATTGAGTTTAGAAATGTTCATTTGGATAGATGGTGTATATATTTGAATTGTACAGGAAAGAGGAAGGCTATGTGAAATATGTAGGAAATGGCACATTTAGAAAGTCAAATTAGCATTTTTGTGACTATACTTCCTACTTGGAAATGAAATTAAAATAACTAGAAGCATACACTACAGCTTTGTTTATTAGAAGGTGTCTACGAATTTCTTTGCAAAAGGAAAGATGCTTAAAAATTTCACTGTTAATATGCTGTCACAGTGAGTTTAGTACTGAAACTATGCTTTTGGCAGAGACACATTTACTACAGGAGTGTCAACACACAGGGCAACTAAATGCTAGCTTCATACCTGAGAAATGTGAGAAGGGCCCAATTTTCTGTATTCTCAGGCCCTAGGAAAGTATCTGGAAAATGTAAGTATTCCTTTATTAATGTTTGCTGAATTGAATTATACACAAGTGAGGAAGGTCAAGAAGGTTGCAGAATGAAAATTGTCCCGGAAAGAAAAAAAAAAAAAAAGAAACATCAAAGTGTGGATGCCATTGTAAATCTCTATATATACATTTTTAGAAGGATGTCTAGATTGGTCTGGGAGCTCCTCTCAGAGGAAGTATCATTTGATTCTTGAGGAACTAGTGAGAATTTAGTTGACCAGATAGTTAAGGGCATTCCAAGAAGAAAGAACAGCATGAGGAAAGACATAGAGGAGTGAGAACATGTAATATTTTGGGAAATTCAAGTAGTAAGGATTGTTCAAGTGATATTTGTTTAGTTTTAATTTTTTCTTATTTTTTGGCTGTACCGCTCAGCATGTGGGGTCTTAATTCCCCCATCAGGGATTGAACCTGCGCCCCCTGCAGTGGAAATGCAGAATCTTAACAACTGGACGGCCAGGGAAGTCCCCACTGTAAATATTTTTCACTGAATCCTTGAATAAGCTTATTTATATATACATGTCCAGTTTTATTTCTAAAACTGAATGTATTCACTTTTATTTAAATAACCACTTGCAAAATAAGTTTTCTCAAACCAAAGGGCTACCCTTTGCCCTGTGGTGGGGTAAGTTCTTAGCAACAAACCCACTTTGTTGTGACCTCAATTCCGTATTGATAGATCCCCTCAAAAACCCATCATGATATGACTTAAGAATTCTATTTAATATTATATTGTCCATAAATTGATACATTAGCTGGATGATTTAGTACCAAGAAAAAATGATCTCATCTGACCAGCTGGTATATTGTTTTTTAACAGATAATGACAATTAGGTAATTTATCATGTTTCCATTTTTATCTTGCTTGGATGCCCAGAATTAAATTTAATACTCAATTAATGTAACTACTTAGGCATATGTTGATATATTTCCTTTGACATGTTTTTATTTTCTCTTTCTATCATAATATTTACATAATAAAACTGAGTGAACCAGTGCATATATAATACGTATGTAGGTAGGTAGCCAACTAGCAGACTAGATATTTGTCATTATAAAGATGTTAAATCAAACAACCTGAAAAAAAATCTTTTCTTGATAAGACAAACACGACCTGAGGGCACTCAAGCTGAATGAAATAGAAGGAATAACCTTCAAATTAGGCACCAAACTCTGCTTGTCATTGCAAAACATCTTATTTTAAAACATTTATTAAAATTACCAGAATATTGGTCTCTTCTTCTGGTTTCAAAAACAAGGATTAAATAAACATTTGTTCTAAGATAATTTTATGTCCTAAGGATATTTAGTAATTTAGTAATATTACTAAATTACTAAATTTAGTAATATTTAGTAATATTTAGACATAGTAAGGATAATTAATATTAGCTGTTCCCCCCATTTTATCAAAATTAGAGTTTAAATACCATCTGTAATTATATTTTTCTTTTAACTCATTTCTACAATAATATGTAAATACTCAAATTTATTTGTATGAATGAATTTGCTTTTATAGTGTATATATAGTAAATTATGGTTATTATAGCATATAATATATAGTATACATAATGTTATATTTATATAAATATGTATTTATGTGGTATACAAAATACAAAGAGTATTGGATATTACTTTGTTTTTGAAGAATCAATAGCAACTTTAATTTTTTGGTCTACAAATCTGTAATAATATTTTGTCAGATTTCTAAAACTGAAACTTGCTTGAGTGGCATTTGTGGAATTCTTTATCAACAGTAAAATCTTACACTACAAAAAAAGATAACAAATGCTTCTTTAAATAAGAAATTAGTGTAAACCACAATTATTGTTATGTTGAAGATTAGGATTAAATAAAGAAATTGAATGTGTACTATGTTGAAGATTTCTCTGTTTATGGAATTGATAAAGCTAGAGGCCTAAAGTTAAGCTACTGTAACAGAAAGCGTTTTACATAAATTCATATGATGTTATGCTACGGAGTCTTGTGCTAACCAAAATTTATAAAAGTTGTTACTCTGATATGTGATATGAAAGGTTAAAAAATGAGGTATATAATATACATAGAGTACTAAAGAGGCAAAGAAGACTGAGTTACACTTTTGCTGAACAGGAGTTGTTTTTTGTGCTACTCTATCACGGGTAAAAATTCTGGGAAATCCAATCCCTAAGAGTCTATTACTGAGCTCTCAGGACAATATGTGGAACAATAAAACATAGCCTTTGAGCTTTTATATTTGATTCAGGTAGCATTTTACAAGAGATTTCTTTGTTCAGATGCTGAGTTCCTCTTCACTAGAAATCAAATAATGTCCTCAGCACCACCCTTCTATGGCAATTCAGAGAAAAAGTAGTAGCGCATATGTTTTATATTCATACCACTTTTGGAGTCCCCTATTTAGTAAAGATAGCTTTGAATTACTTGTTCCCATTCATGAGATATTTTAAAAGTAGAACCATTTTCTAAAATCACTAAATACCAGTATCTCTTCTTAGTGACTTTAATTCATTCCTGAAGACTCTACCCCTAAGTGAAAAAACATTAAATACAATTGTTTTTCTTTAATTTGAATAGTAAAAAGCATGATATATACCAACTTCACCCAAAATATCCAATTTTCACAGATAGAAGTATATGTCAAAGAAAACAAGCTTATGTAAGTTATAAATAATTTGAAACTAAATAAATACAGTTTGTAAATAAAATAAAACGTAGTAGAGTTTGATATTTTTATTCCGAATTTCTTTCTGTGCCAAGTTCTTTGCACATTTTTCAATCTTTTGAGGGCTTGTGGTTATTTTGCATTGAAATTCATTTTAAAATAGAGCTTTACTACAGGAAAACATCTCCAGGGCAAAAATAAAGGGCTAGCACTGAAGCCTTGGAAAGCCATGGAAAAAACAAATACATACAACAGACCAAAGTCATAACATATGCTGTCCCTTCATCTGTCCCATTTTATATAAGTACATAAAACGTAAAGGGTTTTGGACTCATCCAAACAACATATACAATTCAAGTTTGTTTCATAAAATATTCTCTGAATGAAAATCTTTGTGCTGAGTAAACTGATACGTGCGCTTTTTCTTGAAATCATAATGTCAAACTATCACTACTACTACATAGTATTTCTTTGCTGAGGTTTAGAGTGAAAACTTATTAAACAAATAAAAAAGGAGACGTCATCAAACAATGCAAAAATTTTCTTTAGTTGATATGGCTAAAAGTCTGACTACTACAGACTTACATAAAAACTGTTCAGCCATAATATTAAGTAATAAACTTAATTTTAGACCACTTGAGTTCTTGATAGCTCTTAATTTTTAAATTGCTGTCTAATTAAATTGACACTTTATCTATCTTTGTTTATATTCATTTCATCCAAAATTAGTTTTTCAAGAACATCTTCATGTTCAGGATGTCTTCAGAAGTCTTGGAAATGCTGTTTCCCTTAAATAAAGTATTTTATGTTAAAATAAAATATACACAAAATTTAATAGTTGAGGCTTAAATTGAAGCTTTAACTTCATTCTTAGCTCTTCTTATTAATGGAATATATTAAACTACTGAGGCTAATGAAACCATCAGAGGAAGGATCTTGGGTGACTCTGGCACCTTTTTTCCCCTAGTAGTTTATATTCACCAGGGGAATGGTAATTTTTATTATTTAACTTGACACGAACAGAAGTCAAACTGACATTTCTTACGATGCTCTGCTATTGTTACTTCACTTTCATTAGTATCCCCCTCACCAGTAATGCTGAAGGGGGAAAGACTTACTTTTCTTTCCTTTGAAGGAAGAGAGAGGCTGAAGTTGTCAGAAATTCTGAGTTGGTCTGTGATCTCCTTATTTCTTTATTTTATCATGAATAAGGAAAAAATATGGGAGGTTACATTGAGATATATATATATTAACCTAAGTCAACCAATTGACAGAAATCTTATGGAGAATATTCTTTAAAACTTGAACTTCCTAATACAAATTTTCAGAACATCTGGGTTTAAGTGTTTGTGGTAGGGAGGCAGGGGTCAAGAAGAGGATGCAATGGGTAAACCAAAGAGGAATATGGTGAGTCCAGGATTATTGCTTTTTATAATGAAATATGTTATTTTAGCTATCTCAGCTGGTCTTGGATGCAGACTGTGCTATAACATTCAAAAGGTGCAAAAATTCTAACTTGAATCATAAGGAACACATTTTCCCCAGAGATTGTTCTCAGGCCAGCGGTCCCTATATTCAGAATATTTGTTTCTGGCTGTGTTAGTTTGTTAGGGCTGCCATAACAAAAATATCACACATTGGCTGACTTAAAAAACAGAAATTAATTTTCTTATAATTCTGGAGGCTAGAATTCAAGATCAAGGTGTCAGCAGGTTTGGTTTCTCCTGAGGCCTCTCTCCTTGGCTTAAAGATGGCTTTCTCCTTGCTGTGTCCTCACATGGCCTTTTCTCTCTGAACAAGCTTTACTGGTATTTCTTCTTCAAGGACACCAATCATATACCATTACGACCCACACTAAAAGCCTCATTTTAACATAACTACCTCTTTAAATGTTCTAACACCAAATAAAGCCATATTCTGAGCTACTGGGAGTAAGTACTTCAACATATGAATTTGGGGAAGACACAATTCATTCCATAACAACTATTATATTTGAGTAAATATTGTCCAAAAAATAAATAATATAATATTCTTCCAAAGATATGAAAACCCATTTTGAAAACTAACCTATTTAATTCAGGAGCATCAAGCTCAAAAGTCTTTAAACTTGCACAGATATCATTAAAACATTTTTGTAGGCACCAAGTCAAATAGCAATGAGTTAACCAGATGTTCATATAGAAAAAAATAAATCTCATTTTTAACCCTTAATTCATTCTATAAACAAGATTTATTCCAAGCTGAATTATAAATCTAAGAATAGCTGCTAGAGCCATAGAGTTCATAAAAGAAAACAGAGGGGAATATATTTGTGACCATGGAGACTGGCAAATGTTTTTCAGACAGTATACAAAAGGGACTATTCATAAGGGAAAAAACTGGTAAATTAAACAAGATTAAAATTTATCATTTATGCTCATGAAAAACACTGTTAAAGAAATGAATCAGTAATTTACAGTTTACCTACTGTAGAATACATCTGATGTTGGATACACACATATAAGTGCATACACATGTACACACACATGTCACTACAAATTAATAATTCGTAATCAATAACTATAAACCATATTAGTCTAAATCTGGAAACAAACCAAATGCCTATCAACAGGAGAACATGATAAACACTTCGTGGTAAACCCACATAATGTAATACTACTCAGCACTAAAGGGAATCCACTATTTATTTATTTATTTAAATTTAAAAATTTTTATTGGAGTATAGTTGATTTACAAGATCATGTTACTTTCTGCTGTACAATCGGTTATACTTATATCCACTCTTTCTTAGAGTCTTTTCCCATATAAGTCATTACAGAGTATTGTATATATATATATATATATATATATATATATATATATATACACATGTATATATATATACACATAATATACATATATATGTATATATATACATATATATGTATATATATACATATATATATACATATATATATACATAAAATAGATAACTAATAAGGATCTACCGTACAACACAAGGAATCCACGATTTAGACATGCAACCCCACGGATATGTCTCACAGACACTCAAAGAGACACAAGGAAACTTTCTGCAGTGACAGAAATGAGCTAGATCTTATCAAATGCTTTGAACTAAACACTTAGAATCTGTGCATTTTCTTGAATAAATTGTTTTTTAAAGAAAAAATACACATATCCACAAAACTTTTTGGTAATGGTAAAAAGACTGAACATCTATTTATGACTATTAAATATTTTTGCATTTAAATTTCTGGAGGAGAAGGTCTCAACTAAATTATTTACCATTATGTGAGATATTCAATAACTAGGTACCCAAGAGGAGTTAATCTGGAAAGGTGGTAGGGAACAGGAAGTTTATAAGAAGGTAATTTTACTTAATTTTATTTTTCTGATAGGAAGAAAATTGGTTAGCTTATGGAAAAATATATGCAATACACACACTTTATGTGCAAATATTCTTAGAACTGTCTTAGAAGTAATCTGAACCCAATTTGTTATGATTTTGCTCAAGTTTCAGCAGAGAAATATGTACACTTTTTATTCCTGTGCTATAGGTTAGCCAATAAAAAATATAGCATCAATCCCTGTCATCTATAAAAATCTCTGATAACTTGTGAACATCATGCAATTTATACTTTAATCACTGCTATTGGTTGTAGAGAAGTGACTGTATTACATAGTCCTCTTGACACATGCAGAGGTTTTAAAAGAGGAAACTAAAATATAACCTCCATTTGGACCCAATTTTTTCCTCTGGGAAGCATATTCTCAGCAAGAAAGGGAGAAAGCCTCTTCCACAGTCCCCCTAAACTTGCAGAAGATTCCTAGGAAGATTTTTAGTTACATGATTAAAGGTTTGAACATGATGTTGGGAAGAAAAAGTATATCCTTTGGTGCAGTCTTCAGAGAGACTGCATCACCAGGTATTTGAACCAGTGTAAATGTTGTGTTTTTATTTCATATGGGACTTGTTTACAATTGAGTGATTCCAAGTGGACTTGTTCACAATTGAGTGATTCCATGCTGCCATTGAGAAACTTAGATTAAAACAAATGAATGGGGCTTCCCTGGTGGCGTGATGGTTGGGGGTCCGCCTGCTGATGCAGGGGACGGGGTTCGAGCCCCGGTCCGGGAGGATCCCACATGCCGCGGAGCTGCTGGGCCTGTGAGCCATGGCCGCTGGGCCTGCACATCCAGAGCCTGTGCTCTGCAGCGGGAGAGGCCACTGCAATGGGTGGCCCGTGTACCGCAAAAACAAACAAACAAACAAACAAATAACAAATGAGTGGATGAATACATTAAATACATCAAGTCATAGAATGGAGTATTTAGTAACCTTTACACATCATGTTATTTTGTGAATACTAAATAACATGAAAAAATGTACATGATAAAATAAATAGAACAAATATTAAAAAACACACCAAAATCAGCACAGAAGGAACAACAAAAATAATAGATAACATCTATATAATGATAATCATTGACAGGTATAATTCTAAATAACATGATGTACATTTAACTCATTGAATACAACATTGTAAGTTCTAACATTTTCTTCATTTTACTTATGAGCTATCTGAGGCCCAAAGTAGTTAGATTGCTTTTCTGATGCCATGCTGATAAAAGAACCAGACCTGGGACTCAAACCCAAGTTGTAGGGCTTCAGGGTCTGTCCTCTATACAGCGTAATTCTGTGAGCATAAGATTCTGATAGAAATACACATTGATAGAATGGAGGCGAGAGTGTGCAGAAATTCATTTATGATTGCCTCTATTTTCCCAGTAAATAAAAAGCAAGACCAATAGTTTATAATAAGAAAGGGGAAAGAAAGTTGGGATGACGAAAAAAAGAGGGGGCATTATGATTTTGTCATTTAATATTGAGTGAATTACCAATGGGAATTTAATAGTTTGTCGTATAGCACTAAGGGACAGTTTGAAGTTATTGGTCATGAATTTAAAGTGAGATGAATCAACATGGTTGCAGCAGTCAGCTCTCCAGAGAAAAAGAATCAATAGTATATATGAAAATGTATATCTATATCTATCTACCTATAGTATCTATACCTAATAGTATCCATTATTTGTATAGATTATCTATTATATATTCTTATACATATCTATTATATATTCTTATATCTATAAACCCCTAGTGTGTGTGTGTATCTATACATATGGGAGAGAGAGAGAATAAATATTTTTCTCTTATTCAGTCTTTTTGTTCTATTTAGGCCTTCAATTGATTGGATGGTGCACATAAGGAGGGCAATCTGCTTTCCCCAGTCTATCCATTCAAATGTAAATCTCATTGAGAAATACCCTCACAGACATATCCAGAGGAATATTTATCCAAATGTATGGGAACCTCATGACCCATTCAAGTTGACACATAAAATTAACCAACACAATGGTTGTATAATTTTCTCCAGCCACACACAGCTTCAAAAGTGCAAGTGTAAAATAGAGAATTTGATTTATTTTGAACTGAGGTTTTACCAAGTGATTAAGACAGAGGAAGGTCCAAGGGAGTAGAGAGTAAAATGCAAGAGTGAATGATAATAAACCATGCTATTTAGATTGTGTAATAAAAAATAGTTTGGGGTAGTGAGAAGGTATAGGATTGTAAATTTGAACTATCTAATGAGATGGAGGAGTTGTTGCGATCAGAGACTAGAGGCAATGAGCTAGAAAGAGCAGAATTAGTGGTTGGAGATTGGAAAGCTTGAAATTGAAGTCATGAAGGGAGTACAGTGGTAGTTATGATTAAAAAAAGATGAAGGAACATGCACGACGTTTGGTAGAGAGAGAGTGGAGGATAACCCAGATCGCTGCCCTTAGTTATAAAGGAGGGTATAAGGTAAAGACAAGACTTGTGCACATATACAACTATTTTAAAAATTAGAATGTGGTCAGTGCCATAAGATATGCATTAAGAGAAAACTAGGTGAGATCTGAAAAGAAATAAATCACTCTTGGCTAGTTAACCAAGAAGGAAGTGGGATTTCAATTCCACTCTGGAGGATGAGAAATATTCATAAATGCGGCCAAGGAGGAGAGAGAACATTCTAGGTAGAGGAAATGCTGGCGTTTGTGAGCTGCCGTTGGAGGACTTTTAAATAGCAGGATAGGGAATTTGGATTGATTTGATAGGCAACAGAGGATTACCAGAGGTCTTTGATGAAAGACATCTTATTACCTATCATCTAAAAAGAAAGATGAACCACCAATATTGGGAGGGTGAATTAAGTGAGTGGTGAAAGACTAGTTATCATATTAATGCAATTATAGCCTAGATAAATATAAAGGATTATATATTTAACCATAGTAGGAAGAAAGTGTATAGATTATTGGCATAGATTATCATAAAGCCTCAATAACACACAGTCTGTTTATTTTTGTAATTCAGTTGGCTGGCCAGGTCACTCTTCAGCTCTCTCTGATTTTGGCTGGGATCAGTTACGTGTTTCATGACCATCTGTCTGATACTGATCTGGGATGTCCTTCCCTTGAAATGACTAGGGCAGCTTGACTGAGCTTCATAAACCTCTCATCCGCTAGCAAGCTCGTCTTGGCATTTCTCATGCCAGTTGCAGAGGGAAAAGAGCAAAATGAAAAAGCACAAGCACTTTTTTCTTTAACATCTTTATTAAAGTATAATTGCTTTACAATGGTGTGTCAGTTTCTGCTTTATAACAAAGTGAATCAGCTATACATATATATATATATATATCCCCATATCTCCTCCCTCTTGTGTCTCCCTCCCTCCCACCCTCCCTATCCCACCCCTCTAGGTGGTAAAAAAGCACCCAGCTGATCTCCCTGTGCTATGCGGCTGCTTCCCACTAGCTATCTATTTTACGTTTGATAGCGTATATATGTCCATGCAACTCTCTCACTTAGTCCCAGCTTACCCTTAGCCCTACCCGTATCCTCAAGTCCATTCTCTAGTAGGTCTGCATCTTTATCCCATCTTGCCCCAAAGTTCTTCTGTTTTCTTTTTTTAGATTCCATATATATATATATATATATATATATATATATATATATATATATATTAGCATATGATATTTGTTTTTCTCTTTCTGACTTACTTCACTCTGTATGACAGTCTCTAGGTCCATCCACCTCACTACAAATAATTCAGATTTGTTCTTTTATGACTGAGTAATATTCCATTGTATATATGTGCCACATCTTCTTTATCCATTCATCAGTTGATGGACACTTAGGTTGCTTCCATGTCCTGGCTATTGTAAATAGAGTTGCAAAGAACATTGTGGTACATGACTCTTTTTAAATTATGGTTTTCTCAGGGTATATGCCTAGTAGTGGGATCGCTGGGTCATATGGTAGTTCTATTTTTAGTTTTTAAAGGAACCTCCATATTATTCTCCATAGTGGCTGTATCAATTTACATTCTCACTAACAGTGCAAGAGAGTTCCCTTTTCTCAACACCCTCTCCAGCATTTATTGTTTCTAGATCTTTTGATGATGGTCATTCTGACCGGTGTGAGATAATATCTCACAGTAGTTTTGACTTGCATTTCTCTAATGATTAATGATGTTGAGCATTCTTTCATGTGTTTGTTTGCAATCTGTATATATTCTTTGGAGAAATGTCTGTTTAGGTTTTCAGCCCATCTTTGGATTGGGTTGTTTGTTTTTTGATATTCAGCTGCATGAGTTGCTTGTATGTTTTGGAGATTAATCCTTTGTTAGTTGCTTCATTTGCAAATATTTTCTCCCATTCTGAGGGTTCTCTTTTGGTCTTGTTTATGGTTTACTTTGCTGTGCAAAAGATTTTAAGTTTCACTAGGCCCCATTTGTTTATTTTTGTTTTTATTTCCATTTCTCTAGGAGGTGGGTCAAAAAGGATCTTGCTGTGATTTATGTCATAGAGTGTCCTGCCCATGTTTTCCTCTAAGAGTTTGATGGTGTCTGGCCTTAAATTTAGGTCTTTAATCCATTTCAGTTTATTTTTGTGTATGGTGTTAGGGAGTGTTCTAATTTCATTCTTTTACATGTAGCTGTCCAGTTTTCACAGCACCACTTATTGAAGAGACTTTCTTTTCTCCACTGTATATTCTTGCCTCCTTTATCAAAGATAAGGTGACCATATGTGCGTGGGTTTATCTCTGGGCTTTCTATCCTGTTCCATTGATCCATATTTCTGTTTTTGTGCCAAAACAATACTGTGTTGATAACTGTAGCTTTGTAGTATAGTCTGAAGACAGGGAGCCTGATTCCTCCAGTTCCATTTTTTGTTCTCAAGATGGCTTTGGCTATTCGGGGTCTTTTGTGTTTCCATAAAAATTTTGAAATTTTTTGTTCCAGTTCTGTGAAAAATGCCAGTGGTAGTTTGATAGGGATTGCATTGAATATGTAGATTGCTTTGGTAGTAGAGTCATTTTCACAATGTTGACTCTTCCTATCCAAGAACATGGTATGTCTCCCCATCTATTTATAACATCTTTAATTTCTTTCATCAGTGTCTTATACTTTTCTGCATACAGGGCTTTTGTCTCCTAAGGTAGGTTTATTCCGAGATATTTTATTCCTTTTGTTGCAGTGGTAAATGGGAGTGTTTTCTTGATTTCACTTTCAGATTTTTCATCATTAGTGTATAGGAATGCCAGATATTTCTCTGCATTAATTTTGTATCCTGCTACTTTATCAAATTCATTGATTACCTCTAGTAGTTATCTGGTAGCATCTTTAGGATTCTCTATGTATAGTGCCATGTCATCTGCAAACAGTGACAGCTTTACTTCTTCTTTTCCAATTTGGATTCCTTTTATTTCCTTTTCTTTTATGATTGCTGTGGTTAAAACTTCCAAAACTATGTTGAATAAGAGTGGTGAGGGTGGGCAAGTTTGTCTTGTTCCTGATCTTAGTGGAAATGCTTTCAGTTTTTTACCATTGAGGATGATGTTGGCTGTGGGTTTGTCATATATGGCCTTTATTATGTTGAGGAAAGTTCCCTCTATGCCTAATTTCTGCAGGATTTTTATCATAAATGGGTGTTGAATTTTGTCAAATGCTTTCTCTTCGTTTATTGAGATGATCATATGTTTTTTCTCTTTCAATTTGTTAATATGGTATATCATGCTGATTGATTTACATATATTGAAGAATCCTTGCATTCCTGGAATGACCCCCACTTGATCATGCTGTACGATCCTTTTAATGTGCTGTTGGATTCTGTTTGCTAGTATTGTGTTGAGGATTTTTGCATGTATATTCATCAGTGATATTGGCCTGTAGTTTTCTTTCTTTGTGACATCTCTCTGGTTTTGGTATCAGGGTGATGGTGGCTTCATAGAATGAGTTTGGGAGTGTTCCTCTCTCTGTTATATTTTGGAAGAGTTTGAGAAGGGTATGTGCTAGCTCTTCTCTAAATGTTTGATAGAATTCACCTGTGACCAGCCCATCTGGTCCTGGGCTTTTGTTTGTTGGAAGATTTTTAATCACGGTTTCAATTTCAGTGCTTGTGATTGGTCTGTTCATATTTTCTATTCCTTCCTTGTTCAGTCTCGGAAGGTTGTGCGTTTCTAAGTGTTTGTGCATTTCTTCCAGGTTGTCCATTTTATTGCCATATAGTTGCTTGTAGTAATCTCTCATGATCCTTTGCATTTCTGCAGGGTCAGTTGTTACTTCTCCTTTTTCATTTCTAATTCTATTGATTTGCGTCTTCTCTCTTTTTTTCTTGATAAGTATGACTAATGGTTTATCAATTTTGTTTATCTTCTCAAAGAACCAGCTTTTAGTTTTATTGATCTTTGCTATTGTTTCTTTCATTTTTTTTTCATTTATTTCTGATCTGATCATTATGATTTCTTTCCTTCTGCTAACTTTGGTTATTTTTTGTTCTTCTTTCTCTAATTGCTTTAGGTGTAAGGTTAGGTTGTTTATTTGAGATGTTTCTTGTTTCTTAAGGTAGGCTTGTATAGCTATAAACTTCCCTCTTAGAACTGCTTTTGCTGCATCCCATACGTTTTGGGTCATTGTGTTTTCATTGTCATTCGTTTCTAGGTATTTTTTGCTTTCCTCTTTGATTTTTTCAGTGATCTCTTGGTTATTAAGTAATGTGTTGCTTAGCCTCCATGTGTTTGTATTTCTTACAGATTTTTTCCTGTAATTGATATCTAGTCTCATAGCATTGTGGTCGGAAAAGATACTTGATACAATTTCAATTTTCTTAAAATTACCAAGGCTTGATTTGTGACCCAAGATATGATCTCTCCTGGAGAATGTTCCATGAGCATTTGAGAAGAATGTGTATTGTGTTGTTTTTGGATGGAATGTCCTATAAATATCAATTAAGTCCATCTTGTTTAATGTATCATTTAAAGCTTGTGTTTCCTTATTTATTTTCATTTTGGATGATCTGTCCATTGGTGAAAGTGGGGTGTTAAAGTCCCCTACTATGATTGTGTTACTGTCAATTTCCCCTTTATGGCTGTTAGGATTTGCTTTATGTATCGAGGTGCTCCTATGTTGGGTGCATAAATATTTCCAATTGTTATATCTTCTTCTTGGATTGATCCCTTGATTATTATGTAGTGTCCTACTTTGTCTCTTCTAATAGTCTTTATTTTAAAGTCCATTTTGTCTGATATGAGAATTGCTACTCCAGCTTTCTTTTGAGTTCCGTTTGCATGGAATAACTTTTTCCATCTCCTCACTTTCAGTCTGTACGTGTACCTAGGTCTGAAGTGGGTCTCTTGTAGACAGCATATATACAGGTCTTGTTTTTGTATCCATTCAATCAGTCTATGTCTTTTGGTTGGAGCATTTACATTTAAGGTAATTATTGATATGCATGTTCCTATGACCATTTTCTTAATTGTTTTAGGTTTATTATTGTAGGTCTTTGACTTCTCTTGTGTTTACAGCCTAGAGAAGTTCCTTTAGCGTTTGTTGTAAAGCTAGTTTGGTGGTGCTGAATTCTCTTAGCTTTTTCTTGTTTGTAAAGCTTTTAATTTCTCTGTCAAATCTGAATGAGATCCTTGCTGGGTAGAATAATCTTGGCTGTAGGTTTTTCTCTTTCATCACTTTAAATTTATCCTGACGCTCTCTTCTGGCTTGCAGAGTTTCTGCTGAAAGATCAGCTGTTAAAATTATGGGGATTCCCTTGTGTGTTACTTGTTGTTTTTCCCCTGCTGATTTTAAAATGTGCTCTTTGTATTTAATTTTTGATAGTTTGATTAATATGTGTCTTGGAGTGTTTCTCCTTGGATTTATCCTGTATGGGACTCTCTGTCCTTCCTGGACTTGATTAACTATTTCTTTTCCCATATTAAGGAAGTTTTCAACTATAACCTCTTCAGATATTCTCTCAGTTCCTTTCTTTTTCTCTTCTTCTTCTGGGACCCCTATAATTTGAATGTTTGTGTGTTTAATTTGTTCCAGAAGTTTCTGAGACTGTCCTCTATTCTTTTCATTCTTCTTTCTTTATTCTACTCTACAGTAGTTATTTCCACTATTTTGTCTTCCAGGTTACTTATCCGTTCTTCTGCCTCAGTTATTCTGCTCTTGATTCCTTCTAGAGAATTTTTAATTTCATTTATTGTGTTGTTCATCTCTGCTTGTTTGTTTTTTAGTTCTTCTAGGTCCTTGTTAAATGTTTCTTGTATTTTCTCCATTCTATTTCCAAGATTTTGGATATCTTTACTATCATTATTCTGAATTCATTTTCAGGTAGACTGCCTATTTCCTCTTCATTTGTTAGGTCTGGTGGGTTTTTGCTTTGCTCCTTCATCTGCTGTGTGTTTCTCTGTCTTCTCATTTTGCTTATCTTACTGTGTTTGGGGTCTCCTTTTTGCAGGCTGCAGGTTCGTAGTTTCTGTTGCTTTTGGTGTCTGTCCCCAGTGGCTAAAGCTGGTTCAGTGGGTTGTGTAATCTTCCTGGTGGAGGGTACTAGTGCCTGTGTTCTGGGGGATGAGGCTGGATCTTGTCTTTCTGGTGGGCAGTTCCATGTCTCGTGGTGTGTTTTGCGTTGTTTATGGCCTTATTATGATTTTAGGCAGCCTCTGTGCTAATGGATGGGGTTTGTTCCTGTCTTTCTCATTGTTTGGCATAGGGGGTCCAGCCCTGCAGCTTGCTTGTCATTGAATGGAGCTGGGTCTTGGCTTTGAGATGGAGATCTCTGGGAGATTTTTGCTGTTTGATGTTACATGTAGCTGGGAGGTCTCTTGTGGACCAGTGTCCTGGACTTAGCTCTCCCATATCAGTGGCACAGCCCTGATTCATGGCTGCAGCACCAAGAGCCTGTCCTCCACATGGTGATTCTAGAGTTCAGCAAGAATCCAGCCAGGGTTCTAGAACATTGCTGTGGTAGTGCTAGGGTGCCACGTGAGGACCAAGGGGAAGGAGGAGAATCAGTGAAGGCAGCAGAGGCTGAGGCAGGAGTAGGGGTCAGCACAAGAACTGTTTACAAGTTTCTATTTAAGTCAGAGCTACTCATCTGTCACTGAGCAAAGCAAATATGATGACCCAGCAAGATAGGGTACCAAAAAACCAGAAGAGAAAAAAAAAAGTGATACAGAGAAGGGTGAAGGATTTAGGTCATTTTTGCAATATATTTACTACAGAATAGAAAGGAGAGGACATGTTACACAATATTTTGAATGTGTGAGAGTGTATGTATATGTGTGTATTTAAGCAGTAACTGCTTAATCGATACAGATAGGTACACTTATTCCATTGTGGTGATATAATTTCCAAGGGAAAGTATGTAAAGAAACAGATAGAGTGCAAGGGATAGAAAGAGATGCAGAGAGCATCTTACATAAAGAAATTTGAAGTATGTCTATGAATTTTCTACAAATAAGAAGGTGGATTTGTCAATGAGTTGCAAGACCCCATCCATGTTTCTTTTAGATTTATACCTGAAATGAAAAGCTGAAATCCAAGCAGAAAATATACTCCTATAATAGGCTTCAACTGGTCGAAGAAAGAGCTTGTTTTCTGGAACCACATAATGAGTTTGTACTCTATGTTAATTATCACATCTGGCCCTCAGGCATCTCATCTGTTAAATGTGGGTATCTACTTGACAGCTGTAATTTCAAGGGTTGAATGAAATATCTGGCAAAAAGACAGATGTGTAGTTAGTACTCAATAAATACATCCATATCTCTCCTCCCCAATCTTCTTCTTCTAACTCTCCTTTCCCCCAATAATTTGTGCGTTTGTATGTGTAATGAATGTTTATTTTCTTAATAGAGCAGTGACTAAAAGAGCTCACTTTGCTATAATAGTATAATTAAGTAAAAAACTACATTCTTGAATATTTACTTCTTTATTCCAGAAAAAGATCAGTGACAGGACATCAAGATTCTGATGCAAACCCTGCTGATACATTTTGAAGTGCTATGTAAATGTTAAAATCCTGGTCACAGGTTTCCTGTGACTACTTGCCTACTGATGACATCTGTGGATTCTGAGTTTTCATATTTTGTATCATGAATTTTAAGACTCTGTACAAATTAATTTTGAAGCTACTAAACTGGATGAAATGAAAATAAGATTGTGATTAAAGATTTTGATTTTGATTAAAAGTGACAAAAAAAGGAATTTACAAACCAACAGCTGCTATCTTGAAATATACTAATAAAAGTGCATTAGTTATCTGACAATTTCAACTCTACAGATTTAAATAAAGACATTTCTAAAAACAAAGTGCTCCTTTTGTATAAATGGGTAGAACAAAAATTACTTTGGATTTTTCCATGCCTAAATTAATAAATTTGTCAATGTATTTGGCATGTCTTAGTGTACTCAATGATTTAATTTCATTTAATATCATTTAATCTGATTGTTATTTAATTTTACCCTTATTTTATAGCGAAATACTTATACACAATAAGTGTATGATGATACTAAGTAATCAATCCTCAGATGAGTCAATGGAAGATTCAATGACCATTATTATTAACAGATGTTTATAAAAAAAACTACTCTATTCTAGGCCTATTATAATATAAAAAAATGGAAAAATTCTTTTTCAATAAGACGCTGGACTAATTTCTTGGTGGAGGAAGATAACACCTGTGATGATCGATTTCAGGAACATTGAAACACATAATTTTATATTTCAAGATAACTTCTATTCTCTAGAAATTCTCAAAAATTTTTACATAGTGGAAAAAGAAGAGTTTTCAAAAATTATTTTAGGTACAAGTAATTCTAGCAGAAATTATTATTGCTGACTATACAGGTTACCTGCAGTTGAGGTTTTTTGGTGGCTTTATTTGAAGGTGACTAAAACAGAACACAATTCAAGGCAAATAGTTGTCTAGAAATAGGTTTTAATAAATGGAAAAAGAAGAGTACTAGGGGCTTCTCAGCACCAAATAGATCACCAAAGATAAATGTCGCCTTTGGAGTTTTGCTCAGAGCTGGCTCCATGTCGGGGTACCTGAACTGAAACACCTAAAGGCAGACATGTAGATGAAGGAGACAGCTCCCCACCAGTAACATTTGAAAAGTAGAGAGAAAGCTCTGCTAAACAATATCCTGCTTCAATATTTTCTAGGTGCCTGAATTTAATAGCTACCATCTTAGTAATTTAAGGTGATTGTCATTATGACATTACTCCAGAAGAGAAGTTCTAGAAGAGAATCAAAGGGTCCTGTGTTTGAGATCTGGCTTTGGCATCTCTTTATACCACTGGGATGATGTAGAAGCAGGTGTGAGGAAGTTAGAATTCCAGCAATAAGGTAATATATAGAGAAATGAAGATGGGCACACAAAACAGCCAAAGTGAAACTAAGTGGGTGATACTGGTATTTCTCTCTCATTTGCACCATGTTTGAGGTGAATTTACCAGTGGGTACATGGTTTCAGGAAACAGAAAAACTGATGAAAACTGAAAGGGAAGAAAAGGAATTCAAAAGGCATTGAAATGCCATGTAAATAAATAAATGTTGCCTTTCCTCCTCTTCCATCCCCCCTCCCTCCAGCCAATTATAAGGTTATATGAGCTTAAAAGAATCAAAGTTAATAAAGTGTAGAGAATGATAAATGTTTATTAATTTCTAAGATACTTAAAGTTTATAAATGCTTAAATTCGAGTCTTTCCAAAAAAAAAAAACTTCCTTTCTTTTTTACCTAATATATGTAATAAATGTTAAAAAATTTTTTTTGAAGGAAGCTAGATTGCAGAACAGAGGGATAGGGGGAGGAGAGAGACATTGAAAGGTCATCTTTATCACCAAGGAGGAAGGCTGGGTGATTGATTCATTACTTTAGTGACTATTTTGGTAACTCAAAATATGATTTTATTGATACACAAATAGATGATTGGGAAACACTTGGTTATAGCCGTATTCATAATATCTCAGAAAATGCATATTGGGCATTCTAATGCTCCTCCCTTGTATGTGCTATCAAATTGAGGTTATAGGAAACAAGTAAAAAGAATATAATGTGTAGGTTCATGTGGGAAGTGAGAATCCTGCCAAAATCCACTCTTAAATTTCTACCAACAGGGCTCATGATTCCTGGAGAGACGAGGAGTGATCTTGTTAACTCAAATGCCAATCTTAGGTCCTTTCTGATCTCTTGGCTTCCAGGAGATACTGGTATCTACACTGTTGGTTTTCTGGTCTTTCAGGTGCTCAAATGAATGTTGTGTGTTTGAGCCCTAGGAGTTTTGTGCTGTGCTCTCTCAATTCCTTTAAGATAAGCTTCTGGCCCAAGTAACACGCTGTTCCTTCCCCTTAGTGTTACATTCATTTTCCTCCCTCTCTCCATCTGACTATAAGGAAGCCTGTTTGTATTCACAAAATTTAGCCCATACTTCCTCCTTAGTGAACTGACTTCTTAGCTTCACTATGGCTTACATTCCACAATAAATCTATTAATCCCTGCAGAATCAGGGGAAAAGAGCTCTCTTGAGGCAGCCAACTCTTGTGTCTGCACAAGTGAAGGTGCAATTCCTTGAGGTCCAGTGAATGGACCTCATTTTTGAATGAGTGAAAAGTGAAAAGTCACAGGTATAAAGTTAAAAAAATAGTTATGTTTCTTATCCATATCAGTTTTTCACCTAACTTTATCTTAGGGTGTGCATTTTTGAAATGAAGAGTGACAAAACAAATCTTGTCTTTTGCAAACAATGAAGCAAAACAAAAGCAGTACACCAGAGGTTTACTTTCTGATCTCTCTCTTACCTTTGACCTTATGCACTTCAGTATCATCAATGTCACTGTCTTTGCTATTTTGTCTAGGTTAAGCTTTATGAAATGTTTGTGGACAATAAAATAAAGATGGATAAGTACATTTAGAGTCTTGAATAAAGTTGGCCAACATCTCCTTCTTTGTAATTTATAAGAATTCTCACAAATGGTCTTCTTCTATATTTTTCTCTTACTTAGAACAACTTTGTAGCATTCACTTGAGTTTTTCAATCATAATGAAGATGTGAATTCAAACCCTGAGTACTAGAAACATTTTGGGGGTTTCTCATGAACAGATAAATTAGGGGGAAAGTAGGTCAAAACGAAGCTAAAGAGAAATTCAGTGCCATGTGTTGAGTCCATGCTAACACAGATTGTATCGTCAGACTTCCAAGATAGCAATCTCCATATATCAGGTGCTTTGTTGAATTTGCAGCTTCAACTAGACCCACTTAATATGTCTTTATAAATTAGTGAGATGGTTTTATTGGAAGACAGTTCTTTCTTGATCTCTCATATTTCTATGGGTCTCATTTCTTTTCAGGACTCTTATATAAACAAATAGCCTTGAAAAGGGAGAGATGTTTCCCTCCCTGGAGCAGATTTAAATTCCAGAGTAATAAAGGTAATGTCTCTCTGAAGAGGAGGTTGGGCCAGTTTTCCATAAGTACGTGTATAAGATTAGAGGCTTACTAATATCAGTGTCTTTCTCCTGTGATTCATCCCAGTGTGCAGGCAGGAAACACCTGACTCTCATGATGTTGCCCTGTGAGAATTAGGCTTAGAAAACTGTGGCAAGACGTTACTCTGGCCCTTGCTATAGCTATGTATAATCAACTGCTTTTGCCCTGACCCAGAAACCTCGTGTCTTTTCGTATTTATGAAACTGTAACAGGCTAACTTGTTAGCTTGCTGTAAGGTAAGATCTGAAGCACTGTACCTGAGGTGACAACTTTAGGAAATGCCTTAACAATTTCCTTGACTGGATTATATTTTGTCATTGTTTATAGAGAGATTTGTTCTTTTATATCAAGAAACCTTATCTAATTTCATGACTAATAAACACTCAAGTAGAAAATTAGAGGGATTCTAAAATAGGAAAAAAGACATTAACACCACCCATCATTGTGCCGTTTTGAGAAAATCACTAATAATATTTTCCATATATTCTTCAGTCTTCCCCATCTTGTGGGTACACACAAACACACACACACATTCACACATAGAAATGTAATTATATAATTTGGGACCATACTGTATACATTGTTATATTTTGTGCTCTAATTCTAGAACTCCATATTATGGGTTTCTTACTCATAATTGCTTATATGATACACTATCATTATTGGGTTATAAAATATACCATTTGGGTGTTACTTTATTTTTCTTATTATCACCTTTGTTTCTCAGCCTATCTTCCAGTTCCCAAAATTACATTTTAAGATAACACTTACAGGATACTAGCCTATCATGCACAATCTACCAATAGCTTTATATGTATTATTTTTGTAATAATATCAAGAACTCTAAGAAAATTTCATTAGTTTTTTTTTTCCATTTTACCAGCTGTTCATATCATCCTTAGAGAGACCTTTCTTACCCTAATATCAAACTTTTATTTTATACTCTTAAATATTGACATTTAACACAAATCCATCTAGTGAGGAAGTGAGCTACTACTTCTCATAATTATGATATTTAACATATTTATTGGACATTTATTATGATCAAGTGCTTTTCTAGGCAGTATGTATAGATGATATCATTAAAATCTCTCAGTCTCTTCAGCTGGCACTGGTAGTATTATTATCCTCATTTTAAAGATAAATTAACTGAATAAGAACAAGTTTTAAAAAATCTTCCAAAAGTCAATGAGCAAGTATTTTGTAAAGTTAGAACTCACATTGTGCAGAGTCTGACTCCAGAACCCTCTCTGAACAATGGTAATGTTCTGTCCTCCAGAGTTAACCAAGAGTCCTATCACTATTTCTTGAAACCACCAGATTACGTGGCTGATAAACAACAGATATTTATTTCTCACAGTCTGGATGCTGGAGGTCCAAGGTCAAGGTGCTGGCAGATCTGGTGTCTGGTGAGTGCCCACTTCCTAGTTCACAGAGGGCTGTCCTCCTGCTGTGTCCTCACATGGCAGAAGGGGCAAAGAATCTCTCTCAGGTCTCTTTTATACGGGCATTCATTCCATTTATGAGTGCTCCACTCATGAACAAATCACTTCCCCAAAGCCATACTTCCTAATACCATCACCTTGGGTGTTTGGGAGGATATAAATATTCAATCTACAGCATCCCAGTCCACAAAGAAGGAGAGGTACAAATTCCATCCACAGGGGATAACAGAATGTCCTTCAAGACCATCCTTGTCATGAAATAATTACAGGAAATCATGAAAAACATTTCTTCAGTTTACTTGTTTGCAGCGTGTTATCTTTAATTAGGACAAAGGGTCAGCACACTCTTCTCCCCTTCTCTCTTTATGATCGTTAAGCACAGAGGTTTATCTTGCCAACAGAACCCTGGCACATAGGCATGACCGAAGCGACAGTCTTCTTAACTCTGCATCCAGCATTTGTTCCACCGCAAGCCATCCTAAATTTAGATCAGGATGCTGCTTTAGAATTTGGCAAGAATATTTCATTCCTGTCATTATCCTAGAGCCACAACTTTCCCCCTTTCTAAATATAATTTAGAAGCTCTTTTAGTGTTAACTTGTTTATGTAGGACTTTCTGAGATTGTTTATCTTTATAGCAGCCTGCAGTGTGAGGCTGAGAGGTTCAGAAAAAAATAATTTTTTATAGATGAAAAATTAGAAAGTTGTATACAAATTTTGATTACAGATTATTTTTAATAACCATTCACTAATTTTCATGCTGATCACTGTAAGAACTATGTCTGTCACTGAAATAATCACTTACATTTTCAGGTTTTGATACGGGGAAAAAATAACATTTCAAGCATCAGTCCTATACATACTTTTGATTTTTCATAAGCATTTTGCAGAGTGTGACCTAAAATTATATTTAGACACTTTCATATGAAGAAGGGCATTGCTAACTAATTCATTAAATTTTAGCTAGAAACCCCCCTAATTTTCTTTGTCACTCTCCAGGATGTGTACAGTCTGTATGAAATGACATACAAAATGTGCCTTCAAACAGAACTATCATTTTTCTGTTGTTGGGTTACTACAATGGGGTTATTGCAACCACTTCATTCCCTACTGCACCAGGGAGAGTTATAGAAGAATTTTTGGACTCTGGCCTGATATCACACACAGTCACAATCACTAGTACTTTATGCATTGTGTCTATTTGACTCTACCCTTGCCAGACAGTGAGCAAAATTAGTATTTAAGTTTTGATCACATAGCAAATGAGTTGTTATTCGTGTTGTTAAGAGTCAGATTTTGAAGATTAAGTCAAGAGTAATGTTTTCCTTTAAAAGTTTGAAGATAGATTATCTGTATTTTTTCTTCTTTATAATTCATGTTAACTTTAAGACTTGAATTGCTTATGGGAAAATAGAGTATTATTCATTTAGTTAAGTATACTGTTGAGGCTATTTTTTTTCTTTCCAAAGGATATAATTTTTGAAAATTACTACTTCCAAGAGAATTCAGTTGGGAACTATTATAGATGATTTTTTCTTCTTTAAGAATCAATTTGGAGCTTCCCTGTGGCGCAGTGGTTGAGAGTCCGCCTGCCGATGCAGGGGACACGGGTTCGTGCCCCGGTCCGGGAAGATCCCACATGCCGTAGAGCGACTGGGCCCAAGAGCCATGGCCACTGAGCCTGCACGTCTGGAGCCTGTGCTCCGCAATGGGAGAGGCCACAACAGTGACAGGTCCGCGTACTGCAAAAAAAAAAAAAAAAGAATAATTTTGAAACATCATATACATTTTAAATCTATACTGTTTTCTATATGATTTCCTTGCTGGAAAATAAAAATTTTACTATCATGTTTGGAAGTGACTATAACATCTGCATTTCTAGTTCTCAAAGGGGTTAATAATAAAAGTTATAACTTATTTAAAAAAAAACTAAATGTGTTCCAAAGTCTTCTATCTTTTAATTCTCCCAATAAACTTATTGGGGTAAGTAAGCCTAAAATGATATGTTCTTTGTATAGGCGAAGACAGTGGCTCAGAGATGATGAGTGACAATTAAGGCCCCACAGGCTTGGTTTGGACCTAACTCTTATGGCTTTAAAACCAATGAGTTTTAAAATTATTTCTTTAATATTTTTCTTTATTAAACTATATTTGGTTTACAATATTATATTAGCTTCTGGTGTACAACATAGTGATTCAATATTTTTTACATATTATACTCCATTTATATTTATTACAAAATAATGGCTATATTTCCCTGTGCTGTACAATATATTTTAAAATTTATTTCACATACAAGTCTTCAACTACCTTTCTACAGACATTAACTACAGCTGCTTCTGGGTTTTTAATATATTCTCTAATCCAGACAAGCAATATATCACGCTTCACTTAACTTTTGTACCTTCTTTCAATGATTTTCTTCTTCCACATCACCCCTTTGGAAACAACCAGGACACATCTGTCAAAATTCAGAGAGAAAACTGGTCATGGTGGGAGCAGAATACAATAAAACCTTCTTGACCCTGAATGTCATAAAGTTTCTCAGACTCAATAAATCTAAACTGAATAATCCCATAGCCTTCCCCGTTTCAGAGATAAGACTACAATTCATTGAGTTGCTCAAATCAAGAACCTCGGAGAGAGGAGATGGAGTGTTTGACTAGAGGAAACAGTGGAGAATTTTGGAATGCTGGACATATTCTGTATGGTATCTTAGTAATGGACACATGGCATTATACATTTGTTCAAAAACCATAGAACTTCACACCAGAAAGATTAAATCTAATATAAGAAAATTAAAAATATAATCAGCCAGAATGTTGGAGGACACTCGGGAGGAATGCAGACTGTGACAAAATAATTAACTGTATTGCAAATGAATGACACATCTTCATTGAGGTGGTGAGGGGTAAAGGGGCTGACCTAAGTAATTCTGGAAAATGATATTTTGACTGGAATCTATAAGATTAAAGTCAAAAGGAATTTCATATGAGCACTCTAGTATGGTTGGTAAAATTGTTTTCTCACAGAGGTACAGGTTAGTAATTCTGAAACAGTTGTGCATAAATTCCAGAACTGAGCAAGCAAATATATGGATGAGAGATGGGGGATGCCAGGTTTGTCACTGTTGGAAAGAGGTATTACAGATTAACGGGGGAAGAAGCTAAAATAAATCATGTAGTACTGGATTAGAGTCAGAGATATCAGCATCAATTCAGGTTTAGCTTAATATAGCTACAGATGGAAGGTAAATAAATAATTATAGATAAGTATTTATACATGGGTTAGTATATATACATATGTTTTCTAGCTTTGTTCTCTGAGAGAAACTACAAGCATGACATCCCTGTAGTAATGAACATACTCAGTGTATAGATCTTGGTTCCTAATTCCATTCTCCAATGAAATGAAATACGGCCCCATGGAGAAATGACTGATTCTAGAGATGGGGCACTAATATACAAGGTGAACCTGGCACATGTTTTAGAGACAAAAAGTAAGGATGTTCTCAAGCAAGAAAAATATTGGTCTTGTCATATGGACACAGGAGCCAAGATAAAATATCACCTAATGGCCAAAACTGAATAATATGAGCAACAAAATAAAGTGGTAGTGGATTATACTCCAAAGTATAAAATAAATATGCATGAGATAAACTTATGAGAATAATATTTATCTCTGTGATAGTTCTCTCAAGAAACTCATAACCTCAATCTAACCATGGGAAAGTCATCAGACAAACCCAAATTAAAGGACATGCTTCTAAATATCTGACCAGGGCTATTCAAAACAGTTAAAGTCATCAAAAATAAAAACAAAAATGTAGAAAATTATTATACACCTGATGAAGCTAAGGAGATGACAATTAAATATAATGTGGTATTCTAGCATGGAATCCTGGGACAGAAAACGAATTTTAGGGAAAAAATAGTAAAAATAAAATATAGTGTAGTATTTAATTACTAGTAATGTAGAAATGCTGATTGTTTTTTGGTTGTGATGAACATACCTTAAGAGGGTAAGATGTTAGCTATAGAGGAAACTGGGTGAGGTGTACATTAAAATCTCAGTACAACTTGTGTAATTCCTCTATAAATCTAAAACTCTTCTAAATTTTTACAAAGATTATGTAAATAAATTTAAAATAAACACTTGAGAGTCATCCTTGGAAGTTCTTTCTTTCCCTTCTCCCAAATAATATGTCAGTAAAATTTATTGGTTTCAGCTTCAAATTATACAAAAATGTGTTCACTTCACTTCGTCTCTATTTATACCCTAGTCAAAGACACTGTCGTTTTGTCTGGTCTGTTCCAATAGCTTCTTAACTGGTTTCCTTGTTCCTGTTTCTTAACAACCCATTCTCTACATCATATCAGGGCTTTTTAAAATATATATATATTTTTTGTATCACTCACAATATATCTATATATTCTATTGTTACAAAACCAAACTTGGGTCCACTTACCTGCATGCAGTAAAGCCAATCTACTGACACTGGGTTGTGGTGAAGGAAAGTGAAGCATTTATTGCAGGGTGCCAAGCAAGGAGTCCAGGTAGCTAGTGCTGAAAGGCATGAACTCCCTGAAGGCTTTCAGAGAAAGGTTGCTAATGACGGGGGTGTTGTGGGCGTGTGATCAGCTCATGGACATGTAATTGTGAGTCAGCATCATCAACCTTCTGGTTCCAACCAGTCTTGGGTCTGAGTGCTTTTAGGCAGCATACAGTTAACTTCTTCTTCCTGGTAGGGGCTTCAGTATCTGCAAAACAGCTCAGAATATTGGCTCAGAATATTATCTGAGCTCAGATAATGGCTCAGAATATTATCTATAGTCCTTGAAGAGGAAAAGTCCTTGACTTTGTTTAATGGCTAAACTATTATTATTTTGCCTTGCTTGACTGTTTTCCTTTCTTTCTGCATTTTCTGACTTCTCTGATTAAATTTATTCTTTGGAACTTGGGGAAGGCTTAAAAGGATAAAGTTTTTAACAGACAAGAGGCAAGTGAAGGACATGGGGCAGAGGAGGGAATCTGTCTTGGGAAGGCCCCATAGGGTCCTGCTCAGTTACATTATTGCCATTAGAGTAAGATACAAATTCTTTATTGTATTATTTTAGGTAATGCTGTTGTAACAGACAAACCTGAAATTTTCAGTGGCTAAACACAGTAGTTTTTAAAATTTTTTTGTCCACATAAAGTCCAAGTCAACTTTCTTGATAAACACATGACTTTCCTTCAGAGTGAATTAGAAAAAGCTCATTTTGTGGCTCAGTCTGTTTCAACAAGTAACTTCTAAATTAAGCCTGGGGAAAGCACATGGATAATTATGTGAGAGAATTTTATGGATTAAGCTTGGAAGTGGCATGAAATATTTATGGCCATGTTGTAATGGTTATATTCAGTTACATGACTCTAACTCATTACAAAGGAGGCTGGGAAATGTAGCCCAACTGTGGATCAAAGCAATAGAGGAACAGGGTGAAATGATCAGTCGTAAAGGTAACAGTTTCTCCCTAACTTTCATCAGCCTCCACTGTCCCACATGAATGGGACACTAGGGACCAAGTCCCTTATGCTATAACCACACTTGAATTCCTTCTTTCATTCAGTATTCTAATTTCAACCTCCTTAGATATTTAAATTGGCTATTTTCTGCAACTACAATATTTTTGGATTATTTTTAAAATTTATGCATCAGATTTAATTAATCTTCCCAGGGAGACCTTACCCAACACTGAATTCAAACTAACCCCTAATTCTTCTCTGTTTTAGCAAAGCCTTTTATGTATTTCCAACCCCATCACATTCATCTTATCAAATTTTTAAAACTCATTTATTATTTGCCTGCCTGCTTCCCTGCCAAGCTCCATGGGAGCAGGACCTGACTTTCTTGTTCATTGCTCTGCCATCAGTGCCAGCAGAAAGCCTTAAAATGAAAATCTTTGAATGAATGTTCAGAAAGAATTGGTCTTCACTTCACTGAAAGGACTAGAAGAGAACACTAATTCTTCTTTGTGGAAGGAATGAAGGAAAGGAAGCACAAGAAATGATAAAAGAGCATTCAAAAATTTGCATAAAGACTGAAAGTTCAACTGCCAACAGAATATAGAGTTTCAGATTCCTTGTGTAGGCTCCTGTTAAATCATAAAGCTTCATTTCAGAATTGTGTAATACTTTCAATTAGTGGTCAATCATTTCCATATATAATGTGGTATAATTCCTCAAGAGACATATCTACACAGTTCCCTCGAAGATTCACCAACTTTTTCTCAGCTACTTCTCTATACCTTTTATTTTTGCTAAACTGGAGGACTATGCATCTAAGTGAAGGAAGCAAACTTGAATTATAAATGTGAATTACGCTATTTGTAAGATTCATATGTTGTTTTACTATTTCCCCTTTTCCGTTTTACCCCCTTCTCAACTGATTTCTTAGGCACATTTTTAGAATGAATTCTAATAAATAGAAAATTTTTGTTAGCTGAAATTTTTGAATGACATAATTTGAGTACTGCTTAGTGTTTTATTCACTAAAATAACATTTTCTAATGTTATGAGTAATTTGTTGTTATAATTTTTCAGAAAATGCTACTTATTCACATACCTACAAATCAAAACATATGTAGTCTCTACTCAGAAGATATATACACGTGAAGCTCCCCATCGTTATTCAGCAATTTGGCATTTCTTGGAAAGCTAAAATGAAATCTCTTGCAATAAGTTACAACAGATGAAATCAGCTTTAAGAAATACTTTATAAACAAGTCAAATCATGTTAGAACAGTGACCTTCAACTGTCTTTTCAAGGTATAGCTAGTAACTCCTTTTTTTTTAATATAGTGAAATTTCAATCTAATGAAATAACATGAATAGCCCCAATAATTTGTCTAGTCCCTTGCACTTCATGTAATTGAATTGTAAATCCATTCTAATGGGATTTACCCTTTGCATATCTTGAACCATCTCCTCCCTGGATTGGCTTCTTTTTCAGTTCATATATATCAGCAACAGGATTTTAGAGATGAGAAAGATTATGCAGCTCCTAGATAGTGGGTACTGCATGTATGTAAATTTAACTCAATTTCATATCTCAAAAGCTCAGGGACTATTTCATTTCTAAATCTTCCAGTAGATTGGAAATAGGTAATGAAAATTTGTGTTAGAAAAGGGGAAAACATTTGTGCTTTAGCAAGAGTAAAATCTCGCAGGGTTTTGCAAAATATATACTTGGCTATGGAAATGTAGAGAAGTAATAAAGTATATATTAAGAACCATTCTTCAGCATCAGTTAAGTTGCCACACAGAGGAATTCAGAAGCTCCACTCTACCCATGCTAGGGAATATCTAGGTTCTTACTTTAAACCATAGAAGTGCAGCCAAAAGGAATGTCCACAGAAGCCATCTTCGCAAGGAAGCAAATCAGTGTTGCAGGTTGTTGTGAATAATGCCAGTGAGACCTTTATGAAGTGAATGCCTTAAGGAAATTGTGCAGGACACAGTGGTGTTTTATGAAATGATATCTCCTACAAAACAGACATGTGTTTAAATCATAGCTCCTGCCACCTCTTACTTGTGCCCTGAGACAAGTTACTTAATACTTCTGATTTCCAATTTTATCATGAGTAAAATTGGGATTAATAAAACCAATCTAAAGACACCATTCATATAAATCAAATGTGATAGTAAATGCACTGAACGAGCACATTATAACTATGATGGAGGTGATGATCTCCAAGGTCACATGGAGTGGAATCTTCCTGGGAAATCTATAAATGTAGTTAACTTATCTACTTAGATATTTTAATTTGTAGATTATCTATATAAATATTGAATATCAATGTAGCTTCATTATGAAAGTCAACATATTTATAAGATACTTATTTTTGCTTTTTATGGAAATAAATTGGTTTTAACATTAGTTGTGTTAACTGTAGAATATTGCGATTGCATATCACTGTTATACTATTTATTTGAAAATTGTTAGCATTTATCTTTTATCGACCTTAATTTAGTTACATAAAGATGATATAAATATTAAATAGAGCCCTAATAAAACCCTAATATAAGGAATTCCCTGGCAGTCCAGTGGTTAGGACTCCAAGCTTCCACTGCCAGGGGCCTGGGTTCAATCCCTGGTCGAGGAACTAAGATCCTGCAAACCGTGAGGTTCGTCAAAAAACAAACAAACAAAAAAACCCCTAATATAAACTAATATAAGCCAAACTTAAGCCAACTTTCAGAAATTATTCTCTGTAGCCTATTGGTCTAGGGAGAATAAAAAAAATAAAGACACATCTCTGGATAAAAACCACGCTATGGGATATAGTATATTTGATTTTATCTACCTTTTAGATTATTTATATCCTTGATATACTACTGTACAGACAATAAAATGTTAGCGTATGCCTTGTTAATTTCATCAGCCACTACAATGTTTGATTAGCTTGTTCAGGATGATCATTGGCTCAGTGAAATTAAAAGGAAACACCAAAAGGTTAAGCATTTTTCTTAATCAGATGCTGCTAGAATTTGAGGGCATGTCTCATCATTCATACATAAGAAAACCTACCAAATGCCATTGTCTTCTGGGGGGTATTACAGAGAGAGATGAGCAGTCTTCTGTTAAGACAGATGGCAGTTGGTCCACAGATGAGGGAGGGAAAGAGTAGAAGAAAAGGATCAAATGACTTGCCATTTGGGAAGAAAAGCATGGGTAGTTCCATAGTCAATATCTGAAAAAAATGTGCTTAGGAGGGATTTATTTTATATATTCATTACTCATTACAGTTTATATATTTACGTATTGGTTCATTAGTCTATCAATTCATTCAATGTTAATCTCACTAAAACAATTTTAAATATTTTTTTCTCCTGTTTATTTGGGGCTGTAATGAGTGGTAAATTAGAGTACTTCCTGAGCGTTAAGCACTACCTCAAAAACAAAAAAAAGAGACAAACAAATCTTGGAAGATAGGAAAAATTCAAATTCTGATGATATATAAAAAAATTAGTATGCCTTTGCTCTGCAGGCTGACGTGATTCCAAATGCTACCAATTAATCAGCAAATGAAGTGGTAAATAGATGTATTATTTTTGTTCTAACTTTTCTCTAACTTTGTAATTACTCACATGCAAAATGTGTGACTCTAGTCATAGTGGTATCTATTAAAATTCTAATCCAGCTAAGTTAATGTGTACATGAAGAAGGAAATGCTTGCAAAATTATTATAATTAAGTTGCTTTTAATGGCCACATTTTGAGAACACAAGGAAATGAGTAGTTAATTCCCTAGAGAGATAAATGAACATACTGTAAGGAGCAAAATGTACTTTAACATTTATAGCAATTTCTTACTTTTATCACCCTGACTTCTCTGATTGGAGTTAAATCCACCTTGAGATGACACATTCAACCTGATACAAATAATCACTACACCAAATTGGTGATGAAGGAACAAAGTATAACCATTTTTCAAGAGAAATTTCAGTTCTACCTACTACATGCTTTAGGGAAAAAAAACACACAGTCTGTCTTTTTGAAAGTTGCTTCTCTCATTTTTATATTATAATAATTATATGTATATTGTTATTATAAGATATTTTTATCTTATATGCTCCAAGAAAGCACTAGAAAAAATGACCTTTTAAATGTTCAATTCTGTTTTAAAGATCTCTTAAAAAGAAATGTTAAATAAATAATGTTTAGAAGATGTTTATAAAAGAGAACAGTGAGAAGATGAGTTTTGGGATAGTTACATGTACCGATTTTTACTTTCCTTCATTGCCTTTTTATCCTCTCAATGTAGGATTGGAATTTGTTTTGTAACATGCTGCTGGTGTTGTCCTGGAGAAATAGCATTGTGGGGTTGGAAATACTAGATTGAGTTATGAAAAGCTGAAGTTTATAGACTATAAGTTAATAAAGATATTTCAGGGAAACCATCAGCATATCATTTGTTGCCAAAATTGGGGGCAATGTTTCAATACAGGCAACATTTACTGCCTTCTTGTATTTTGCAGAACTCCTTCTCAATTTCCTTATTCCTTGTGCCTCTGGATGTCCAGTGCTTCATAGCAAAAATAGAAGTGCTTGACTGCCAAAATCAACCAAAATTTGCTCTATTCAATCAACACTTCCTATTTCCATTTTCTGATTCCATTAGTGTTAGTTTCATATTTTGGCATTTATTTTCAGCAATTCCAGATAAAGCATAGTCAATGGCATAGACTGCATTCTTCATCCCTCTTTATCTCGATCTTTGGGATATTTCCTACCTGTGGGCCTGTTAGGATGTCAATCTCCATATCCTGTTTTCCCCTGCAACAGTATTGGAAAGAGATTCAGGCTCATCCGATATAGCTCTGCATCTCTACGGAAGAATGATTGCTTAACAAATAAGCATGAGGATCTAGCTGGACCAATTAAAATATTCCTTTGCATTTTTCCACTTGGAATCATGGAAAAAGCTATCTTCATTTTGGATCATTTGTTGGGGAAGATAGAATATGGGGATTTGGGGATGTCATCTTTCTTGGTTGTGAAAAAAAAGCCTACCTGAAGCAGAGGTGTATGAAGTTGACATGAAAAGAGAAGTAGAGATGACCTGAACTGAGCAACTGGGAGAGAGCCATGGCAGCATGTTTGAGTTCCTCTCTTGCCTGAAACATTATCCTTTCTGAACCTCTAGTAATGTGAATCGATAACATCCCTATGTATGAGCTGATTTGAGTTTCTGTCACGTACAGCAGAAAAAAGTTCTGTTAAGTTCATAAGAGGTAAATAAGCTTTACCTAAACCCAAACAGCTATACTGTTAATTAAAGTGGTAGAATTACTTGGAAGCAATTTCTGTTGCTAATAATAAGTGTAGAATATGTTTAATAATAATTTATGTCAAATTAATATGACTGACATAGAACTTTAGTTTTCAAAGAGGGAGATCTGCTCGGTGCTTTGTGACCACCTAGAGGGGTGGGATAGGGAGTGTGAGAGGGAAGGAGACCCAAGAGGGAAGAGATATGGGAACATATGTATATGTATAACTGATTCACTTTGTTATAAAGCATAAAGTAACACACCATTGTAAAGCAATTATACTCCAATAAAGATGTAAAAAAAAAAAAAAGATTGCAGTCATTACCTCATTGGATTGTCACAATAATACTTTAAGTTAGATAGGTACTAGTGGTTTTATAGTTTAAACATATAGGAATTTAGTTAAATTAATTGCCCATAGTAACACAGATAATAAATAGTTGAGCTGAGATTAGAACTCAGGAATTTTGATGTTAATTTCAGGTTTTTTCCCCACATGATAAACATTTTGCTCTTTTGTGCTCTTTGTCTGTTCTGCTTTTCCTACCCTCTTCCACTCTCTCATTTCCTGGAGGCTCAGCACTGCAGCCACACTTCATCTTTCTACTAGCCTACACTCATCTCTTCCCAACCTCCTCACCCCAAACATTCACATGCTTATAAGTAGAGTCATAGTTCAGGCAGTGTGGATTGCCAGAGGGAATAGTGGAAATTCAGAACTATGAATCACAACTACACAGCTGAATAATGCCATGTACAATTTGCAAAGTCCTGGTTCTCTGATACCCCATAGACATGAAAAGGGAGGCTCTAAGTGGATATTCCTTATGCTAATCTCACTCTGCCCACTTGTGGAGGCCATGGCCCATGCTTAGCAATTTAGGCAATCTGAAATATAAATGACCTAAAAATGTGATTCTCAAGTGTTAGCCTGCCTCAGAATCCCCTGGAGGGCTGGCTGAAGCACTCTCAGAGTTTCTGATTCTGTATGCCTGAAATGAAGCCTGGGAATTTGCATTTTGAACAAGTTCAAGGAGATGTTAATGCTCATGGTCCTAGGAACACACTCTGAGAACAATTTACCTGAAGAATAACCTCTTTTAAGTAGATAGAGGTAGTCAAAAATTTACTGGATTCCCAAAGAATCTAACTTGCCCTTCTTTACTCCTACCTGTCCAGAACTCATGACCGAAGACACTGGACACTCCACTCTTGTTTGCAGGCCAGTGATAAGTGTATTTTTCAGTGTCAGTCCTTGAGATGTGGGATATATTTATGCAAAGGAGTCATGACAGGCATCACAAGGTAGTGGTTGAGAGTATGAGACTTAGAATGAGACCACCCTGAGTCTAAATCCTGTCTCTGACTCTCACAACCTGCATGATTTTAAACACATTAATCAAGTTCTTTCTTATGCTCCTTAAAGTAGGGGTGATGGTATCATCTACTGCTCTGTGCTGTGGTGAACATAAATAAGATAATTAATGTGACACACCTAACCCTGTGTCTAATACAGTCTGCATTGAATATATAACATTCACAATAATTTATTAAATTATTTAAAAGGCACTTAGGTAAAGTCAAAATATGATTATTGGCAGTATATTTTGGTACATCTAAACGAGCTTCCAAATGAGTTTTGAAGCGTAATGTGTTTATACTTTTTTTGGGGGGGGGGGTTATGCAGGCCTCTCACTGTCGTGGTCTCTCCCGTGGTGGAGCACAGGCTCTGGACGCGCAGGCTCAGTGGCCATGGCTCACGGGCCCAGCCGCTCCGCGGCATGTGGGATCTTCCCGGACCGGGGCACAAACCCGTGACCCCTGCATCGGCAGGTGGACTCTCAACCACTGCGCCACCAGGGAAGCCCAGTGTTTATAATTTGATGACTGTAGATAAATAATGTTTAAGCCATCTATAATATACAATCTATAATATTTTTCTCTTAGGCACAGCCATAAAATGTCAGGTACAAGCATATTTTGTTGTTACTTACGCTGTTCTGAGTCTTTCTCCACAGAAACAAGACTTGTTGATGGTACCACACAACTGAGAATGCTAAAGACAGACAGAGCCATCAGTGACAACCTTTATTACACACAGGACAGTGATGTTCCCAAGGCTTGATCATCTTGTTTATATGCTCCCTTACTGGCCCTTTGTATATTTATTTGCATCTACGTGGAACACTATTTCTACTAAGCCCTCTTGCTTAACTGATTCATATTCAATATTTTAGATTTCACTTTGGGTTTTATTCTAAGTGTGAATCAGAAAACATCTTATATATTTCCTAATAAAGCATCTACTATGATAAATTTTAATTCAATATTTTATTGTTTACATACGTTATTAGATTCAAAGTTCCTTGAAAGTAGAGACCATCTATACTTAAGTTAGGTAATAAACATTTACTGAGTGCCTACTATGTAATAGGATAGGTGCTGGGGATTCAAAGTTGAATAAGACTCTATTTCCCAGTGATACCAAAAAGATCCATGAGTAGATGTAATAATGGGATGGGGCCTAATTTTGAACTGGAATTAAGGAAAGGTCTTCCTTTCCTGTCATTTAAGTTGAACTTTAAAGATGATAAAGAATTACTCACATGGACAGTGTCATGAAGAGCATTCAAGGCTAGTGTATATCTATGAAGAAACTAAGTTGGGAAAATGATTAATGAGTTCCAGAAAAGATAGAAGCAAATTTGACTGGACCATGGTGAACAAGGGTAATGTTAGATGCAAAGTGAACCCAGAGATGTGTTAGAAGCAAAACATAAGTTCTTAGAGGTGATGTTAAAGACTTTGAATGATGAGAGCAAAATCAGAGGGTATGGGATTTCCGGGTGGCGCAGTGGTTGAGAGTCCGCCTGCCGATGCAGGGGACACAGGTTCGTACCCCAGTCCAGGAAGATCCCACATGCCACGGAGTGGCTGGGCTCGTGAGCCATGGCCGCTGAGCCTGTGAGTCCGGAGCCTGTGCTCCACAACGGGAGAGACCACAACAGTGAGAGGACGCAAACAGAAAAAATAAAAAAAAATCAGAGGGTATTGTCTCATAGAATGAGATATAGAAGAGTTTTTTTTTCCCCCAAGGTGTATTAACTGTGTCACAAGCTGTGGAAGATCAAGAAGGATGAGGACTAAAAGAGCTCCACTGAAATGAACATCACAGAGGACACTGGAATTTCATCAAAAGCAATTTTGGTGGTGTGGAATAAGTAGAAATCAACTTTGACTCGAGGAATGATTATAAAATCAGAAAGAGGAAACGTATGAAAAATTCTGCCAAGAACGCTGATTTATTGCAGAAATGAGATGCTAACTCGATGGGGGTTGAGGGTTAAAAAGGATTGTTTTTTTTGTTTGTTTGGTTGTTTTTTTAGTGGGAAACATACACTACACATCTTGTGGGGACAAGATCAAGTAAGTGCCAACTTAATATTTTAATATGATTTAAGATATTAAAGTAAAACTTCTTGTTCAGTTAAATTGAAAATCTAGAGTTAGACATCCATTATAACTCAGAGCCATTCATTTTATAATTTTATTCTCTAGCCTTAAAGTTCAACAGTAAGCAGAGTTTTTTTCTATTTTTCACACCTAATACCTAGAGTCTAATCCATTACAAGCTATGTTAAAAAATTTAAATGTCAAGAAATATATTTTTTCTGTATAAAATCTTGAGTTATATTCCTTTTTAAACTTTACAGATATCAACACTTCCCATACATGCAGAAATTACTTCTATTCTGATATCAGTGTTTCAAAACCCTTTAATTACTAAAATATACATGTTATACATTTTAGTAACATAGTTTTTTTAAATCAAGGAACAAGCAAAAATAATAAATTTACAAATTATAAAACAATACAATTTTAAATTTAGTTCACATGGAAAATGTCATTTAAAAAAGGAATATTATTCTTTTCATAAATTAAAAGGACTTGGTCATAATTTTCAGCCTTGAGGACATGATCACTCAGAATGGAGGGGTGGGTTTCATAAATAAGACAAAGGCCTCCATGTGATGCTGATATTCCTTCAGGTGAAAAAATCAATTTTTTCTCACTTTTTCCTTGGGTTTTCATCATGAGAAAGTCAATTTTCTAAACAAAATTGTGCATCTCAGTAGGAGGAGCTGAAGGTCAAGGTGTCACCAAAATTTGTAGCAAAAACGATGGGCTGTTTGGTTGATGGGGTGGTTACTGACTGGAATAAAGATGGAAGAAAAACTATGATTTTCATACCAAGACCAGCAAATCCACCAGCGTTGTATTTAGTAGAGAAAAACATCATCGTTTCTACCATCTCCCTCAACCTGTTTATCCCATCTGTCAGATTCTGTGTGATTCTTTTAGGAGGCAGGCAAGTTTCTGTGTGATTCTTTTTGGTGGCAGGCGAGTTTCCTTTCTCCCAGTAGAGTTTGACAGTGAGTTAATCAGCTTTAGGGGCTACTGAATACTGTCTAATGGGGCAGGATGACTGGTCCTATGTTCTCTCTTTCCTCTGCTCAAAATGTTGTTGCAAATGTAAAGTGAACACCCCAGAAGCTTCATCAAGTCACACATCACAAGGCATCAAATGGATATTTTTGAACATACTTGACACCACACAAACAGTACAAAATCAGATTCTGTGACTCCAATAATGTCCTCACAGTGAGTGAGAAAAGCATCCCCATGGGAATTTTAAAAAGTTACTGCTCAATCCTAAACAAATAACTCTATCAGGAGGGCAACCTAGTCTTCTGAGGAGGCTGCGATGCACTGTCAGATACTCCTGCTGGTCCAATAACCACTTTCAAGAGAAAGGATATCAGGACGAGGGGAAGATGCCAGAAGAGTAAGACATGGAGATCACCTTCCTCCCCACAGATACACCAGAAATACATCTACACGTGGAACAACTCCTACAGAACACCTACTGAACACTGGCAGAAGACCTCAGACTTCCCAAAAGGCAAGAAACTCCCTCACGTTTCTGGGTAGGGCAAAAGAAAAAAGAATAAACAGAGACGAAAGGATAGGGACGGGACCTGCACCAGTGGGAGGGAGCTGTGAAGGAGGAAAGGTTTCCACACACCAGAAGCCCCTTCATGGGCGGAGACTGCGGGTGGCAGAGGGGGAAGCTTCGGAGCCGCGGAGGAGAGCACAGCAACAGGGGTGCGGAGGACAAAGCGGGGAGATTCTGGCACAGAGGATCGGTGCCGTCCAGCACTCACCAGCCGGAGAGGCTTGTCTGCTCACTTGCTGGGGCTGGCGGGGCTGGGAGCTGAGGCTTGGGCTTCCGTCAGAGCGCAGGCAGAGGGCTGGGGTTGGCGGCGTGAACACAGCCTGCAGGGGGTTAGTGTAACATGGCTAGCCGGGAGGGAGTCCGGGAAAAGGTCTGGAGCTGCTGAAGAGGCAAGAGACTATCTCTTCCCTCTTTGTTTCTTGGTGCACGAGGAGAGGGGATTAAGAGCACTGCTTAAAGGAGCTCCAGAGATGGGCGCGAGCCGCGGCTAAAAGTGCAGACGCCAGAGATGGGCAGTAGACACTAAGGCTGCTGCTACTGCCACCAAGAAGCCTGTGTGCAAGCACAGGTCACTGTCCACACCCCCCTTCCAGGGAGCCTGTGCAGCCCGCCACTACCAGGGTCCCGGCATCCAGGGACAACTTCCTCAGGAGAACGCACGGTGCGCCTCAAGCTGGTGCAACGTCACGCTGGCCTCTGCCGCCGCAGGCTCGCCCCACACTCCGTACCCCTCCTTCCCCCCAGCCTGAGTGAGCCAGAGTCCACGAATCAGCGGCTCCTTTAACCCCGTCCTGTATGAGCGAAGAACAGACGCCCTCCGGCGACTTACACGCAGAGGCGGGACCAAATCCAAAGATGAGCCCCAGGAGCTGTGAGAACAAAGAAGAGAAAGGGAAATCTCTCCCAGCAGCCTCAGAAGCAGCGAATTAAAGCTCCACAATCAACTTGATGTACCCTGCATCTGTGGAATACATGAAGCAACAAAAAATCATCCCAAATTGAGGAGGTGGACTTTGAGAGCAAGATTTATGATTTTTTCCCTTTTCCCCTTTTTCTGAGTGTGTATGTGCATGCTTCTGTGTGAGATTTTGTCTGTATAGCTTTGCTTCCACCATTTGTCCTAGGGTTCTATCCGTCTGTTTTTTTTTGTTTGTTTGTTTTCTTAAAACAAATTTTTTTCTTAATAATTATTTTTTATTTTAATAACTTTATTTTATTTTATCTTACATTATTTTATTTTACTTTATCTTCTTTCATTCCTTCTTTCCTTCCTTCCCTCCTCCCTCCCTCTCTCCTCCCTCCTTTCTTTCTTTCTTTCTTTCTTTCTTTCTTTCTTTCTTTCTTTCTTTCCTTCTTTCTTTCTTTCTACTTTTTCTCCCTTTTATTCTGAGCCGTGTGGATGAAAGGCTCTTGGTGCTGCATCCAGGAGTCACTGCTGTGCCTCTGAGGTGGGAGAGCCAACTTCAGGATACTAGTCCACAAGAGACCTCCCAGCTCCACATAATATCAAACGGCGAAAATCTCCCAGCGATCTCCATCTCAACACCAGCACCCAACTTCACTCAACGACCAGCAAGCTACAGTGCTGGACACCCTATGCCAAACAACTAGCAAGACAGGAACACAATACCACCCATTAGCAGAGAGGCTGCCTAAAATCATAATGAGTCCACAGGCACCACAAAACACACCACCAGACATGGAACTGCCCACCAGAAAGACAAGTTCCAGCCTCATCCACCAGAACACAGGCACTAGTTCCCTCCACCACAAAGCCTACACAATCCACTGAACCAACTTTAGCCACTGGGGACAGACCAAAAACAACGGGAACTAAGAACCTGCAGCCTGCAAAAAGGAGACCCCAAACACAGTAAGATAAGCAAAATGAGAAGACAGAAAAACACAAACCAGATGAAGGAGCAAGATAAAAACCCACCTGACCTAACAAATGAAGAGGAAATAGGCAGTCTATCTGAAAAAGAATTCTTGAAAATGATAATAAATATGATCCAAAATCTTGAAAATAGAATAGACAAAATGCAAGAAACATTTAACAAGGACCTAGAAGAACTAAAGATGAAACAAGCAAAAATGAACAACACAATAAATGAAATTAAAAATACTCTAGATGGGATCAATAGCAGAATAACTGAGGCAGAAGAACAGATAAGTGACCTGGAAGATAAAATAGTGGAAATAATTACTGCATAGCAGAATAAGGAAAAAAGAATGAAAAGAACTGAGGATAGTCTCAGAGACCCCTCGGAAAACATTAAACAGACCAACATTCGAATTATAGGGTTTCCAGAAGAAGAAGAGAAAAAGAAAGGGACTGAGAAAATATTTGAAGAGATTATAGTTGAAAACCCCCTTAATATAAGAAAGGAAATAGTTAATCAAGTCCAGGAAGCACAGAGAGTCCCATACAGGATAAATCCAAGGAGTAATATGCCAAGACAAATATTAATCAAACTGTCAAAAATTAAATACAAAGAAAGCATATTAAAAGCAGCAAGGGAAAAACAACAAATAACACACAAGGGAATCCCCATAAGGTTAACGGCTGATCTTGAAGCAGAAACTCTGCAAGCCAGAAGGGAGTGGCAGGACATATTGAAAGTCTTGAAGGAGAAAAACCTGCAACCAAGATTACTCTACCCAGCAAGGATCTCATTCAGATTTGATGGAGAAATTAAAAGCTTTAGAGACAAGCAAAAGCTGAGAGAGTTCAGCACCACCAAATGAGCTTTACAACAACTGCTAAAGGAACTTCTCTAGGCAAGAAACACAAGCAAAGGAAAAGACCTACAATAATGAACCCAAAACAATTAAGAGAATGGGAATAGAAACATACATATTGATAATTATGTTAAACGTAAATGGACTAAATGCTCCCACCAAAAGACACAGATTGGCTCAATGGATACAAAAACAAGACCTATATATATGCTGTCTAAAAGAGACCCACTGCAGACCTAGAGACACATACAGACTGAAAGTAAGGGGATGGAAAAAGATATTCCATGCAAATGGAAACCAAAAGAAAGCTGGAGTAGCAATTCTAATATCAGACCAAATAGAATTTAAAATAAAGACTATTAGAGAAGACAAAGAAGGACACTACATAATGAACAAGGGATTGATCCAAGAAGAAGGTGTAACAATTGTAAATATTTATGCATCCAACATAGGAGCACCTCAATACATAAGGCAAATACTAATAGCCATAAAAGGGGAAATCAACAGTAACACAATCATAGTAGGGGACTTTAACACCCCACTTTCACCAATGGACAGATCATCCAAAATGAAAATAAATAAGGGAACACAAGCTTTAAATGATACATTAAACAAGATGGACTTAAGTGATATTTATAGGACATTCCATCCAAAAACAACAGAATACACATTTTTCTCAAGTGCTCATGGAACATTCTCCAGGAGAGATCATATTTTGGGTCACAAATCAAGCCTTGGTAAATTTAAGAAAATTGAAATTGTATCAAGTATCCTTTCTGACCACATGCTGTGAAACTAGATATTAATTATAGGAAAAGATCTGTAAAAAAATACAAACACATGGAGGCTAAACAATGCACTACTTAATAACGAAGTGATCACTGAAGAAATCAAAGAGGAAATGAAAAAATACCTAGAAACAAATGACAATGGAGACACGACAACCCAAAACCTATGAGATGCAGCAAAAGCAGTTGTAAGATGGAAGTTTATAGCAATACAATTCTACCTTAAGAAACAGGAAACATCTCGAATAAACAACCTAATCTTGCACCTAAAGCAATAGGAGAAAAAAGAACAAACAACCCCAAAGGTAGCAGAAGGAAAGAAATCATAAAAATCAGACCAGAAATAAATGAAAAAAAAAATGAAGGAAACAATAGCAAAGAGCAATAAAACTAAAAGCTGGTTCTTTGAGAAGATAAACAAAATTGATAAACCATTAGTCAGACTCATCAAGAATAAAAGGGAGAAGACTCAAATCAATAGAATTAGAAATGAAAAAGGAGAAGTAACAACTGACACTGCAGAAATACAAAAGATCATGAGATATTACTACAAGTGACTCTATGCCAATAAAATGGACAACCTGGAAGAAATGGACAAATTCTTAGAAATGCACAAACTGCCAAGAAAGAATCAGGAAGAAATAGAAAATATGAACAGACCAATCACAAGCACTGAATTTGAAACTGTGAGTAAAAATCTTCCAACAAACAAAAGCCCAGGACCAGATGGCTTCACAGATGAATTCTATCAAACATTCAGAGAAAAGCTAACACCTATCCTTCTTAAACTCTTCCAAAATATAGCAGAGGGAGGAACACTCCCAAACTCATTTTACGAAGCCACCATCACCTTGATACCAAAACCAGACAAGGATGTCACAAAGAAAGAAAACTACAGGCTGATATCACTGATGAACATAGATGTAAAAATACTCAACAAAATACTAGCAAACAGAATCCAATAGCACATTAAAAAGATCATACACCATGCTCAAGTGGGGTTTATTCCAGGAATGCAAGGATTCTTCAATATATGCAAATCAAACAATGTGATAAACCATATTAACAAATTGAAGGAGAAAAAACATATGATCATCTCAATAGATGTATAGAAATCTTTTGACAAAATTCTACACCCATTTATGATAAAAACCCTGCAGAAGGTAAGCATAGAGGGAACTTTCCTCAACATAATAAACGCCATATATAACAAACCCACAGCCAACATCGTCCTCAATGGTGAAAAACTGAAAGCATTTCCACTAAGATCAGGAACAAGACAAGGTTGCCCACTCTCACCACTCTTATTCGACATAGTTTTGGAAGTTTTAGCCACAGAATAAGACAAGAGAAGGAAACAAAAGTAATCCAAATTGGAAAAGAAGAAGTAAAGCTGTCACTGTTTGCAGATGACATGATACTATACATAGAGAATCCTAAAGATGCTACCAGAAAACTACTAGAGCTAATCAATGAATTTGGTAAAGTAGCAGGATACAAAATTAATGCACAGAAATCTCTGGCATTCCTATACACTAATGATCAAAACTCTGAAAGTGAAATCAAGAAAACTCTCCCATTTACCATTGCAACAAAAAGAATAAAATATCTAGGAATAAACCTACCTAAGGAGACAAAAGATCTGCGTGCAGAAAATTATAAGACACTGATTAAATAAATTAAAGATGATACAAATAGATGGAGAGATATACCATGTTCTTGGATTGGAAGAACCAACATTGTGAAAATGACTCTACTACCCAAAGCAATCTACAGATTCAATGCAATCCCTATCAAACTACCACTGGCATTTTTCACAGAAGTAGAACAAAAAAATTCAGAATTTGTATGGAAACACAAAAGACCCTGAATAGCCAAAGCAATCTTGAAAAAGAAAAATGGAGCTGGAGGAATCAGGATCCTTGACTTCAGACTATACTACAAAGCTACAGTAATCAAGACAGTATGGTACTGGCACAAAAACAGAAATATAGATCAATGTAACAGGATAGAAAGCCCAGAGATAAACCCACGCACCTATGGTCACCTTATCTTTGATAAAGGAGGCAGAAATGTACAGTGGAGAAAGGACAACCTCTTCAATAAGTGGTGCTGGGAAAACTGGACAGGTACATGTAAAAGTATGAGATTAAATCACTCCCTAACACCATACACAAAAATAGGCTCAAAATGGATTAAAAACCTAAATTTAACGCCCGAAACTATCAAACTCTTGGAGGAAAACATAGGCAGAACACTCTGTGATGTAAATCACAGCAAGATCCTTTTTGACCCACCTCCTAGAGAAATGGAAATAAAAACAAAAATAAACAAATGGGAACTAATGAAACTTCAAAGCCTTTGCACAACAAAGGATACCATAAACAAGACGAAAAGACAGCCCTCAGAATGGGAGAAAATATTTGCAAATGAAGCAACTGACAAAGCATTAATCTCCAAAATTTATAAGCAGCTCATGCAGCTCAATGACTAAAAAACGAACAACCCAATCCAAAAATGGGCAGAGGACCTAAATAGATATTTCTCCAAAGAAGATATACAGACTGCCAACAAACACATGAAAGAATGCTCAACATCATTATTCATTAGAGAAATGCAAATGAAAACTACAATGAGATATCATCTCGCACCAGTCAGAATGGCCATCATCAAAAAATCTAGAAACAATAAATGCTGGAGAGGGTTTGGAGAAAAAGGAACACTCTTGCACTGCTGGTGGGAATGTGAATTGGTACAGCCACTATGGAGAACAGTATGGAGGTTCCTTAAAAAACTACAAATAGGACTACCATATGACCCAGCAATCCCACTACTGGGCATATACCCTGAGAAAACCATAATTCAAAAAGACTCATGTACCAAAATGTATATTGCAGCTCTATTTTCAATAGCCCAGAGATGGAAACAAACTAAGTGTCCATCATCGGATGAATGGATAAAGAAGATGTGGCACATATATACAATGGAATATTACTCAGCCATAAAAAGAAACGAAATTGAGCTATTTGCAATGAGGTGGATGGAGCTAGAGTCTGTCATACAGAGTGAAGTAAGTCAGAAAGAGAAAGACAAATACCGTATGCTAACACATATATATGGAATTTAAAATAAAAAAAATGTCATGAAGAACATAGGGGTAAGACAGGAATAAAGACACAGACCTACTAGAGAATGGATTTGAGGATATTGGGAGGGGGAAGGATAAGCTGTGACAAAGTGAGAGAGTGACATGGACATATATACACTACGAAACGTAAAATAGATAGCTAGTGGGAAGCAGCCTCGTAGCACAGGGAGATCAGCTCGGTGGTCTGTGACCACCTAGAGGGGTGGGATAGGGAGGGTGGGAGGGAGGGAAACGCAAGAGGGAAGAGTTATGGGAACATATGTATATGTATAACTGATTCACTTTGTTATAAAGCAGAAACTAACACACCATTGTAAAGCAATTATACTCCAATAAAGATGTAAAAAAAAATAGAAAGGGTATCATGGAGACTTGCAGTTAATTAAAGCTATTTAAGGTAGTAGATAATTTTTCTCTTCTAAGATGCTGGAAATTTCCTTTTTAGAACTATTTAAATAAGTTAATCATTGCCTCAGATTCCACTGGGCACTTCATGCTTGCTTTGCAGGTCTTCTCTGTTGAATGTCTCTTTCTAACAGCCTCAGGCAAAGCTCAAGGCAGCCTTAAAGGGGATTCTGCCTAATTTATAAAATCCTCCTTGTTCCCAGGAAACCACTGTTTAATTTCAGTCAGTCCCCATGGGGGTTGGGACATATTTGCACAAAAAGCATGATAGGAGGATGAACACTTTTATTGGTTTCACATAATGATATCTCTTTTTTTAAAATTATCTCCTCTTAGGTGACTATCCCAGGCTAAAGCCACCCATATCCTTCTTTCCTTCTAAAAAGACTTTAAATAATAAAGCTACACAAGTACTCATCACCCGTGACATAAAAATGTGCTGGTAGGTAGGGAAAAACATCCAAGTTTTATTTTTATTTCAACAGGATACTAATATCCTCGGACCTTTCCATTTTCTTCTTATTTTTTTTCCCTTTCTAGTTTAAGTATTGCAGGATAAATCCAAAAGTATAAATACATACTCAAAACTATGCCATTTATAAAAGTGTATTTTTCAATGGGAAAATAAGAGCCAAAGTCATTGATTTAATTTGACAGTCAGTTTCTCACCTAAAAGTGTATTTTTGTACTTACCTTTAACTCCCTGGAAGTGAGAAGCAAGAGATTAGGTATAGAATTGAGGAAGTTATCAAATAAGCTACACCAGCAAGATCAGGAAAAAAAAAAAAAAAAGAAAGAAATGTGTAGAAAGTGCTGAGCACAAGCCTATCAGAGTGTAAAAGGAAATAGCAATACCGAATCTATGCATATTCTGTCTTCTAGACTTTTCCATCTGGATTAGAGCTAGAACTTTAGACTCACAATGTGCAAATTCTTACTCATGTTACATTCTTTCCCTCTTCCTCTCAATCCTGCAATCTGACTTGCCCTTTATATGGTGTTTCTTTCCTACTTTCCTAAATTAACAGCCCCATTATCTGCTTAGCCATCTCAGTTAGAAATTACAGAGGTTGTCTCCATCACTTCTCTGGCCCACATCTTGGAGTATCATTCATAACCATCACACTACTTTATCAGGTCAACTATATCCATCTCTTCCACGCTACTGGCTCTGTCCGATTTTCTATTTAGATGCTCATAAACTCTTCACTGTGCTATATAACATAGCTTCTGGCCACCAGCATCTTTTTTATCTGCTACTGCCATGAGGATTATTTTCTAAGACTGAAGCTGTACACAGTCAAGCTGCTGAGTTAACAAACTGTTTCCTGAATTCTATAGCATAAAACTTTAATACACTTTCTCATAGTCATAAAAAAAAAGATTCAAATCCCTGTAAAGCTGACAACTTTTAATTCTCATTTCTAAAATTCACATTCCTTTGAATCTTACAATGCTGCATCCATCTTTATGTGTCATTATTTGTGAACTGCTTTCACTACTCTAATTGCTCTTTGCTAATATCAGCTATATCCCTGTCGCCTAAATGGGATTTGTTCCAGTAAAAATTAGAAAAAAAAAAAGTGATTTCCTTTCTCATTTGGTGGGGGAAATCTCTTACATATTTGCCATTTTTTTAAAAAAAATTAAAGAAACCCCCAAATATGAAGTAGTATACATAACATTAATTCTTTCCCCCAAATAGGAAAATATCCTCCCTGTCAGTAATATGTTTGCACCATGGCACTAAATCTTTTCTAGCAACATCTTTATGAGTGAACAATTAGTTTTAAAGATACCACACTACCTTTTTTTTTTTTTTTTTTTTGCCGTACGCGGGCCTCTCACTGTTGCCGCCTCTCCCGTTGCGGATCACAGGCTCCAGACGTGCAGGCTCAGTGGCCGTGGCTCACGGGCCCAGCCGCTCCGCAGCGTGTGGGATCTTCACGAACCAGGGCACGAACCCATGTCCTCTGCATCGGCAGGCAGACTCTCAACCACTGCGCCACCAGGGAAAGCCCCACACTACCTTTCAATCTCACATTTTAACGCCAAACACTCCCTAAGATTTTGCTCTTTAAAGAATTCTTAACAATGTTCCAAATATAATAACAGTTCTCCCTTGTAGTCTACTTAAATTGTATACATACATTTAAATATTAATTTTAAGATTCTGTTAAAGACGACTTGTGAACCTTTCATGAATTTTTGAAAATTTTATTTAAAGAAACATCATAGCCTTGAAGAGCCATGACTCTGCTTTTGACACTCAAGTTCTTTTTTTTTTTTTTAATCTTGAGATAAATGATTTATTCTACAAATGATGATTGGTGTGAAGTAGATGTGAGAATTCTCTTATATAATTGGAGGCTCTCCCCACTCCCACCTCCAAGCGTATATCTCTCACTGGCTGGGAATCTCTAAATTAGAGCAATTAAATCTTAGCGATAGACCTCAAATGAATGAGCTTCCTTTCCCTAAATGCAGAAATAAGTTCAAAAGAAAAGAGACTACTGAAGTTGGAGAGAAATGCAAGGCACAGGGGAGTGGAGGGTCAATGATTTAATGATTTCTGGGGTCCTGCCCACCTCCACCTGAAGGCTTTACAGTACAAACACCTGAAAGTTTTTTTTTTAATTGTATCTTTTAAAAAACAAAATTGAGTTATAATTGACATATAACATTATATTAGTTTTAGATGTACAACATAATCAATATTTGCATACCCTGTGATCATCACAATAAGTTTAGTTACCATTTGTTTGTTTGTTTTATTTTGTTTTATTTTTTATTTATTTATTTTTTTTTGTAGTACGCGGGCCTCTCACTGTTGTGGCCTCTCCCGTTGCGGAGCCCAGACTCCAGACGCGCAGGCTTAGCGTCCATGGCTCACAGGCACAGCCACTCCGCGGCATGTGGGATCTTCCCGGACCAGGGCATGAACCTGTGTCCCCTGCATCGGCAGGCGGACTCTCAGCCATTGCACCACCAGGGAAGCCCTAGTTACCATTTGTAACCATAAAAAGTTACAATTTTTTTTTGTTGTTGTTGTGTGAGAACTTTTAAGATTTGCTCTCTTAGCAACTTTCAAATATGTACTACAATGTCATTGACTGTAGTCACCATGCTGTGCATTACATCCCCATTATGTTATTTATTTTACAACTGGAAATTTGTACTTCCTGATCCTCTTTACTCATTTTTTCCCACTCCCCTATTCCCCTCCCCTCTGGCAACCACCAGTCTGTTCTTTGGATCTATGAGTTTTGTTTTGTGTTGTTATTTTGTTTTTTAGATTCTACATATAAGTGAAATCATATGGTATTTATCTTTCTCTGTCTAACTTATTTCACTTAGAATAATATGCTCAAGGTCCATCCATGGCAAGGTTTCATTCTTTTTTACGACTGAGTAGAATCCCATTGTGTACGTACACTATTAGACTGTTTCTGTATCCTGGCTCTTGTAAATAATGCTGCAGTGAACATGAGGATGCATATATCCTTTTGAATCAGTGTTTTTGTTTTTGTTTTGTTTTTTCCCTTTGGATAAATACCCAGAAGTAGAATTGTTGGATCATATGCTAATTATATTTTTAAGTTTTTGAGGAATCTTAATTTTGTTTTCCATAGTGGCTGCAGCAATTTGCATTCCCACCAGTTCACGAGGGTCCCTTTTTCTCCACATCCTTGCCAACATGTGTTATTTCTTGTCTTTTTGATAACAGCCTTTCTGACAGGTGTGAGGTCTGACACTCTTTACTAGAAGGCTTTCTCCACCACCTCTCCCTACCCTTTGCTGAACATCACATTCTTAAGTATTCTAAGGAGCTGATGGTGACACCTTCTCAATAGGTTTTGATGGTTGCTGCTGCTACTATTGTTCAACTTTCTTCACTTAGTTTCAACCAATTTTATTTTGAAGTGATTATTCTTAGTTCTTACAAGTATTCCCTTTATCATTTGGGCTATATTTCTCTAGTTTACCAAACTCTCCTGAAGTATTTTGCTAAATCCAGTGATCATTTCTCCTTGACTAAAACTCCAAAGTATTAAGTTTATCACTTGATGCACATGTAATTGCCAAGGTCTTTTCCCTGCCATCCTAATTCCAGCCTTCCTGGCTTCTGAACACTTTTGTTCATTGTCATAGGAACCGTGTCTCTCATATTCCATTTGTGTTACTTTTGTACTTGAAATATTCCCTGACCTGAGACAGGTCAATCTTCTATTGTCTACTCCAAACCTGACCGACTGTTTAAGATACAAACCAAGTTTTATCTCCTTTGAACTCTTTCAAGGACTCCAGAGACATCTTTATTTTTTTATTTGCATAAATAGAAATTTAATACTCTATGCTATAATGTTCCAATTATATAAATAGGTAGGGGCTGAATTGTGTCTCCACACAATTAATATCCCACTACCTCAGGATGTGGCTGTATTTGAAATAGAACCTCAAAAGAGATAACTAAGGTTAAATGAGATCATATGAGAGGACCTTAATCCAATCTGACTGATAACTACAAAAAGAGGAGATTAGGACACACAAAGAGACACCAGGGGCATGTGTGTAGAGAGATCCAGCAAAAGGGTGGTTATATGAAAGCCAAGAAGATTCCTCAGGAGAAACCAGCATTTCTGGCACCTTGGTTTTGGACTTTCAACCTCCAGAATTGTGAGAAAATAAATTTGTGTTGTTTAAGTCACCCAGACTGGCAGCCTTCATAAATTAATACATACACAAATACAAACTTAGCTGTAAAAATACATGAGATAATAATTCAATTTTATATACATCAAATTAATTGGATATAGGTATTCTATGATAAATCAGAAAAAAAAGACAGGTGAATGTTAAACCTGGTTATTATTATGTTTTCTGTGAGCCACTGGGTTGCTTCTACCAACATTTGTATCAAGACTATGTAATTGAAATAAATTCTGAATTCATTACTTTAAAACCCTGGTCAGTGCAGGGACTAATGGAAACTGTAAGCTATTGATTTCTGTAGAATGATTGCAAGTGTTCTTAGATTAGTAATGTTTATTGAAGAAAAAGAATAAAGAAAAAGTTTATTGAAAAGGAAAATTAATACATTTCCCTCAAATCATTTTAAGGTACACAAAGAATATAAAAGTCAGTCTAATATACATGGTCTTGAATCTCAAACATGCCACATTTACTTTGTAAGAAAGTGGGAAAGTAGCTTGACCTCTGGACTATAATGGACTGGAGTATCTCTTTATTTATTAATAAAGAAACATTTTAATATTTCACAGGCTGTTGATAGGATTACATGTATATATCATCACCTAATAGAGTTTTTAGCATATGCAAGCAATCATCATCTCATTTAGAAAACTGTAAATAAATGGATTGAGATGAGTACTGGTTGTTGGCCTGAGAAAGACTGCAAGGCAGCTTGAAGGTGAGGGAACTTTGTCCTTAAATACCTAGTCAAAGTGAGATAAATAAAAAATGTGAAGATACATAAGAAAGGTTCAAAACTATGTATACTTATGATCCACCATATCTCTTATCTCTCTTTTGACACATTTGTCTATTCAGCTGTTTCTTATTAGGTATTAACGATACTTCTTTTGTTCTTATGTTATTACCTTGAACTTTTCGCAGACTTCAGTGAGGAAGAATACTTTAGAAGTTTAAAAAAATCCATAACACTACAAGTGATAGAGTCAACATTTAAATGGGCTGTATGTGTTTGAGGGTGAATATATTTTGTAGGAAGAGGAAAAGTCATCAGGGTTAAGTAGAAATAAAATGAGTTTAGTTAATTAGAAAACTTAGGAGAAATTATGTCAGCTATTGATATAATGAAGAGAAAGAGATGTACCAAAGAGGAGAGAGAAAAGGAAAAGAGAAAGAGGGAGAGGTTGCGGTAGAGAGAGAGAGAGAGAGGAAAATACAAGCAGAATTATGGAAAATTTTCATTCTCATTCTTTTGACCACCAGAAGGAGAAAAGTTAAGAACACAAGGGAAATTAACATAACAAAGCTATAGAGCCACCAAAGACTGGAGCTGTGCCAATAGTGCTCCCAGTTTCTCTAGTGGTGGGGCCCTCACCTTAAGGTGATTATGGTAAACAAGAAAAATAAATGTAAATAGAGTAAGCAGTAGGCAGAGGGCATGCCAAAGTGACTTAATGAGCTGCCATTTGGAGAAAGCCCTGAGGAGTGTGTCTGGACAGGCCAGTGCCATGAACAAGATGAGCTCATGAGAGAGAAAACTTGACTTATATATAGAGAGGTTGCTGTGTGTTTGAAAGCCGAATGTTTCTCTCCGTGGCTCACACTCAAGTTGGTTAAATTATCAATCATGTTGTTGCATGTTCCCTTGGTTTCTTCCGTCTCCCAGCACCATGGCCTGGGAGTAATGATCAATTACTAAATGGTAGAATTTCCTTCTCCTGGGCATCTGGGCTAGGGAGTTTGGAGCGCTGGTGGCAGTGCAGCCCTCATAGCTCACCTTGATCCCCTTGTCCTCACTCTTGCCCAGAAGACTAGTGCTTACCTATATTCAACCAGAGAGGCAACGGAGTTGATATTCCCATAATGATTTGCATTAGGTATACTGAGGGAATGACTTCATTTGAAAGAAAAATAATTATAGAGAGAATGATAGTTTTTTTAACATGGAAAATGAACATTCAGGTCAGTGTAATCACTTTGTATGTCAACATGTCATATCTGAGGTGTTGCATAATGACTGTCCTACAAACAGAAATAATGAAATACTTACATCAATGAATCTCTAGAAATAGATATGCCAATCCAGGCAGGTAAGTTTCTTGTGTTAACTGACAAATTAATATGGGATTCTAGGCTTTCTAAAATGTGTATAATATTATAAAATCAAAATATGTTACCTCTGGCTAACATGGAATAGAATGAGATATTACGAGACACTAGTAGCAGGTTAAGGGTCTTCACACGGAGTACTCAGATATGGATGGAAAATTCTTTTGAAATCTGGTAACCTTTCTACCCTTAGATACCCAGCCTTCTTGGAGACATATTATATTGTCTTATTAATTCTGTAAAAGCCCAAGTCCAACCACCTCTATCCAGCATTGAACACTCTACAACATCACATAAAATTTAAACTAAAATAAGTTGAGATGTTTGGGGATTTGGAGAATCTTTGGAACAGCTCGATAGAATGAAAATTAGCCCAATATACAATAAGAAAACTCACTTTACTTTATTTTAGTAAAAGGCTGAAAAAAGCAGATGAACACCAAGAAATAGATTGGAATTATTTGCCCAAAATCAAGAAACTGTTTTCCCTGGTACAAAGTGAAAAAATTTCCAGTTACACATCATATTTTACCTGCACATGGTGGCTGTCCCTGCTTTGCTTCTGAGTATGCAAAATGATTGTAGGGGGCAGCATCCTCACAAAGTCAGTTTTCAGACATGGATTCAAGATACATTTCATTCATGCCCTTGATTTGCCACTGTCTGGAGCTCCCTGACTAAGAGAACTTCAGCAACATTAGTTACTTCCCCTTGGGGTTCCCACCATCTCTTCATATTCCTTAAAAGACAATTGTATTGTGTGCAGTTCATGTGATTAACTTCACAAATATTTCTGAAAGTGATTATTACTTATAAAGCTTAAACCTAGTCTAGATTCATGAAAGTAAAACATTGTGAGAATAACTATTTAAATGAACTAATATAAGCCTTAATAAAAATGTAACTGAGTTTTTTCTTGTTTCTTTTTTTTTGTTTTGTTTTGTTTTGTTTTTCTTTTGTGGCTAGTAAGTATGGTGTGACTAAAAACATTTTCCAAAATAGCATAGATTTGCAAACAAAACATATTTTCTTGGGTGAATGAATGTTCAACCCTATAAGATTTTCACATTTATGTAAGTTGTTCCATCTGTTCCAGTTTCGATTACTGTGCTTCACATGCAGAGAGAGGAATACTTTTTTTCTGATATTTCATCTTAAGGGCTTTGCATATCATTTCATTTCATTTCATTTTTCCTTTTCTTTTTAGACAAAAGGCACTTGCCAAGGTCAAGGCATGTTTCTCTAAAGGTGGATATTGAGGGGAATGTGTAAACAAATGGTAGAGGAAATAAGATAATTGCTTATTTTATTCCCTTGACTAAGTTAATCCCAAATCATTACAACCACTTGACCCCTGTTTCTATCATTGCCACTTGTCTCCCTCCTGCTTTCTTCCTCTTCTTTCCATTGTTTGAATGGATATTCATAAGCTTCAGAAAATTAATCACACGGAACTGTTTTTAACGTGAATCTGCCCTGAGAAGACTTTCAAACAATTAGCCTCTTTGCATGTGTTCAAAGATGTAATACATATTGCCGAGATTGTAAAGTCTCCAGATTCCTTGCTTCCTGTCATTGAGCTAGATTAACCTAGTCTTTCAAGATTTTATTTCAATTGCTGTTGAGAACATAGACAGAAGATGGCACTGTTTACTCATTATTAAAAAGGCCAGCAACCACTTTAAAGAAAAAAACAATGCTTCCCTGCTAGGAAAACATATAGTATTATTAGAAATCAGACTACTTATATAATGAACATAATTTTTGAACATTACAATAAGAAATATACATTTAAAATTAGACAAGGTAAACTAAACCGTGGAAAACAGTCTTACTGTGCACTGAATTTTCAGAAATAGCTCATTTCAAATGGAATTGCAATTGTAGTCACATGCACTGTAAGGATTGACCAGGGACCTGGGTTCGAGTCCCAACTCTACCATTACAAACCATAAGACCTTGGACAAGTTGCTTAAGACAACCCTCTCTCTGAGTCTAAACATTCTTACTGTAAAATGGGGGTAATAACACCTATTCTGTAGGGTTGTTTTGTGGATTGAATGAGTACACAGTAAAAGTACATTAACAATGCTAGACTGTAAGTCTTTGGTTATCTTGTTAATAAGACATCTATCATCTTCAAATAGCGAAATGCTTAACTTAGAAAAGCAGTGTAGAAACTGATTAAATGACTGAAAAGAAAACCCATAACTTAAATGAATTTTGTGTTGGCTTACAGATGATTCCTATTTAAATAAGAAGCAGAGCAAGTGTAAAAAATAATTAATTAGTTACTAATCTTTAACTCTAGAGCACTTGACAATATCAATATTTTCTTTTTCTCACAGAAATGTGTTTATTCCCAATTAAATGATTGAAAATATTTCATTAATAATCAGGGAAAATCTTATTCAAGTTTTCTGAAGCACTAAGAGAATAACCTATTCTATCTAGATAGAAATAAAAGTATTGTTCTTTATGTTTTACTCTATTTACTATAGTAATTGTAGATATTTCTTCATACCTACCTTTCCTTTGAGAAATTTAAATGGTAAGGTAACACGTGATAGAAATTTAAATGGTAAGGTAACACGTGATAGAATATTTTGCCCCATTGCTTCCTTGAAATTTAAAGGCATATTATTATTAGTGTTTATACTAAAGATGAACATTTTAAATTGACATGCATAAAGGCTTACTCTATCTTGTAATATTTAATTATGCAATAATATTAACTTTAAGCATCAAAAGTGTAAATGGTTGTCTAGACAATTTTTAATATTTAAATATTCATTTTCGTGACTCTCAAGTGATAGAGCTAGTCACAAATATGTATTTCCTCTTCTTGGGCACACAGCCAGCCATTTCCTGGTTTCTAAAGTTAGATGTGGTCATGTGACTGAGTTCCAGCCAATGGAATGTGCGTAGAAGAGATGGTGCCAGTTTCATGCCAGTGCTTCTAGGAAGAAGGTATGCTTCCAACCACAAAGGAGCTATTTTTCCTTTTATTGCTTAGATGCAGATGACAAAGGGCCCTAAGGGATAGCAAAGCCATGAAAGGGAAAGAATCTGGGCCCCTAAACTCCACCTAAAAGAAGTCATCCATGGGCAAGTAACTATTATGTAAGTGGAAAATAGACTTCTCTTTGTTCTAGCAATTAGCATTGCCCAAAGGAACACTCCCATTTAAAAAAAAAAAAAAAAAAAAAGGAGCTATCAACCACACTGTAGTATGTAATGTACTACTACTCTTTAAACTTTCTCAGTTGAAATAGGGACACCAAGTAATAAGCACCTTTTGATGCGAGGGAGGTCGATTTGCTCATTCAGTTCATTGAAATTCTGTATAGTGGATGTTCACTTTTCATTAATCTATTTTTTTAAATTGATTAATATATTTTTGGCTTCATTGGGTCTCTATTGCTGCACGTGGACTTTCTCTAGTTGCGGCGAGCGGGGGCTACTCTTCGTTGTGGTGCACAGGCTTCTCATTGCATTGGCTTCTGTTGTTGTGGAGCACGGGCTCTGGGCACACAGGCTTCAGTAGTGTGGCACACGGGCTCAGTAGGTGTGGCTCACAGGCTCTAGAGCACAGGCTCAGTAGTTGTGGTGCACAAGCTTAGTTGCTCTGCAGCATGTGGGATCCTCCCGGGCCAGGGCTCACACCCATGTCCTCTGCATTGGCAGGCGGATTCTTAACCACTGTGCCACCAGGGAAGTCCCTATTTTATTTTTTTTTAACTAAAAATACCAAACAATGGCTCATCAATTGTTAGCTTCAGAGTACATCTGCACAGATATCTCCTCCTCATGTTTCTGCTCAATTTGCTCCACTAGACAGTATAATGCCAGAAAAGTATTTAAAACTAAAATTACTAGCAGCCTTATACCTTCCAAGGGATGGGGATGAGTGGCATAATAGTTATTTCCCATTTTATTACTCTTTTCCCAGAGTCTAAAGTGCAGCAAGGAAGTTAGTGCAGCTATTTCTTTACTGTAGAAGAAAAGGACCTGGAAGATGGCCCATCGTAGAACTACTCAATAATCAGTCTCTGGTGGTACAGAAATCACTGGAGGCCTTGAGGCAAGCAGAGAATGGAAAGTTAAATTTTCCCGATGATAATGTAATGGTTGGATGGATGGTGAGAGAAGAGGTACAGTCTTAAGAAAAGGGGCTGGCAATTTTGAGTAAAGCTTGATGCAGCCCAGTGCTTTTGGTGTAGTTTACAGTGAGGTCACGTGCTGGCTGGTTCTTTTCCATTCTCTGCTTTTCTCCTGCTCTATGCTGCAGATTCATGTAGGGTCTCTCTTGCTGGTTTCCATTTGGACTTGGCCAGTGAGAAGTGAGGCAGGAGACACATGGGCCCCAGGCTGAGCAGCTGGAGTTTTTCCCCTGTGGACAGATTCTCCAAGATGAAGATAACAGGAGAGGGTGAGCCCTGCCCAGATAAAAAATAGAGACCACATATTTCTCATTCTCGGGGTCAAGGAGAACTTCCCGACTATGCATGTGCACAAAAGTTCCTTGCAGGTCAAAAAGGGAGTAATGTCAACCTACCCATAGGCCTCTTTGCTAGAACCCATCTTGGCTAAGAGATGTGCCCGCACACATGGGAGGATACTGAGATAAACCAAATATGGACTCAGAACCAGGCAGAGAAAGATGATTGGCCAAAGGAAACCTGGAAGAAATGCCCCATATAAGTGATTTAAAATAACAGTACCCAACGTTTTTGGCACCGGGGACCGGGTTTATGGAAGACAACTTTTCCATGGACGGGGGGTGGGGGGATGGGGGAGCGGGGGGATGTTTCAGGCAGTAAGTACTGCGAGCGATGGGGAGCGGCAGATGAAGCTTCACTCGCTCGCCGGCCGCTCGCCTTCTGCTGTGCAGCCCGGTTCCTAACGGGCCGAGGGCCGATACCGGGCCACGGCCCGCAGATTGGGGACCCCTGATTTAAACTACCACGAGGGTGCGACTCTCTCTCTGAGTCCTCCCATGTGTCTATCCACACGTACTCTTTTTCCTGCTAATAAACACTTGTCACACTGCTTTCCGTCTTTGTGGGAATTCATTTCTGCAAAGCCGAAGGGCCAGGGGTCTTGTTACTGGCCACTGGTCTAGTGGCTAGGATTCAGTGCCCTCACTGCCACGGCCTGACTTCAATCTCTAGCGGGGAATCAAAATCGTGCTTCAAGCTGCTGCAGGCCAAGGCCACCCGAGATCAGGAAGCACTTGCTGAAAAGTGTGTGATAGAAGGAGAGAGGGAGCAAGGTGCTTCTCCTCCATCCCTCTTCTGAATAGGATTCTGGAAGGCCCTGATGTCACTGACAGTACCTAGATCTGACCACTGCCTCTTTCCCTGGCCCCTTCAGGCCTAGGGTGGCAATGACATTCCTTTTTTTTCCAGTCCCCGACTGTTGCTGTCTCCATTTTTCATTCTCAAACCTCTAAATAGTCTCCTTATTAAAGTCTTTTCAGTTAAACACTTCTGAGGGGTTCTTCTTCCCGCATTCTGTTTAGTAGTGTGTTGTTGGTGGTGGTATGTTATAGGAAAGGTACTGAGCCCATGCTTAGTCTGGTCCTTATAGTAATTTAAGTCTTTGAAAGCAAACTTGACATTGAAGTTATACTGGTTCACTGACATAAAACTTTAATGATCTTCTGTACCCAGAGAGTACAAAGAGATCATTTGTATACCTTCAGTGTTGCTTAGAAATATGTAAACATTGTGAATACAGTGCCATAGGCATTTACTCCAAGGGTTCCTCTATTGAAAGTATTCAAATAAATAAACCCCAAACCAATCTGTTTTTATCCAAGCCTCACTCTCCAGCAGCTGCTGAGCTTTTGGGTTGGGGGAAGATCTATGACTTCCAGATTTTAGTGGTATGTGTGCACAAGAGGAATATGTGAATTCTTTAGCAGAAAGAAGAGAAGTAAATAATCACAGGATTGAAAACAAAATAAGATCAACAATTCATTAAGAAGAGGATTCTTACGGCTCTAAATGAATGTATGTACTTAAGCTGCTTGGGACTGTTGAGAAATCTCGGGAGAATACCGTATGCCTCACAAAAAGTGGGTTTATTAATAGAGCCAATTTAAAAGATGAATTTCAAGTAACAGTAACCCCAGCTAATAACTGGTTAACACAAGTTTAAACTATAAGCTGCACAGGTTTATGGGTTTGATTTTTTTTCCTGAAGAATGTGTATGTTCCTTTGACTTATGTTTATAACTTTTTATTTTAGACTGGTTTTAGATTTACAGAAAAGTTTTGAAGATAGTACAGAATTCCCATATACCTCATGCCCAGTTTCCCCTTTTGTTAATGTCTTAGGTTACATTTCAGCTAATGAACTGGTATTGATACACTATTATTAACTAAAGTACATGCTTTATTCTGATTACCTTAGTTTTTACTGAATGTCTTTTTCTGTTCCAGGATTCTATCCAGGACACCACATGACATTTAGCTGTCAGGTCTCTTTAGGCTCCTCTTGGCTATAAAAGTTCCTCAGACTTTCTTTGTTTCTGACAGCCTTGACAGTTTTAAGGAGATTTTTGGGAGGGGGAACACAGGGGTTGAAGTACCTTTTTCATTACATCCTATTAAGGGTGTATACTATCAACATAACTTGTTACTAATGATGTCAATGCCCTATTTTTTGATGCATATATTCTAGGGTACTAGACTGAAAACCCTCTGAAGATGGAGGCTGTCTTGTTCTTTATTATGTATAAACTACATGCTGTAACTGCTAAAAATGACTAGTTTATGAATTTCCCAACCTTTTAACATGTGAGACATAAAGACCATGCAGAACCAGGCAGCGTTATTTTCCTCCCCCATAGGTTTGACAAAATTATGTAAAGCTGGCTACAAAATGTCATAATAAAAGTGGATGCACGCTGCATGAAACTGGGAAATCATATTTTTAGTGATGTCAAATGTCTTCTCATCTTATTGTTATACTATATTGCTCTTTGAAATTCTTTGTTTAAAATTCTTTTAAAAAGTCAGAAAAACATGTGACCCTAGATGTTTGACAACCCTGTTCCTCAGCCCCACTACTCTTAATACCGAGAATCCAGAATCTTTTTTTCATCAATTCCTTTGGGGAAGAGTCTACATTAACCTTCACAGATTTGGGGGTGGGGATGAGCACTTGTTCTGGGATTGCCTAGAAGTTCATCAATGAAGAAGAATGCTGTGTCTTTTGAGTGTCTTTTGCTTACTGCAATGGCTGCAGGTGTGGGAAATGTCCTAACTAGCATTATCTGTGTTCCAAGGCTTAGAAACTTGTCATAGAAACCTCTGGGAGTCCAGTAAGGGCCTTCTCCTTTGCAGGTACAGACACATTTCTTGTACCTAGACTATCTTTTTCTGTCTTAGGTTCTTTTGCTTTTCCTGAAGTTCAGTTTGCACCTGCAGAATATTCCTAGAATATGCAGAGGGAAAAGGAGGCAGCCTAAGGAAAATGAAGAAGTGTTGATTCTTTTCTTGATATGTTTTTCTTTTTTTACTCTAGTTTAGACAGCTTCACTGAGTTCATAACTTGGTGGTAAGCAGATTCACATTTTTACTTTCCATGATGACTCTTTTCCCAATCAATCTTCAGGAACTCTCTTCTTGTATAATTTTTCAGATCATATCAGGATCTTCTAAGTAACATGGAAGGATAAGTTTCCAGCTTACAAAATAATGCCAATGTACATATTACATTTGCTTTTTCTAAAAATACAAATAGCATAGGTTTTCTCCCAGCATATGCAAACTAACAATTAAACAAGACACTCATATTTGCAATTTGTTTTAGGCATATCTTTTTATTTATATTTTCATGTTTCAAGTATAAAAGATATGATATAATTTTGCTTCTTTTGCATTTATTATATTCATTCTACTTCCATTAAAGTTGTTTATTAATAACTCTCAGACTCTGTTTTCTTCTTGAAAAGAATATCCATTTCAGAAGCTTGTGATTATGTATCTTAATTCTATTTGGTCAAGTAAAATGATGTAAAATTATCTCTTGTATGTTAAAGAGAATTGCTGATTCTTATTCAATAGGTTGACATCAGGTGGGGAGATGGAAAGACATTGTACTACTTGATTGACATAAGCAAATCTTATATACTATAACTTGAACATATAGTCCTCTTGCCCTTCATCAATTTGCCAGACATCAATTTGGGGCCATATCAGCTTTATTTGCTATGAACAGTTATATTTATTAATGCAACTATTATTTATTTAGCACTCACTATGAGGTAAGCATTGTGTTAGACATTGGGTATCTAAGACATACAAAACAGATGAGGTTTCTGCATTCAAGAAGTTTATAGTCTAGTAAGAGAAAAGGTATTTTATTTAATTAATTATTTTTTAAGGTTTTTAAAAGTAAATTTATTTTTTCCTCTTACATACAGTCCATACAAGCTGTGATTTCTGTAAGATTCTATTAATTAAAAGTTTATTTAATATACAAGATAGATAAACAACAAGGAACTATTGTATAACAAAGGAACTACATTCAATATCTTTCTTTTTTAACTTTTTATTTTATATTGTAGTATAGACGATTAACAATGTTGTGATAGTTTCAGGTGCACAGCAAAGCGATTCAGCCATACATATACATGTATCCATTCTCCCTCAGATTCTCCTCCCATCCAGGTTGCCACATAACATTGAGCAGTTTTCCCTGTGCTATACAGTAGGTCCTTGTTGGTTATCCTTTTTAAATATAGCAGTGTGTACATGTCAGTCCCAAACTCCCTAACTATCCCTTCCCTCCACCCTTCTCTCTGGTACCATAAGTTCGTTCTCTAAGTCTGTGAGTCCGTTTCTGTTTTGTAAATACGTTCATTTGTATCATTTCTTTTTAGATTCCTCATATAAGCGATATCATATGATATTTCTCTTTCTCTGACTTACTTCACTCGGTATGACAGTCTTTAAGTCCATCCATGTTGCTGCAAATGACATTATTTTTCTTTTTTATGGCTAATAGTTCATTGTATATATATACCACATCTTCTGTATCCATTCCTCCGTTGATGGACATTTAGGTTGCTTCCATGTCTTGGCTATTGTAGACAGTGCTGCAGTGAACATTGGGGTGCATGGATCCTTTCAGATCATGTTTTTCTCAGGGTATATGCCCAGGAGTGGGATTGCAGGATCATATGGTAGCTCTATTTTTAGTTTTTTAAGGAACCTCCATACTGTTCTCCATAGTGGTTGTACCAATTTACATTCCCATCAACAGTGTAGGAGGGTTCCCTTCTCTCCACACCCTCTCCAGCATTTATTGTTTGTGGATTTTTTGATGATAGCCATTTTGACTGGTGTGAGGTGATATCTAATTGTAGTTTTGATTTGCCTTTCTCTCATCGTTAACGATGTTGAACATCTTTTCATGTGCCTCTTGGTCATCCATATGTCTTCCTTGGAAAAATGTATATTAAGTCTTCTGCCCATTTTTTGGTTGGGTTGTTTGTTTTGATTATATTAAGCTGCATAAACTGTTTGTAGATTTTGGATACTAATCCCTTGTCGGTCACCTCATTTTCAAATATTTTCTCCCAATCTGTGGGTTGTCTTTTTGTTTTGTTTATGGTTTCCTTTGCTGTGCAAAAGCTTTTGAGTTTAATTAGGTCCCATTTGTTTACTTTTGTTTTTATTTCCATTATTCTGGGAGACGGATAGAAAAAGATATTGCCACAATTTATGTCAGAGAGGGTTCTGCCTATGTTTTCCTCTAGGAGTTTTATAGTGTCTGGTCTCACATTTAGGTCTTTAATACATTTTGAGCTTATTTTTGTGTATGGTGTTAAAGAATGATCTAATTTCACTTTTTTACATGCAGCTGTCCAGTTTTCCCAGCACTATTTGTTGAAGAGGCTGTCTTTCCACCATCATATAGTCTTGTAGAGAAGGTACTTTAAAATGGTTACAAACCAAAGATAAATATACAACTCTGGAAAATGCTATAAAGCTGAGGTATACTATATACTTTTAAAATTAGTTTTATTTGAGATATAGTAAACGTGAAATTTACACTTTGGGAGTGTACAATTTAGTGCTTTTTTGTTCGTTTGGTTGTTTTTTTAGTATATTCAGAAGATTGTGCAACTGTCACCATTATCTAATTCCAGAACATTTTTATCACCCCTTAAAGAACTCTGTCAATATCCATTACCAGTCATTCTCTATCCCCTTTCCCCTCTCCTGTAATCTGCTTTGTTTTAATGGGTTTGTTTATGCTAGACATATCATGTAAATGGAGTCATATAATATGGAGCCATTGTGTCTGACTTCTTTCATTCAGCATAATGTTTTCAAGGTTTGTCCATGTTGTAGCATGAATATATCAATACTTTATTTTTTTATGAATCTAAATAATATTTCATTAATCTAAATAATATTCCATTGTATGGACATACCACTTTTTGTTTACCCCTTTCACTAGGTGATGGACATTTGCATTATTTCCATTTTTTGGCTCTTATAACTAATGCTGCTGTGAACATTTGTGTACAAATTTTTGTTTGAACATATGTTTTTGATTTTGGGGAGTATATAACTAGGAGTAGGATAGTTGGATCACATGGTACCCCTATACGTAATTTTTTGAGGAACTACCAAACCTTTTCCCAAGTTACTATACCATTTTACATTTCCATTAGCAATGTACAATGGTTCCAATTTCTTTATATTCTTTCAAACAGTTACTATTGGCGACGTTTTTTTTATTATAGCCCATCCTAGTAGGTATGAAGTGTTAACTCATTGTTTTGATCTGTATTTTCTTAATGATTAATGATGTTAATATCATTTCATGTACTTATTGGTCATTTGTATACTTTTTTAGAGAAACATCTATTCAGATGATTTTCCTGTTTTTAATTGGGTTATTTATCATTAAATAGTGTTTTTATATGTTCTTTTTTTGAGTTATTTTCTTAGTTGTTGCTCTGGGACATGCAGTTAACATCTTATAACAATCTAGTTATAAAGTTATTCAGTCCTGTAGATCACATTTAAGAGTTTAGTCTCTATTCTAAGGGTACAGGGAGATCACCAGAGGGTTTTAGGTAGAAGGGTGGTCAGTATGGACTTAGGGAGATAAGTTAGTGAGGAGAAAGAGAGATGATAGCTGTTAGGCTGAATATGGAAGGGAGTGAAAATAAAAAAAAAAACTGGATAGATTAGAGAGATATTTAGGAAATAAAATTAACTGGGCCATTGGTGGATTGAAGGCAAAGTTTGAGGAAGAAATTCACAAAAGAACTTGGTTTTCCTGTCCTTTCTTCACCTCATGGTCTGTTCTCTTGGCTAAAGTGTCTGATAACTACTACCAGCATTTCATCTTGGATGAATGCACAACGTGTGAAGTAAAATTGCCATGAAGTATAGTCACTGTCAGTACAAGTACAGTGGTCTCTCTCACTACCACTTGACAAAATGTAAGAAACTTCTTAGAGGCAGAAGAATTGACAGAATCTCTGGTTACCAAGAGAATAGAGACAGAAGAAGAGACATGGGAGAATGGTTAGTGCTGAAACAAAAACAAAATCAAACACTTGTCTTTCTCCTCCTCTTAGGATTTTGTGGATATCAAAGCACAAAACTAATCTATTCTTAAAAAACAGCTATCTTGGGCTTCCCTGGTGGCGCAGTGGTTGAGAGTCCGCCTGCCGATGCAGGGGACACGGGTTCGTGTCCCGGTCTGGGAAGATCCCAGATGCCACGGAGCAGTTGGGCCCGTGAGCCATGGCCACTGAGCCTGCGCGTCCGGAGCCTGTGCTCCGCAACGGGAGAGGCCACAACAGTGAGAGGCCCGCGTAACGCAAAAAACAAAAAAAACAAAAAAAACCAAAAAAAACAGCTATCTTTTTTCTTGCAATCACTTTTTGACATCTCAGGTTTGATTTGTCTAATAGTTCAAAATATTTTCACTAAGATTCTCACCTATTCTGACATATTCACAAGTTATCTGTTTATTTGCATCTCTAATCCTGTCCCTGAGCTTTACAATAGCACAGCTATTGCTGCCGTTCTACTTCCAATAACCTCTCATGGGTAACATTAATAGTCCATTCCCAAATAGCCCACTTATTGCTTTAAAAGTTTTTCAATGATTCAGTACATTAGTAGCAAGTTGGAAATTATGGCAATATCAGAAATCATGAACATCCAAATGAATTGTTTAATCAGGGTAGAAAGTATCTTATTCAGGTAGAGGACCACAAATACCATAGAGTAATACATGTTATTTAAATATTGAAATGGTACCAGGATGTATTAATCATATAAAAATGCAACATAGCATTATTTCACAAATATAAAAAAAAGACATAAATCTTTGATGTAGAAATTCCACATCTAGTATTATATTATAAAGATCAACAGTTACTTTCACTAAAAGAGTATTTGGAATATGATTTCAGCATTTTCTGACAAAGTCATGAATTATAAACATGCTATTTCAATAGGAAATAGTTAAAATCATGATAAAAAATCATGAAAAAGGATGAGATCATTCTGTGTGTACTTATATGGAAACATCTTCACGAAATATTTTTAAGAGGAAAAGCAAGGTGTAAAACAGTCTGTAAAATGTATTATTATGTGGAAATAAGAGCATGTACATGATTATACATCCAAAGACTATCTCTGAAAAGAGCCATAGGCAACTGGTAATAATAGTTAACCCAGGAATGGGAACTGATAGGCTGAGAAGTTTGGAAACGGGAAGTATTGTGTGTGCTTTTTTGGCCCATACTTTCTTGTGTTTTTTAATGCTGTACTGTGCATATCTTTACAGCATGTTCTATCTATCTAGCTAGCTATTTTTTGTACACACATATACATCAAAATAAATACACAGTGTATTTGTCAGAGTTCTCCAGGGAAACAGAACCAAATATCTATATATATATAGAGAGAGAGATATACATCTCTATTTTTATCTTTATCTCTCTCTCTGTATATATTCCTGCCTGGCTAGAAAATCAGGGAGAGTTTCTATGTTGCAATCTTGAAGACAATTCCTTTATCTTCAGGAAACCTCAGTCTTTGCTCTTAAGGCTTTCAACTGATTGGATGAAGCTCACTATGGAGAATGATATGCTTTACTTAGTCTGCAGATTTAAATGTAAATTGCAGTAAATATTACCTTCAAAGCAGTGTCTAGACTGGTATTTGATTAACAACTGGGCACCATAGCCTGGCCAAGCGGACAGAAAATTAACTATCACACATACACTGAGAATTTGGGGTTTAGAAATGAAGAGCATTTCTACAAATTGGACAAAGGAGAAACAAGTCAATGAAAATCTTCACGATCTACAGATAATTTTCCCCTAAAAATACCATCTATTCAAGTAGGATATAAAGAAATAGGGATAAGATCAGCAAATAAACAGACTTTCTGTTAAACACATGCCTTTAGATAGAAATTCTCTAGTTAAGATAACATACAGTTGACCCTCTGTATCCACAAGCTTGGTGTCTGCAGATTCAATCAACCATGGATCAAAATTACCTAAAAACACATTCCAGAAAGTTCCGGAAAGCAAAACTTAATTTTGTCACGCACTGGCTGGCAACTATTTATGTAGCATTTACATTGTATTAGATATTGTATGTAATCTAGAGATAATTTAAAGTATACTGGAGAATATACATAAATTACATGTAAATAGACACCATTTTATGTAAGGAAACTGAGCTCTGTGGATTTTGGTATCTGTGGAAGTTCTGGGAACAAATCCCCTGCAGATACCAAGGGACAATTATAACCTTTCCTTCCCTGGTATCATTGTATCTAGAAATGGGTGATGTCCCAGTAGGGATAGTAGGAGAAAATGGAGATCCATAATTGAAGGAAAAAAAAAAAACTAAAGGGTTTATAGAAATGCATCAGATCAATGTGTTGTACTGTACACTTTAAACTTACACAATGTTATTTGTCAAATATAGCTCAATAAAGCTGGGATAAAATAAAATAAAATGAAACAAAAACAAAATAAAACAAAAAACTACAGTGTTTGAAGCATTCCTGTTAGTGAGACTCCCCTACCTCATAGTAGTCAGCAGAGGTTTTATGTATCACAGGCAGTTGGGTTGGTCATGAGATAAAAGGAACAAGAACACAAGAATGTGATGTAGGAGGCAAGGTAAGTGATCCAGTCTCACTTTTCAGAAGTATTTAGCCTAAGAATAAGCAAGTCTGCAGTTTGGAAGTTTGCAAGGAAAATGGACAGTTTAAACAACTCCAAAAGAGTATATTCCACAGCTTGGGGATTTAGGAAACAAAGAAAGAAACTTTGGACTAGGGGCTTGCAATTCTTGGAGTAGGATTTTCTAAAAGACTAACTTTCAGTGAAAGACCTAATAATATTCCATATATTTAAATGTTATTACATTTGTGGAAGAGAGCTATGCAGTCTGTGTAGCTATAAAGATAAACTGGAGATCAAGGTGTTGCTGATGGACAAAGACTCAGGTTCAATTTTAAGTAGACTTTTAGAACACTGTGCTCTCCATAGCAGCAATGGGAAGCCATGGGAGGTGATGAATATTTTAGCATTATGCATAGTTTAGCAGAAAAAAGATGGCCAGGGAAGTAAATATAGTCATCATGGCTAAATTTGATGTGGCTAGGCTGGATAACTTTAAGGTTTTATGATTCTAAAATTTATAGTCTCTGAAACTAAAATATATTTTGTCTTAAATAAACCAGCATAGCTACGCTCATGAATATCTGAAGGCAGAAATTAACATACACTTCAGCATCTCTCACTATTTCAAACTTTTGATATCACTTTTAAAGTAGTGTGCAAAAAATGTTCATAAAGTGCAAAGTTTCAGACAAGAGTTTTATTTTTAGTATTCTTGTTCTATGGCCTGATTGTTAAGTCAAATTGTAGTCACTTAAGATTTTACAAAAAGTTGTTTCCCTTCTTTTAGGACACTGTAGGCAAGCATGAAGACTGAATTACGTGATAAAATTTTGGAAGATGGAAACTAAACACATTACTCTTACAAAGAAGGTGAAATAAGGAGTTTCATACAGTTTCCAGGTGTTTGGATTTCATTGGCCTATACAATGATTTTTGTACTTCAGAGACAGAGGACCAGCCAAGGGTAGTCAATGGGGTTTTTTGACTAAGTCTATATTAAAGAAAAAACAAGAGAAAATAAACTCTAATAGTTCTACCATTTCCTGGAAGAAAGAACTTTTAATACATAAAATATAATTCAGTCTCTAAGTTTTATTCAAAATATTGTACTAACTGTGATTTTACTAATTGACCAGTCAGAACAGACAGTAGCTACTAAGATCAGCACTTAATGAACATAATCTTGGAAGAAAGCAGAGCCCTCTATGTTTCATATTTGAGAGTAACAAAAGCTTACTTATTTTATTCCGTTTGCCAGGCTGCATGAAATTTTGGTGGACAAGTATACATGCTCATGGACCAGCATTTGCAATGTTCACTTGGGATAATTTTTGCGTGGCCAGAACACCTAGAGTTGCTCCATAACAAGGCAGTGAGGAATTTAGAATGTCTTTGAAAAGTATAGAATTTCAGTCTATGAATTCACTTTCTTAGGATTTTAAGGGAAATGTTGGTCCCTTAGGAATGAATTATAAAAATAGGCATATAATACTCAGTATAGAGGAAAAATGGGCAACAGAAGACATGATTCCAATTCTTGAGAATCTTTCAACCTAATTAGAGAAAGACAATATAGGTGTATGAAATGATGGGAAAGTAACTTTAAGCCAATTTATCAGTAAGCATCTTATAGGGGCTTTAGCCCAAATATATAAATGCTAAGGTAATCTAAAACAAAGAGCTTATGAAATGGAAGTAATTTTAATCTGAGAAGACTTCATAAGGTTTTCCAGTGCAAAGTATCTTATTTTTTTAATCTATACGAATATTAATTTGCCTATGTGTTACAAACAAGTATTAGAGATCTATAATTAAACATTAGATGTTCGGTTTAAAGTTTCAGAACAGGCTAGTCAGGGAGAAGTGTATTCATGGTACATCTTTGTTTTATGCTCATAGTTGCATCTAAGTCTTCTTGACATACTTACTGGATGCTTTGTAACTTTAGGTGCAGTAGCTGCTCTATAGTAAATAAATTGATACATTAAATATTCAGTAAAGTCACAGTCATGAACTTGCTGGGCATATAGAAAAATGAAAATGATTTTCTCTTCTTGGCTCCTGCTTTGATTTTACATTTTAAAATTAGATTTCACTCGTGCCTTCCAAATTGGTAGCTTGCATCATCTGCTGCCTTCATCAACTGCATTCTGTTTTTACTTACCTTCTTTTTTTTTAATGGCATACATCCAAAAGGAAAATTACTTGAATTGAAAGGGGAGACATATTTGGCATTTTTTTTCTGAAGCAGTATATCAGAAGCCAGATAAGTATACATGATTTATCTTACCCTTGTTGGAATCTAAAAAGCACATGGACTTTCTCATGAGATAGCCAAAAGCACCTTTTTTTTTGACAACACAAATTATTTCAAACAAATCAAGTAGCCATTTATAAAGTTTTATGTTTTGGGGTATTGCATATATTCTCCAGTGAGTAAATTTGAAAAGGCACCATTTCAATATAAACTAGAAATACACACACATGTGTTTGTGTATAAGTGTACTGGAAGTCTCTCTCACTCCATGATAATGACAGTATCAGAAAAAAACAAATTGGGAACCATTTAAGAAAATCCAAACCACTCTGTAAGAAATGTATGGGTCACTAGCCCGGAGAACCAAATTTGTTTTTCTAAGGTGTTTATCAAAAGGAGACATCTAATATGTCATGGGAAATTCAACTCAGGAAATTGGAAATCTCTCAGAATTGATCAAATTGTCCTGAATGAAAGGACAGCTGAAGTTTGCATAGAAGCAGTTTTGAATTGAGGCTACTCAAGCATCCAGCGTGGATGGAGACTGAAAACTAAGACCACCTGTCAACATAGCAACAATTTACTGCAGGAAATTCTTATCTTGGAACATCAAACTGATAACCAGTAAATAATGCCACAATTTTAGGAATTTTTGTTAATCAAATTATTCAAGCACACACTTTGCTCATCTGGGAAAAGAGCTGTCCTTTTAGGATAATAGTTTGTCATCAAAACATACTCAGGACATTTGACTCACTATGTCCACCAAGCCTTAAATTACTATCTTGCAAACTTTCCCAAATCCAACCTGTTGCCTACCTTGAAAATCTTGCCTTAAATTATTCAAAGCCATGTCCCCAAATCTTGTAAATTTCTTATCTTAAATTTCCCCTCTACAGACACTACTGGTACATCTCAAGGTGGAAATCTCTCTCTCTCTCATAAATTTAATGAATGTAGCTTTGCTCAATCATCATATTTTTGCCATGGTCTTTTAAAGGAAATTAAATGAAATAGTAATTGAATATTAGAATAGGTAAATCAAAAGTCAAATAGTTTTCAGGTATTGGTGTGATAAGACATTATAAAAGCCACAAACTTGAACAGTAATAAAATTACTGCTTTATTAAAAACAAGGATTTGAAGAATTTAGGTTATGTTTTTCTGACTTTATAAGTCTTATATCCAATAATGTTTATATTCTCATGCTAGTCATGCTATTCTCTGTCAAGTGTTTGGGGGACACTCTAGTAGATTAATAGTCTTCCTTCCTTTCCTTCTTTCTTATTGACATCCAATATTTTATGATAGTGTTGTTGTTGTTTTGTTTTTTTTTTGGTACGCGGGCCTCTCACTGTTGTGGCCCCTTCCATTGTGGAGCACAGGCTCCGGACGTGCAGGCCCAGCAGCCATGGCTCATGGGTCTAGCCTCTCCGCGGCATGTGGGATCCTCGCGGACCGGGGCATGAACCCGTGTCCCCTGCATCGGCAGGCGGACTCTCAACCACTGCGCCACCAGGGAAGCCCTATGATAGTGTTTTGTTCCTTTTAATTTCTTGTTACTTTCATCATTTATCATTTATAGACCTCCCAGAGTAGTCTTTACCCCAATGAAAGACTATTTATTGAAGGTCTGCTTGCCCTTTATACATTTCTATCTATTAGCAAATACTCTGGGCATTTTCTAATTAAATCACCTCATTGTCTTTGGGTGATGGAAAGTCTGCATTTATGAATGACAAGTGTAGAAGACCTATAATTTCCCAATACTACTGGTGAACAAAAAAACTTGGAAAGATTGATAAACATTAAGGGGATTGTACCTATAAAATGTATAGTAAGAGCATTTTTGCAGTTTTTACAGAATAAACACCATAATGACTGCTTGTCAGTATTTCTGAAATATCATAATCATTGGAAGAAATTTAATGCACTATTGATTACTTTTATTGAAGATAAAAACAAAATAGTATGCTAAGGCTACATTAATGTCTCATTAACATAAAGAGATTTTTTGTTGTTGTTAGCTCGGCAATTTACAATATAGTGCTTCCATCATTGATATTAGGCCTCCAGGAGCAGGAATAACCGCTTCTCAGATTTGGAGACGTAAACTGAGAGTCAGGAAAAGGGGAATGTTGAAAGCACACCGTTATTTGAGGAACTTGTAATAAAGAGTAGAAAATGCAATTGAGGGCAGAGGCACACTCCTGAAGATGACTGGGTGGATTGGAGCCTGTCCCCAGGGCCACCTTGGGAAGCATGTGCTTCCATGAGCAGAGCTACATGAGGGAAAGAGCCTGGGTCATTGTGTCACCCCTGGAGGAGAGTCACCCCTTCCAGGAACACTTGAATTGAACAGCAACAAGCTGACTCCACATAAAACCATGAAATTGTAAGACCCAGCCATTTCCAGTTGATTTCTCCAGAGTTCTTAGAATTGAAATCTAGGTCTCTTAGTTAATACTTTTGGAGATTCAGTTCTCTACCCCTGACAGACTGCTTTGACCAAACACAAAGGCACGAGAAAGACTTCAGAGAAGGGAGATCTCTGGGACCTTTGTAGGCAGGACCTGAGGAAACTTGAAATCAAGAGAATGAGCCTCACCCAGGGATGTGGGCCCTGACAGACTTATGTTCAGAGAAGGAGGTATCACATGGGAGTGCTTTGAACTTCTAGGTTTGCTGTAGGACCAGGTGGGTCCTGGAGTAGCAGAGCTCCAGGCTGTAGTCAGCCCTTTCCACTTCCCCTCATCTACTGTGTAAGTAATGTAATTTTCTTTTCATGCAGTGAGCTGAGCAAAGTTAGGGAACACTGTTTTCTAGTACCTGGCTGGCTTCCCCATCCCTCAGTCCAGCTATTGGACTACCCTGTTTGCTTGGCACTGTACACGTTAGACATGGATATTCCACAGGGTTTCCTGTGATCACTTGTGGCCCACAGGATGCTGGCAGTTAAAGACAGAGCCTTCCCCTGAGATGTCTTTTCAACAAGTCCTGGAGCAGCTTTGCATTCATCATCACTGCTCTGATGATGACATATTAATACTTGAGACAAGTTCCAAATCTCCTTGGGTGTCCCTGGGAGATACTGATATGAACAGCTGTGATGGTTTTTGTAGTAAAGAGACAACACATATTAAGAAGGGAAAATGAGATAGCCAAAAGTTGCTCCATCTGGGTTGAAGGCTATGGAAAAAGCAGTGAGAAGAATGGAATAACAGCACAAACCAATGAAGCCCTCAAGTCATCTGTGGTGGAAACCAGCCCTTCAATGTGACAAACCCTGTATTTGGTGACACGGAATACAAATCTGAGCAGAGCTTCACTTGAGGATATAGTAGACTTTCTTAAAAAAGGACAGAAAAATGAGCCCTTAAGTTTTCCCAAGTGACTGATGCCAAACACATCTTAAAACACAGCACAACTGGTAATGCTGGCTAATGTCAAAACCAAATTCAGGTCTTTCCTAAGTGGCCATTTTTGCTTCTGCTGCTACACCTGCAGTCCAGGGAGGCCCAGAGGTGTCAGGGATCCTCTGGGTCATCAGTTCTCCTAGGAAGGAGGTGGGTCACACTGTGAAGGCTCAGGGATTCCGAGTCCCCTACAGCTTTATCAGAGCAGGTCAGAACAAACAAATTTGAAGTATCATCAGCACACTTCATCTTATTCCACTGAAAGTGTGTGTGTGTTATTGTATTCATTAACATAAATGTGTTTAATGAATATCTATTGAGTTTCTTCGATGTCTTCAAAATTATTCTAGATGCTTGTGATACAGTGATGGAAAAATAACTGGATAAGGTCTGTGGACCCACAGAGCTTACATTCTTACATATCAAGGTCATATGATAATTAACAAATAAACAAACAGATGGTAATATGTGCTCTGTGAACAATCGCAACAGGGTGATGGGATAACAGGGGTTATAGGATGACACCAAAGCTGGAACTAGCCATGTGGTCATAGCTGGTATTTATAACTACTCTTTTACACTATACATTCACTCTTTTTGCCCTTAGCAAGTTTTTCAGTTGGTCATCGTTCTTTACCTGGCTGGGGTAAACCAAACTTTTATTCCTGAAGGATCTGTGCCATTAGTAGTCTTGCCTGGATTGGCTGTTGTAGTTTTCCACTAACTTTAATCACAGGACATGGTAATACTGAAAGTCACCCTAAGAGATCTCCTATGTATTCCAGACATACTCTTCCTTTTAACAGGGATGGAGGAAAAAAAAAAAAAAAAAAAAACATTTGCCAGATCAATAACTGCATGCCAGATACTAGGGTATGTGTTAATTTTCTCAAGCAATGAAACCAATTAAACAGTTGCAATTGGAGTTACTACTTGGTTAAATTTGTGACAATCCACTGTCAGACTCCAAGATCTGTCTTCTGTACAGACCAAATAGGCTAGCTGAATGGGGAAGTAGTGAGAATCACCACCCATGAATCTGTCTTTTAAGTCCTTCATGGTGACACTAATCTCTGCAATCCCTCCAGGGATACAGTATTGCTTTGGTTTACTATTTTTTCTGGGTAGTAACAGTTCTGGTGGTTTCCTCTTGGCCTTTTCTACCATCGTAGCCCACACTCTACATCTCAGGGAACCAATGTGGAAATCTGCCAGCAGACAGCCTTCAGATTGGAATTGCTGCATTGGATTTTCCCTAGATCTCCAGTTTCTGGCCTGCTCTGCAGATTTTGGACTTGTCAGCCTCCATAAACATGTGTGTCAATTCCTTAAAGTCTCTATTTCTCTACACACACACACACACACACACACACACACACACACCCCTTATTGGTTCTGTTTATCTGGGAAACCCTGACTAATACAGACTTTATATTAGTCAGGGTTCTCTAGTATCTAAATACTAAATATATGAGCTGAATTTTGGTCCCTCAAAATTCATATGTTGAAGTCCCAACCCCTACTACCTCAGAATATAACCATATCTGGAGATAAGGTCTTTAGAAAGGTGATTCAAATGAGGCTGCTAGGGAGGGACCTTTATCCAATATGACTGGTGTCCTTATAAGAATGAGAAACTTGGGCACACAAGAAGACACTAGGGGTACCCGTGCCCCGAGGAACGTCCATGTGAGGACACAGAGAGAAGGCAGCCTTCTTGAAGCCAAGGAGAGAGTCCTCAGGAGAATCAAAAACCTGCCAGGACTTTGATCTAGCCTCCAGAACTGTGAGAAAATAAATTTCTGTTACATCTTCCAGTGGTATTTTGTTATGGCAACTCTAGCGAATGAATTCACAAGGCATTGTTGGAATTTTTCCTATCATTGCCAGTGTTAATCTTATAATTTTACTTCAGATAACTGCAGAAAATGTTTCCCAAATTAATTAGAAACTCCACTATTTGTTTTTGCTTAGGGTTCAGAATTTCCAAGGTTTATAACTGACTCAGGATCATTTTGTATGTTTGCTCCATTTATATAGGGTATGGTTTAGTGTACATTGTCACAAGAACAGCAAGGTGGAATCTGTAGCGTATTTCCTAAATAGTTGTTCCACTAACCAGGATAAACTGCAGCCCTTATCCTGGTGCCTGTGCACAGAATATTCTTTCTCCTAGTGAAGCAGAGAACAGCATATCCCTTGACAGTTTATTTCTAAGGTGATTTTATCTTACTTTGAAACATCATTGTGCAAATGTGGAGTGTGACTGTAAACCATGAGTGTTGTTGGAATATATTAAATTTTCAAAATATGTCCTTTTATCCATCCAAAAAGGAAATATTCAGACTTTTGCAGAAAAGAATGGGGCTGAAACTATTTATATTTATTTATTGGTTATATGTATATGTATGTGTGTGTTTGGGGGGGGAAACAAAAACTGTAGAGTAGAATATAAATTTTACATGAATCCACATTTTACATGATTATGGTGCAAGTTTTAATACTGACAGTTGTATCAGATTCTTATGAGTCAAATACTGCTAAAATAATAATAGTAAAAGGAATGATAATATAATAATAGCAACAGCTTTGGGTTGTTTACTGTTTGATAGACAGTGTTCTATGTGCTTTACATTTTTTAGCTCATACCATTTTCACAACAACTTATGAGGCATGAATTATTGTTTTCTCTACTTTACAGGTGAGGAAGTTGAAGCACAGTGATTGTACATCATAGTCCCAAAGTCAAAGTCAAGAATAGAAGATATATTAAAGCTTGGATTGAACCAGGGCCGTCGGTTACTAGATTCAATTCCCTTGATAATGTAACATACTGCCTTACCATGGAAACTTCAAGGATTTCCAAATATAATGAAAACAACTTCATATTTCATTGCTACTGATTTACCTTTTCTCTGTTGAGAAATTGTGAATGCTTTATTTGCAAGTATATAGGTCTAGACTTATCCCTACATATGTGTATGTAGATGTTTCTGCATGTATATTCATGTCACTTGTGTTTCAACTCAAAAAAAAAACAAACTCAGTCCTCTTGTGGGTTGTTACATTTTTCTAAGTAGTAATATTTAATTGGAATTTTTTAAAAAAGTGTCATATTTTTTCCTTTACATTTTGCTAATAATAGATGCTATACTCATTATTTTTATATTCAAGAAAGGTTTATAAAAAGAAGTAGAAATAATAATAATGTGTTTAAATACTGCTTACAGTGTGTTAAGCATTCTTATTAGTGATTTATGTTTATTATCTTATTTAGTCCTGATGATATCTATGAAGTAGGTACTATTATTAGCATCATTTTATAAATAGGAAACTGAGGCACAGATAGATTATATAAGCTGTTCAAAGTCACACAGCTGGATTTCAAATCTTGAACCACTGGCTCTAGAGTTTGTGCTCTTAAACTTTTCTAAGTTTTGCTTCTCAATTTAGAAAAAAAATCAGAAAAAAAGTAAATAAAAACCGCATAGAAATGTAAGTTCATTTTTCTAGCAATTATTAAGTGACAAATGTTAAATTATTAATAATAATATACATATAATACATATGTTTAATCCTAACCTATTAAAATTAACTACATACTATGATTTCAAAGCATATTTAGCATTATTTATGGTTGTGTCAGATTTAAGATGGCTGCAAATCCTTGCAACCACTCCTAAACTAAACAGAAATAAAATCTATTTCTTTATCCTCCTGAATCTTGGCTGGCCCTGATTCTATTTAATCAGTAGAATTTAGCAGAACTGGCATTGTATCAGTTGCAGGTTTGAACTTTTCAGAGGACTGGCAACTTCAGATTCTCTCTTTCTGACACCATCAGCCATGCTATGAGGAAGCCCAAGTAGTCAGAGAATAGAGTCCCTGGCTAATACCCCTCTCCCTGAAGCTGAATTCCAGCACTGAGGGTGAGCCATCCTGGAAGTAGATTTTCTCCACAGTAGAGCTTCCTTAGCTTGATTTTCCCTACTTGCAACATCCCTACCATGCCCTATGCAAATAGCAAAATTGTGAACAAATAAATTATTGCTATTGTTTTAAGTCACTAAGTTTTGGAAGGGCTTGTTATGCAATAATAGATAACCAAAACTGACAAATTCTTTTAAATATTTTATTAAATGTCTATTATTAGCAACCTTAAGAAATGAAGATTATTGGATGATTCTTATATTTCTCTTTAAAATAAGTATGTGCTTCTAATTTTTATGTTTGTTTCATTCAGAATTGTTAACCTGATTTTTTTTTCTATTTTGAAATTCACCTACAATAAAAGGGAATGGACTGGCCCATTATACCTTCCACTTGGTTAAGTGGAACTGTTTCCCAGAATATTCTTTTCTAAGTGGTCTTGGCAGAGTCGACCGAAAGATACACTTGCGTGAGATTTAGGAGGCAGAAATAAGGCATTGCCCATTGATTTCTGAAGGTTGGGATGGTGAGTGGTTGTGACAGATAGATTGGAACAGATAAGGAGATTCTGCATATTCCAGTACCCTGCATCCAGCTCATTTTCCAGCTGCTGACCAATTAGGCATATCCCAGGTGCTTGGTTGAAGACTTCAAAACTTCCCCAGATATTTCCAAATTACCCTCCATGGCTCCATTCCAGTAGCTGGATGTGCAAGGCTTCTCAGATTGACTGGTTGGTGAGTTCTCTGATTCCCTATCCTCACTTTCAGACTTTTACTTCCCAAGCTTGTCTCATATAGAACTTCTGCTTCCCTGATTGAATCCCAACTGTCATGGGAGTTATAGAGTTTCTGGCTCCATGCCAGCCACATTTCATATTTTAAAAGATTTATAATTCTTATAGTATTCCATGATACATTGGTAGAGGAGAAATACACGATGGTAACCTCAGTATACAAAATCTCAATCTCATTACTGATACTACAGTAATGAAGATGCATGTTAGGTATGTTTGTTTGTACAATAACTGAATTCCTGCAGTATGACATATAAATAAAAGCTTATCACTTTCAGTTCATTCAGCAAGTATGCATTGGGGGCGTACTATGTAGCTGCATTAAATTAAGTATCAAAGTACAATAAAGAAAAAAAAGAAGTGATGTCTTATCTCTCATAGTGTTTACAGTATAACAAAAAAACAGGCAATTAAATAAGTTAATAAAATGAATTAATAATAGAAGTGTAAGCTTCTTTGAATTTTATGGCATGGGAGCCCTCACAAATCTTGGGTTTCCTGATAGACATTCCAAGAAAGTGAAGGTTCAGCTAATGTCTGCAGAAGAATAAGTAGCTGTTTCCTGACTGGTGCGGGGAGAACATCCCTCCCACAGGATCAATAAGGAGAGAGAGATGAAAATATGGGAGGCATTGGAAGCAGCCTCAAGAGGGCTGGAGAGCATAGAGTGATGGGGGAAAATAGTGAGAAATGAAGCTTGGCAGTTAGGCAGGGTCTAGGTTTTAGGGGCCTGAGTCCCAAATGGGTATGACATTTAATCAGTTTAGGCAGGAGGAACCTGAATAAATTACATTTAGCCAATAGGGCCTGAATCAACAAGAGGAAACAGTAGCAAGAATCTTGATGGCCAGCAGGGGATAAAACTGGAAGGAAACGTAATCTAACTAGCATTTGGGGGGAGTGGTATATGGAAAATAATAGTAATCAGGTTACAGGTAGAACCACCAGGAGAGGCTGGAGCAGTATGGGTTGAGCAGATCTGGGACTTGCACAGCTCTCTGAAGCAGAGGGTGCATATGTTAGAGGGGAGGTTCTCTTTGAGGTCCTGTGTCAAGTAGGCCAGGTATCTATGAGCTGGTGGAGTCCCCACAAGAAATATAGAAGGTAGTCAGGGAAGGTGGGGTGTTGGAGTAGTCTCTCAAGTTCTCTGGGAAAACCAACCATGACCAATGGGGTGCACTGGAGAAATCTGTCATTTTAACTAAGTGAGCAGGACATTGAAGTGGCCTTGGCTTAGACTTAAAGAGACGACTCCAGGTCTTTGAAGATAAATTGGGGATGGGGGTTAAACAAAGGGGAATCACAATATTTTCATAATGGAGAATATATTCTATTTAAAAGAAAACCTAAATGAATATTTGACAAATTTATTTTGGAAATATGGTCTCTCTTTAAGTGCTACACAGAGTAACTAATAATAGGAATGATTTACCAGCCCCATTCTTCTAAACCATTTCATTGAGGTATGATTGACATATAAAAAGCTGTACATATTTAATGTATATAACTTGATGAGTTTAGAGATGGGGATACATGAAACCACAGTCTATGCCAACCCAATCCTTATTCCAAGAGTACATGAAGTGAATATATTCCTTAGTTCTCAATTTCATATTGGAATGCAATAGTCATCACTCTTTTTTCTACTTTCTATCCACAAAATGTTTACATGTAATTGCAGTACCAATTAAAAAAATCTTTAAAAGCTTATCTGGGGGCTAACCTAACATAATTCACAAGTGTGTAAGTAACACTTAGATTTTCAGGCTCTTGAAAAAGAGAAATTCCCTCCTCGCTGCCCAGCAAATTGCAAATCTGATTTCTCTCCTCAGACATAATGGAACGTGGGTGTCATGAGGGTAGAGGGTGAGAGTAACACTGTGCATGTAGGAATATGTCAGGAAGCAGTTCATGGGCTGGCCTTAATGAAATTTCTGAAGAATTGTGCTTTTCATAGGCTTGATTGCAGGAAAACTATCACAGTGGGGTTTAATAAAATCAGAGGTTAGTAATAGAAGGAGCGTTCTGGCAAAATAAAAAAATAAAATTTTCTACTTCATAAAATGTACCTTTCCACTGAAATTTCCAGCGTATTATAGATGAAGCTTCATTGAAGTTGAAAAAAGCACATGAAGATTATGATTGTTTTTTAGCCTTTAAAACATATTGTTTTTTCTACTTATCTGCTAAAACCTGAGTTCAGGGATTTGCTCTTTTCCAAAAGATATGGTATCTTGAAATGGTCAGAGGGTTGCATTCTCCACTGTGCCTTACATGTTAGGCATGGATTTGGGGGAGAAACTAGCAGGGACTGAAAGGCTGATTTTTCAACTACAAATTATTAGAATATTATTGAGATGAAACAGTGTATGGCCATGCCACCCAAGATGGCTGTTCTTTTGCTCTCTGTACATCCCCTGCTTGACCAGTGCCTGCTTCACCTACACCCTATTCACTCACATGACTGACCTTCATCATACTTGCCCCAGCTAGTGATTGTTCTAATCTTTAGATCAGAACATCTGCACCATGATAGCTTATCAAAGGGGCAGTGAGGGGTGTGCCCCTCTGCTAGTTTCCTTGGTAACTTATGAGCCAATCTGACCTCAGTTCCTCCTTTAACTGGTAACCTCCCTCTGGGAACAAAAACAGCTTCCATGTCCTGCCCACTGTCTGCTGCGCAGAGTGGGGTGTCTCTCCGGGACCTTGCTTCAGACATGTAAACCCCCCATCCATTAAACCGTTGATGTCTCTGTCACTGTCTCTGAGCTCTTTCTTCAATCTTGAAGCTGGACAAGCACAGGGCTTGTAGACCTGCAAGGTGCAGCCCAACAAACGGCCACAGTTTTCACTTTAGGGCATTTTAGAATTCATTCTGAAAAAGAATATCTGCTTAGATTGCTCTTTCGTCTATCAACCCCTGAGTTCTTCAAAATGTTTTAATAATTTTTATAAAGTACACTTTCACATCTCTACTGGAATCACATATGCCTGTAATTACAGGTGTAGAACAATGAACATAATGTTGAAACTGAACTTTTTAAGAAAAATAAATAAATAAATATTGCAGTTATATTTCTACAAAATTCAAGAAAATAAGCAAAAGTGACATTTTAAGGCTGGCAGAATAAGAATTGGAATGAGGCAAATAAGGTAATGCATCTAACGCATAGGATACATCTTGTCCATCTTTACATGTCTTTGTATGGGTGGGATAGATGAGAAGAAGGAGAGAATTACTGGAAATAGATCACTTTATGTTGGACTTCCTGACAAAATTGTACAATAAAATATTTCTTAAGAGCAATCAGTTCATTGAGGATAAGAGGAACTTTTGAGCCACATACAGGATTAGGATAACCGAAACAATCTGTTCATGACCCTCTTTCTGCTGTTGATCATGACTTGGGATTAGCAAACAGCTTGAGACCATGTGAGTGGAGTGCTCATCAATTTCCAGGGCCCAATGTGTGAGGAAAGATCTCTTTCAACCTCTACCGATTAGCTGTATTTATACTAATTGTGTGGCATGTGGTGTTATGGTTTAAATGATTGTGTCTCCCTGAAATTCATATGTTGAAGTACTAACCCTCACCATGTGATGATATTTGGAGGTGAGACCTTTGGGAGGTACTTAGGTTTAGATGAGGTCATGAGGGTGGAGCCCCCATCATAGGATTATTGTCTTTATAGAAGAGGAGGGCATACCATGTGAAGCCACAGGGAAAAGGTGGCTCTCTACAAGTCGGGAAGAGACTCTCACCGGGAGACTAACTGTCGGCACCTTGATTTTGGACTTTTCAGCCTTCAGAACTGTGAGAAGTAAGGGTAAGTGTTTAAGTCACCCAGTCTATGGTGTTTTGCTCCTGGTTGATAGTCTTGCCTGTTTGACTAAAAGACATGGTATTAGTGTTGTGGTATTTCAGAAGAGGGGTGACTACTGTGGATTCAAATTGTGAGAAAAGCCACTATGGAGGATAGATTTGGATAGTTAAAACAAAAGAACTTTCCAGAAAGGGAAGCAAAGCATGAAAACACAGAAGAGGAAATAAAAAAAATTGTAAAGTTAATGAGGAGACTACACTGATCATTCTGTTCACAGATTGGTACTTACACATTGATTGACCTATGTACTCAGGCACTGGGCATAGAGAAATTAATTAGATACTCATTTTCCACTCAAAATTTCTTTAATTAATTGTTCAGAATACAACCAGTGAGAAATTTTATACACACACACATCAATTATAGTATATTTCCAATGGTGGTCAGAGAGATAAATTAGGACTTTGGGATTAACACATACACCCTACTATATATAAAATAGATAAACAACAAGGACCTGCTGTATAGCACAGGGAACTATATTCAATGTCTTGTAGTAACCTATAATAGAAAAGTATCTGAAAAATAATATATATATATATATATGTATAACTGAATCACTTTGCTATACACTGGAAACTAACACAGCATTGTAAATAAATTAAATACACTTAAATTAAAAGAGTTAATTACATATATATATGTATGTGTGTGTATGTATATATATATGTATATATATATATATACATATATATATATATACACATATATGACATAAAGATGTAAAATACTCATTTCAAACCTAAAAAATATTATGGTATACTTGCTAAGTACTGAGCTCAGAGAAAAAAAAAAATAAAGTAAAATGGGAGGATGCAGGGTGGAGAAATTAACTCTACCTGGGGAAGGAGTGTTCAAGGAAGCCTACTTATAAAATTCCTAAGTGGAAGCATTTGTGTGGGTTGAAATGTGCAAAAGGCATTGTGAATCCTTTCTGGTGAAAATGGGGCCTGAGATGTATCCTTGCACTTCAGAAGTCTACTGGTTGTTGCCCATCTTCTCCCCCTGCGTCACAGAGGCTGCCCCTTTCTCACCACCCTGCACACCTGGATACTGAACCTGCTCTACACTGAATGAGATATGCCTTGAATTTGTTTCCTTTATATATTATTTCCTTCAGGTTGCACTTTTGAGGATACTTTTATAAGAAATCTCTCCCTAGCCTTCATCAGAAACATGCAAATATTACTAGTTTCATCCACTAAATAATCTTTGTATCTGACATATCTATTCCTTTAAAAATGTTTTATTTTAAAATGTCATACATATAAGATAGTACATAAAATGTATACATAAAATTTGAAGACTAATAAAAATAAAACAAAATGACTACCTGCTTACCTATCTTAAGAAAGAGAATAGATTTTTTAAAAAAGTCAAATAGGCTAGGTTATGTTTCTGATTTTCACAACAACTGCTAGATTAAAAAAAGATGCATGTTATTTTTGGCTTATCTTAATATTTCATCACTCCCTAATACCCAGTGAGGTGCTTTTTAAATTATTTTATGATGATTGAATTATGTCTCATGTCAGACTCCTTTCCAGGGATTGTGAGATGCATTCCTTTTCAAGAGGCTTTTTTTTTTTTCCTACAATGAAAGAAACATTGTGAATTCAACATTCTGTTATATGTACATCTGATGTTCAGTTCCCAAATATTTCTTTCTTTCCAAAGTTAGCTTTCTAAAGCCTTTAGCTGGAAGAAGAGAAATTTATCTCTGATAGCAGTTCTGTTAGTAGTTTGCTGAGGACTTCAATGTCATTTTTAAAAATCCAGGTGCAGATCATTTCCACACATATTAACACATTTGAGGGGTCTAGGTCGATTCTCAGCCACAGTTTGGAAACATAACCTTGGAAGATAGAACATATCTCACCAATCATATCAGTTATAAAAAAATCCACTGAGCTCATATTTTATAGCTCTTTGTATGTGAAGGACATTGTGTTAGTTATTTCAGCATGAAGGGATGAGGAAGACATACCTATTTTTTGAAAGTTATAACTTAGGATAATCTTGCTATCTAGTCAAATTTCTGATTTGAGAGACAATGTAGTTTCCAGAAATGGTAGAATCTTATGATCCTTAGTCCTGTCCAGGTTTCTATTTTCCAGTCATATCTCTAACATCACATTCTCAATCCAGCTACCGTGCCCTGTCCCAGAACTTGTTAATCTTCCTCTTATTATTCATTACCGGTGCACATATTAGGCTATCACTCTGAATTCTCTCTGCCTAAATTAGGCAGAAATTTTCCTTGCTGCTTCCCAGTAATATATTGATGTACGCATCCTATTTACTGCTCTTAGACTATTGAATCCAGAACCTTAGATTGTTTTTGTTTTTGCTTTGTTTTCCCTGTTTATTTTGTGTCATGAAAACCTTTCCTAAAATTTTGTTAAACCTGGTAAACTTGTTTTATTCACCTTATTGTTAAGCTGATAAGTGTGTAGAGTGTCTCTGAGGTCCCTGAAGTTAAAGAACTGTTGGTCTTTTAAGCATTTTATTGTCTTATTAGTATACAAATTCATTTTAGTTTTGTATTGATTGCTCTACAGACTTCAATATATATCTTTAACTCATCACTATCTTTAAATAATATGATATTACTTTACTTACAATGTAAAGTCCTTATAACAGCATAGTGCCATTCCCCCTCCTAGTGGTAGTGTTGTCGTGCATATTTTTCTTCTGTGTATGCTAAACACCAAACATTATTATTAGTCTGCTTTAAAGAGTCGATCTTTTAAAATTAATTTTTTACATGAGAAAAATATGTTATATATTTATTAACATATTTACCATTTCTGGCACCCTCCAATTCTTGATGCTTCATTTTATATCACTTGTTTTCAGCCTGAACAGTTTTCTTTTCTTTTTTTTTTTTTTATGGCAGTCACAGGGGAGCAAGAAAGCGAATTTGAGAGCAGAAGCCTCAAGATTTCTGAGGCCAAGGCTCAGAAGTCACATACTGCTTCCATGAACACTTTTTGTAGTAAGTTCTGTTGGTGTCAAATTCTCTCAAACATCTCTTATTTAAAAATTTTTGTCTGGCTTTTTTTTTAAGGCTATTTTTGTTTTGTATAGAATTTTAGATTTCTCCCCACAACCACAGGACTTTAAATAGGCTATTTCCAATTTTTGTTTGTTTCCACTGTTTCTGATAAGAAACTATGAATTACTCTTCATGATTTCCCCATGCATGTGACCTGAATTCTCTCTTTGGCTACTTTCAATAATTTTTTTCTCAAACATTAGTTTTCAGCATTTTAATTATGATTTACCTTGAGATGAATATCTTTGTGTTATGTTGTCTGGGGTTTATTGCAATTCTTTGAGAACATTTAGTTACTATTTCTTTAGCAATTTTTCTCTCTTTTTATTGTGATATTCCAATCATATATTTTAGGTCTCTTAATAATGTCTCACAGTTAAATAAGGCTCTGTTCAATTTTTTCCCAACATTTTTTGTCTGCTTGCTTTGGATATTTTCACTGTCTGTCTTCAAAGTCACTTAAGTTTACTTTCATAGTGTTTAATCTACTGTCAAGTCCACCCAATAAAATTTTCACCATAGATGTTATATTTTTAACACTAGAACTTCCATTTGTTTAATTTGTATAGTTTCTATGTCTTTATTGAGATTCCCTATCTATCCCCTGTTAATTATTTGTTGGTAACATTTCCCTGATTTTCCAGATGTCCAGAACTTTTTTTTTTTATTAGTTGTTAGACATTGTGCTATAATGTTGAGTATCTCTATTTTATTATCTTCCCTAATAGAGTGTTGGGTTTGTTTATAGGCAGTTAATTTAATCGAAGATCAGCCTGTTTAATAAAATCCTGTTGTTCAGCAATGTTAAGGCAGTTCTAGAGTTGCCTTGACCTAGATCTAGAATATCTCTTTCTTACACTGTAATGTTTTGGGGATATTACTCAATGTCCATGATGTAGAAGTGGTCTTTCAACTCTGGCTAGTTTGTACACGAATATTTTTCATCCTTTTATGAAGTCTAGCAGTTATTCAGGTCACATTTCCAGATAGATGTTGATTTAAAATTTTGTTTTTTGCCTCATCTCATGGAGTCTTACCCTGTACATTTGCACTTACAATCAGCCAAAGACTAGCCAAAGCATTACACAAATTTCCATGCAGATTTCTGGATCTCCTTTTCTGCATATTTTCTACCATTCTGATATCTTGTATGACAGATCACGTCTCCTTGGTAGCTCCAAATGCCTCCTTCTGTCTCCACTGATCAACAAAGCTTCTTTGCTCCCACTCTTTGCACCACACCCACCTATGATGGATCATCAAGCTATCGGTTTTGTTAATGAGAAAGTGATGGATGACCTTTGAAAGAATAGTTTTAGTAGAGGTGTCAATATGATCCTATTTCAAGTTCACAGGTGTTAAAAGGATGGGGAAGTAACTCCAGTTATTGCAAATTTCACTGTATGTTCCCATGGTCAACTCTTCAAAATATAAGAGAGATGTGTGCTGTTATGTTTTTCTAGAATAAGCAGCATAAAGGAATCACCAACCACAAAGTTGGTGCTGATGGCTACAGTAATAGAAATAATAATAGGACAAAGCATTATTAATAGTGGGGATGAACAAAACCCTTGAAATGTTATTTTATTTTACTCCTAGTATTTTCTTCAAGTGAATACTTATATATTTATCACAAGATTTTGTATTATAATTGTATTTTTTTCCACTGGGCTGTGAGAACTTGCCTCTTTGACTTTTCATCTCATAGTTCATGAAAGAGTTTATCTAGAAGTCTTTTAATATTTAGGTAGTATGGATTTTTTTAAAACTAAGAGTTATTTAGTACTTTGCTAATTTCCTAAAATTGTGAAACAATTATATAGCTGTTATACAAATGAAGAAAGAAACTTAGACAGCTAGAGCTCTATTTAGGGAAAAATACAAGGAAAATAAATGGTTAAACAGTTAATATTATTTATCAGCATTATATAGTATAGTATATTACAACATAGTATAGTGTAGTATAGTATAGTATACATAGTATAACAGATAGCATAACAAAAGCACTGGACTATAGAGTTCATCTGTCTTTTGTGTCATCATTATTATTCAAAAGAAGTAAGAAGGAGTTCCTGCAAGACAGTTCATAACTCAACACTTTTGGTTCTCTATAATTTTATAAGTCTCTTTCAATATAAATTAAATCTACCATGCAGGCAAAAATCAAAGCGAGGAAAGAAAATAGACAATAGACAATAAGATTTATAATAGGGCTGCAAGTCAAGAGGATGAACCAATTTTTAAATAGTTTTCCCTCTGCAATGACACAACTGGGAACATATCCCCAGGGCTCACTGATGTCCTTGGAAATGGTTGAGAGGTTTGAACATACCCTGCTCTACAGCAGGCTCAACACTTAAATAAAATGGTAAAATAGATTTGTAGATTGACCTTAGTAAAAAGCAGTTAATGCTTCCCAATCTTAGATTATTGTAGCCTGACACACTTTATGTTGTACTTATCTCTGACCTACTCTACACAATGGCTCTGTCCTGATAATAGGTTGTATTCTACATAGATGGCTGGCTTTGATTGCATATTGGAAGTTTGTTGATTCCCAATGTAATTCACTATTGATGATAATTAATGACTTGCTTGCCTTTACATAGGAATAGAATGTTGATAATTCTAGATGTGGAGAAAAACCTGTCACATTCTATCATTTAAAACATTTTACTAGAGGACTTCCCTGGTGGCTCAGTGGTTAAGAATCTGCCTGCCAGTGCAGTGGACATGGGTTCATAGCCCTGGTGAGGAAAGATCCCACATGCCACAGAGCAGCTAAGCCCGTGCATCACAGCTACTGAGCCTGCACTCTAGAGCCCGTAACAACTACTGAGCCTGCGTGCCACAACTACTGAAGCTCGCGCTCCCTAGAGCCCGTGCTCTGCAACAAGAGTGAGAAGCCACTGCAATGAGAAGCTCACACACCGCGATGAAGAGTAGCCCCCATTCACCGCAACTAGAGAAAGCCTGCGTGCAGCCACGAAGACCCAAAGCAGCCAAAAATAAATGAAAAAAAACCAAGCAAACAACATTTCATTAGAGAAAGTCTGGCAATTGAAGTGCTCTTATGAACAGAAAATGGTTTATGTTTCTATGTTCTTTGCCCATGGAAATGTTTAGATGTAATAATCAAATTACTTTTGGGATGTCTTGTTGCTTTAGATGTATATGTTTAGAAAATCAGATAAAGTGTTTTGCATTCAAATACATCTTCTTCATTATTTAAAGAATAAAATTACAAGAAACATCTTAATGTGTTGATACTGATTATGGAATGGTCATTTTGCAGAAGAATTCCAAGATAGTTTTCAGGTGTTGGGTGCTTCGTTCTGTAGGTACGAGCAAGTTGGTCCTGTCAGGATATGTGGTGTGAATGGATCCCAAATACAGGTTCTATAAATGTGAGCTAACTTTGCATAGAGAAAATGTGTGTTTGGACTTACCTTTTAATTTCAGCTTAAAAGTCTTCACCAAAGCATGTTGTGGGGTGTCTCAGTGAAGATCTCCAATTTCCCAAAACTGTTATAATAAAATAGGTAATATTTAGATATCAAAGTCCTACGCTTAAGTCCTTACTCTGCAAGTTATTTCGTATGTGGTTTTGAAAAAACTCACTTGCATAGTAATATTTTTACTTATAAAATGAAAATCAGATTAATGCACACCTTAAAGTATGGTAGAAAGATTAAGTGAGAAAGTTTACAAGAAGCTTTGAAAACTATGAGAAAACTGAAAATTATAACTACTACCTTTTTGTTTATTATATTTTCTATTATCATTGTGGGAAAATAGCTAAATGTGTTCTCATGCTATTGACTTTGGGTCAACAAATTTTACTTCTCTGTGATAGTGATTTATAGGACCAGGCATGGCTTTGATTTCTAAACGACTAGCATTGTGAATTATGCCATGTTAATAATAACCAACTGAAGAAAGTGTGAAAATTCCATGAAGACTTGGAGAAAATGGCATAAGTGCCTGTGACAAAGTGGGTGATTCCCATTAATTTTTCCGTGTTCTGTTTTTCCTCCCTGTATTCTAAGTAAACAGACTGCAGTTTTCACTATACAAATAACCTTGTTAGTTTGGGGAGAAAAATGTGTTTAAGTCAGAGAATTTCAGTACCTTATAGCTTTGGTCGGTTTTATAATTGCACATTTTGCAAAGCAATTAAATTGGAGAAATTACAGTCTGATATAAAGGACCTATGTCAGAGAAAAAAATTAAGTGTGATAACTATGAGTGCAAATATAAAGTCCATTATTTACAACCTATTACTAGATGGAACAGCCCAGTAAACCTATTGCTCTCAGTATTCACAGCTATTTTGGGCTCGGAGATGTCCATATTATGATAAGAATTAATACATAATGCATATACACACTACTGAATACTGAACACCACCTAAATTTCTATGAAGAATATGTTTACTATACCAAGGAGTTACTGCCCATCACTGCTTAAAAGCTTCTGCAGAGGTCTTAGTGAATATCCACTCACCCACCTACAACTATGTGTGACATTTAAATTTGTTTACCATAATAAATCAAAAGAAAATGTGATCAGTATTCACTTTAGATTATAAGTATAATACACCCAACTGATAACTAAATAATAAAAACAGAGCTGAGCTCTTCCTTGGAGGTATCTAAAATGCAATTTCTTCAGATACTCAGCTCTCACGCTAAGGACAATTTATTAGTGGTCTAGTATTTTCCTTCTAAATAATTTCCTTCAAAAAATACTTTCTTTATTACATTTTACTAACAACAATCAATTAAAAAATTTTAACACTCTATGATAGATTCTTGTACCAATTTGTGTTCCATATTATGTTGCCATATCAGCAGAAAAACTACTTAAGCAAAAATTAACAAACTATCAGTTGAAAGCATCCATTTTGTTTATTCTATAGTCCAATAAACCAAATAGTTTTGGGCTTTATGACTAGGAAATACTAAACCAGTTTGACTAAAATGGAATAAAAAAATGAGAGATATAGTACAGCTTATCTCTGGGCGTGCTTCTCATTTTGATAAGGTAGTTTAGAAATAAATTTCCTCTCTGTAAAATAAAGTAAAGTATGCTAATGTAATTTTTATTAGAAAGTTTTGAGCATAACATAAAAAATCAAAATGGGATTTTGAAAAAAGATGGCTACTCCATTTTTAACAGGATAATTTATACTTCGGGTGTATTTAGTACATAAAGCCCTCTCTGTGTGCCTTTTACAACATTTTCACTTAAATTTAAACTTGCCTTAAGTGGATTGCTTAATAATCCTCAATGGCTTTTCTCAGAGTGATGATGAAAACCAAACTCTTTTCCCTGCCTACAAAACCCGATGACATGTGGTGGCCTGTCACTTGCCTTCCTCATCCCCAACCACAGTTTCCTCCACTTGCTCTGGCCTTTTCATTCTCAGAGCACACCAAGCTTGTGCCACCTTAGGGGCTTTGCACTTTATAATTTGTCTTTCCCCAAATCACCTTCTAATTATTTAGCGGCTCAAAGGTCAGCTCCCTCAAATCACCTTTTAATTCATCTCTCAGCTCAAATGTCACCGCTTCAAAGACATTTCCTACGGCCTTTAAAGTCATGGATAGCATCTATCCCCTTGTTTACTTTTCTGTGTAGTATACAGTGCTATTTTTTGCTAGGGCTTTGTTGGGAAGGAAAAACTTTTCCTCCATCCTCTCAGTTTCAGTTCCTGTGGACCAGCAAATTAAATTGACAAAGGACCCTTTAACTGGAGAAAAATGGTTTGTTTGTATGCATATGGAAACTAACAAAAGAAATAGGCAGCTTACTAAATGGTTAAAGTTAGAGGCTTAGGTACCTTATTTAGTGGGGGAAAGGGGGTGGGGAAGGAGAACAAATGAGAGATAAAGTCTGTGATATGTTTGTTTATGCAGGTGTGAGTGGTCTTTCTATCTTTTTCATGGCCATGAAGCTTTCCCAGAGAGGGGACTTATGGTACATTTTCTCTTGGCCTCTCTCCTGGGAGTAGACTCTCCAAAGTGGGAATTTATGACAGCCTCATGTCTCAGAAGTTGTTGTTTTTGGTCAGATAAGTGAAGATCTGAGAAAACCTCTGTCTGCTGTTGAATCTCAAATCTTCAGCTTAAAATAATTTTCATACCACCTATGGGGTTCCAAGTAGATCGCTACAGCTGCCAAAAAAATTCTACAGACTGAGTGGCTTAAAAAATAAAAATTTATGGGCTTCCCTGGTGGCACAGTGGTTGAGAGTCCGCCTGCCGATGCAGGAGACACAGGTTTGTGACCTGGTCTGGGAAGATCCCACATGCTGTGGAGCAGCTGTGCCCGTGAGCCATGGCCGCTGAGCCTGCGCGTCCGGAGCCTGCACTCCACAACGGGAGAGGCCACAACAGTGAGAGGCCCGCATACCACAAAAAAAAAAAAAAAAAATGATAAAAAGAACTCAAAAATAGACCCAGGACTTTCCAGCTTCCGTTTTCTGACTAAATGCTTGCAAAAACAATCATCTTAAAACTTGGCTTTCCAATTCTGTATGATTCTGTCAGTCAGAGAGTCAGTCATTCTGACAGTCAACTGGTATTTTTAATAGCACTTAAGTATCAGACTAGGACTATTGGGGTGGTGGGTGAACAGGCCAAGAGGGAGAATCACTGCCTCAGGGAGACTGTATTCTAACAGGAGAGCAAACTGGAATATATGCAGACAAAGAATATAATGACATCAGAAAAAAGGGACCATGCAGGGATAGGTCAGGGACTCTGGATTTTAAGTTTCCTATAAAGTCATTGTGGGGTTGAAAGCAGAAAAGTGAAAATACTGAGCTGTACTTTAGAAAGATGACACTAGCACTAACTAGATTGTTAATGCTATTATGCTGCCATCGTATTTGTCTCTTCATCAAAAATGTGAGAATTCAGTAACCTGAGAATAATGTTTGATTAGGTTTGATTTTCAAAAGTTTACTCTTAGACCTGTTTCTTAAAAACGTCCTGGCTGCCCGTTGTAATCTGGTGAGTCTGATCTTTACAACTTGTCCATTTCCATTTTTGTCTGTCTTGTCCTAATTTCAACAAAGTTAAAAAACATTTTATATCTGGAGAGTATTTTTAATATATATTCTGAGACAGTTTTTAAATAAAAGCCCAGTTGGAAAGTAATGACCGAAGTAGTTGTGAAAACACAAAGTATCCTATATCTTTAAATTTCAGTTTTAATTGGTTGAATTCTATATCTGTATATGTTACATTTTCACTTCGAAAATGAAGTGGAGGATTATGACAATTCAAACAGAGAACTTTTATAAATTTAATCATCTGAAGAACTGTGTTACTTCTTTAAACTCAATTCTCCAATGACAAATTGCTTATATATTTATAACCACATTAAGACTAATATTTTAATTATTTAATATTAAGACTTGAATTAGGTCATTTTCCTTATTTATTTATTTAACCAATGAATTGTTTTCTTCAACAAAACTTTAGCTCTGTCAGAGAATGAAGCAGTGCAACTCTGGTTAAAACAGACAATGCTACTGTATGCTGTACCGTGCACTTGAAAGTTGCTAAGAAAGTAGGTGTTCTCACCACACAACAGAAAATGGTAATCATGTGAGATGATGAGATATGATCTGTTGTGTGTCATATAATTTCTGGACAGTGCAATATTGTGTGTCACTCACAAGAACCAAGTTGTGCTTAGCCATGAATATGTAATTGACCCTAAAAACATCTAAGATTAGACTTGTTCCTGTATTTCCCTTTTTCTTCTTTCTTTCTAAAATCTACCAGCAGCTTCTTACAGCAAGATATGACTAATTTCCTGTAGAGAATTTTGTCTATTTTAATTTTTGAAATGTGCCTTAGGTAGATTGTCATCTGAAGAATATTTGGAAATAGCTGAAATTCTTAAGCTGCATAGAATTAGTTTTAAATTGGCAATGTGTATTATTTAATGATATTAAAACTTTGAGCTTAGTTGTGGACTTTGATTCATGTTACCTGGGAATTAAACAGCATTGTAGGGAATGGAATTTTTGTTTATTTTGTTTATGTTTTCGAAGTGAAAATGTAACATATACAGATATAGAATTCAACCAATTAAAACTGAAATTCAAAGATATAGGATACTTTGTGTTTTCACAACTACTTCTGTCATTACTTTCATTTTATTTTAATATTAAGCTTCTATTTTCAAAAATTGGGGCAATAACATGATAAGAAATGGAATATAAGAGACCATAATTGTACTTTAATAATAGTCACATAGCCTGTACTCAAAAGTAAGATATGCATTATATAAAAATAATCAGCATACAGATAATTTTGTTTTTAAAACATATACTGAGAAGATTATATATTTAAAGTCAGGATTCATACATGTTTGGTAAATAGATTGCATAAGAAGAGAGGACACGCTTTAGTTTATATTCCCTCTGTTTTTCTTTTTCATATTTCTTCCTTTTCATTTCTGTTAAGTTTAAAAATTAATTGTTGCTTTATTGATTAAGAAATATCTATGCATTTATTTGGGATTCAATTAGTTTTAAAAATCCTAATTATTTTATTCTTCCTAAAACTTTCTTTGAAGATTTTATTTTTGCTTTTATTTTTAATTGTTCCAACTGGACCCTGTCTCACAGAGGAAAAGATAGATTCATTGATTGTCAAATAGGAGCTCTTTTGAACTGATTCCCCCCTGCAGGTAAATGTGACTTGGTGGGTTTTAGAATTAATTCAAAGTTTCTGATACAGTATTGGTGAGACTTCTCTCAACAACACAAAGGCTATTGCAAGTGATTTTAGATTAAGACTCACAGAACCCTAATAACTGCTTGACCTCAGTTTTTCTTTTTTTGTAACCATAAATTGCACTCAGAGGGGCATAAAGCATACAGGTGACTGAAAAGCCTGGCTTAGGATAGAGCTCAGGATGAGGCTCAGGGTTTATACTGCAAAATGAACTCCAAGTAGTTCTTGAAACCTGCCCTTTCCCTGTGTCATGTCTTGGATGAGTTCACTTTGTCCAATCTTCAGAAATGCAATTTTTTTTTCTTTTTTACTGCTACTGTGTGATAGCATTGTTTGTATTTGTCACTGTCATTTGGACTTCCTGCTCTGCTTTTCTTAGTTACGTTCTATTGTGTGAAAATGTACTAAGGAAAGTCAGGAATGGGAAAATGAACCAGGGTTGCGAAGACTTGGGTTTGATTTTGACTCTACCAGAGGGCAGCTGTTTAAGAAAAAGTGGAAGAAAATATCAGTCCCATCTACTATGTGTTTCTGGACGGTCATATGAGAAAATTAATATGAATGGGCAATGTAAGTTAAAGAGCTGTAGGCAAAACTAGTCTTAGTATTTGCACTATGATCATTTTTTTTCTGCAATCTTGTGAGGGGCAGAAACTCAAAAAACTTTCTCAGAGCAGCTTTGTTTTTGATTTCCAGAGACAGCTACTCCATTTCCTCTTCATTTCTACACAATGAAATTTTGATCAGGAAGGTCATGTTGTCACTGTGTCATTTGGCTATAGCTGTGTAAACCACCTCCAAAATGCAGCACTTAAAACAACAAATCTTTTATTATAATAGCTCTCAAGTTCTGAGTTTGGGGTTTGGCTGATCGCCGGTGTCCTCACTCATATCCAGGGGCTGAATGATACAGGCTGGCCTCGTCTAGGCTCTGCTCTGAGTGTCCTTCATCTTTTTTTCTGGGACCAATAAGCAAAGTTGAGTATGTCTACCTCATGGCAACAGCAGAAGGGCAAGAGTGAGCAAGCCTGATCTTGCAGACCTCTTTCATGCTTCTACTTAGGTACAGATGCTAACATTCCATTGGCCGAAGCAAGCTACTTGGCTAAGCCCAGGGTCAGGAAATTATACATATCACCATTCCACACAGGATGCTGCAAAGTATGTGGCAAAGGATGGAAATAAGAGGGAGAGACAAATTGGGGTCATTTGCAATTTACTACAGTCACCTCCTAAGAGTACTATTTTCCAAAATGAGACAAATGGATATATGCACATGATTGAGTAGACATACAGTATAGTCATATATATTAAGAACAAAAGTAATCTTGTGATGAACATGATGAACACATTTTTTTCTTATTTTTAAATTTTCAACCAACTTAGAGTTATCAACTCCAAGTATTAGCTGTTAACACATAAAGTGTAGACTGTATAGTTAGATGATACCAAATAATATAAACATTAAAATCCTAGGTAGTAAAATACACACACACACACACACACACACACTTCTCTTTCCAAGTTGAGCCATATTTTGAAATTTATAACATCAGATTAACAACCTAAATCAAACATCAATATAGAAAACAGAAAGTAATGATAACTAATATTGCTGTTATCTTCTATGCATGCATGTTATAAATGTATTTTTGTGTTCGTTATAGTTCTTATACTTGATAATTTGGAAGAACTTCTTAACTGTTCACATGGTTTCTTATTTCCAGAAGATATTTCAGCAGAATAAATTCATTTTATAGCACTCCTTATAACATTTCATTTGATTTAAATTGTATTTATCTTTGCTAAATCAGACATGATTTTTGAGATTACATTGCTATTCTAAAGTTATTAAAATATAACTTAATAGTCTGTTTTAGTAACTATTACTGCTTTTCTCTAAATGTGTTCTTGCCAACGTAATTTGCATTTACTTTCCAATGGACTTTGCAGAACCTGATATTGTTAGAGAAGGAAGGCTGATAATTATTCTCCAGGGCACACTTTGTCATATTTATGCTTCATTAAGCCCATTAGGAAATAAAATTGTATTTGGTTTTAGCATGCTCATCATTTTCTTTTGTGTATATTTGTGTGTGTGAAGTAGTAATTCTATTAGCTCAAATTTGAACTCATACATTGTCATAGAAATCATTTAAAACCAAACTATTTTTGGCCTATTTGGAATACAGTAAGGATGCTGACTTAACCATCTAAAGGAGGCTAATAAAGTATAGGTAAAATACATGTAAACAAAGTTTGTTTCTTTAGGAAGCAGAAGAGGTCAGATTTGTTTAAGAAAAAAAAGTATGAGCCTCAGTTGACAGCATCTAGTTTTAATACTTATCTTCAGGTCGGAGCGCAGGGAGAGGACTGGGGTTGGCGGCAGGAACACAGCCTGAAGGGCGTTAGTGCACCACGGCTAGCCGGGAGGGAGTCCGGGGAAAAGTCTGGACCTGACGAAGAGTCAAGAGACTTTGTCTTCCCTCTTTGTTTTCTGGTGCGCGAGGAGAGGGGATTAAGAGCGCTGCTTAAAGGAGCTCCAGAGACGGGTGCGAGCCTCGGATAAAAGCGCGGACCCCAGAGACGGGCATGGGACACTAAGGCTGTGGCTGCCGCCACCAAGAAGCCTGTGTGCGAGCACAGGTCACTATCCACACCCCCCTTCCGGGAAGCCTGTGCAGCCCGCCACTGCCAGGGTCCCGGGATCCAGGGACAACTTCCCCGGGAGAACGCACAGCGCACCTCAGGCTGGTGCAACGTCACGCCGGCCTCTGCTGCCACAGGCTCGCCCGGCACTCCGTACCCCTCCCTCGCCCTGGCCTGAGTGAGCCAGAGTCCCCGAAGCAACTGCTCCTTTAACCCCGTCCTGTCTGAGCGAAGAACAGATGGCCTCAGGTGACCTACATGCAGAGGCGGGGCCAAATCCAAAGCTGAGCCCCGGGAGCTGTGAGAACAAAGAAGAAAAAGGGAAATCTCTCCCAGCAGCCTCAGAAACAGCGGATTAAAGCCCCACCATCAACTTGATGTACCCTCCATCTGTGGAATACATGAATAGACAACGAATCATCCCAAATTGAGGAGGTGGACTTTGAAAGCAAGATTTATGATTTTTTACCCTTTTCCTCTTTTTATGAGTGTGTATGTGTATGCTTCTGTGTGAGATTTTGTCCGTATAGCTTTGCTTCCACCATTTGTCCTAGGGTTCTATCCTTCCGTTTTTTGTTTTGTTTTTTCCTTAAAAATATTTTTTTCTTAATAATTATTACTTTAATAACCTTACTTTATTTTACTTTATTTTATTTTATCTTCTTTCTTTCTTTCCTTCCTTCCCTCCTTCCTTCCTTCCTTCCTCCCTCCCTCCCTCCCTCCCTCTCTCCTTTCTTTCTTTCTTTCTTTCTTTCTTTCTTTCTTTCTTTCTCTCTACTTTTTCTTCCCTTTTATTCTGAGCCATGTTGACGAAAGGCTCTTGGTGCTGCATCCAGGAGTCAGTGCTGTGCCTCTGAGGTGGGAGAGCCAACTTCAGGACACTGGTCCACAAGAGACCACCCAGCTCCACATAATATCAAACAGCAAAAATCTCCCAGAGATCTCCATCTCAACACCAGCACGCAGCTTCACTCAACGACCAGCAAGCTACAGTGCTGGACACCCTATGCCAATCAACTAGAAAGACAGAAACACAACCCCACCCATTAGCAGAGAGGCTGCCTAAAATCATAATAAGTCCACAGACACCTCAAAACACGCCAGCAGACGTGGACCTGCCCACCAGAAAGACAAGATCCAGCCTCATCCACCAGAACACAGGTACTAGTCCCCTCCACCAGGAAGCCTACACAAACCACTGAAACAACTTTATCCACTGGGCACAGACACCAAAAACAACAGGAACTATGAACTTGCAGCCTGCAAAAAGGAGACCCCAAACACAGTAAGATAAGCAAAATGAGAAGACAGAAAAACACACAGCAGAGGAAGGAGCAAGATAAAAACCCACCAGTCCTAACAAATGAAGAGGAAATAGGAAATCTACCTGAAAAAGAATTCAGAATAATGATAGTAAAGATGATCCAAAATCTTGGAAATAGAATAGACAAAATGGAAGAAACATTTAACAAGGACCTAGAAGAACTAAAGATGAAACAAGCAATGATGAACAACACAATAAATGAAATGAAAAAGACACTAGATGGGATCAATAGCAGAATAACTGAAGCAGAAGAATGGATAAGTGACCTGGAAGATAAAATAGTGGAAATAACTACTGCAGAGCAGAATAAAGAAAAAAGAATGAAAAGAATTGAGGACAGTCTCAGAGACCTCTGGGACAACATTATTCACACCAATGTTCAAATTATAGAGGTCCCAGAAGAAGAAGAGAAAAAAAAAAAAAGGACTGAGAAAATATTGGAAGAGATTATAGTTGAAAACTTCCCTAATATGGGAAAGGAAATAGTTAATCAAGTCCAGGAAGCACAGAGAGAGCCATACAGGATAAATCCAAGGAGAAACATGCCAAGACACATATGACTCAAACTATCAAAAATTAAATACAAAGAAAAATATTAAAAGCAACAAGGGAAAAACAACATATAACATGAGAGAATCTATATAAGGTTAACAGCTGCTCTTTTAGCAGAAATTCTGCAAGCCAGAAGGGAGTGGAAGGACATATTTAAAGTGATGAAAGGGAAAAACCTACCACCAAAATTACAATACCCACGAAGAATCTCATTCAGATTCCATGGAGAAATTAAAAACTTTACAGACAAGCAAAAGCTAAGATAATTCAGCATCTCCAAACCAGCTTTACAACAAATGCTAAAGGAACTTCTCTAGGCAGGAAACACAAGACATGGAAAAGACCTACAAAAACAAACCCAAAACAATTAAGAAAATGGGAATAGGAACATACATATCGATAATTACCTTAAATGTAAATGGATTAAATGCTCCAACCAAAAGATATAGACTGGCTGAATGGATACAAAAGCAAGACTTGTATATATGCTGTCTACAAGAGACCCACTTCAGACCTAGGGACACATACAGTCTGAAAGTAAAGGGATGGAAAAAAGTATTCCATGCAAATGGAAATCAAAAGAAAACTGGAGTAGAAATTCTCATATCAGACAAAATAGATGTTAAAATACAGACTATTACAAGAGACAAAGAAGAACACCATATAATGATCAATGATCAATCCATGAAGAAGTTATAACAATTGTAAATATTTATGCACCCAACATAGGAGCACCTCAATACATAAGGCAAATACTAACAGCCATAAAAGGAGAAATCGAGAGTAACACATTCATAGTTGGGGACTTCAACACCCCACTTTCACCAATGGACAGATCATCTGAAATGAAAATAAATAAGGAAACACAAGCTTTAAATGATACATTAAACAAGAATGACTTAATTGATATTTATAGGACATTCTATACAAAAACAACAGAATACACTTTCTTCTCAAGTGCTCATGGAATATTCTCCAGGAGAGATCATATCTTGGGTCACAAATCAAGCCTTGGTAAATTTAAGAAAATTGAAATCATATCAAGCATATTTTCCAACAACAACACTATGAGACTAGATATCAATTATAGGAAAAAATCTGTAAAAAATACAAATACATAGAGGATAAACAATACATTAGTTAATAACCAAGAGATTACTGAAAATATCAAAGAGGAAATCAAAAAATACCTGGAAACAAATGACAATGAAAACACGACAATCCAAAACCTATGTGATACAGCAAAAGCAGTTCTAAGAGGGAAGTTTATACGAATACAATCCTACCTCAAGAAATAAGAAACATCTCAAATAAACAACCTAACCTTACACCTAAAGCAATTAGAGAAAGAAGAAGAACAACAACAAAAAAAACAAAGTTAGCAGAACGAAGGAAATTGTAAAGATAAGATCAGAAACAAATGAAAAAGAAATGAAGGAAAGAATAACAAAGATCAATAAAACTATAGGCTGGTTCTTTGAGAAGATAAACAAAATTGATAAACCATTAGCCAGACTCATGAAGAAAAAAAGGGAGAAGATTCAAATCAATAGAATTAGAAATGAAAAAGGAGAAGTAACAGTGACACTGCAGAAATACAAAGGATAATGAGAGATTACTGCAAGCAACTTTATGCCAATGAAATGGACAAATTAGAAGAAATGGACAAATTCTTAGAAAAGCACAACCTTCCAAGACTGAACCAGGAAGAAACAGAAAATATACACAGACCAATCAGAAGAACTGTAATTGCGACCGTGACTAAAAATCTTCCAACAAACAAAATCTCAGGATCAGATGGCTTCACAGGTGAATTGTATCAAACATTTAGAGAAGAGCTAACACCTATCCTTCTCAAACTCTTCCAAAATATAGCAGAGAGGAACATTGCCGAACTTATTCTAGAAGGCCACCATCACCCTCATATGAAAATCAGACAAAGATGTCACAAAGAAAGAAAACTACAGGCCAATATCACTGCTGAACATAAAGGCAAAAATTCTCAACAAAATAATAGCAAACAGAATCCAACATCACATTAAAAGGATCATAAACCATGATTGAGTGGAGTTTATTCCAGGAATGCTAAGATTCTTCAATATACGCAAATCAATCAATGTGATAACCCATATTATCAAATTGAAGGAGAAATACCATATGATCATCTCAATAGATGAAGAAAAAGCTTTCTACAAAATTCAACACCAATTTACAATAAAAACCCTCCAGAAAGTAGACATAGAGGGAACTTACCTCAACATATTAAAGGCCATATATGACAAACCCACAGCCAACATCATTCTCAGTCATGAAAAAGTGAAACCACTTCCACTAAAATCAGGAACAAGACAAGACTCTCCACTCTCACCACTATTATTCAGTATAGTTTTGGAAGTTTTAGCCACAGCAATCAAAAAAGAAAAAGAAATAAAAGGAATCCAGTTTGGAAAGGAAGAAGTAAAGCTGTCACTGTTTGCAGATGACATGATACTATACATAGAGAATCCTAAAGATGCCACCAGAAAACTACTAGAGCTAATCAATGAATTTGGTAAAGTAGCAGGATACAAAATTAATCCACAGAAATCTGTTGCATTCCTATACACTAATGATGAAAAATCTGAAAGAGAAATTAAGGAAACACCCCCATTTACCATTGCAACAAAAAGAATAAAATACCTAGGAATAAATCTACCTAAGGAGATAAAAGACCTGTATGCAGAAAACTATAAGACACTGATGAAAGATATTAAAGATGATACAACAGATGGAGAGATATACCATGTTCTTGGACTGGAAGAATCAACATTGTGAAAAAGATTATCCTACTCAAAACAATCTACAGATTCAATGCAATCCATATCAAACTACCAATAACATTTTTCACAGAACTAGAACAGAAAATTTCACAATTTGTATGGAAACAAAAAAGACCCCGAATAGCAAAGGAAATCTTGAGAGAGAAAAACGGAGCTGGAGGAATCAGGCTCCCTGACTTCAGACTACACTCAAAGCTCCAATAATCAAGACAATATAGTACTGGCACAAAAGCAGAAATATAGATCAATGGAACAGGATAGAAAGCCCAGAGATAAACCCACAAACGTATGGTCACCTTACCTTTGATAAAGGAGGCAAGAATATACAGTGGAGAAAAGATAACATCTTCAATAAGTGGTGCTGTGAAAACTGGACAGCTACATGTAAAAGAATGAAATTAGGACACTCCCTAACACCATACACAAAAATAAACTCAAAATGGATTAAAGACCTAAATGTAAGCCCAGACACTATAAACATCTTAGTGGAAAACATATTCAGAACAGTCTATGACATAAATCACAGCAAGATCCTTTTTGACCCACCTCCTAGAGAAATGGAAATAAGAACAAAAATAAACAAATGGGACCTAATGAAACTTAAAAGCTTTTGCATAGCAAAGGAAACCATAAACAAGACGAAAAGACAACCCTCAGAATGGGAGAAAATATTTGCAAATGAAGCAAATGTCAAAGCATTAATCTCCAAAATATACAAGCAGCTCATGCGGCTCAATGTCAAAAAACAAACAACCCAATCCAAAAGTGGGCAGAAGACCTAAATAGACATTTTGCCAAAGAAGATATACAGATTGCCAAGAAACACATGAAAGGATGCTCAACATCGCTAATCATTAGAGAAATGCAAATCAAAACTACAATGAGGTATCACCCCACACCAGTCAGAATGGTCATCATCAAAATATCTACAAACAATAAATGCTGGAGAGGGTGTGGAGAATAGGGAACCCTCTTGTACTGTTGGTGGGAATGTAAACTGATACAGCCCATATGGAGAGGAGTGTGAACTTTCCTTATAAAACTAAAAATAGAACTGCCACATAACCCAGCAATCCCACTACTGGGCATATACCCTAAGAAAACCATAATTGAAAACGAGTCATGTACACAATGTTCATTGCAGCTCTATTTATAATAGCCAGGACATGGAAGCAAGCTAAGTGTCCATCAACAGATGAATGGGTAAAGAAGATGTGCCACATATATACAATGGAATATTACTGAGCCATAAAAGAAACAAAATTGAGTTATTTGTTGTGAGGTGGATGGACCTAGAGTCAGTCATACAGAGTGAAGTAAGTCAGAAAGAGAAAAACAAATACTGTATGCTAACACATATATATGGAATCTAAGAACAAACCAAAAAAATGGTTGAGGAACCTAGGGGCAGGAAAGGAATAAAGACGCCGAAGTAGAGATTGAACTTGAGGATATGGGGAGGGGGAAGGGTAAGCTGAGATGAAGTGAGAGAGTGGCATGGATATATATACACTACCAACTGTAAAATAAGATAGCTAGTGGGAAGCAGCCGCATAGCACAGGGAGATTAGCTCGGTGTTTTGTGACCACCTAGAGGGGTGGGATAGGGAGGGTGGGAGGGAGATACAAGAGGGAGTGTATATGGGGATGTATGTATAGGTGATTCACTTTGTTATAAAGCAGAAAGTAACACACCATCGTGAAGCCGTTATACTCCAATAAAGATGTTTAAAAAAAACTGTAAATCTCCAAAAAAAAAAAAAAGAATATCAATGACCATTATGGGGACCTTTTGAAATTTCCAAACTTAATTTACTTAAAAATGAATTGGACTACAATTTTTCAAAAATGTCCAGAACTGAATGGAGTACTTATTTCAATTGGTATGTTGAGGCTTCCCAATATTTTCAGGAGTCTAAAATTGTCGCTCTACAAAACAAGTTTTAAGGTTATCTGAGGAAACAGTGAAATTGGCCCCCAAAATGTCAGGCTCCTCTTCCTTGGCTTCTTTATCCCAGCCTCCCCCTCCAGCACCATCTTGTCTCTCTCCCTCAGCTCCTCATGGTGAGATGCTGTGTCCAGGGCCCTCTTCCTAAACTCCTTCCCAGCCACAAGGCAGGAGCCATTCCTAAAATGCAGGTTTTTATATGGTCCTGGCCAAATAGTTATATATTATAATCAATAAAAATTGGATTCTTAAACACCATTCAAAATGATTTCTCATCTACCCACATTCTTAGCTTGAAGACATCTACTCACTCATTAATTTAGACACCCAATAATTATTGAACAAGGTACCACAAGAAAAGTCATTGCCCTAAAATATAGAGGGGAACTGACCAGAGGACCTGTGAACTCAGAACATGGAAACATATAGTGAGAAGCAGGAACCCAGGAGGGGTAGAGATCTCGAGAGCCAGCCTTTGATCAGATGTTTCCAGACTGAATTTCACAGGTCCTTACAATTTCAACAAGTGACCATAATCTAGGGGTCCTGCATATTGGGTTCTCAACCTTCCATACTGCCAAGTAAGAAATTAAAAATAACACACTACCCTCATTATTACTATTATTTTATAAAAGGAATTTTAAGTAGAGAAAAAAGGCAAGGCAAGTTATCTCAAAATAGGAGACTTTTTTTTTTTTTTTTGCGGTACGTGGGCCTCTCACTGTTGTGGCCTCTCCCGTTGCAGAGCACAGGCTCCGGATGCGCAGACTCAGCGGCCATGGCTCATGGGCCCAGCCGCTCCGCGGCATGTGGGATCCTTCCAGACCTGGGCACGAACCTGTGTCCCCTGCGTCGGCAGGCGGACTCTCAACAACTGTGCCACCAGGGAAGCCCCAGGAGAACTTTTTTGAGTTAAATTTATTTAGATTTATGGTGGTTTTCTATCATTTTTTTTTTTTTGCATATATATGAAAAGACTTCATATGAACAGGAGATGGGCATGTGGGAAACCACCATTCTTGTACCCAGCAAACCTTGTGTTCAGAAAGAACATTGGGTAGAACTTTCAGAATCCTGTCCTTTGTCTCATCTGTGTGTTCACACATCCATTCTGTGAGTCTTTAGTGAATACCAACTCAGGACAGGCCCTGACAATGTAAAAAATAGAAGTAGACAAGAAGCAACCCCAAGAAGCCACAAACACCACACTGCCTCCTGTGTGCTCACATCCTTCTGGGGAGACAGGAACAAGATAAATTCATGAAGCAGAAGAATGTGGGATGACAGCATGGTCATGAGCACAAGTGGTCCCACCTTGGCTCTTCATCTAGAAGCAAAGGGGGCATAAGGACAAATATAAATATTGAGTCCAGGGCTCAACCTAGATTTTAATATTAGGTACTAGGAGTTTATCTGACAGTTGCTTTTACTCTTTATAGCAGCATTAGATGCAATCGGTTTAAACTTTCCAGTAATCACACAGGCTGACAGCAAAGACCATTTTCCCTGGCCCTGTCTCTTCAACCATGGCTCCAGTTTCGTTGATTCAACCACCACCAACCCTATTTGTGATTTCTTCTGGAATTTACCTCTATATTTTTAAATAACATGCTTCTGGGTCATATTCTGATCTGTCCATTGAGCATATTAACTCTTGTAGTTGGCAGAATAATGTTCCTCAAAAATGACCATGGCCTATTCCTGCAATGTGTGAGCATGTCACCTTTCATTCTAAAAGGCAACTTACAGGTGTGATTTCCTTGAGGATACTGAGATGGGGGAGACTAACCTGGGTTATCCAGGCTGGTCCAATATAACCAGCAGGTTCTTACAAAGGATGGAGCATGGAAGAGTCAGAAAATGCAGATGTAACAAAGAAATCAGAGGTTGAAGTGATATACTTTGAAGGTGAAGGAAGGTGTCAAAATCCAAGTCATGAAGGCAGCCTCTAGTTACTGGAAAAGGCAAGGACACAGATTCCCTTAGAGCCTCCAGAAGGAAGACCGCCTGCTTGACACCTTGATTTTAGCCCAGTGAGAACCATTTAGACTTCTAAACTCCAGAACTGTAAGATAAGACATGTATATTGTTGTAGGTCCCTGGCTTTGGGATAATTTGCTACTGAAGAAACAGGAAAGTAATACAGCTCCATGATATTTCCCCAAACTGACACCTGTCACCTCCAAGAAACATAAATGCCCCTTTTTCTTTTTCCCAATTTAGTTTCTCTGGGTTTTCTGTTAAAAGTCAACATTACACCTATGTAAATATTTTTCACTGAGAGATATGATTGCATTTTTGTGTTGTACAGTTGTTTTTCTTCAGTGAATAATTACCTTATTCTTTTCCATGCACTTATGGGAATTGTAAAAGCTACAGTTCATGTGTAACACTCCCTTCTCTTTTCCACATGGTCCATACATCAGACAGCTTTTTATGCCAAAGCATAAGAAGACCCCGAATGAATTGCTGGCCTTACAGTAAAACAATTAGATGCTCCCACTTCAGTTATTAATCATTAAGGTGAGGGAAACTTTTGAAAAAGACAAGTGTAGATGTGATTGATGGAATGGACATTGGAAAATCAATTATCTTATACTAGCTAAGACACTGAATGAAAAAGAAAAAAGGTTGATGTTCAATGATAGTGCTCAAGAGATGACCAAGTGCCTAAGTTACTATTTTACACTTAAATTCACCATGAGAAATTTCATGTAAATATTTAAAGAGAAGACTTGAAAATGTGTGATGGATTTGGGCGCCATAATATTCACCTTAAACCCCTTAACCAAACACAACTTCTTCCTGAACCAAAAATACTAATCACGTGGCAGGTATCTCTCATAATGCTCAGGTTTCACCCACCTCTCAGCCTATAACCATTATCTTCAGACATTATAATTCCTCCTTTGTGACATCACAACTGCTAATTTAAGAAGGAGAGGTTTCTTGTGTAAATCAAATTCTCAGATCAAATGCTCTCTGATATACTCTTTTTTTTTTTTTCTTTATTTTGAAAACTCCAAGGACAGTCCAATTTATACTCAGGCCATAGCTATTTTGGACACTGCCTTAACAGCACCCATGTGTATAAGTCAAGCCAAACTGAAGAGCTCCATAAAATGGTGAACGCTTTGCAAGCTAAATTTCTACTGACATCTACATAATCATTGGGGCTGAACCTACAAAGGTACAGATTGATGCATCAACAACTTTATGCAAGCTTGCACAACACCCTTTAAAACTAGAAATTAAAGAAGAAAATAAGACTAATATTTGAAAGCCTTGTAGAGAATCATCATACTTTGTACCTATCTATGTAATAATCATATCCTCCCATAAAGAAACCCATCTGAAAAGGCTATTGAAGTATTAAGCACCCCAGGGCCATAACAAAATAGTCATACTACACTTCCTTGTGGTATTGAATGTAAATACTATTTTATCTTCTGTGCTACATTATAATTGTTGACCTATGTTATAGCTTCTCTAGTCCCCTTCAGGTAAATAGTCGATACATGTTTGCTTTTTCCTGGGAACATCAGCAGTGTATTCAGATCACTCAGTATCCATTTCCTTTTACACAATTCTTTATACAAGATAAAGAATTATTTGAATTCCTAAAAACTTAAGTAACCTTATGTGGATGGCCAATTGCTACGTTCTAATCATGAAATGAGCACATTGATTATATTTATCTAGTTATTGTTTGAATTCCAAAAGGATTTTAAATTTCCAAAGGAAACTTTACATTTTTATATAAAAGGACATGATATAGCCCAGGGAGATATTCACCTCACTTCTGACAGATTACAAACAATTCAAACACTCCTGGTCTCTTAAAGATAATTAAGACAATTTTTTTGAATCCCATTGGTTCCTGTAAGAAATGGGTTCCCAAATTTTCTGCAATTATCATGCTTATATTTGACTTAGCCATGTCCTTAGTAACTTAGAAAATTCTTCCTTAGGAACCATAAAAATGGTTAAAGATTATGCAATTTAAAATTAGCACTTCAACAACTCCCAACCTTGAGTCTACCTTATAATCACAGGCTTATCTACCTAATGGTAGAGTGATGTGGAGAAACCCTTGATACAATGACTCAACTTTATGGAAATCATCAATGATAAATAGCTCACCACAGCCTTTCACTTGGACTGGTGGCAGAAATTTCCACACCTTGCCTCAATGTAATAGTAGCTACATCTGAACTAGTAAAACCCAGTGCTGCCTTATTTTAAAGTTACCCCTAAACTACATGGTCCTTAGTGCTGTGCAACCTTTTTTACTTACTGAAAATGCACACTTTTTCTAAAAAAATATGATGCTTTATCCTATAAAATCTTATTATTTTCTCTTCATCAATTTCCATTTGTAAAACTTTAAATCCTGCTATTTTCGATTACCTAAACAAAGGAAAACATAACTTTCTAGTATTTGTCTGAAAAACTGCCTGGCTCTGAACAGACTTATTAGAAGCTCTTATAAAGAAATCCAGATTTAATCTCACTTGTTGATGGATCCTAGCTTAAAATTGATAAAGGAGAATATCAGGTCAGATATGCCTCAACAGATCTCGACTCACCCCTAGAACATGACTCCTTACCAAGGAAAAATCTTCCCAGGTCGCAGATTTCATTGTTCACTAACATAGATAAGGGAATGAAAATATACACCAATAGCAGGTATATATACCAAGTAGTCCCTGATTTTGGAATGCTTGTAAGTAATTGTGTTTGATCTTATACAGGATCACAAGTAAAATTTGTCAATAGGGAGTACTTTTAAATCCTCTAAACTGTCCAAGGAGGTGGCTAATATAGATCAAACTCATTCAAAAAGAGATCATATGAAGGTTAAAAAAATGTCCTGACTGATCATATTTTTAGACAGGCAACGCTCATGTGAAAGGTCTAAAGTGAGTATTATAAAATACCATTTTTAACTCTAGTGTCAGAAAGGGATATTGGAAAAAAAAATCTTTGCAGATTCAAAGAGAATGATCACTGACACTTTCAGGATGGCCATTTGTTGGCACCAGAGAATCTCAAATAAAAAAAAATAATGAAATCATTCATTATAGCAAGGACAAATTGGCCACTGTACTCAACTGGCATTGCTGGAAAGTTTGACTAAAGTTGCTGATGTTGTCTCCGATGAATGTCTCACTAGTCACCAGCATGAGAAAGGAAAAGACATATGTAAGAGCTCAAATTTTAGAGTCCTTTCAGTATCTACAAGTAAATTTCATACCATATTCCACAACAATAGGTTCTGAGTATGTTTGGTCAGTGTATTCTTATTCTAGTGATGGATGAAAGCTTTTCCTTTCCAGAAAGCTGAGTTTAATACTTGCAATGATATTACTTGATTCTGTTTTCCAAACCTGGGGATTCCACCCTACCCCACCAGTGACAGAGACACCTATTTTACTGGGACTGTCACTAAAGAGATTTTCAACATTTTGCTGCTTATTGAGGAACTTCACTGCCCGTATTATCCTCAATTGTCAGAATGGTAGCAGTAAAAAATGAATTTTTAAACTAAAACTAGAATCAACAAAGCTTTCAGACATTATAGGAATTCAAATGGTATTGACATTGTTTTTAATGACAATAAAATTAGCTATTTTCAGGAGTTCACTGACTCTTCCTTTCTGAATTAGTAGTAGGCTACCTTTTATATTTAGGCATTTTATCTCTGATTCTGGATCCTCCTTAACACAAGCAAATATTTCCTAATACTACAAGGGACTCATGGAATTCACGTGGTCTTATCATTAACTGATAGTTTTTCTTCAATATCCTCCTGAACATCACTTGGATGGTCTTAAATATTGAGCTCTTACCTTCTAGAAGAAACATCAGATAGCATTGTTGAACTCTAATGTAAGATAGCTTATTAAGTACTGTAACTAGTCACCACAGAAGTAAAAACTCTAGGAATACTATTGTTTCCTGGATGCACTTGCACAATTAGAACAGAATTCATACTGAAATCATAGAAAACTGTTTTAACAAAAGACCTTAAGCTGAGGATTCTTAGAAATCTTCCAGAAGCAGACACTATTGAGAAAGAGAAGCTTCAACCCAAGATTTTTGTATCAAGTTGATGGTTGCACCAAGTCATTGATCCAAGGAACACAGAACATGATCCAGATAATCAGAGACATATATTGTCACACTTTAATTTACATGTTCTTATTCTTTACCTTCCTAAATAGTTTCTTTGCTATTTGCAGGTTTAAGGTTCTGGACTTTTAATAAACACCTGTTGCCTCTTAATTATTATATCTATAGTATCTTTAAAGTCCTTACCCCTAATATTGCATTGCTTTGTGCATACTTAATTACTACTTGTTACATGCCCTGCTAAAATTTCCTGAGCTTTTGCTAAAATATAAAAAATAAACAAAGAACCAATTCTGTTCTTAGCTTCCTTTGATGGCAACTAGTTTATTTTGATAACAGTTCCTTTTTATAAGTAAGTTTGTATCTTGGATAGGCAGACTTGAACAACAAAATATTTTTGAGATGGCAAACACGGCAGGTCAGAAAACAAAAAAATCATAACATTCTATCACATCATATCTCCAAAGTGGACCTTTGTAGGAGCTAGATTTTTAAACTGAACTATTAGAGAAATAGACCTAAGGAAAAAATAGGATACAGATGATATATACTTGGAGACTGTATTACTGTCATAGATCTTACAAGAGAGCTACATTACAAATTCTTAAGCCCAAACATTTTCCTTGATATTTACCTGAAGTCTTCTGTATTTCAAGTAACACTGCTTGATGATGGATCACTCTTGATGGTGGTAAAAGAAATCATTAAAATAATATTAGACATTAAAATATGTGGTATTTTTGGCTGAAAATAAATCACTGAACAGTCATGAATGACCGGTACTGGATTTGAGGCATACAGCCTATTGGCTGCTTTCTGCAAGAGACCTGTTTTCTGATGACTACCTGATTTCACCCAGGGTCAGTTCTTTCACCCAATGTCTCTTCTGGTCTCTGTTTCCCTTTTTACACACACACACACACACACACACACACACACACACACACACATATATATATATATATATAATATGTAGATAGATAGATATACATATATATGTATATAGATATATGTAATTCAAATCAAGAACAAAAATATTGGAACTTGATTTTGAAAATTTTTATGAGTGAAAAATAATCTTTTTCCTTAATTTCATGTTTTAAGTTTCCAAAAGTGAATAAAATTCTGAACATTATAGTTCATAGAATAGAAGAACTAGATAATATCACTATGACTTTAGAAAACTTTGTCATGAAATTTGACAATCCAGTGTTTCAAAATAAAGCTGATTTAGATATATCAGTGCCATTTGAGAGTAGAATATACCTTATCTTAGGAAGAAAGTTTTGCTTGTATCCATACAGATTTCTCAAGTCACTTTAATATAACAAGAAAGATCTATGAAACAAAGAAATGAAATTAGGTGATTTGGTTAATAGCCAGTTAAATTAATTTGGTTAAATCTGGTTCAGAGAGCACTTCATATAAAGAAGGGAATCTGTTCTCTGGCTATAATTTGAAATCTCTTTGTTCCTGTCTTAGAAATAAGCTGTGGGCTCTGGTTATATTCCATCTCTTAGTATTTTTCTGGGTTTCAGTGTTCAAATGTGTAACCACCAGAGACTTAAATCCTATTGCTCAGTCATTGTCATAAATGCTATGCAGCTGTTGTGCCATGGAAATTTCCAACAAATGATCATCCAACAAATTTGACACAAATAGATGTTGAAACGGCTACCATGAAGCACTTCAAATATGCCTGTATCAATTAGAGTTGAACCAGAATCAGTAGAAGATGTACATTTAAAGATGAGTCATAGGGAACTGGCTAAAGTGGTTTTGGGGACTGGCTAGGCAAATCCAAAATCTGAGGCGGGATTCAGGAAGGGTAGACTTAAACTCTCAGGCATAGACTGAAGTTGCTCACGGATGAAATTTCTTCTTCTTCAGGGAAGTCTCAGCTCTGTTTTTAATATTTTTTGATGAATCAAGATCAGCCTCACTCTGATTATCTAGAATAATCTTCAGTCCTTAAGGTCAAGTGATTATTGACTGTAACTACTTCTACAAAATATCTTCACAGCAACACCTAGTTTAATGTCTTATTGAGTAACTTGAGACTGTAGCTTATCCAAATTGGCATATTAAAATGACCATCACAGTTGGTCTGTATTAGTTTTCTATGGCTGCCATAACAAATTAGCACAATCTGTGGCTTAAAACAGCACAAATGTATCTTACAATTCTGTAAGTCAGAAACCCAACACTGTTCTCAATGGGTAAAATGCAGTAGGTGGTAGTCTGTGTTTCATTCTGGAATATCTAACAGAGAATTCATTTCCTTGACTTTTCCAGACAATGAAGGCTTCCTAGTTTCTTTGGCTCATGGCCCCCTTCATCCATCTTCAAAGTCAGCAAGGGCAAGTTGAGTTTTCCTTACATCATATCACTCCAACGTTATTTCTATCATCATATCTCCTTAGGTGACTCTGCCTTTTCCTCCTTCTTTTATTTACTTTTTAAAAGTTTTATTAAGAGAATTCATTTACCATACATTTAACTCATTTAAAGCAACAAGTCAATGATTTGAATTTTCTTCTTGCCTTTGACTTTCAGCATTTTTACTATTATGTGTCTGTTTGTGCATATCTTTGCAATTTCCTACTTGGAATTCATTGAACTTCCTGGATGTGTAAGCCAGTGTTTTCTAATAAGATTGGGAAGTTTCCAGCCATTATTTCTATGAATTTTTTTCCTCCTTTTTTTCTCTCTTCTCATTCTGTTCCCTCCATTACATGTATATTGATACAACTTAATGGGTGTCCCACATTTCCCTGAGGGGTAGTTAATTTTTCTTCATTCTTTTTTTCTTGTCTTTCTTCTTAAGCTTGTACAATCTCTATCAATCTGTCTTCAAGTTTGCTAATTATTTCTTCTGTCAGTTCAAGTCTACTGTTGACCCCATCTGGTGTACATTTCACTTCAGTTACTGTATTTATCAGCTCCAGAATTTCCATTTTTTTCTTTAATATAATTTCTATCTCTTTAGTGATATTCTATTTTTGGTGTGACATTGTCATCATATCTTCCTTTACTTTTTAATTCATAGTTCCATTTATTTACATGAACATATTTATAATGAGCGCCTTGAAGCTTTTCCTGTTAAATGTGACATCTGGCTGCTCACACACACAGTTTCTGTTGCCTTCTTTTGCTCCAATGTATGTGCCCTACTTCCTGATTTATTTTGAATCCCTTATACTTTCTTGTTGCAAGCTGGACATTATAAATAGTGTATTATGGCAACTTTGGGTACTACTGGTCTCCCCCACTTCAGGACTGGATTATTTTAATGACATCTATTTCCCCCACCTAATGTTGCTATACCTATGATGTTGCTCCTCAGGAAGGTTTTTGTTTTGTTTTTTGTTAGCTTGTTTAATAATTTTCACTAGTTTCATTGTGGCGGGAGCCCCAGAGCTCCTCACACTGTCATGCTGGAAGTTTTCCCTCCCCCTCTTCTATTCTAAAGAAGATTATATTGTGCCAATTTAGATAATCCAGAATAATTTTCCTATTTCTAAGATCAGCTGATTAGTAAATTTAAATCCATCTGTAACTTTAACTTACTTTTCTATATAATGTAACATATTTCCAAGTTGTGGAGTTTAAGAAGTGGACATCTTTTTGGGGAGTGTGTGTTTCTGCCTACTGCAGAGACCCTGACACAGCAAAAAGTGGTGTTGATCTATATTAACCATATCCCCATAACATAATGGTCTATATTTCAGTTTAGCCTAAAGCATCACCAAAAGGGTCAGTGAGAATTAATATGAGCATACTTTTCTCTCCTTGTGATAGGCCAGACATGTTTTTCTGTCCTTGCGTAATACGGATGCTAAGCATATTTACGTGCCACTGTGTTAAACAGTACTGAAAGCAAGCAAAAATAACTTAGGTATTTATTCATAGGAATATTTATTTTTTAAGAAAAGACTGAATCAACTTCAATAGCTTACTAAAACTCTTTTTGAGACTCATTCTTCACTGTTCAAACCCATTAATTCATAAAATTTCCCTTAATTCAACCAGTTTCCTGCTTTGAAAGACCCATCTTAAAATCACTCAGCCCACATCATGAAATCCTAAACATCTCCTCAAACTTTCAAAGGTTGTGACATTACTGAAGCTCTGTTAAGGAATATGTGTGTGTGTGTGCGTGTGTGTATGTGCGCATTGTGTGTGTGTGTACGTGTGCATGTGTGTGTTTCTCCATTACTTACAAGAAGTCCAAAACACTAAGTTTTGCTTGATCATTTGATTTTTCTGATGACAATTTTTTTGAAATTTGACAGCTGACAATTGAATCAAGTACGTAAGTGTAGACAATATATTTACAGTGGAAAGTGTTAAAAGTTAAAAACAAATGAGCCATACTGTGATATTGTACATTATCTTTTTGCATATTTGTATTAACAGTCTTTAAAATAGTGATTTGGAAGCAGAAAAATGATATAATCATCCAAAGTACCCTAAAGTGCAGAAATAAGGGTTTCAGAGAAACATTAAGAAAAGCACAGATTTTTAGACTGTTGCTTTTTTCTCCTTTGGAGTTTCTATGATCTACTTATTGAGATAGAAAATATGTATGATTGTTTCTTTGCTTTGCTTTATTTATATATTTTGTCTTTCTCTTCTAGCCATCTCCCTAGTAAGTTAACAGAAGTGAAATATATTTTTCTTTTTTGCCACCATAAAGAAAGAGAAAAATAGTTCTGGATTTTTTTTTTTTTTTTTTTTTGCAGAGGGTTTCCACTGATTATTTAAATCAATATTCTCTGAAATAATACTACATTGCTGTTGAGTACTATGTCCATGTGAAGTATACAGAATGTAAATCCTTAGACTTATGAAGCAGGAAGAGATCTGGATATCAGTAACCAACAGTTTTCAACCCTGGCTATAGGTTGAAATCACCTTCTGAAGCCACATCTCTTAGTGCTAGGTCTTGGTTTCTTCACAGATGATTCTGATGCACAGTGATAGTTTGGCAGTACTGATATAATTCATCTGCTAGATTTTGCATTTTGAGAAACAGAGATTCACAGAGGTTATGTTTTCATTCAAGGGTATCAAATTTGTAAATGGTGGTTGTGAAATTATAACACATTATTTCTGATATCAAAGTAGAAACCCGATTAAATAAATCATGAAAATACAGCCAATATTATAATCCATGCCTTGAGATATTTATTTTAGTAGTTGATCTAGGTCATGGTTGCAGTACTTAGATTAAGTTGTTAACCTTAAAATATACTGAGTCCTGTATATCAAGGGTCAGGAAACAATAACCTGTGGGCCAAATTGAGCCTGTCACATGTTTTTGTATGGCCTGTGAGCTATGAATTGTTTTGCATTTTTAATTACTGGACAAAATTTTTGAAAAGAATAATATGTTATACACATGATAATTATGTGTAATGAAAATTCAGTGTCTGTAAATAAATTTTTATTAGAAAATCCATGCTCATTCATTTCTGTATTGTCTGTGGTTACTTTCATGTCACAGAGTTGGGTAGTTGTAATAGAGATCACAGTGCCCACAAAGCAGAACATATTTGCTATCTGGCCTGTTGTAGAAAAGGTTTAACAACCTTGCTTTTCAACAAAGACTTAAAAGCTCTGGATCTGTGCAAATTAGTGGGTGTGCGTAATTATGCAGCCTATGTAGTTGTTGAATGCATTCTTGGGTGTGCTCCTCTGTTTGTTTAATGCCGCTCATTATTCTATTTGACTCTAATTGTGTTGCTGCATCGATATGTTAAAGATTAATGATGCACTTATTCTAAATCAAGATTCACAGAAACGTGAAGATAAAGCAGAGAATAGAAGGCATGATGGTTAAAGATTTGATTTTTGCTTTCCTCTGGAGAAATTCTTAGGATTTTATGTGTAAGAAATTTAAGTAGTTATAGCAAACTTCCCAGAGGATGCATAGCTCTGCTGCATTCTTGTCATAAAGCTGACAGTACACCTATGCTATCTTGCTTGGAAAAAATATGACAAGCTGATGTGCAGTGACAGTCATTTGGGGTTTAATTGAGTAATAAGTATACATAATATTTGCATATGTCTCTAATTGAGAAAGATAACTTCAAAACTGAGTGCTTAAGGAGACGGTAGTGACTGTCACAAAACAGTGTGGATCTCTGTCCCCAAAGCAAGATATTATTTGGTAACAGGTATAAACTATTGAAGGGCTCCCAGTACAAACATAACTACTAAATAAACAACACTTGCAGTGATTAACATGCTATGGGATGATGAGGGCAAGTTCCTGTTGATTATATGAACAGGAGTCAACTTGTTAGCCATTAGGATCAAAACAACTACAGCAACAACAGTAGTAACAATAGGGACAGCAGCAAATATGTATTTAGCTCTTTCTATGTGCCCAGAACTGTTTTAGGTAATTTTTAAGTTTTAACCCACTCAAATCCTCACAGCAACCCTACAAGGTAGATAATATTACACTGTGTGAAGTACACTGTACATCATATTGTACAGATGAGAAAAATAAAAAGCAGAGAAGTTAAACAGCTTGGCCAAGTTCACACAACTAGGAAACGGAAGAGTCTGATTTGAAATCAGGCAATTTGACTTCAGCTTTTGCTCTTAAATAGTATCTTTTACTGCTTAACAAAAACTATAGTTTATACAGCATTTATGCTAAACAATAGAATCATGTTTTAGAAAAAAAATAGAGATTCAAATCATGACTTGTTTTCAAGGGATTTGAAAACACATATAAGTAGATATGTTTATTTTGGCTTTCTTAACTGAAAAACAAGAATTCTATTTACTAATATTGTAGGAGAATGGGACTATCTCTCAAGACATGGACAGTTTGGTATGTCAACTTTGTTAAGGAGAACAGAGGACTTTAAGCTTATATTAAAATGATTACTTTTCCCCTTAATTTATTTAAAAAATAGCTACTTTTCCCCTCTGCCAGCCTGAGCATAAGAGGATATTTCTCTGATCTTACCTGTGATAACCTGATAGAGCTCCTGGAGGTGAAACTCACAAAAGTGTGGGAGCCCCCTGGACTGGGCCTCAATAGTTTTAACTCTAGTTCACGCTGAATCTCCAGCAATCTACCTTACCATAGGCTGTGATTCTTTGTACTTGGCTCTTTCTCCAGTTTTTCAGATTGGAAGTGTACCCATGACCTTAATATTCTAATGGATATAAGAAAGTTGTAGATTTTCAGCTTTTTGAGTTTTTACTTGTGAAGAGGACAGAAGAAATGGCTTCCAAGCTCTTTACCTTTGATAGCAGAAACCACCTCTCCTTCACCTTTAAATCACCTACGGTAGACTTACTTGTTGCTTATATTCGTGTGACAGTTCTCATAAATATTTTTGATTTATAATTATAAGTTGGCATTTTAAACATAGTATAAATTAGTAAATGATTTCAATATATTTCCAGTAATGCTTAATTTTTTTTCTAGTTTAGACATTAAGAAAAATTTCAACTAGCAATCTCAACATGGACTCAAAATTAAATATTTGAGCTGAATTGTGAAATATTCACATCTCTATACATGGGTTTAATCAGAAGAGTGATTTTCTTTCTTGAAATATTTTCCACCTTAATTTCTACATAAAATATATGTTTTCAATTTATAATTTAATTAATAGTTATAACTATTAATAAAATGTATACATATATATATGTTTATATTTCTAGGTTCTTTATTACTTTTTCTTTCTTTGCATTCTCTAATTTTCACTCTAAATATAATATAGGAGCACTATCAGTAACTACTCATAAAAACATATTCTAACTGATGAAATCAGCAAGGCATAGTTGCAATGCTGGTCATGCTTATCTTTTAGCTAACTGATCTCCTCCGAATTAACCTTATTCCATAAGACAAAGACTGTGATATCTATTTGGCTGAGTTGCTGTGAGAATTAGAAATTATATAGGCAAGTTCACTATCCACAATATTTGTCATGTTGTTAGAAATAAAATGAAGTACGGTCACAACACATTATTGAACACATATATTTTATTAAGACCTCACTAAAGTGTTATTCTCCAAGACTATTGATTGTCGGAAATAAAGGTTCAAGTGAAAAAGTTCACCTTAAAATTCAATGTGTTTATTTTCCTCTTAACAAACCTACCATGTCTCATGTACAATCTTTCTCCGTTCAATTTAATACAATGTAAACAAAATTCACCTCAGGGTAATGATGAACATTATTTCATTGCCAAAAGGGTTTTTCTTCTCTAAAAATATGTAGGGTATGAGGCCTGCATCCCTATAATGAATCACCAAATGTTTTGCTTTTGGCATAGTTGGAAAACCACAGACATATTTATGAGATAATAGCCTAACATGCAATGGTTCTATGGAAAAAACAAATTAATGTTTTATTTTCCTGAATGTTAAAAATGTTAAGCATATAACTCATTCTGTTTCTGTGTGCTTTAGAGAAACACAGTGCAAAATATCTTTTTATAGGTGAAGCAGAAATAGGTGAGTTAATGGTCTGGAAGATTTGTAAGGTGCTGCATCCAAACTGTTCTCTCTTAAGATGAGCTGGAAGTACAAGCCTGCACATTTTTCAAGTAAATTGGCAGAGCTATTGTATCAAGGGGATTGACACAACAACACATGCAGGTCTTTCCTGTTTCAAGTTGTACTGTTGAGCTCAAATTATTTCATTTTCTCAAACTCTTTCACTGAGTCAGTTAAATTTTAGAGTAATATTAAAAATCCAAAAATGATTTTGTACATTCAAAAGTGTTAGAGAAATAAAGACATATAAAACGGTCCTTTCTTCTCTCTCAGAACAAGCATCTATATTCTAAACCGTATCTGTGTTACTAAAAATTGCAGAAAAGGCTCCATGGGCTACTGCTCCTCCTGAATGATTATTGTCCTCAACCCTAACTCCCAGAGTCCAGACCTTCTTCACCTTTCCTGTTGGTTCAGTCTTTATCTTTCAGGTTGCATAAAAGTTAGTCTTTCAGGTTAGATACAATAACAGAAATAAACTAGCAAGCCCCAAGATTAAATGGGACAGACATTCTTTATTTTATTATTGTAAGTTGTAGTGCTTTCAATATCTTTTTATAGCTTCCCTACATCATCAGACTTTCTCTGTGTTAAAGGAAACAAAACTCAAAATTCAACCTCTCATCCAATCTGTGAGTCTTAAAAGTATTCTTGTCAGTTGTTCATAGGTCACTTCAAGAATATTATAGTCATGGTCGAAGCAGCTACTAACTCATAAAAAGACAGATTGCAGCTCTGATGTTTCACGTGAGGAGCCTAACCTGCCAACCTCCAATTTATCCCCCAAATTTTGTTCAACCATTTGGACTGAAGCAGAATTAATTCTTCTTTCATTCTTCATGCATGCAACTGGAATTTACTGAACCATACCAGGTACTGATATGTGTATTGGTGATTAGTAGTGAGCAAAATAAACATAAATCCCTGCTTGCATGACCTTCACATTTTAGTAGGTTTGAGATCATGAACAAGAAAAATATATACCATATTAGGTGGAATTATGTGGTAAGTGGGCAAATACAGAGAGGAAGCTAGGAGCTGTGTGTGCACAGGCTTTAGCAATTTAAATAGGGTGACTGTGGAAGACCTCACTGAGAAGGTGACTTGTCAGTGATCGAGATAAGGAAAGCCATACACATATTTGAAGGAAGATTTCCAAGCAAAAGGAACAGCATGACAGACACTGCAAAGTAGACAATTTTATACCATTTACTCCATGACAGTCCCTGAACTACTTATCAATTACTAGCATATCATTCAGTACTTCCTTCAGTTGAAAAGCAGTGTTTTCCTTCACTTCACAGATAAAATAATTTAGACAACCTTTAATAACACAGTGACCTTCCTTCTGAGAACATTTTCTACTTTGTTTTCACCATCTTTTCCACATTTGCATAGTATAATACTAAATATTTTATTATACCTGTTCGGGAATGACAGAAATGAATGAATGGATTATTTTTATGTCTACTGCTCTTTTTTAAAAAAGTATGGTTCTGATATGATTAAAAACTTTGTCGGCTATTCACTTCTCTTTTATATTAGTTCTATGTATTTTCTCTTGCTCTTAACATCTTTCTTTGTTCTAGCCTTCCAACCCCCAAATAGCACTCAATTATGGATTCTTGCTAAAAACATTTAATTATTGTATTTCTATCTCAGCCAAAGCTGAAGAGGAAAGAAAGGAGTGTTGAGTATTGGACAAAGTTCATTCCTTTATCTAATCTCTGTCATTCAATATCTGTCTCATTTGGTACCAAGCAGCAGAACTGGAATTGCTAAATAACAAATTGCTAAATTCTAACAAATTTCTGTTTTGTCATCACTATGTCATTTTTTTTTTCTCTAAAAGTCACAGTGATAAAAATCAGTGAAACACTGGTAAATGACATTGCAGACTTCACCTCCTTTAACTGTATAAATCTCTTCCTAGGTTTTAGATACTCATTATAAATCATATCAGTCAATAATACCTGTTATAAATAGAATGAACATACAATTTATCAAACAAGCTGGAATTTTTTGCAAGTTAACCATAGATGGGAACTGTAAAAATTAAGCCACGATAACAGATATGAAGCAGAACCATGTAAAGCAAAACTGGACTCATGTTTACTCTACTTATATTAAATTTAATAAAGGTAATATCACATAGCTGCTACCAGATCAGGTTCTAGAATCACAAAGAACTGAGTTTGTATCCCACTGTTTGTGAAACAGCTGTAGGACCTTGGGGAAATTGTTTAACCATTTTAAACCGCATTCTCTATGTTTGTAGAGTGTAACTATCTATAGTATTTTTCCCATAGGGTTGTCCTGGAGATTCACTGAGGTTATATGTATACATTATTTAGCCTAAGGGTTATGTATATGATGCATTAAAAAACAGAAGCACAAGATTTGTGAGATACTTTATATTAAAATACTAAAATGACTTATTTTAAAAATAAACTAAAAATCATAAAGACAAAATGTAAAATGTATTAACAAGCATAATGATACTGATAATTGGCTTTGAATTCCTGATTTAAAGGTAAATGACTAGATAACAGAATTAAAGATAGTAATATATGACAGACATGGTTTTAAGTACTTTTTAAGTGCTAACTAATTTAATCATATCAACAAATCTATGAGGAGTTACTGAGATACAGTGTTCAGAAACCCATCTAATATCACCTAAATAAGAAATTGACAAAGCAGAGATTTAAATCCAGGAAGTTTTGCATCTTGACATTTATGATATATTCTTGTTATGAACAGAAATGGAAAACCATACATAGCAAAATTAGAAATATAAAAAATACGTACTTAAAAAAAATCGGTCTCTGTTTTCAGTGAAGGTGGAATAAATGAAAAAAAAAATATCTCCAAACTAGAAAAAGAAAAACACCTAGAAAACCAGACAAAATATATAAAACAACCATTTTTAAGATATTGAGACACAGGAAATAGGCAGTATAAGAATGTGATTCTTGAATAAATAAAAATAAATGAGATGAGCCCCATTATTGCCCTAGCTTATGGCTTTGATAATTTCCAGACTTAAATGCAGAGCGTGGAGAACCAGACAAAGCTTGGAGTGCTTGCTGAGTTGAGGAGACAGAGTTTGGAGTTTGGAAGGCCAAGGTGGATAAAATGTACAGTGCAAAATTCTAGAGAGGAGAGAAATTGACAGAGAGTGAGCACTGGATATTTGTGTTGGGGAAACCCCTCATTTTTGTCTGAGAACTGAACTTTACATGCATAAGAGGGCACTATCTGAGGTTAGGGAAAGAAGTATTGGAAAGCAACAAGTGGAATAATGCTTGTAGCTCACAAAGAGTTGGGAAAAGTTAGTGTCCCAACCAAAGTGGAAAGACTTACAATACAAAGGGCATAGTGTATAGACCTCAATATATAGATAGTATTGCATTAGTAATAAGGACAAGTTAAATTTATACTGCTTTGTCTTGACCATCCTAACAAAGCTTAGTAACTGATTCACTTTGCTATAAAGCAGAAACTAACACACCATTGTAAAGCAATTATACTCCAATAAAGATGTTAAAAAAAATCAAATAAATAAATAAAAGACAGGAACAATTTTTTTTTAAAAAAAGCAAGTCTTGAAATGATCAAACTGATCCCAAATATCTTAACTGTGTCCCAGAACAAAACCCAACAATATTTAAAGGACTCTCAACAATACACAAGAAACAAAAACATAAAATTCATAATGCCCTGTATTCGAATAAAAACTAACAACCGTGAAAGGAAGTAAGCAAATATGATCAATACTCAGGAGAAAATGCAGCAAATGGAAGCAAGCCCAGAATTTTAAAATATTACAGAATTAACAGTAAGGAACATTAAAACATCTATCATAAGTATAATACATATTTTCAAGATGATATAGAAAAAAATGAACATAATGAGTAGCAAAATGGAAGATGAGAAAAGAATAAAATTGGGTTTCTAGAGATGAAATAGCCTATCTGAAATGAAAAATACACTGGAAGATATTAACAGGAGATTAGAAACTTCAGAATAAAAGATCAATGAATATGAATACATAGAAATAAAAACTATCCAAATGAAACAGAGAAGAAAAGAAAATCTGAAACAAAAATACTAATAGAACTACTACATATAAACAGATCTTTAGAACAATATCAATCAGCGTTTTATACACGTAACTGGAGTTACAGGAAAAATGGTGGACAGAAAATTATTTGAAAAAATAATGGCTGAAATTTTCCAACTTTCAATGAAAACTATAAACACAAAAAACCCAAAAAGTTAAAATTTTCCAACTTTCAATGAAAACTATAAACACAAAAACCCCAAAAAGTTAAAAGTTAACAACATCAGGAAAACTACATCAAATCTTATAAGAATGAAATTGCTGGAAACCACTAATAAAGATAATATCTTTGAACATAAAACCAGAGCAAAAGAAACAAGGAACAAAGACAATAAAACCACAATCAGAAAGTATGCAAGCTGAAAGACAATAAAGGAGTATCTTTAAAGTACAGAGGGAATGAAAAACCAACAGTTATCAACTTAAAATTATAATGTAGAAAATGTATCTTGAAAAAGAAGGCAAAATAAAGACGTTTTCAGGAACAAAATGCTGGAATAATTGATTTCCAGTATACATGTGTTACAAAAAATGTTAAATAAATTTCTTAAGGCAAAAGAAAAATGTTACATTCAACTAATTTTGCATATGTATATACATATATGAATATATATGAAAAAGGAGAATGAGTCAAAGTAGAATTTATCTAAGAAATGCAAATTGTGCTAACATTTAAAAATCAAAAATGTAATTCACTATATTAACACACTAAGAAAAAAGCACAAATCATATTAATAAATGCAGGAAAAATGTGATAACATTCAAAATCCATTCATGAAAATAACTCAGTATACTAGAACTAGAAAAACACATCCTCAGCCTGATAAAGGAAAACTGCTAAAATCTTGCACATTGTAATGCTGATTGTTTTCACCTATTTTGTTTTCTCTCACCACTTCTATTCAACATCATGCTTAAGGAAGGTCATGAAAGTGCAAAAAGACAAGAAGAAAAGGAAAAGTCATACAAATTGAAACAAAAAATGTAAAATTGTGCTATTTGCTGGTTATGATAACATATGCAGATAATTCAGTCGAACTGTGAAAAAACAAATCTGCTAGAAATTATATGTGAGTTAGGAAATCCATAGTGTACTACTAGGTCATTAGACATGTATCAATTTTATTTTACATACTTAAAGAAAAATGGAAATTTAACAGTAAAAAAAATTACCATTTATAATTTGAACAAATATGTGAAAGTGTTAGGGATAAAGTTAACAGAAGTTGTTCAAAACCCGTACATGGAAATCCACAAAGTATTACTGAGAAAAATTAAGGAAAACAAAAATAAAGGAATAAACCATGTTCAAAGATTACAAGACCCAGTTTTGTTAGGATTATATCAATTCTCCCCAAATTCATCTATAGATTCAAAGAATTCCAAGTTAAAACACCAACAGGACATTTTTTTTTTTTTTTGGTAAAAAATGTCAATCCAATTACAAAATTTCATGGAAATTCAACAGATCTAGAATAACCAAAAAAATTGGGAAAAAAGAATATCAAAGTGGAGAACTTAGACTATCTGCCTTGAAGACATTGTGGAATGTCTTCATGGGTTTAAAATTGACATGATCAATGGAACTGTATACAAAATCCATATATAGACAAATAATAGTATGTTCAATTGATTTTTAACAAAGTTTTGAAGGCAGTTTGATGGAGGAAAGGGTAACCCCTTTAACAGGTACTACTGGGACAGTTGGATATTAATGTGCAAAAATTTAACTTCAAATCTAACCTTAAAATATATACAGAAGTTAGGACTTCCCTGGTGGTGCAGTGGTTGAGAGTCCGCCTGCCAATGCAGGCGACACGGGTTCGTGCCCCGGTCCGGGAGAATCCCACATGCCGCGGAGCAGCTGGGCTCGTGAGCCATGGCCACTGAGCCTGCGCGGCTGGAGCCTGTGCTCCACAACGGGAGAGGCCACAACAGCGAGAGGCCCGCGTACTGCAAAAAAAAAAAAAAAAAAAGAATATATATATATATATATATATATATATATGTTAAACTCAAAATGAAAGATCAACCTAAATGTAAGGGAAATATCTTCTAGAAAAAAAAATCTTAGCTAACTTTGGTTAGGCAAAACATTCTTAATTAAGACATAAAAAGCATAAAATAAAATGATAAATTTAACATTTTTTTCTCTTTAAAAGACAGTGTGAAACCAATGAAAAATAAGCCATAGACTGGGAGAATATATTTGCAAGTTGCTTTTCTGAAAAAGAGTTTGAATCTAAAATATATCAAGAGCATATCTTTTGTGACAACATAAGAAAAAAATAAAAAATAGATAAAATGAGAAAAGGATTTGAACAGACATTTCACCACAGAAGCATGTTTAAAAATACTTGATAAGATTAGTCATTAGGGAACAGCAAAATAAAACCGCAGTGAGTTAGAACTACATACATATTGAAGTGATTGATATTAAAAAAAGACTCAGTGTTTGAATGGATGTGAAGCAACTAGAAAAACAGTTTGTTAGTTTGTTTTAAGATTAAACATGTGCTTTTTATATGACCCAATAATTCCATCCCTAAATGCATAACAAAGAAAAATAAAAACCTATAACTACACAGAGATTGCAGTGAACGTTCATGGTAGCTTTTTTCATAGCATCCAAATAGGTAAGAACCCAAAGGTCCTTCATATGACGAATAGGTAATTTGTAGTATATCTATCCAATGGAATACTACTCAGCAATAAGAGAAAATAAATTATTGATATAAACATCAACATGTACACTTTTCTAAAGCAGTACGCTAAGCAAAAGAAGCCAAACACAAAAGGCTGCATATGATTTTGTTTTTACAAAAAATATTTTTAAAAAGACAAAATTATTATTTTAGAAAGAATATCAGCATTTTACAGGTTAAGAGATGTGAGGAGAGAACATTTACAGTTAAAGGGGAAGGAAATGAAATTTGGGGAGTGATGGAAATTTTCTGTTAGTCACTATCAAATGTATGCATACATTGACTTTTACAGTGAAAACTGGTAAATTTCAGTGTATTAAAATTGTGTCTCACTAAGGCTGATTTAAAAATCTGGGTAAAGTAATATAAAATATGTAGAGGTGGCTAAAGACTTATCTAACAATAACTTATAATAAAATTTACAAATGAATATGTGTAGAAAATTAACCTGCTAAACATTTAATAAAATTATCATAAGCTAGAATTTCTTAATGAGAATTTTAAAGTTAATTCGTAGTCATGCATGCTAAGTATGAATTCTTTACTATTAAAATAAGCTAGAAAACTAAGCAATACCAGTGACATTGACTCAAATAAAAATAACAAGCTTCAAATTTATTATTTCTCAAATTATACATAAAAATATTTTAAAAGTAAAGTTTAATGAGGTTGATGGACCTAGAGTCTGTCATACAGAGTGAAGTAAGTCAGAAAGAGAAAAACAAATACCGTATGTTAACACATATATATGGAATCAAAAAAAAAAAAGGGTCCTGAAGAACCTAGGGACAGGACAGGAATAAAGATGCAGACATGGAGAGTGGACTTGAGGACATGGGGAAGGAGAGAGGTGGGCTGGGACCACGTGAGAGAGTGGCATGAACATTTATACAGTACCAAATGTAGAATGGATGGCTGGTGGGAAGCAGCTGCATAGTACAGGGAGATCAGCTCAGTGTTTTGTGATCACCTAAAGGGGTGGGATAGGGAGGGTAGGAGGGAGACGCAAGAGAGAGTAGATATGTGTATACGTATGGCTGATTCACTTTGTTATACAGCAGAAGCTAATGCACCATTGTAGAGCAATTATACTCCAATAAAGATGTTGGAAAATAAAAAAGTAAAGTTTAAATACAAAAGAATTATTAATGGAAAATACCCCAAATTTAATACAGTTATGAATTGTTTTAAAAGAGAATGTATGGGTTTTAAAGTACATCATTAATTTTAAATGAAAATAGAAACAAGTATAATGTGCCACAGCATTATTTATGAAAGTGCTACCAAAACTCTTGTAATTTTGACAGATCATTTGAAAATGTAGCAAAAATATGTCCAAAATTGCTAAAAATCTCTTTGCCATCTGGGTAACATCAAAATAAGTAATGAATTTTTTTTAATAAATAAGAGAATGTTAGAATATTTTCATATGGCTCTGAAATAAATAAATCAAAATAAATTGGAAGTAAATTAAAGGATATTAATAAAACTATATAGTCATTGTCAACAATATAAAAGTACCTATTAATATCTTAAGCTATTGAACTGCAGTTCCACCTGAAATTTGTAAAATGTAGTTGCTAAAATTGTAGAATTGAAGGCTGAATGTCCAGGTAACATGTGTATGGAAAAGCCAGGATTATAACTGTCTGGGACCCTCAGAGACTGTTGGATTCTGTAACATTCTGTAACATGCCTCTTAATCATTACACTGTACCAGTCAACTTTCTGGAATGCTAATTGGACATATTTGGCCAAGTTGAACAAAATTCCAAAATGAGCTCTTAATAAGCCACTAAATTTTTAAATACTTTTTATATTTGAGAGATAATGGAAATGGGTATAATATTTTTGAGCAAATCTTATTTTTATTTTTTTCATATCACAACATGGCATCAATGCACTTTCACAACAATTTTCACATTTGATCCTATTTTCCACCAAATTTGTTCATTAAAAGGATAAGAGGAAAATAGAAGTCTTCTTGCACTACTCACACACACAAACATTAACCAATAAATTCTAAGACTGAAGTATTAATTTAGAAGAAAATTTCACTGAGAAAGATACAAAAAATCAGTAACTGGTGCCCTCGACATGAATGGAATGTTAACCAATAAAGAGAAAACTAAAAATTTACTTTTCCCTCCATCAAAGTCATTGATGTTGATTTCACCATTTCTTGAGAATTCCATGTTAATTCTTTCTTCAAGACTTCACTCTTACCCTTTCCAAGTCCTGGATCTTTTGTGTCCTTTTCTTATACTTTCACATTAGATTTTAAGGTCCATGGGGTGTGCCAGTGTATCTCATTTATTGCTTTATCTTAATTCCTAAGACAAGTATTGAGATATGATGGGGGTTAGTTAATATATGTTGATTGGAAATACACATACTTATCCAACTATAGTACTTGAGGGAACAATAAGTTATAAAGGATAAAAACAGAAGAGCACTGAGAAAACCAAGCCCAAACATTCAAGTTCTGGAAATCCACTATCAGCTAAGAAGAAAGTTTTATAAAATAAAATTTTTAATTGTTGGCAACAGTCATTGTCATTACAGAAATAGCTAAGAGGTATGTGATTTGCTTAATAGCTAGTGATAGCCTTTGCCTCAAAGTCTGAATAATATTCTAAGCAAATAATTTAAAAAAATTCAGATATAGACTTATTGGTTTGTTATTTACTAATGTGGAAGATTTGATCAAAAACATTGATTATAGTATTGACATGGACATTTTGAGGAAGACAACATAAACTAACATGTCTATTTGAAATGACCATTACTAGATGGTAATTAAGTAATCACAATGTTTTTGCAGAAGCAATTAGGAAATATCCTGATATATGAGCAGGCCTTATTTCTATTAGGAAAGACACAGATTATATATCACTTTATGGAAGATATTTTAGCAAAAAATAAGTCCAGAGCACTGTACATTAGAACTGTAGGCCATACTACAACCTTGTCATGAAGTGTAATGGAGTTGTCACTTAAAGACATATTTCCATATTTCTAAAGAAAGTGATAACAAAATAATCAAAGATCTTTGACGTTGATATGCAGCCAAAAGTGAGACCTTCAGAAGAAAGACCTCAGAACAAGATTAACAGTCATGAACAAGGTGAGAAAGTGACATTAAACCTTTTCATCCTGGAAACTTCACTGAGAATTCTCCACCCACCTTGTGTGAAAGCACATGTAACTAGGGCTCTAACAGCTGCAAAGTCTCTGAAGACAGTGAGAATGAGCTACTAAAAACATCATTTTCAGGAATCTGGAACTTCAACCCTCACTAAGCTATTTAATATGAACTCTTATTTAATTTATTCTAAAAATACCAGAACTAAAAGTATATTGTGCCAGATTCCAATATTACAGAAACTGTCTCAATTATGCAAAACCTTTTCTCTTTTTCTGGATCATGTTTTCAATCAACTCCTGGACTTCTGCAGTCAAGGCTACTTCAGGATTAAAGGATGAGTTGCACAACATTGCCTACATGTCCTAGTGATCATGTACACTCCCTTTGTTTAAGAATGCTTAACTTGCTTTTGGCTGATAAGCAGATTTATGTTAATATTGCTATTCGATCAATCTCTGCATTTTTGAAAAAGAGAAGGAAACCACCCTCCAAGAAGTCAGAAATTACTCAGAGATTACATAGAAAAGGCAGCAGTGACATAGAGCAAATATCTGGCTCATTCAGTTTGAGTCAACTGACTTTTTTGCAATAATTTCTCCAATGTTTACCCTTTTTGAAGGGCATTGAGAGGATTTCAATGAGAAATCCTTATTTAAAAACATTATTCAGAAATTATATTTGGAAGTACAATGGGGATATGCATGCCCTTGCATCTGTGATTTCCAGAAATCACGTTATTAACATTTTTAGTGTCTATAAACCAAAATAACTGGCAGGAGAAAGCAGTTCTTTCATGGATATTAATATACATGAAGTTCGTTCTTATATTTGTTTACCAGATATCACTGAGTAGGTACCAGGAACTGAACTAGGATGGGTCAATGGAGATGAAAGAGAACCAAGTACTCTGGTCCTCAAGGAATACCCAGGCTAATAAGATGTAGAGAGTCAAATTCCCCATGGCAGTGCAGGCTGCTGAGGGTTGCCATAATCAGATTCTAGTATGTGATTCCAAAGTGTGAGAGGAGTTGTGCTCAGGTGAGCTGTGCTAATTCAGACTCTTCCTCTTCATTGTTCTTCCTCTGAATGCCCTGATCAACCACTTATAAAATTATCACCATGGGAAAACCTACATATGAAAGAGAAGTAGACAAATTTGGACTCCATATAACTGTTAAATTTGGTCTAAAAATAGAGGTAGCACTATTGATTTTTTTTTAAATGATCAGTCATTTTTCTCTTTTAGTGTAGAATTTTTTAAGTGGTTTGAGAAAAAAGAAAAAATAACAGCAAATTTGAAAGCCTGAGTCCCAATGCCTTCCAGGGACCAGTGTGCTATGATATAGCAATCTGTTCATGGACCGCAGACTACATACACGGAAAATACCAAAGGCACTCTTCAGTCTTTAAAGTGAGAGACTACCTTTCACAAAGTATGTTTATATGTTTACTTCTTGGAATGTAAACTTTATGAGAGCAGGAATTATATCATTTGTTTGCTGCTATATTTTTAGCTTCTATTACATGATGGTACATAAAACATACTGTTGACAGATTGACTGACTGACATTTAGGAGCATCTATAGACCAAATTAATTAAAAATCAAAGAAGCTTATTTTGTTTTTTTTTTTTCTAAATTTAGTTTCTTTGTATTAGAATTCTCCAGAGAATCTGTTTCTCTGGAGAACTCTAATACAAAGAGATTACAATATACTATATGTACATATAACCCATATCATATATAATATATATATCCTATAACCGATAAAATCTATCTATTTATCCATCTATCTACATATCTATCTCCTAAAGAAATGTATTGTAAGAAGTTGACTCACATGATTGTGAATGCTGAGAAGTCCCACAATCTGTTGTCTGCAAGCTGGAGACCCAAGAAAGCTGGTGGTGTGGTTCCAGTCCAAGTCTATAGGCCTGAGAATCAGGGGCACTGATGGTATATGTTCTAGTTTAAGTTTGAAGGCCTGAGAATTAGATAGTTTATGGTGTAAATTCCAGTCTGAGTCCATAGCCCTGACAAACAAGAGTGAAGAGTGTCAGTTGGTGTAATTCCCAAGTCTGAGGGCAGAATAAGACTTATGTCCCAGCTCAAATATTCAGGCAGAGAGAGAGAGAGAGAGAGAGAGAGAGAATTCCATCTTCTTCTACCTTTGTGCTCTATTGAGGCCCTCAATGGATTGGATGATGCTCAGTCACATTGGGGAGGGTAAACTTCTTTAGTCAGTTTACCAATTCAAATGCTAATATCTCCTAGAAATACCCCATACCCCAACAGACATAGCCAGAAGTAATGCTTAATTAAGAACTAAGGGGGAAAAAAGAGAGAGAGGAAAAATGAAGTTACTAAAAAGAAAATGTAAACAGTCAAGAAAAATTTATGAATGGAAAGTGAAATAGTCACATGCAACATGGTGTATAATTAAGATATGCCTAGAAAAGAATATAAGTTGAGAATCAAAAGAGAAACAGAGGAGCACTGAAAATTTAAAACACACACGTCTAATAAGATGTGCATAAAAAATGGATTTGAGAGCTTCCCTGGTGGCGCAGTGGTTGAGAGTCCACCTGCCGATGCAGGGGACATGGGTTCGTGCCCCGGTCCAGGAAGATCCCACATGCCACAGAGCGGTTAGGCCCGTGAGTCATGGCCACTGAGCCTGCGCGTCTGGAGCCTGTGCTCCACAATGGGAGAGGCCACAACAGTGAGAGGCCTGCGCACCGCAAAAAAAAAAAAACCAAAAAAAAAACCACAAAGATTTGAGAGGTAATGTAAAGGCTTTGGCATAAATAGCATAACACTCTTCACTAACAACAGTACATGTGATGATGAAAATCAAGTCTCTTGTCTAATAATGCATCTTATCCACTACAAATAATTTTTAGCAACCATTATCTTAAGTTTGACCCCAAAGAGTAAGTAATAGAATATTACCTTTCTTTGTAAAAGTGAACCAGAAAGCTACCTAAAATATCATGAGAGAAAAGGGAATAAAACTAGAAGAATTGTATAACTTATTGTAAAAATGACCCTCTTTACCTGCATCTATGTCCTTTTGCCAATGTGATTTCATAGCTACTTCCCAAAAAACGTGTAGTCAAATTTCCCTCTCTTGAATCTGGGCTGACCTTTTGGCTTGTTTAGACAATAAACCACAGAAATACATTTCTGGGCCTAGGCTTTAAGAGGCAATACACACTTATATTCTCTTGGAAACATGGCAAGCTGCTATGAGCTAGCTATTGGATGATAAGAAACATGGGTGGCCCAGTTAACCACTCTACCTGGCTGACCCCTCAGAGGAAGAGTCATTTGCTGACCAGCTGCTGACAGCAAATGTATATACGAGTGAACCCAGCCAAGATCAAAAGAACTTTCCATCCAGATAGTTGACCTGAAGAACAGTGAGCTATTTAAATGGTTTCTATTTTAAGCCACTAAGCTTTGGGATAGCTTGTTTAGAAGCAAGAGCCTACTGATACACATATTGTAAATATACTTTGTTTACTTGCATACTATAGAACTGTCTATCTAAAAACATAAAATCTGAGAGTCTACTGACTTATTAGAATTAGAAAGAGAATTCATAAATTTGTTGCATATAAGATCAATATAAAATTTCTATAAACTAGTGCTAAACAGAAAACAAAATTTTTAAGAAAAAATATACTATTTTGTATAGGAACAAAAATATAAAGCAACCTAGTATAAATCAAATCTTTACTGGAAACATTATTTCACATTCATGGGCTTTTGCAAGAATTAATGTCATAATGATGTCAATGGTCCCAGAATTAATTTATAAATTGAATGTTATCCAATTATAATCTCATCAAGATATTTTGTGGTACTTGGCAAGCTGATTATAAAATTTATGTGGTAGTACAGAAGTCCAAGAATAATTAAATCAATGTTGAAGAAGTAAAAAAATGTGGAGGCTATCCAGATAGTTTAATTCATTATACAGTTAAGAAAGATGAGTGTTTTTTGCAAGTAGACAAGCACAATATTTTTTTTTTTTTTTTTTTTTTATTAACATCTTTATTGGGGTATAATTACTTTACAATGGTGTGTTAGTTTCTGCTTTATAACAAAGTGAATCAGTTATACATATACATAAGTTCCCATATCTCTTCCCTCTTGCGTCTCCCTCCCTCCCACCCTCCCTATCCCACCCCTCCAGGCTGTCACAGAGCACCGAGCCAATATCCCTGTGCCATGCGGCTGTTTCCCTCTAGCTATCTACCTTACTACGTTTGTTAGTGTGTATATGTCCATGACTCTCTCTCGCCCCGTCACAGCTCACCCTTCCCCCTCCCCATAACCTCAAGTCCGTTCTCTAGGAGGTCTGCGTCTTTATTCCTGCCTTACCCCTAGGTTCTTCATGACATTTTTTTTTTCCTTAAATTCCATATATATGTGTTAGCATACTGTATTTGTCTTTTTCGTTCTGACTTACTTCACTGTGTATGACAGACTCTAGGTCTATCCACCTCATTACAAATAGCTCAGTTTCGTTTCTTTTTATGGCTGAGTAATATTCCATTGTATATATGTGCCACATCTTCTTTATCCATTCATCCGATGATGGGCACTTAGGTTGTTTCCATCTCCGGGCTATTGTAAATAGAGCTGCGATGAACATTTTGGTACATGACTCTTTTTGAATTTCGGTTTTCTCAGGGTATATGCCCAGTAGTGGGATTGCTGGGTCATATGGTAGTTCTATTTGTAGTTTTTTAAGGAACCTCCATACTGTTCTCCATAGTGGCTGAACCAATTCACATTCCCACCAGCAGTGCAAGAGGGTTCCCTTTTCTCCACACCCTCTCCAGCATTTATTGTTTCTAGATTTATTGATGATGGCCATTCTGACTGGTGTGAGATGATATCTCATTGTAGTTTTGATTTGCATTTCTCTAATGATTAATGATGTTGAGCATTCTTTCATGTGTTTGTTGGCAGTCTGTATATCTTCTTTGGAGAAATGTCTATTTAGGTCTTCTGCCCATTTTTGGATTGGGTTGTTTGTTTTTTTGTTGTTGAGCTGCATGAGCTGCTTGTAAATTTTGGAGATTAATCCTTTGTCAGTTGCTTCATTTGCAAATATTTTCTCCCATTCTGAGGGTTGTCTTTTGGTCTTGTTTATGGTTTCCTTTGCTGTGCAAAAGCTTTGAAGTTTCATTAGGTCCCATTTGTTTATTTTTGTTTTTATTTCCATTACTCTAGGGGGTGGGTCAGAAAGAATCTTGCTGTGATTTATGTCATAGAGTGTTCTGCCTATGTTTTCCTCTAATAGTTTGATAGTTTCTGGCCTTATATTTAGGTCTTTAATCCATTTTGAGTTTACTTTTGTGTATGGTGTTAGGGAGTGTTCTAATTTCATTCTTTTACATGTACCTGTCCAGTTTTCCCAGCACCATTTATTGAAGAGGCTGTCCTTTTTCCACTGTACATTCCTGCCACCTTTATCAAAGATAAGGTGTCCATATGTGCATGGGTTTATCTCTGGGCTTTCTATCCTGTTCCATTGATCTATCTTTCTGTTTTTGTGCCAGTACCATACTGTCTTGATAACTGTAGCTTTGTAGTATAGTCTGAAGTCAGGGAGCCTGATTCCTCCAGTTCCTTTTTTTGTTCTCAAGATTGCTTTGGCTATTCGGGGTCTTTTGTGTTTCCATACAAATTGCGAAATTTTTTGTTCTAGTTCTGTGAAAAATGCCAGTGGTAGTTTGATAGGGATTGCATTGAATCTATAGATTGCTTTGGGTAGTAGAGTCATTTTCACAATGTTGATTCTTCCAATCCAAGAACATGGTATATGTCTCCATCTATTTGTATCATCTTTAATTTCTTTCATCAGTGTCTTATAGTTTTCTGCATACAGGTCTTTTGTCTCCTTAGGTAGGTTTATTCCTAGATATTTTATTCTTTTTGTTGCAATGGTAAATGGGAGTGTTTTCTTGATTTCACTTTCAGATTTTTCATCATTAGTATATAGGAATGCCAGAGATTTCTGTGCATTAATTTTGTATCCTGCTACTTTACCAAATTCATTGATTAGCTCTAGTAGTTTTCTGGTAGCATCTTTAGGCTTCTCTATGTATAGGATCATGTCATCTGCAAACAGTGACAGCTTTACTTCTTCTTTTCCGATTTGTATTCCTTTTATTTCCTTCTCTTCTCTGATTGCTGTGGCTAAAACTTCCAAAACTATGTTGAATAAGAGTGGTGAGAGTGGGCACCCTTGTCTTGTTCCTGATCTTAGTGGAAATGCTTTCAGTTTTTCACCATTGAGGATGATGTTTGCTGTGGGCTTGTCGTATATGGCCTTTATTATGTTGAGGAAAGTTCCCTCTATGCCTACTTTCTGCAGGGTTTTTATCATAAATGGGTGTTGAATTTTGTCAAAAGCTTTCTCTGCATCTATTGAGATGATCATATGGTTTTTCTCCTTCAGTTTGTTAATATGGTTTATCACATTGATAGATTTGCGTATATTGAAGAATCCTTGCATTCCTGGAACAAACCCCACCTGATCATGGTGTATGATCCTTTTAATGTGCTGTTGGATTCTGTTTGCTAGTATTTTGTTGAGGATTTTTGCATCTATGTTCATCAGTGATATTGGTCTGTAGTTTTCTTTCTTTGTGACATCCTTGCCTGGTTTTGGTATCAAGGTGATGGTGGCCTCGTAGAATGAGTTTGGGAGTGTTCCTCCCTCTGCTATATTTTGGAAGAGTTTGAGAAGGATAGGTGTTAGCTCTTCTCTAAATGTTTGATAGAATTCGCCTGTGAAGCCATCTGGTCCTGGGCTTTTCTTTGTTGGAAGATTTTTAATCACAGTTTCAATTTCAGTGCTTGTGATTGGTCTGTTCATATTTTCTATTTCTTCCTGATTCAGTCTTGGCAGGTTGTGCATTTCTAAGAATTTGTCCATTTCTTCCAGATTGTCCATTTTATTGGCATAGAGTTGCTTGTAGTAATCTCTCATGATCTCTTTTATTTCTGCAGTGTCAGTTGTTACCTCTCCTTTTTCATTTCTAATTCTATTGATTTGAGTCTTCTCCCTTTTTTTCTTGATAAGTCTGGCTAGTGGTTTATCTATTTTGTTTATCTTCTCAAAGAACCAGCTTTTAGTTTCATTGATCTTTGCTATTGTTTCCTTCATTTCTTTTTCATTTATTTCTGATCTGATTTTTATGATTTCTTTCCTTCTGCTAGCTTTGGGGTTTTTTTGTTCTTCTTTCTCTAATTGCTTGAGGTGCAAGGTTAGGTTGTTTATTCTAGATGTCTCCTGCTTCTTAAGGTGGGCTTGTATTGCTATAAACTTCCCCCTTAGAACTGCTTTTGCTGCATCCCACAGGTTTTGGGTCGTTGTGTCTCCATTGTCATTTGTTTCTAGGTATTTTTTGATTTCCTCTTTGATTTCTTCAGTGATCACTTCATTATTAAGTAGTGTATTGTTTAGCCTCCATGTGTTTGTATTTTTTACAGATCTTTTCCTGTAATTGATATCTAGTCTCATGGCGTTGTGGTCAGAAAAGATACTTGATACAATTTCAATTTTCTTAAATTTGCCAAGGCTTGATTTGTGACCCAAGATATGATCTATCCTGGAGAATGTTCCGTGAGCACTTGAGAAAAATGTGTATTCTGTTGTTTTTGGATGGAGTGTCCTATAAATATCAATTAAGTCCATCTTGTTTAATGTATCATTTAAAGCTTGTGTTTCCTTATTTATTTTCATTTTGGATGATCTGTCCATGGGTGAAAGTGGGGTGTTTAAGTCCCCTACTATGAATGTGTTACTGTCAATTTCCCCTTTTATGGCTGTTAGTATTTGCCTTATGTATTGAGGTGCTCCTATGTTGGGTGCATAAATATTTACAATTGTTATATCTTCTTCTTGGATCGATCCCTTGATCATTATGTAGTGTCCTTCTTTGTCTCTTTTAATAGTCCTTATTTTAAAGTCTATTTTGTCTGATATGAGAATTGCTACTCCAGCTTTCTTTTGGTTTCCATTTGCATGGAATATCTTTTTCCATCCCCTTACTTTTAGTCTGTATGTGTCTCTAGGTCTGAAGTGGGTCTCTTGTAGACAGCATATGTAAGGGTCTTGTTTTTGTATCCATTCAGCTAATCTGTGTCTTTTGGTGGGAGCATTTAGTCCATTTACATTTAAGGTAATTATCGATATGTATGTTCCTATTCCCATTTTCTATATTGTTTTGGGTTCGTTATTATAGGTCTTTTCCTTCTCTTGTGTTTCTTGCCTAGAGAAGATCCTTTAGCATTTGTTGTAAAGCTGGTTTGGTGGTGCTGAACTCTCTCAGCTTTTGCTTTTCTGTAAAGGTTTTTATTTCTCCATCAAATCTGAATGAGATCCTTGCTGGGTAGAGTAGTCTTGGTTGCAGGTTTTTCTCCTTCATCACTTTCAGTATGTCCTGCCACTCCCTTCTGGCTTGTAGGGTTTCTGCTGAAAGATCAGCAGTTAACCTTATGGGGATTCCCTTATGTGTTATTTGTTGTTTTTCCCTTGCTGCTTTTAATATGCTTTCTTTGTATTTAATTTTTGACAGTTTGATTAATATGTGTCTTGGCGTATTTCTCCTTGTATTTATCCTGTATGGGACTCTCTGTGCTTCCTGGACTTGATTAACTATTTCCTTTCCCATATTAGGGAAGTTTTCAACTATAATCTCTTCAAATATTTTCTCAGTCCCTTTCTTTTTCTCTTCTTCTTCTGGAACCCCTATAATTCGAATGTTGGTGCGTTTAATGTTGTCCCAGAGGTCTCTGAGACTGTCCTCAGTTCTTTTCATTCTTTTTTCTTTATTCTGCTCTGCAGTAGTTATTTCCACTATTTTATCTTCCAGGTCACTTATCCGTTCTTCTGCCTCAGTTATTCTGCTATTGATCCCATCTAGAGTAGTTTTAATTTCATTTATTGTGTTGTTCATCATTGCTTGTTTCATCTTTAGTTCTTCTAGGTCCTTGTTAACTGATTCTTGCATTTTGTCCATTCTATTGTCCATTCTATCTCCAAGATTTCGGATCAACCTTACTATCATTATTCTGAATTCTTTTTCAGGTAGACTGCCTATTTCCTCTTCATTTGTTAGGTCTGGTGCATTTTTATCTTGCTCCTTTATCTGCTGTGTGTTTTTCTGTTTTCTCATTTTGCTTATCTTACTGTGTTTGGGGTCTCCTTTTTGCAGGCTGCAGGTTCGTAGTTCCTCCTGTTTTTGATGTCTGTCTCCAGTGGCTAAGGTTGGTTCAGTGGGTTGTGTAGGCTTCCTGGTGAAGGGGACTAGTGCCTGTGTTGTGGTGGAAGGGGCTGGATCTTGTCTCTCTAGTGGGCAGGTTCACGTCTGGTGGTGTGTTTTGGGGTGTCTGTGGCCTTATTATGATTTTAGGCAGCCTCTCTGCTAATGGGTGGGGTTGTGTTCCTGTTTTGCTAGTTGTTTGGCACAGGTTGTCCAGCACTGTGGCTTGCTGGTCGTTGAGTGAAGCTGGGTGCTGGTGTTAAGATGGAGGTCTCTGGGAGATTTTCGCCGTTTGATATTATCTGGAGCTGGGAGGTCTCTTGTGAACCAGTGTCTTGAAGTTGGCTCTCCTACCTCAGAGGGAGAGCCCTGCCTCCTGGCTGGAGCACCAAGAGCCTTTCATCCACACGGCTCAGAATAAAAGGGAGAAAAAGTAGAGGGAATTAGTAGACGTATGAGGAAAGAAAGAAGGAAAGGAGGGAAGGAAGGAGGGAAGGAAGGAAGGAAGGAAGGAAGAAAGAAAGAAAGAAGCAAAGAAGGAAAGAAGGCAAGAAGGAACGAAAGGAGGGAGGGAGGGAGGAAGGAAGGAGGGAAAGAAGTAAAAACAAAAAGAAAGAAGATACAGTAAAAATAAAATAAAGTATAATAAAGTTATTGAATTAAAAAATTCTTAATTAGAAAAAAAAAAAAAAAAGGACGGATAGAACCTTAGGACAAATGTTGGAAGCAATGCTGTACAGACAAAGTCTTACACAGAAGCGTACACATACACCCTCACAAAAAGAGGTAAAGGGGGAAAAATCATAAATCTTGCTGTCAGAGACCACCTCCTCAATTTGGGATAATTCGTTGTCTAAAGGAGGGAAGGAAGGAGGGAAGGAAGGAAGGAAGGAAGGAAGAAAGAAAGAAGCAAGGAAGGAAAGAAGGCAAGAAGGAACGAAAGGAGGGAGGGAGGAAGGAAGGAAGGAGGGAAAGAAGGGAAAACAGAAAGAAGATACAGTAAAAATAAAATAGAGTATAATAAAGTTATTGAATTAAAAAATTCTTAATTAGAAAAGAAAAAAAAAAAAAAAAAGGACGGATAGAACCTTAGGACAAATGTTGGAAGCAAAGCTGTACAGACAAAGTCTTACACAGAAGCGTACACATACACCCTCACAAAAAGAGGTAAAGGGGGAAAAATCATAGATCTTGCTGTCAGAGACCACCTCCTCAATTTGGGATAATTCGTTGTCTAAAGGAGGGAAGGAAGGAGGGAAGGAAGGAAGGAAGGAAGGAAGAAAGAAAGAAGCAAGGAAGGAAAGAAGGCAAGAAGGAACGAAAGGAGGGAGGGAGGAAGGAAGGGAGGAGGGAAAGAAGGGAAAACAGAAAGAAGATACAGTAAAAATAAAATAGAGTATAATAAAGTTATTGAATTAAAAAATTCTTAATTAGAAAAAAAAAAAAAAAAAGGGACGGATAGAACCTTAGGACAAATGTTGGAAGCAAAGCTATACAGACAAAGTCTTACACAGAAGCGTACACATACACCCTCACAAAAAGAGGTAAAGGGGGAAAAATCATAAATCTTGCTGTCAGAGACCACCTCCTCAATTTGGGATGATTCGTTGTCTAAAGGAGGGAAGGAAGGAAGGAAAGAAAGAAAGAAAGAAAGGACGAAGGTAAAGTATAATAACGTTCTTAAAATTAAAATTGATTATTAAGAAAAAAAATTTTAAGAAAAAACCATGGACGGATAGAACCTAGGACAAATGGTGGAAGCAAGACTATACAGACAAGATCTCACACAGAAGCATACACATACACATTCACAAAAAGAGGAATAGGGAGAAAAATCATAGATCTTGCTCCCAAAGTCCACCTCCTTAATTTGGGATGATTGGCTGTCTATTCATGTATTCCACAGATGCAGGGTACATCAAGTTGATTGTGGAGCTTTAATCCGCTGCTTCTGAGGCTGCTGGGAGAGATTTCCCTTTCTCTTCTTTGTTCTCACAGCTCCCAGGGGCTCAGCTTTGGATTTGGCCCTGCCTCTGCGTGTAGGTCGCTGGAGGGCGTCTGTTTTTTGCTCAGACAGGACGGGGTTAAAGGAGCCGCTGATTCGGGGGTTCTGGCGTACGGAGGCCGGCGGCGGGGAGGGAGGGGCACGGAATGCGGGGCGGGCCTGCGGCGGCAAAGTCCGGCGTGACTCTGCACCAGCCCGAGGCCCGCCGTGCGCTCTCCCGGGGAAGTCGTCTCCGGATCCCGGGAACCCGGCAGTGGCGGGCTGCACAGGCTCCGCGGAAGAGGGGAGTGGAGAGCGACCTGCGCTCGCGCACAGGCCCCTTGGTGGCGGCAGCAGCAGCCCCAACGTCTCCCGCCCGCCTTGGGGTCCGCGCCTCCAGCCGCGGCTTGCGCCCGTCTCTGGAGTCAGCGCCCTCAGCCGCGGCTCGCGCCTGTCTCTGGGGTCCGCGCCCTCAGCCGCGGCTCGCGCCCGTCTCTGGGGTCCGCGCCCTCAGCCGCGGCTCGCGCCCGTCTCTGGGGTCCGCGCTTTCAGCCGCGGCTCGCGCCCGTCTCTGGGGTCCGCGCTTTCAGCCGCGGCTCGCGCCCGTCACTGGGGTTCGCGCTTTTAGCCGCGGCTCGCGCCCGTCTCTGGAGTTCCTTTAAGCAGCGTTCTTAAACCCCTCTCCTCACGCACCAGGAAACAAAGAGGGAAGAAAAAGTCTCTTGCCTCTTCGGCAGGTGCCGGCTTTTCCCCGGACTCCCTCCCGGCTAGCTGTGGTGCACTAACCCCTTCAGGCTATGTTCAAGCCGCCAACCCCAGTCCTCTCCCTGCGCTCCGTCCGAAACCGAAACCCTAGCCTCAGAGCCTCAGCTCGCAGCCCCGCCCGTCCCGGCGGGTGAGCAAACAAGCCTCTCGGGCTGGTGAGTGCCGGTCGGCACCGATCCTCTGTGCGGGAATCTCCCCGCTTTGCCCTCCGCACCCGTTGCTGTGCACTCCTCCGCGGCTTCGAAGCTCCCCCCTCCGCCTCCCGCAGTCTCCGCCCGCGAAGGGGCTTCCTAGTGTGTGGAAACTTTTCCTCCTTCACAGCTCCCTCCCACTGGTGCAGGTGCCGTCCCTATTCTTTTGTCTCTGTTTATTCTTTTTTCCTTTTGCCCTACCCAGGTACGTGGGGAGTTTCTTGCCTTTTGGGAGGTCTGAGGTCTTCTGCCAGCCTTCAGTAGGTGTTCTGCAGGAGTTGTTCCACGTGTAGATGTATTTCTGGTGTATCTGTGGAGAGGAAGGTGATCTCCGCGTCTTACTCTTCCGCCATCTTCCCTTCCTCGACAAGCACAATATTAACTGAGAAATTCAAGTTTGGAAAAATCAAAGTTATTTTTAAATATAAATAAATACTTATTACAAATCTCAAATAATTACACATGAAAATGTTCTATTCTATTTTATTAGTGTTGAATAGCTACAAATTATACTAATGTAGATTGTCAACCAATAATCAGTAACAAGGCTGCAAAGAACGAAGAGTTTTTTTTGGGGAGGTCTTAAGAATTGCAGTTTGGGAGACACATATTTGGGTAAAACCAAAAGAGTGTTCTGGGGAAGAGAAAGAGTCAGGCGTTTATAAAGGCAAAAGCCACAAGGTTGCTAAAGTTGTCTGGCAAGAATTATCATTGACAGACACAAAAAGGAAAAAAAGAAATATTTGTCCTTAAGAGATAGACTGTCACAAGTTACTTAGGGTAAGGGTAGGATAAGTATCCTGAGTTTGTGGAACATTGTGCTGATGTTCTGGATAACTGTTTTAAGACATTAAGTGGTCAAAGCTTAGATTGTATCTGGGCTGAAACATTCATAAGTCACACTTCCTCCCAGTTCCGTTTCAGAGAGCTCTTTTAGCGATACTGACTCCATTTTGATTTTCCTTTCACAAGATACACTGTATCTTTTACAATGTTAATATGATGTCACCTTTTATAGAATGAAATACTGTGAGATTTAATTGATGCCTAATGTATTTAATAGAAAATCCACTAGAGGATCCACTAAGGATTTAATTTTTCTATACTTTGTAGAACTGGCTGAGACCATTCATGCATGCTTGAAATTAATTGGGATCAATCAGGGCTTGAGATTGATGATGATTTCTAGTATAAAAATTAAAGTGATATTGTATCATGATTATTTTCATTGTAAGTTGATAAACCAAACTCAAAATTTCTTAAGCAAAATAAGCCTGCAATGATTGCCTTATCCTTAACTGAAAAGTCCACCTGAAGGGGGCACTTTCAGCTGGGGGTTCAAACGATGTCATCAGGACTACTTCTCACTTGCACTACCTTTTTCTGCATCTTATGACTTTACTGGTCTCGTTTATTTCTCTCCTCCATCATATAAATAAGATAAAGAATCTGACTAACCTTGGATCATGTGCTTGTTGATAGATCAATCACTGTGTTCAGGCATGTGGGGTGCCATGATTGGCAGACACGTAGAGTTATTTGTTGAAAAGTCTTACCAGAATCACACTGAATAAATGTGGGAATCCTCCCATGTCAAAAAAAAAAAAAAAAAAAAAGAGAGAGAGAGAGAGAGAGAGATTGAGCAAACAAAAATAATAGACAATAAGTCTTCTAATCTGTATTATGCATGTCTTTTTATGTTGATGCTTTGACATCTTGGGCCTTGTGGACACTGGGACTGTTTGTCTCAGCCTTACCTAAATCCTAGAGATAGAAGAAAATTTACCTGGGAGTGTGTCTTTCATATGCCAACTATCCAATCCATAGCCCTCTCCTCCAGACCTTAATGGGCTTTTATACTTCCAGCTAGGCTAGCATTACCCTGCTCTAATCACCTCAGGGCAGGTACCAGACAACTGAGAGCACACTGAAATTATTCAAACTAGACAATTCTAAGCCTACCTGACCTACCTCTCCCTTTTCTTCCTTCAGAAACCACAATAAAGGCTCTTACCCATGTTTTCTTCTTGTTCCTTCTGCTTCCTGACTGACCCTGGTTCCTCCTCATGTGTGGCATGGTGTGGCATGCCTCCTGTTTTTAGGGAGCTGTGCATATAAACTTCTTCCTTCATGAAAATGACAGTCATTTTCATGTCTGCATTCTTTATTAATTGAGTAATACAGATCCTGGGTATGTTTTAAAATATAATCTAATATGCTTATTTTTTAAAGTCAAATTAATTGATCAATTCATCTATTCATTTATTATTTTATTATTCAAGTGATACTTATTAAGTCCTTAGTTTATCCTAGATACAAGTATTATTTCTGTAACTTAGGTATTGAAAACCATCTATTGGTTCAGGTTCTTCATATACACTTTTCTTCCATTATCCCTGTACTAGTCAGGATTTTCCAGAGAAATAGTATCAATATATGTAGATATATAGAAAGAAATTTATTATGAGAAATTGGTTTGGTGAATACGGAGGATGAGAAATCTCACAATCTGCTGTTTGCAAGCTGGAAGCAGAGGAAAGGAAGTTGTAGTTCCAGTCCAAACACAAAGACTTAGGAATCAGACGAGGCAATGGAATAAGTCCCACTCTGAATTGAAAGTCCCCAGAACTGGGGTACAATGGTATAAGTCTAGTTCTGAGTCTGAAAGCCCAAGAACTAGGAGTGCTTATGTCCATGGGCAGGAGAAGACAGAGGTCCTTGCTCAAGCAGAGAGTAAATTCATTCTCCTGACATTTTGTTCTATTCAGGCCCCCAGTGAAGGCACATCTTACATACAATGCTGAGGGCACATCTTCTGTAATCTGTCTGTCAATTCAAATGTTAATCTTTTCCAAAACTCCCTCACAGACACACCCAAAAATAATGTTTTACCAGTTTCCTTGGCCTCCGTTACCCCAGTCAAGTTGACACAAAACATTAATCATCAGAATCCCTAAGTACCTTCTCTTTCTCTCTTTCCTTTTTTTTGAAGTGATGAGTGAATATTTATTACCGTTTTTGAAGTATATTTAACTTAAAATATTATATTGCTTTAAGTTCATAGTATAGTAATTCAACAACTTTATAGATTACACTCCATAAAAAGTTATAAAAGATTGACTATATTACCTGTGCTGTACATTAATTACATCCTTGCAACTTATTTATTTTATAATTGGTAGTTTGTAGGAGCAAAATAGGTGAGGAAATTAAGAGGTACAAGCTACCTAAGTATCTTCTCTTATAGCATCATTTAATTTATATGATATTTAAAGACTTTGAAAGTTGTAGAATTTTTAATAAGAGAGAAAGAGTGAGTTAGACAGAAAGAGAAGGGCTCAAAGTAAATGGATTAATCAAAGATTTTATTTATTTTTTATTTATTATTTAGTTTTGCATGTTTGTAGTTAGTTCCAATACAAAAATAAAGAGCTGTAGATTACCTAAGTTTTTTAAAATTTTTCATTAAATTTCAAGATTTAAATCAGATTCTATGTTTGGTAATTTCTTTTTAGGTGTGTGTTTTTTTTTATTTCCTGAAAAACTGAAAGAATTTTATTTTTTAAATTTTTTTTCCAGGTTTATTTATTTTAATATCTTTATTGAAGTATAATTGCTTTACAATGGTGTGTAGGTGTTTGTTTTATACCCACCATTTTATCAGACTTTTTCCTATAATTTATGATTTAAAACACACAGTCCACACGGTTTGATTAAGAAAAAATAATATGCTTGTAAAACTTAATATCAAAATCAGCTCATGGTAAAGAAGCAAACAAAAACAAAACAAAACTGAAAATATGTTCATCAAAAATTACTGTGAGATTAATTTTGAAAGTATTTTAGTGGAAGTGAGTTTTGAGTATGATTTGAAGGACCAAGAAGAGCTAGAGAAAAGTTTGGGGAAGGTGTGTCAGTTTGGAGCTCAAATAGAAAGTTATGTGTCCTCTCTACATTCCAACTTCAACTAAAATCCCTTTCCACACTATTAAGAATGCAGGGGAGAACTTCAGTGAATGAAATGACAATTCAGTAGACATAAGTTTGAAGCTGTTTTAGTTTACATTTGAAATAAAGGAAATCACAAAAACAAGGAATTTTTAATAGTAAAAAAGAGCTTGGGACACACTTTGTATGTGATTAGATGTTATCCTGGTAGGTCGTATGTAGAGAGAGAACAGATAAGAGAAAGACTTGCAGAAATCTTACAGTGGGATAAGGGGCTTAAACAAAGAGCATACATGAAGCTAATGATCAGGTCACTGTGAAGATGAAGGCCCTTTATGAATCTCAAAAGAGCAGAGACTTGGAAGTATGATGGAAATTAGAATCACATTAATCCACATTCTCTTGAAATGTGATGCTTTAATAAATCGAACATAAGATAAACATAGATTCCATATATACACTACCAAATGTAAAATAGTTAGCTAGTGGGAAGCAGACACATAGCACAGGGAGATCAGCTTGGTGCTTTGTGACCACCTAGAGGGGTGGAATAGAGAGGGTGGGAGGGAAACGCAAAAGGGAGGAGATATGGGGATATATGTATATGTATAGCTGATTCACTTTGTTATAAAGCAGAAACTAACACACTATTGTAAAGCAATTATACTCCAATAAAGATGTTTTAAAAAAATGATAAACACATTTGTGGAGCCATGCATAAAGTCTAGGAGATAGAATTAGACTTTGTTTCTCAATGCCATCTAATTTTGTGGTCTATCGTTGTGAAATTTTGGAGACAGCTATCCAGCAACTTCTAAGTGCATGTCTATATATAGAGAACACAGCAGCAGAAATAAAACTCCAAGAAACCACTGGAACCAAAAAGTTAAAGAGAAGATACTCATCATCCAATTAAATGAATCAGTCTTTTGGATTGGACCTGGGTTTTCTTGGAACTCTACCTCAGTTTGTAAATGCTACTGGACAAAACCTATTGTCTTTTCTGAAGCTGGAATTAAGTACCCATAGAGAGACCTTTTAGCAATTACAGACCTTGTTGATCTGTAGCACATGTATAGAATGAACCTAAAAAATTTAGAAGATGTACCCTCACATTAGTTTGCCTCTGCAGAGCTTTCAATTCTTACATTTTATATAGCCCTTATTTGCTCAGCTCATGCTGCAGAAACTTAGCGTCTATTTAGAATAATGTGTACCCTCTGTTTAATTCTGAATCAGGACATGTCTTCTTTCCAATCACGACTGCCTGGGGCATCTAATGAAAAATAGAAATAAGTCAAATTTTCCTGTTCCCTCTTGTCTTTGCGATTCCACAGAGGATGTGTTGGACGACCCAGGTTGTGAGGCAACAATAAAACTTTCCTCTTCTATAATCTTCTGCACACAAGATCAAGTGCAGAAGGGAGAGCAAAAAAGTGTATGCCTGCAGAAAGGACAGCTCTGAGCTGCCACAAGCAAATTGCATCCTGATCTAGATGCCACTTGATGCATAAATGGTAAGATAGAAGGTGACAAACACCTAAATAATCTGTACAACATTTAATGCTGCAGATTTCAGTTTTATTACACTCCCCACTAATGATTGGCTGTGAATCTGCACTGAGTTACCTTAATTCTCTGTTCTTTAAATTTTCCATTTAACATATGGACAAAAAAGAAGAACAGTACAAATATATAAACATATTTCTTTTCTCCAAATTTGGCAACCTAAATTTTTAATGATGGAGAAATATGATACAAAGATAATGTTAGAATAATTCATTAATTCATTTGATAAATGAACATTCACTCATTCAATAGACATTTACTGATCCTCTACTGTGCGCCATGACTATTCCGGGTTCTTGAAACACTGTGGTGAACAAAGTAAACTTTCTGCTTTTATGTTTTACTTTCTGTTATGGGTGGGGGAAGGGAAAGACATAGCCAAACAAGGAAGGATACACATTCATGATATGTCACTGAATGATATGAACTAATAGGAAAATAAAGTGGGCAAAAGATAGAGTGACATAAGCAGATATAATGTAATACTATGCAGAGAGCAATGCAGACTTTGGCCCAGAGAAGAAAATTCTTTTGAATTTATATATATAAGCCTCTGTTGATGATTATATTATTTTCCCAATCTCTCTTTGTGATGGTTAACTTTATGTGTCAACTTGACTGAGCCATGGGATGCCCACATAGCTGGTAAAACATTATTTCTGGGTGGGTCTGTGAGTATGTTTCTGGAAGAGATTAGCATTTGGATACATAGACTAAGTGAAGCAGATTGCACTCACTAATGTGGTGAGCATCATCCAACCACTGAGGGCCTGAATAGAACAAGAAGGCAGGGGAAGGTTGAATTTGTTCTCTGCTTGTCTGTTGAGCTGGAACATCAATGTTCTCCTGGCATTGTTTCTCCTGGTTCTTAGTGCTTCACACTCAGACTGGAATCTACACCACTAGCTCTCTGGTTCTTTGACCTTTCAATTACACTACTGGCTTTCCTAGACCTCAAGTCTGCAGAGAGCAGATGGTGGATATTCTCAGCTTCCAGAATCTATCTCTATTTCTATCTCTATCTCTATCACCTTTATCTCTGTCTCTTTCTTCATCTCTTCTACTGGTTCTCTTTCTCTGGGTAACTCTGAATAATATACTCCCAAATTCCATGTGATTAAAAAATGCCACACAGTAATGAAGATCTAGCATCATTAAGAAAGGAGATAGTATGGGAGGCTTCTTATGTTTGCTCATTTTGTTGTCTCTTTCCTTTAAGTTTCAAAGTTTTTCTCAGCTTTATTAAATTATTAGAGACAAATAAAATTTTAATAAATTTAAAGCATACAATGTGATGATTTATACTCATATATAATGAAAGAATTCCCACCATTAATTTACACATCAATCACCTTACATATTATTTTTTAACTTTAAATGTACATGTTCTCAAGTACTAAGCAGCCAATCTTTACAGTCCTCATCAATGACTATCATAATCCTTTAAAACCATATGTTTCTTACCACGCAATAGTAATTTAACAATATTAACTTATCAACATTCACTTAAACCTCAATTTTTTTCTCTATAACTCCATTTTCATAAACTATTTCTCCAAAAAATTCTTGATAGATTACATTCAGGGAATACAAATATATCAATCTTGAGAGAATTAAACTAAAATAATTTTAGAAGATGGCACACTGAAAGGTCATGAATATTTCATAAGAAAAGTAAGTAGTAGATTTGATGGACAAAATAGGTTCACGTCAAAATTATTTTTCAAATAAATTGTTCTTATTAAAGCTACTTAATGTTCAATAGTAATTAAATGAATTTCTCAATTATAGAAGACGGTATATATGCCCTCTATTCCTTATTTTCTCATCTATATTAGAAATAAACTAATAATACATTTGACTTAATGATTTAATAATGTGGGTGGATATATCACTAAGATAAAAATCCTTGACCTTTTAGTTTGAAATAGTAACAAAATCAATGAACAAATAAAACTGTACTCACTTGAGATACTGTTTTCATAAATGGGAATAAGGTTAGCACGTGACATTCACATGGATAATTTATTAGGATTTTTACTTTCTTGCTGTTAACTTCTGCATTTTGGAAATGTTATGGGAATTTTGTATTGCTGCAATTTTTGAAAGAAAGGATAAAATGGTCTCTAGAGTAAACATGCATACAACATGTTTTCCTTTCCTAATTCTGCACAGAGGAAAAAAATTGTCTTTTTCATGATATTTAACAGAAAGTAAGAGACTTGTAAATCCCAGCACCAGCTGTACAGAGATACCTCATGGAAAAAAAAATTCAAAAGCAAGCTATAGAGTTGCTTCTCAAGAAGCAACTGCTTATGGTAGCAAGAGATGCTCACCAATCTGTCTTTCCTGCCGGCAGTTCTCCTGCCATATTGAAGAGGTCTATTGCACTCTCCTTAACTCTTAATGCAGAAGTCCTGACAGGCTCCAAGACATAAGCCAAGTCTGAGAGTAGAAGGCAGGGGTGGTGTGTACTATTCCTGTTATGCTCCTGTGATATTTAATGATTAGCAAATTGATCTTCAGTTAATACAGTAACAAGAGAGGTTGGGTTCTAATTAGTGTGTAATAACTTTAGAGATGATAATATATGAAAACCCCCCAAAATGTTTTTTTGCATTATAAGTCATTCATCAATGTTTGTGCTTTTGAGATTATTGAGTCAGAGAAATTAATCTTTAAGATACTAACCTAATTCAGCCAACACATGTTACCATAGACTTTAATGAAAATCTTTTTTTTTATAATAAAAAGTTTGTGTTACCATAGACTTTTATAATTAAACCCACAAAAGTAAATATGCTCTGATTTCAGATTAATAGACATATGACTAGGAAAATGCTCAAATCTTTATGATAGATTTTTAGACAATTTGCACAGATCATTATTCTAGTGAGGCAGTAGTACAGGTGACTCACTGCCAGCTGTTGTCCCATCTGTCCTTAGACAGTCACTTGGTGAAGAGTGTGTAGTGAGAATGCAGAGATTCCCCTTACCTTTATGATAATACAATGAATTTAAGGCAAACAGTGTTTCAGTATATTAGCCAATATAAACATAAAGTGAATTTTGTTTACTATATATCTGGCTCAAACTTACACTAGAGTGAAGAAATAGATATAACTTTGCTCAAAAACTCATAAAGATTTACATTGCCCTTCAGATTAAGTCCAAATAATATTCATAGTACACATGATCTTTCATAGTAGTATAACCTTATCTCACCTCCCACTACTTTTGAAAGCCTGTTTTCTCTTATACAGTAGTCTATTTCTTTCTATCAATCTATACACAATGCGCATTTTCTCATCTATAGATTTTCTTGTGTTTTTTTTCTTTTAATGACGTTCTTTTTTGTTATTCCTAAGTTGACCACTCCTCAAAGTTCAGATAAATCCCAATTCCATCATGAGACTTTCTCAGATGTTTGTAACAAATAATATCCTTTCATTCTAATGACTACTCGGGCACATAGTTTTGGAACCAGCATTGTGAAAGGCCCTCTCAGCTTTTGTTTTCAAATTAACTTATGTTCTCACCTCCGACTTTAGGTGTTAATATATTTTTTGCTGCAAGATTATTGATTCAATGCTCACGTATTGCATTTATACTAACCCAATGTTAACAGAGGCAATAATTTGCCATCTACTTATTCTATACTCGTGGGGTAGCATAGTACAAAGCTAAGTATATATTACACTCTCAATAAATGATTGTTGAATTAAACTGAGCAGAAAAATAAAGCACCACTTTTTGATTATTGGTTTTAGCATTTTTACCTAATGATGTCACTTTACAAACTTTTTCTATGACATTATTTTATTGACTTAAGAACCCTTAAGTGTTTTATTTCTTGTTGATAAGGAGACTCCAAATCTTATTTTATCCTCAATTAAAATATAGAAATGTATTTGTCTTAAAATTAATTTAATTATAAGATGAGTAGCTACCATGATGGTCAGGTATTATTTGTTGTAATTTTTCTTTTATTAAATCCCCAAATACCCTGTAATATTATGATTCAACATAATAATAAGAACTATTAATAAGGTTATTAATAGAACTAAAATTTGAATCCAGATATATCCTGTTTGCCACAAACTATCTGGTAAAACAAAACAAAACAAAACAAAAAATACAAAAAACCCACCTACATTCTTAATTTTTAAAAATTTTATTTATTGTATCTTAAACTTTTAGACCTTTCATAGGGAAAATTTTTATAATTCATAGAAATGTCTAATTTAAAAACACAGGTTAAAATTTGGTCATATGAAAAATTTTCCTACCCTGTAAGTAAGGAAGAGTAACTTTGCACATAGTAAAATTATGATACAGCTTAATGAAAAATTCTAAAGCTATTTAATTCAATGAGTTCCCTCATTATCTTTACTGGTCCAATCTGACCCATTTTACATATTCTGTATATCTTACACTGTCACTATTGAAAACACACAGATAAGTTTGTGATCTATCTATCATCTATCTATCTATCTATCTATCTATCATCTCTGTGTATATAAACTAATATGGTTTTATTCTCCTTTAAAATAATCCCAACTTATTTTTTAAAATAGTAATGTTTTTATGGAATTATTCTATTTAACTTATCTTTTATACCATTCATACAGATTTTGTTTTACAAGGTTGCTTTAAGTCTTCTTAGAAAACTTCAACATTTTACTATATATAATATTTAAATAATATCTAGTTGAAATATTTGAAATAATATGAAAACCATGTCAAAATATAGAGCTTAAAACTCTCTATTTTACTTTAACAACTTCAGTCCCATAAGTTCCCTTTAGGTTATTAACTAGCTTTTTCTATAGCAGTAACTCACCAAGAGAGAAATTAATTCTGTCCAAGAGCAAAAAGTATTAAAAAGAACCTCTAACATTCATGCCACAGAACCTTGGAAATATATGCCAAGCACTTCACATATATTGATCCTAACACTTGCAGAACCTCAGTGAGAGAATAGTCCTCTTTATATACAGAAAAACTACAGCTCTGAGAATTTAGACACCTTAACTAATAGGTAGTGGGGAATTTGATCAATGCCTTTCTCACTGAAGCAAACTGCCTCTGGCTGGTCATTCTACTCTGAGGTCTTTTCATTTTCATTCATAGCATTTAGTTTTCACAAACTGACAATGAAATTAATTTTTTGTAACAAAAAAGCAACATTTTTATTGTATTTTTCTAAAGAGAGAAAGAATAATAGAATGGGAGATACTGATATTATCTTTAAATATAAAAAAAGAGAAAATTACGCTAGTATAATATGATACCATATGATTAATTTTACCAATATATTGAAAATGCAGTGTTTAGTAGTTATAAGTAGTCTCTGTTTGGAAAGTAATCTTTCAAAGAACACCTCTGCCTTCAAATAGACACTCCCATTTACTTCTGCATAAAAGGTACATATACATGATACTTACTGTGTTATTTGTTTCATTAAGATATTCATAAGCAGGATGGCTTTGAAGATGGAAGTTGCTTTAAAATGAAAATGTTGCATGTATGTTTTCTATTATTATCAAGTATAAAACGTTCCCTAATACAGAATGTAACTGAAGAAGAAAAGGAATGTATTGAGTGAAAGGTCTAATGTACTAGTTAAATTCTCAAATACTAACACAAACTTGTTCTCTATCATGATGAAAATAAATTCATTGAACTTAATTTGTTTTATAATTAAATTAGTGCAATAACTGTACTTTTTTACAGAGGAAAAAGGTAAAATAACCTGGTATTATGAGTTAATTTATACTGACTAAAAATGTTACCTCAATATTTATAAGGAAAAATATCATCATGATACAATCAATCATTTAGTTATCAAAATTTCAAAATCAGATTACACTCTATTTTTTTTTTTTGTAATATATATTTTTTAATTTTTATTTTTGCGGTACACGGGCTTCTCACTGTTATGGCCTCTCCCGTTGTGGAGCACAGGCTCAGCAGTCATGGCTCACGGGCCCAGCCGCTCCACGGCATGTGGGATCTTCTCAAGACCGGGGCACGAACCCGTGTCCCCTGCATCGGCAGGTGGACTCTCAACCACTGCACCACCAGGGAAGCCCTCACACTCTAATTTATTGAAATCTGAGGGAATGTGTATTGATCCTTAAATCTGAAACAAACTTATCTGTTACATCACAGCTTACAACACTCACATTATAAGCCAGGAAATAATACATCACATTAAAATGTTGTCTTTTTGAAAGCAATATCATGTCAAATTAATTTGCTTAATTTTTGTATACATTATAAAAGTGAGAAGTATCCTCACTGTCAGTGATAATCAATATAGTGTGCAGAATTTTATTGATCTATAAATTCCTTTAATATTTACTGACTTGGCAAATATTTATTAAGCATCTGTTGTATCCACTTCCAGGTATAGTTCTAGGAACATTGCATATAAAATAAATAAAAGGTAAAATAAAATGTAGAAATGTGAATTAGCTCTCATGTAACACACATTGTAATGGTGAAAAAATTATTAATAGAATAATGTAAATAAGTTTGAAACTGACAAATACCATGAAGAAAACAACATGATTTTGTGATTTAATAAGTAAAGTTAGGGAGTTTGGGAAAGATTTTTTTTTTTTTCAGAAGAGTAAGTATTCATTGGTTAAGATAATGGAGTAGTGTATGGAAGTGGTTGAAGCCACAGCATGAATAAGCTCGTGTAATGAGAGGTAGAGATAGAGAGTTGTGAAACTCCAATTTTAATGGTCCAATTAAGATGGAAAAATCAAAAGGAGAATTGAGAAAGAATGGCCAGAATTCTAGAAGAGAGTTTTCATGAAAACAAGGGAAAAGAGTATTTCTAGAGTGACAGAATCAAGACCAGTTCTGAATCCTACTGAGAGGTCAAGCAAGATAAAGACAAAAATATTCCATTGGATTAGCAGCAGAAATTTCAATGGACACTTTAGCAAGGTCACAGTGGAATGCTGTGGACAGAAGCCAAATTGAAATGTTTAGAGTAATGAATAGAGACAGATTTTCTGAGAAGGTGGAGGTGGATATGGAAAGAAGGAGGTGAATATCATCAGTATTTAGGATGTAAAACTGACCAGAGTTTATAATGGACTCTATAAGAAAGGAAAAAAACTACAGATTGAATTATGACTGCACATTTTCTGACTTGCAGGGAGTGATATTTACCAAAACAAGGCACACTGGCAAAAGATCAGGAGTGGTTTTTTCTTGGTTTGTTTTTTTACAGTGGGATGGAATTAATGAAATTATGAATTTTAATTTGGGCATGTTGAGCCTGAAATGACTTGGAGTTATCCAAAGCAATGTCTTTTAAAAGCTGTTGGATATCCTGGCCTGAAGTTCAGAAGGGTGAATAGAGAGGAGACTGTGGGTGGCAGAAATAGAGCATGGTGGGAGTACTTTTATTTTAAGGAAATGGGAAAGACTCACTTGAAGAGAAGGAAAATATCAAAAAGGAAAGGGGAAGTTTCACTGGTGGTGCAGTGGTTGAGAGTCTGCTTGCCGATGCAGGGGACACGGGTTCGTGCCCTGGTCCGGGAGGATCCCACATGTCGCGGAGCGGCTAGGTCTGTGAGCCATGGCTGCTGAACCTGCATGTCCGGAGCCTGTGCTCCGCAATGGGAGAGGCCACAACAGTGAGAGGCCTACGTACCGCAAAAACAAAAACAAAACAAAAACAAAACAAAAAACAAAGGAAAGGGGATAATCAATAGCTGAGAAGATAGGATATGATGGGGCAAAAGACCTGTACTCTGAAATGTATAAGATACTGATGAAATAAACTGAAGGGAACACAAACAGATGGGAAGACATATCATGTTCTTGGATTGGAAGAATCATTATTGTTAAAATGAGCATACTACCCAAGACAATATATAGGTTCAATGAAATCCCTATTAAATTACCAAAGGCATTTTTCACAGAAATGGAACAAAACATTTTAAACTTGTATAGAAACGAAAAAGACCCAGAATGGCTCAAAACAATCTTGAGAAAGAAGAGTAGAGCTGGAGGAATCATGCTCCCTGACTTCAGACTACACTACAAAGCTACAGTAATGAAAACAGTATGGTACTGGAACAAAAACAGGCATATAGACCAATGGAATAGAATAGAAAGCCCAGAAATAAACGCACATACTTATGGTCAATTAATCTATGACAAAGGAGCCAAGAATATATTGATACAATGGAGAAAAGACAGTCTCTTCAATAAGTGGTGCTGGAATACTGGACAGCTACATGTAAAAGAATGAAATTAGAATATGCTCTAACACCATATACAAAAATAAACTCAAAATGGACTAAAGACTTAAATGTTAGACTGGTGACTATAAAACTCCTATAGTAAAACATAGGTAAAATACTCTTTGATATAAATGGCAGTATTTTTTTTTTGGATCCATCTTCTAGAGTAATGGAAATAAAAGCAAAAATAAATAAATGAGACCTAATTAAATTTAAAAGCTTTTGCACAGCAAAGAGAATAATAAACAAAATGAAAATACAACTTATGGACTGGGAGAAAATATTTGCAAAAGATGCTACCAACTAGAGATTAATTTCCAAAATATACAATCAGCTCTTACAGCTCAAAATCAAAAAAAAAAAAAAAAAAAAAAAAAAACAACACAATAAAAAAATGGGCAGAAAACCTAAATAGATATTTCTCCAAAGAAGATATACAAATGTCCAACAAGCACATGAAAAAATGCTCAATAATGCTAATTATTAGAGAAATGCAAATTAAAACTGCAATGAGATAGATGGTGTGGAGAAAAATGAACCCTTCTACATTGTTGGTGGGAATGTAAATTCATGCAGCCACTATGGAGAACAGTATGGAGATTCCTTAAAAAATCTAAAATAGAACTACCATAAGATCCAGCAATCCCATTCCTGAATGTATATCTGTAGAAAACTCTAATTTGAAAAGATAAATGCACCCTAATGTTCATAGCAGCACTATTTACAATAGCCAAGACATGGAAGCAATCTAAATGTCCATCAACAGATGAATGGATAAAGAAGATGTGGTTTGTGCATACAATGGATTATTACTCAGCCAAAAAAAAAAAAAATAATGCCATTTGTAGCAACATGAATGGACATAGAGATTATCATATTAAGTTAAGTAAGACAGAGGAAGACAAATGTCATACAATATCACTTATATGTGGAATTAAAAAAAGTGTTACAAATAAACTTATTTACAAAGCCGATACAGACTCACAGACACAGAAAACCAACTTATGGTTACCAAAGAGGATAGCGGAGGTGAGGGGGGGAGGGCAAGATAAATTAGGAGTTTGGAACTAACAAATACATACTACTATATATAAAGTAGACAAACAACAAGGACCTACTATATAGCATAGGGAACTATGTTCAATATATTGTAATAACCTATAATGGAAAAGAATCTGAAAAAAAATAGATATATAACTGAATCATTTTGCTGTACACCTGAATCTAACACAACTTTGTAAATTAACTATACTTCAATTTAAAAAATGGTTAAAAAAGTGAAGTCGATGAAAAAGCCAGTTTTGATGTATACAACAGCCTTAAAAGCAGGTACATAATTTTGATTAGCTATGATTGTGATGGTTAAATCAAACCATCCTGAGTTCTTGAGCACAGGGATTTGATGTTGTGAAAATTGGGCCCTGTGAAAATTTGTCTAGCAGAAGTTTGAAAAACAATTTGAAGTTGTGAAAGTTGAGAGTTGTTCAGAACACCTAGAAGGCTATTACAGAATTGCATATGAAAAGTAATGAAATCCTGAAATAGAGTGGAAAGAAATAGGCAGGAGGTGACTATGAAGTATCTGCTTATGTTTTTGCATTCTTCATTAAAACTCTTCTATTCTGGTTTCAGAATCAGATATCCTAGGGTAATTGTTTTGTTTTCCTGTTGAGTCTGTCTGCAGAGGGATCCAGATGGGAAGATACTCTCATTAGGAATCTTGTTGAAACATTTGTCTAACTGGAAGGTTGCTTTCTGTGGCTCTAACTAATGGTAATTACTTTGAATTTTATTTATTTCTAAAAAAAAGGAGTGAAAAAATTTATTCTACCATCTGAAAGAAGAATATTAACACTGGTAAGATAGCTTTGCTTTGCTCTCTTTTGGGGCCTCCTCCATCAATTAAGTAATACTAACCAATTTTTTAAAGAGATTTAATGTGTTCTTCTTAGAAAAATCAAAATAATAAAAGTGTTCATCAACCTTTCCTCCTTCTAGCTAATTTCTTTTTGTTTGTTTATAATCCATTCAGTTTCGTCTCATGCATTATGTATTATAATCAAATAGGAATAGAAAAAATATTTTATTTTAGAGCACCTGTATTTTAAAAATTAAACTAAAAAACAAAACAAAACAAGTTGTATTCTACTTTGTGCTATGTTGAGCTTTCTTCTTGTTTAAATGTTTGGTTTTAGAACTTTCAAATAAGGAAAACAATCATCTACATTATATTACTTGAAATTAATATACCCACAGTTCTTAGGGTATATATCTTACATATCTCAAATCTGTTAAATTTAATGTTTAATAAAGTATAAAAAATTGTTTGAAAATTTTGAAATATTTTAAGATGTTGTAAGGATCTTTGTTTCTAGTCAAAATGAATAAAAAGATAATTGATTTACTCTCCTGACTAAAATAACCACAAATTGACAAAATATATATAAAATAATGATTTTAAGTTACTTTAAAATTGGCAATAAAGGACAGTAATTCTTACAAGATGGGAAGTAAATGAGGTGAACTCTCTGATTATCTCAGCTCATTGCTTTAAGAGAGTTTCCAGGCCATGGGGAAGGAAGAGGTAATCCAGGAGGAGACCAGAGGACTCCTTAAGTTGAGGAATCAGAGCTCGGAGCCTGCAAAGACAGAACATACATAATTTGTAAGGCTGAGTTCTGGAGGGGATAGAACTTCAGAGATAGATATATAGAGAGAGCTTCAAAGACCTAAGTACAGCTAATACACAAGTGTGAGGAAAATATCAAAGACTAAGGGAAGAATCATCTAAAGAATTAGTGGTGAGAAGGCTGGGAATAGTGATATTACTACCATACAACCTGGAAAAATCTCATGATTCATGGACATTGAGTAAAGTTCACTGAAGGATCCTATGTCAGTAATGGAGAATAAATAACCCTAAACTAAGCACCACTCCAGATCTGATTATAACTTTTTTAAAGAAAAACATTAAAACTTGACTATATCCCAGAACAAAACTCAAGAATATTTATAATAATATAAAAATTATCCAGATAAAATTACAATATTTTCAATTACCCAGATACAATTCACAATATCTATCATCCAATAAAAAATTGCCAGGTATACAAAGAAGCAAGAAACTATGACCAATAATAAAGAGACAATTAAACAATCAAAATTAATGCAGAATTGGGAGAGATATTAGAATTGGCAGACAAGGATATTGAAACAATTATAACTGTATTTCATATGTTCAAGGAGACAGAGCTGACATAAAAATATTTGGATCAAACATTTGGAGATAAAAACAATTGGGTAAGATTAAAAAAAGTACTCCATATGAGATTAATAGCAAATTAGATATTGCAGAAAAGAAGATTAGTGAACCTAATTAGTGAAGATGTAGCAAGAGAAACTAGAAAAAGATTCAGAAAGAAAAGAGAATCAAGCAAAGTTAGCAGGGAATAAAATAATTCCCAATAAATTTAAAAGGAAGCAAGTTGATCAATGTATGTTCTATGCCACAATGGATTTATAATATAAATCAGTAACAAAATGATCTCTAAAAAATATCTCCAAATATTTATAAGTAAAATAACACAATTATAAGTAAACTATGGGTCACAAAAGAAATAAAAATGAACTAGATAGTATTTTGAAGTAAATTAAAATAAAAACACATTATATAGAAATCTGTGTGACTGCACTAAAACTGTGCTTAAATGGAAATGTATAACACTAAATACGGCAGTAGAAAAGAAGAACATTCTCAAATAATTGAATTCAATTCCACTTTAAGGAACTGGAAAAGAAGAGCAAATTAAGCACAGAATAATTAGAGAAAAACAACTATAAAGATCAGCATGAAAATCAGTGAGATAGAAAACAGAAAATGGAAAAATCAATGAAACCAAAAACTAGTTCTTTGAAAAGTTCAAAAAATTGACAAACATCTAGTTAGACTGAACACAACAAAAAGGAGGAGACAGAAATAGTCAGGAATAAGAACTTGACATCACTGCTAATTTTAAAGATATTTAAAAGATAATTTGATGATATTATGAGTAATAATTATGGAAATTATTATTATCATAGTAATTATGGTAATCTAAATGAAATGGGTAAATCCTGGAAAGACATACTAACAGAGTTCACTCAAAAACATACAACAAAACTAATCAAGAAATAGAATTTGTTTTAAAATTTTCTGATAGAGAAAATTCCAGACCCAGATGACTTCACCAATAAATTCTTAAACATATGAGGAATAATAATATTGATTCTACAATAACTCTTCTAGAAATTTTACAAGGAAGAATTAATTTCCAAATCATTCTAAACAAAATTTTAGCAAATCAAATCTGACATTACATAAAAAGGGTAACATATCAGAACCAAGAAGGTTTTATTTCTGAAATGTAAATCTGGTTTAACATTCGAAAATCAATGTAAATCACCACATTAACAGTTCAAAAAAGAAAAAAAAAACACATGATAACTTCTATGTACATAGAAGAAGCATTTAATAAAGTCCAATATCCAACCCTAATAAAAACTTTATAAAATAGGAATATACAGAACATTTTTCAACCTGTATCCCCTGGAAACCTACAGCTAACATCATATTTAATGATAAAAATGTGAATGCTTAGCTCTCAAAAAGGATGTCCACTCTCACCACTTCTGTCCATCATTGTACTGGAGGGTTCAGCCAGTGCAATAAGCAAAAGAAAGTCATCCAGATTAGGAGGGAAGAAGTTAAATTGTCTTTATTTGTGGAAGATAAAGTCATCTATGGAGAAAATGTAATGATATATAGAATAAAGCTACTAGAATCAACAAGAGTTCAACAAGGATGTAGGACACAATACCAATATGTAAAAACTAACAGTATTTCACATTCTCTCAAAGATAATCAGAAATTTGATTTTTAAATATAATTTATAATACCATCAAAATATATGTAATATTAATGGTAAATCTGAAAAAAGGAAGATATGAAAATATGTGCACTGAAAACTACAAATAATTGCAGAAAGAAATTTCACAAGACCTAGTAAGTGGAGATGCATAATATGATCATGTATTAGAAGGTCTAATATTCTTAAGATATCAATTTTCACCAATTCAATTCATAGTTAATGCAATCTCAATAAAAATCTCAAAAGCTTTTTTTCTTAGTGAAAATTAAAGAAATGTTTCTGAAAATTATATGGAAATCGAAAGGCCAAAAATAATCAAAACAACTTTGGATAATAAGAATAAAAAATTAACTCTACCTAATTTCAAGATTTATTATAAAGCTACAACAATAAAGACAGTGTGGTATTGAAAAAGACCCACCTCCACGTGGGCAACTGATATTTGACAAAAGTGCAATGGCAACTTCATTGACAAAAGATAGTTTTTGTAACAAATGATGCTAGAATGATTGGATACCGATGAGCAAAGAAATAAATTTTAATCCATATATGTAGCAAATTTTTTAAAAATGAAGGGGAACATAGCCATTTTGAAATATGGTCAGAGAGTTCTCCATAGCAAAGACTTAGCATGTGAAAAGACTTTACCAGAGCCTTTTTAAACTGGAAGAAGGAAAATTACCCAACTCCAGTTTCCTGTCTCAGCTGAGAAGGGAAAAACGCTGAGAGACACTTGTGGAAATCACAGCCCGGGGACACAGACCTACTAAAAGATTGAGATTTAATTATAATTATAGAATGCTTACCCTGCCCGCATACCTTACCACCACATCAATGAGACTCTAATAAAGTTGTATTATAGCTGAAAGAACTGCAAGACTGCACAGTTTATTTAAGAAGGTGTTTTTGAGGAAACCCAAAAACAAAAAAAGAGATAGAAATGACGCCAGAGGAAATCGAAGACACTGAAACCTATGGTTACAAGAGATATTTAATCCAACCCCTAGAATAACATACATAGAATCCAAAATAAAGGCCTGCTTCCCTCAGTTCATACTACCCAATATACCATGTCTTGTTTTCCACAAAAAAGTACAAGGTGTGACAAAGTTTAAGAGTCTGAAGAGACAAAGCAAGATTCAAAACGAGACTCATATATGACACAGATTTATAATTATCAGAGAATTTAAAATAACTATAATTAATATTCTAAGCATTCTAATGAAAAAGGTGGACAACATATGAGAACACATGGTAAGAAGAGAGAAACTCTAAGAAAAAATCAAAAGGAAATGCTAGAAATCAAAAACACTAAAAGAAGCAAAGAGTTCCTTTAATGGGCTCATCAGTAGGCAGGACAAGCCTGAGGAAAGAACTAGTGAGGTAGAAGATATGTCAATAGAAACTTCTCAAACAGAAATGCAGAGGAAAATTAATGAAGAAAAGGAACAGAATTTCCAAGAGCTGTGGGGCAATTTCAAAATGTGTAATACATATGTAATAAGAATACCAGAAGGAGAAGAGAAGATAGAGCAGAAGAAGTATCTGAAGTGATAATGGCTGAGATTTTTCCAAAATTAATGACAGACACCAAATCACAGATCCAGTGAACAACGAGTAGGATAAAAAAATCTACACTTAATTACTACACATCCAAATTGCTGACAGCCAAAGGCAAAGAAAATCTTGAAAGCAGCCAGAGGAAATAAATGTACTTTACTTATAGAGGAATAAGGATAAAAATTATATCAGACTTCTCTTCAGAAACCATGCGAACAAGAAAGTGAAGTAAAATTTTTAAAGTTTTGAAAGAAAAAAAATAATTAGAATTTTATATCCAGAAAAACTGTCCTTCAAAAATGGAGAAACATTTTCTCTGTAAAACCCAAATTAAGGGAATTCATTGCTAACAGATCCTCCTATTTAAAAATAAAAAGTTAAATTCTTCAGGGAGAAGGAAAATGATGTAGGTCAGAAGCTCAGATCTACATATAAAAAACAAATGTCTAAGAAGGAATAAATGCAGGTAAGATCTGTTTCAAATATTTTCTTTTTCTTAATTGATCTAATAGATAATGTTTGTTCAAAGTAATGATAGTAACCATATATTGGATGATTATATAATATCTATAAATAAAATGAATGGCAGCAATGTTATAAGGGGCAGAAATTGGTAATACTCTGTTAGATCAGTTATAGTAACTTTATGGTATATGTTATAGTGATATAGTGCTATTTAAAAGTGTACTTAAATTAGTTGTACATCATATATATTGCAAACTCTAAGATAAGTAATAAAATACTTTAAAAATGAAGTGATTGATATTAACTTTTGCTATACATATTTTTATCAGTGCCAAATATCCTCATAAATATTTGTTTTTTTTAAGAAATTTCCATGACCTTTATTGGAAACATGCTTCATTCTGAATTTTCCTAAATGACTTCCAATTTTAATTTACAAATGAGTTTATATTTCCCATTCCTAATATTTAAGCTAGACAGTAAGCTAGACAGTTTTTATTTTTTATTTTATTTTAACAGAAGAAAGGTATACAAATTAATTTAATATGTTTTACATGATACAGAAATCTTCACAAGGAAATGAAGTCCTGAAGAAATGGTTAAGCCTGAGTGTTTTTATGCTAGGTTTGATGGATGGAGCAAGTCATGGAGAGATATGATAGGACAAAGAGTATGTGCTAAGTAAGCTGGGGAAAACTCAGAAAGCCCTGTTTATTCAGATTCTTCTTGGTGTCCCTCCATCTTAGAAATAAGTATGCTTCTTTCCTCTGAGTGTAGGGAGGACACCTCTTTTTATATATATATATATATTAGAGTATAGTTGATTAAGCATGTTTTGTTAGTTTGGGATGTACAGAAAAGTGATTCAGTTATATATATATACTTGTATCTAGTCTTTTTAAATGACTCGTAATTCTAGTCTGAATTAACCCTTTCATATCCTTACTATGCATGTTAAGAAACAAAGTGATTTAATAACACAGGTACACACATGAATATGGAGGAATCTTCTGTCAACAGCAACAGCATTGATGCCCTTTGTTTACCCACTTAATATGTTTTCTTTGGAAAATCTTATATTCAGTGGAAGTAAATTTAAGTTTTTCCTCATGGTAGCCACTGCACATTTTGGATTCAGGCTGTCTTAAATTCTCTTATTTAAAATATAATCAAAACTCCTATCTTAGTAATGAACTAATCAATATACTCTGCAAACATCAGCAAATCTGGGGAAAATTTAAAATATACAGTCAATTATATGTTGCAAAGAACTTCATTCTACATGTGTGTAAATTTAATAATATAAATTCATTAGAAAAAAAAAACTGACTCTAAAATCTCTCATCTGCAAGATACTTGAGATAATAAACTTCCTTTTTTCCAATGTGGTTTTGGTAACATACACCATATTTTTTGCCTATATCTCAAAATCTAGACATTTCCTAGCCTGTGCTTGTACTCTGAGAATTAGAGTAACCATTTTGTGTAGGGCTCAGAAAGCTTTGAAAGCTAATATAGGATGAACCTAGAGTGAAAAAAAAAAATCTCTTTTCATAGGTATAAGTCACATACTAGAGTCTGGTGTCTGCAATGATATATGAAAAAGAAAAAAAGTGACATTATTTTCATGCCTATTGTGACAGATATATAAAGGTTTTCCATTCGTCATGATAATCTCTTGGAATAAATTTAACATTTGGGACACATATTGATACATTCAGGAGTCAAAGACAGAACCTCTATCTGTTCTATCTGTTCTAAGGAGGTTTTCATGAGTGAGAATTTTATGATATTCAAATTAATGGGTATATTAATTCACTAAGATTTAGATTCTGAAAAGAATCTAAAAAAGAGTGGGTATATATATATATATATATATATATATATAAACTGATCCACTTTACTGTACAACTGAAATTAATACAACTTTGTAAATCAACTATACTTCAATAAAAAATTTTTAAAAAGATTTAGATTATTATCCTTATATTAAAAAAACCACATAGCTTTATTTTCAGTAGAATAATATTAAAAATAAAATATTCCTGCTTACATTTTGCAATTCTTTTATCTCTTATGAAAATTATATTGAATGTTATAGAAATTAAATTTTTCTTTAATATTTTCTAATTTTCTTCAGTAAAATGTCTTAACTTTAAAATTGCAGATATATCACTGACATACTCTGACCTTTTATTGACAATTTCTGCACTTTTTTAATCCTTGATTTAACTATCAATATAAGAAATAAGATCTGAGTTAAGATTTAAAAAAAAATATATATATATATCATGTGAAATATTACAAATTAAAAAATAAAAAGGAACATAATAGAAAACTACACAATAAACAAGTGCCAGTATACATTGCATTTCTGAGGTCTTTGAAGAGCCTTTTGAAAAGTCATGGCTTAAGGTGACTTCAGTGATAGAAATCTGAGTAGATTGAAGAAAATATTTCCTTAGCAATGCTATACAGAGAATGGAAAAAGCAAATTAAGTTCTCCTAAATCAGAATTTACAAGATAAATGATAAATTTAACTCCATTTTCCCCCCACATCATTTAAACAAAGGAAGCAATTAAGCAAAATATTAAAAACCAATGAATCAAAGAGTGGCATAGAATAGTAATTAGAAAATAATTAGTTAATAAAGTAAGATGGCAATGGAGAAGTCATCAAATGACAGTATCAGAACCAGACCATTAATGAGAAGTGACATTGAAGAATAGAAATGCCAAATACAACAGCAACTATGACCGAGTGCATATTGAAAAGACTGATACAGATGACAATACCTCCAGAGTTTAAGTTTTCCCAGTGCTGATTTAGTATAGTTAGAGGAGAAAAATAAGTATCTTTAAAATTATGTTACTCTAGAGATGACTTCCAACTAAATCATCTCATATTTAGAAAGTGATTAATTTGAGCTTCTTACTTCAACTTTAGTTATCTTTTGTTTAAAACTGATCATGATTTAGTTTTCTAAATAGAAATAGTTAAGGTGAATATACACCATGCATTAGGAGCTCCATGTGCCTCTTCACAGCTTAAAACAAGGGAGGAAAGTAGTATGTTATTAAGTTCAGGTCAGTATGACATGACAAGAGTAAAATAGATAGCTAATATGATTCCTGTATCCATCAGACAAAAACAGAATCAGTAGAATGTGTGAATGTGTGTGTGTGTGTATAAAGAAATTTCTTTCAAGGACTTGATTTTGGCTTACAGAATTGTGGGGTCTGGTTAAGGAAGTCTGAAATCCATAGGGCAGGTTGGCACGCTATATAATCTCAGACAGGAGTTGAGGTTGGGGTCCAGAGGTGGGATTTCTTTCTTCTTCAGGGAAAAGTCAGTTTGCTCTTATGTCCTTTGGATTAATTATACAAAGTCTACTCAATGTATGGAGGATAATCTCTTTTTATGGAAGTCAATTGATTATAGCTATTCATCACATCGACAAAATACCTTCACAGCAACACCTAGGTTAGCAACAATTTCATTAGTGTTTGAATAATTGAGTGCTACAGTCCTAGCCAAGTGGACACATAATAATCACCAAAATTCCTAACTACTCCTCTGTTTCCAGAACCATTTCTCTTTAATAGAGAAGGGTTTTCAAAAACAAACCTTTTCAGAAAATATTATCTAAGTCTTAGCAGTTAGCTCCTCCTCTAAGATTAGTCTTTGTGCAAACATAAACATAAAAAAGAATGAATAAAAGAGAACAAGGTTGGAAGACTGATGATGCTACTTGACTTCTAGACTTGCAATAAATCAAGACAGTGTAGTATTGACAAAAGAATATACAAATACATACTTGGAACTGAATAGAGAGCCCAGAAATAGACCCCTATAAATATAGTCAACTGATCTTTGACAAGGAACAAAGACAGTACAATGGAAAAAGATAGTCCCTTTAATAAACTGTGATGGAACAATTGGGCATCCACATGCAAAAAAAAAATGAATCTAGACACAGACCTTACATGCTTCACCAAAATGAACTCAAAATGGATCATAGATATAAATGTAAAAATGCAAAACTACAAAACTCCTAGAAAATAACATAGGGGAAATTACAGATAACTTTGAATATGGTGATGTTGTTTTAGACACAATATAGGATCCATGAAAGAAGTAATTAATAAGCTGGACTTCATTAATATTAAAGTTTCTGCTTTGCAAAGGACTATGACACAGACTGGGAGAAAAATATTTGTAAAAAACACTTCTGATGAAGGACTGTTATCCAAAATAGACAAAGAAATCTTAAAACTCAAAAATAAGAGAACATGGGACTTCCCTGGCAGTCCAGTGGTTAAAAGTCTCTGCGCTTCCACTGCAGGGGGCGCAGGTTCAGTTCCTGGTTGGGGAATTAAATCCCACATGCTGCCCAGTGCAGCAAAAAAAAAAGAAAAATAAGAGGACCTTAATAGACACTTCACCCAAAAAGATACACAGATGGCAAACAAGCATATGAAAAGATGTTTCACATCATATGTTCTCAGGGAAATTAAAATTAAAACAACAATGAGATACCACTGAATACCTGCTAGAATGGCCCAAATCTGGAAGACTGACAATACCAAATGCTGAGGAGGGTATGGAGCAATAGAAACTCTCATACCTTACTGGTGGGAATGCAAAATGGCATGGTCACTTTGGAAGATAATTTGATGGTTTCTTACAAAGTAAACATACTCTTACTATACAATCCAGCAGTTGTACTCTTTGGTATTTACGAAAAAAGTTAGAAATTTACATCCACACATAACTTTTTATAGCAGCTTTATTCATAACTGCCAAAACTTGGAAGCAACTATGGATGGATAAACACACCTGTGGAATATCCAAACAATGGAATATTATTCATTACTAAAAATAAATGAACTATCAAACCATGAAAAGACATGGAAGAGCTTTAAATGCATATTACTGAGTGAAAGAAGCTAATCTGAAATGGCTACATACTTTATGATTCTAACTATTTGTCATTCTGGAAAAGAAAAGACAAATTATGGACACAATGAAAAGTTCAGTGGTTGCCAAAAGTAGTTTTGGAGAGCAAGGAGGAGGGATGAATAGGCAGAGCATAGAGGATTTTCAAGGAAGTGAAAATACTCTATATGGTATTATAATGATGGATATATGTCATTATACATTTTTCTGACTCCAAGAGTGAACCCTAAGCTTAACTATGGACTGGTTGATTATGATCCATTTATATAGTTTCATTTTTAAGACAAATGAAGGATTTTGGTGAGTGATTTTTTTTCAGCTGAGAATAATTGACATATAACATTGTGTATAAGTTCAAGGTGTACCATGTGTTGATTTGATATATTTACATATTGCAATATGTTTTTAACCAACATAACATTAGCTAACATCTCTATCATGTCACATAATTATCTTTTTTGTGTGTGGTGAGAACAATTAAGATCTAGTCTCTTAGCAACTTTGAAATTTGCTAATTTTGCTAATAATGCAGTATTGTTAGCTAAAATCACTATGCTGTATGTCGGTTTATACTGTAAACATCTCCCCAATTCCTCTACTTCCTGGATAACCACCATTCTACTCTTTGTTTTTCTGAGTTTAGCTGTTTTAGATTCCACATTTAAGTGATACCATACAGTATTTGTCTTTCTCTGTGTGACTTATTTAATGTCACTTAGTATGTGTTCTCAAAGTCTATCCATATAGTCACAAATGATAGGATTTCCTTCTTTCTTATGGCTAAATAGTATTCCATTGTGTATGTGTATGTATATATATATATATATATATATATATATATATATATATATATATATATATATATATACCACATCTCCTTTGATGTTGTTGATAATGCGGGAGGGCTATGCATGTGTGTGGGCAAGGGGCTTCTGATAAATCTCTGTACTTTCCTCTCAGTTTTGTTGGGAACCTAAAACTGCTCTAAAATAACAACATATTAAGAAAAAAGAAGTGAAATGGATGGGTGTTTGAGAAGCTTATGGCAATTGTTCTGACAGTTATTTTTTTCTGGGAGATTGGTGGACATTTGGCCTCTTCGTTCAAATTCTTTGCTGCCCAGACATCTCCTGAAACATGTAGGATCAACATAATAATGTTTTAATGCTCCAGAAAATCTTTGCTTGATTCAATCATACACAAGGAATGGAATGGGGACCTCACAAAAATTGTTCAGTATCACATGAGGTCAAGATTATTTTGACTATTCTTTTTATGTTTTTTCCATAATCAGTGTTTAATATTCTGAGGACTAAAAATTAAATATTTTTTTACTTGATTAGTTTTATTTCCTCTGAATTTCTTCTAAGAATTAAACAAACAAACAAACAAACAAAAACAACCACACTTATTGATTCAGAACCATAGATTTTACTTCAGGAAAATATAATACCTTTCAAAAAGTTATAATTTCAATGTTAGCTGACAAAATTACTTCCTAACATTTCATTAAAAAGGATAAAAACTCTTTCCCATCCAAAGATTCCTATGTTTGAATTACAGTACTGCAAGGCACATTCAGAACATACCTCCTTCAAAACGCACAGATGTTAAATTCCCTGAAATAGAGTTTTAAAATCCTTAATCAAGTAGTAATACTACAAAGTTAGCAATTCTTAGGTAAAAATGTTGCTCCTACAGGACCATGCACCTTTCTTAAAATTAATTAAGCATGTATGTATAAACAATCCTTTCTTAAAATCTTTGTACTTGAAATGCAGATTTAGTGATGCTGAAGACAGCACTAAACAAACCTGAAAAGTACAACAGCTCAATAAATTTTATGTAATGCCTTCATAAGAGATTGTATCATCTCATCTAGTATGTCCAAAGACTTGATTTAATAATGGGTAGCTACACAGAAAATATTTTCTTTCTTTCTTTTTTAAACAATGTTTCCTTCACCTGTAGCATCAAATCTTTTATAAAGGATGCCAAATGAATCATAAATTTTTTTGGTAAAATTGAAGTCAGGACCATTTAAATGCTTCTACTAAATTTAATGCCTCTTACTTAGGGACCAACTACATATTGCCCTCTGAAAATTCTTGGTCAGTCATGTCTAACCATAACAACATTTTAAGAGGTAGATATTTTTTCCCATGATGCATTTTTGTTATTAAATGTATTGTCAAGAAAGTAAAAGCAAGCACTGTGTTTTTTTAATTATAAGGGTCTAGTGAAAAGAAAAATAAAAGACAGTTATGATATTTGTTACACTCTGACATTTTAACAGTCATGGTATTGGATGTTTTGCAACCAGTGCATTATGACACATCATATTTTTTACTTGAAATATCAAGTCCATAGAATACTATTTTAATTTGCTTATGTCTTCATGATGTGAATTATTAAAATAAATTAGCTATCCCAAATACATTTGCCTCTGCATGGTTATAGAACATAAGGCGACATTTATTAGAACACATATTCAGAGCATTTCTATAGAGCAATCTATCAATAACCTTCCAATTACTGCCAGCTTTCGGTTATGAGAATATTAATCCTTAAAGTTAAATTTTTTCACATTTTAATCCAAAATATAAATGAGTGTTATATTTGTCTGCTTTTATGAAGATGAGAGTAGGACATCTTACTGTGCCATCAGTAGTATTTTAAAAAATCAAAAACATAAGACTGGAATTTTGCACTATCATTAAAAGAACTAGATCAGAATTACATAAATAATGTGAGAATTTTATGCTGTGTACTCAATAGCCCTAAAATGATAAGCTACTTATGAAACAAAAATAATTATTGTAATTGCATATCACATCAACAATTTCTGAAGTCAGTTTTTCCCCTAATTATACATTGTCAGGTTTCCATGGGAATAACTTTATATTTTAATGCTGAAGTAGGTAATTATTTATTCATTTATATTTCTACTATCAGAAAAATGGTAATCATCGTGCTCCATGAACTATAACTTTCAAAAGAAATTGATTGAAAGGCAGCATTCTTGGGTTTTGGTGTTTGAAAAAATTTATTAATCTATTAATGCTTATGGGATAAAAGTTATTAATACTGCAAAGAAATTAAATCCCCTGTGTAACATTTTTTACTTATTAATGGATTAGGGTTCTACAATATTTGGTGATTTAATTTAAAATTTCCTAAATTAAAAGGAAATTATGAACATATTAGTTAAAAAACAAGTCCTCCCAAAATGACTGAAATTAAACAGTCAATGTGATGTAACACACACAGGTATCTGAACACTCATTTGAAGCTGAGGGTCCATTTGACTTGTTTTTCTTTCTTTTTTTCTTTTTAACGTCTTTATTGGAGTATAATTGCTTTACAATGGTGTGTTATTTTCTTTTTTATAACAAAGTGAATCAGCTGTACATATACATATATCCACATATCCCCTCGCTTTTGTGTCTCCCTCTCACCCTCCCTATACCACCCTTCTAGGTGGTCACAAAGCACTGAGATGATCTCTCTGTACTATGCAGCTGCTTTCTACTAGCTATCTATTTTACATTTGGTAGTATATATAAGTCCATGCCACTCTCTCACTTTGTCCCAGCTTACACTTCCCCCCTCCCTGTATCCTCAAGTCCATTTTCTACGTTGACGTCTTTATTCCTGTCCTGCCCCTAGGTTCTTCAGAACCATTTTTTGTTTGTTTGTTTTTATATTCCATATATATATGTGTTAGCATACGGTATTTGTTTTTCTCTTTCTGACTTACTTCACTCTGTATGACAGACTCTAGGTCCATCCACCTCACTACAAATAACTCAATTTCATTTCTTTTTATGGCTGAGTAATATTCCATTGTATATATGTGCCACACCTTCTTTATCCATTCATCTGTCAATGGGCACTTAGGTTACTTCCATGTCCTGGCTATTGTAAATAGAGCTGCAAAAAACATTGTGACTCTTTTTGAATTATGGTGTTCTCAGGGTATATGCCCAGTAGTGAGATTGCTGGGTCATATGGTAGTTCTATTTTAGTGTTTTGAGGAACCTCCATACTGTTCTTCATAGTGGCTGTATCAATTTACATTCTCACCAACAGTGCAAGAGGATTCCCTTTTCTCCACACCCTCTCCAGCATTTATTGTTTGCAGATTTTTGAATGATGGCCATTCTGACCCGTGTGAGGTGATACCGCATTGTAGTTATTTTTTTGCGGTACACGGGCCTCTCACTGTGGTGGCCTCTCCCGTTGTGGAGCACAGGCTCTGGATGCGCAGGCTCAGCGGCCATGGCTCACGGGCCCAGCCGCTTCGCGGTATGTGGGATCTTCCTGGCCTGGGGCACGAACCCGTGTCCCCTGCATCGGCAGGCAGACTCTCAAGCACTGCACCACCAGGGAAGCCCATTGTGGATGTCTTGAAATCCAGTTGATATAAGATGTATGGAAGGTATAAGATGTTATGGAAAAGCCCGAATAAACTTTTTGGCCAACCCAATAATTGGAGTGCATGAGGGTTGCTGCCTTGTGGTAGAGCAGTGACGTATAGAATATGGTCTTTTCCTTCCTCTGTTCCTTCCCCCAGTCTAAGATGGACTGGAGCTGCAGCAGCTTGTACATCTTCTCTGAAGGTAATTTGTGAGAGAGAGCAATCAGCCACACAAAGTCATGAGCAGGTAGGTGAAGTCCCTTTTTAATTGACTTTTTCTCACTTCTGTCTCATTTCCCTTTTTCATTCTTTCCTTCTTCCCATTGTGTTTGCCCTCCCATTAAAGTGTTAGCATATAAACACATAATACATTGTGCTTTTTTTTTTTTCCCTCAGAATCAGTTTTCAAGGGAACCTGGGCTAATGTGATCTCAAAGTGGAAATGGCATATTTAAATTACTTTAAAATATAACAATAGTAAAACTATAGTGCCAAATACTGGACTAAAGCATATGATAAAGAAAAGTAAAAAAAAAAATTGCTAAACTTGAAAATGGCCAAAGATGATTTAAGAGGAGAGTGAGAAATTAAGGTATGTGTTAGGAGGAGAAAAAAGTTACTTTGACTTTAGAGTCTTTAGAACATTATCCTGTGTTCCCCTAATATGGGGCTTTCAGACTCTCATCAAGTATCAGAAAACTCTGTTGAAGGGGTCCAGAACGTGCCATGCAAAAATATGCCACTTAGGCATGTTCCTGAACCCAGCTCCAGCTGCTCAAAGGCCAGTTCTCGAGAGACAAGTGTTGTTAGGAAGGAAAGGATGCTTTATTTTGGAGGCCGACAACCAGGGGGGAGGGCAGACGCCTGTCCAAAGGCCGACTCCCTCCCGCTGGCAATCAGGGTGCAAGAATTTTATAGACAGAGGGAGGGGGCTACATGCAGAAACAATACAGTCAGCTCTGACAGTCATCTTGAAATTGGTCGTGTGGTGGTCTGACCAGCGTCATCTTGATTGTTTTAGGTACAGTTAATCTTCAGTTCCAGAGTCAGTCTGTTTCCATTTCTTTGAGTTCAATTCTTGGAATTGTGGCAGCTTATGTCATGGCTACAGTCTGGTCATCATGCAGTTAACTTCTTCCACCTGGTGGAGGTTTCAGTATCTATAAGACAGCTCACAGGATATGGCTCAGAATATCTATAGCTCTTGAGAAGGAACTAAAAGTCCTTGACTTTGCTTAATGACCAAACTATTATTATTTGGTCTCCTGTGACTGTTTTCCTCTGTTTCTGCATTTTCTCACTTCTCTGATTAAACTTATTCTTTAGCTAAAGTTTTTCCACAGACAAAAGGCAGGCTGAGGACATGGGGTCAAGGACCGTAGGGTCCTGCTCTGTTTCAGGAAGAAGAACTGTTTTGAGCTGAAAGCAATTGAGAATCAACAGACACAGGAAGAGTTCTCTGCCCTCCCCATATCTGCCTAAAAGCAAGGCATAAATTTTCCTTTGTGGAAGGTGTGCCACACACCCACCCTCACCAGGGAGAGATGAGTGACTCTTATTTTTGAAGACAGGGAGTCACGAAGATGAGTTTGCATAAACAGGCCTGACTAAAATAGACCTATCTTCCATTAGTTCCCCCATATACTTTCTGGTCACTTCCCCACAATTTATTGTCCCTTAAAGCCCAAATCTTCTTTCTTCTGTTAAAAGGGTATATAAACCTCTGTTATATAACAGGGTATATAAGCCCCAGGATCTAACTGCTTTGATAAGCTTCAATTTTTTTTATGAACTCCTGTGCACATAAATACTAGTAAAGATTATGTGTCTTTTCTCCTAATCTGTCTTTTGTTATTTTAATTTGTAGGGGAGCTTGGGGTAGTGAGATTTGACCTTTGTGAAGTAGTTTTAGACTCTGCTGAAAACGCTTAAAAGTAAAAGCTGCATAGGGAAGAAATGTTAAAATTTAGGGAAATGTATTTATTTGTTGAATAACATTTATGAATATCTGCTTTGGTTTATGGCCTTTGATTTGTGTTATAGAGACCAATACTATAACAACTACAGCCACAAAATAAAGACAGGTATGAAAATGTGCCATGCCAAATGAATGTGATTCTTGATATAATACAGATATACAGCACATAATATGGAGTAACTGAAAATGGAACTGATAGAGATAGTATAGGATAGTTATACAAGTAGTTATAGAAGTCCAGTAGGCGATTATAGATAGAGAGGGAAACCTAGGGAACTTTGGGAGACCACTGTAGGTTAATGATCACTCGAGAAAGCTATCAGAACATTGTAGAAGGAAGCAGGCTTACTTAACTATAAAGCCATAAATAAAAGAATGAGATGTGCCCCAGGTCATTAAGTCAAAGAAAAAAATGAGGCCTGCATTCTGTTTGTCGAATTCAGCAAGATAATGATCCTTAAGCCCAAGAACAGGAGTTTAAGGGAAAAGTGACATTCCAAAGTAGGAGACCCTCATTGTACAGAAACCTGAGGTGATTCAACATATTTTAATATATGTTACTACCCTTCTGCTGATTTGAGTAAGCACTATTTACTAATTTGACCACATTGGGTCAGACACTCTCCTGCCCCATAAGAAGCAGAAGCTAGTGATGTAAGCCTGATGTCTACTCAAAGAGTGAGGAAGAAAGCAATCTCTCTCTCTGCCACCACCACTTTCCTTTGATTATAAAAATGTAGCCCACTTAATCCTCTGGACAGAGCCTCCCTGCCTGCCCGCTTGCATCTCTCACAAGCAACCTATATTAATAAATCTACTTCTTGCCCATCACTTTGTCTCTCTCTGAATTCCTTCTCCACTGAGACACAAAGAACCTGAGCTTCAGTAAGTCCATACACCAGGTGAGTGATTCTAATTGAAAGATCATGGGTTCAAGTCCCAATATGGGATTTGGCTGGGTTCAAGTCTCAATCCGAGTTACATAGTTTCAGAACACTTGGAAAAGTGACAGAAGTGTTTATAGTAGCATTAATACTTAGCTGAAACAGTAAGCATTAAAAGAAAGTGTCCATTAAGCAGAATTAGAATGCTCTAGATTAAAACAACAAAAAAAGAATGAGACGTATACTTCAATATTTTCATGCAATTGTCATTGTTATAATTGCTATTGAATTCTGAGTTATAACTGCAACTTATAACTCCAAGTTCTGCAACTGTTGACAAATAGCAGTAGAAATCAGGGTAATGAAGAAAAAAAAATCAAGCTTATTGCTGCTAAATGTTGGGTTTGGGGGTGAAGTTTAGACTTGGAGGCCAGTGGGCATGAATTACGTTTACTTTTCCTTTGTCACAGAGAAAGTTTGAGGATTACAGATTCCTGTAAAACTTTCATGTAGGAACAAAGAAGACCTGAATAAATGCTGACTTCAATGTGGCAAAGCCCTGAAAAAGAGATGAAAAGAATAGTGGATGATCCAATGTCCAGTTTCTTCTCTCAAACTCACCAGTTAGGCAAGTTTCTTTGGGGAGAACTCCCTGAGGAGAACTAAATAAAGGGTGAAGAGAAGCAGGGAGAATTCTACCTGAAGAGTGGAACCTACCATTCCAACCTACTCTTGGTTCCTAACATCCTCTCCAGTTTTGTTCTCTTAGTCTGTTGGTCTTTGCTGTAAAGTATACTGCCTCTGAGGCCAGTGTGCCCCTGACAAGCAGAAATGAGCTTCATGCAGGGCAGTTCTTCTACTCTCCTGCAGCAGCTCTTCTAAAACCTAATACTGCATCTTCTTCATATATTTCCATATTGCTAACAAAGGGAACTTTATCTTTTGCTGCTAGGGAAAAAAATATATAATTTTATTTAATTCCAAAGGTATTCGAAAAATTCACTCTTTTTTAACTCTTATCTGTGTTATCCAATAAACCCACTAGAAATGTTGCAATGAGTAAATGGCAACGTAGAGTTTCTCCAAGAATTAAAACACCAGCAACATAAAATGTCCCTAATTATAAATTCAACACTGTTATGTATTTCCTGGAAAGAAATCTGCTAATTTTAAAGTTCCAAATAGATTAAAGTTAAAACAACAAAATAAAATGACCTTTACTTAAAAGTGTTGCTAAATATTTTCATTCTCTTCTCCCTACTGTTCACCATGCAGTCCAAATGTTATCAGTAATATAAAACTGAGAGTGTCATATCATGGCTTTATTTCTCAGGAAGGGACTGATTAATCAGCTAATTGTAGTTCCACTATCAGTGATAAAGTCTTGATTGTCAACCATCCCCTGGAGAGCAGCTTTTGGCATCATTGGCTCTGCCAACTTGACTAGTCAGACCAAAATTTCTAAGACTTCCACACTTGGGTCTTCCCATTCTTCAGAGCACTGACTGGTCTGTTCTTTCAGCAGGGGGCAGGAAGTTATTGCTGTTCTAGCTTGAATTGTCCTTCAGACTCATTTCCTCCAAGGAGAAGATACCTTACATTGACTGCCTGTACATACATCTATGGCTCTATGGGTAAAAATTATGGCTTTATAATTTTGAAAATTCCAGTCACTTTCCTACAAATGCATTGTCAACCTTGCCCTCCTGCCTGGATGTACAGAGGCTACAAAACTTCTACTGACCCAGTTCTGTCTATATACCTGTGCTGCCTCAAACTCTACCCTGGAGGGCAAATATCTATATCTATATGTATCCACACATTGATTCATTTAACCAAAAACAATGCTATGATTTTATAAAATAGAAAAGAGAAGTAAGTTTAAGAAAATTTCCTAAAGGAACATCAACTGTGACTAGATTATTCTAATTTTAAAACATTTTGGAAAAATGACCCTTAAAATAATTCAAAGACTTTCCTTCCCTCTTAGGTTCTTTTTTATTGAAAAACAACAAGCAAACAAACAAAAAGCAAAACTTCTGCCATTTATTTATGGCTGTATTCCAAAGTAAATTAAAAAAAAAAATTCTGTTGAGATCAGCATTGAAGGAGACCCATTTGTTAATTTTTCTGTTTCATTACTTTTGTTAAAAATGAAGGTTTAGGGCTTCCCTGGTGGTGCAGCGGTTGAGAGTCCGCCTGCCTATGCAGGGGACGCGGGTTCGTGCCCCGGTCTGGGAGGATCCCACATGCCACGGAGCTGCTGGGCCTGTGAGCCATAGCCGCCGAGCCTGCGCGTCCAGAGCCTGTGTTCTGCAGCAGGGGAGGCCACATCAGTGAGAGGCCCATGTACCGCAAAAAAGAAAAAAAAAAAAAAAAAAATGAAGGTTTAATAGGAAGCAGAGAAACTAATAGTGGCTATTATGATACTCCCTCCAGAGTATCTTTTTTTTTTTTCTCCAAATTATATGGAAGTCTTAAATTGGCGAATGTATGCCGTAAGTCATTAGCTTTTCCTTACATGTATATTTTGTTTAAGTAACAAATCACTGGTATATATATACATATATATATATATGTGTGTATATATATTTTTTTTTTAATACAAGCGAGTCTACTGACATAAAGCTAGAATATATGATAGATGTAGACACTATTCAAAGATGCTTTCTTTCATTTCTGCTTACATGTTAAGGTTTATAAGATGCAACTTTTCTTGGAAGATGTTAAAACCTCAGGGAGATCTGTGATCTTAGGACAGAGATGACCTCTTCTATGTTTCAATACTGTTTTTACATTAGCTTATTAAATATTGTAATTTAATCATTATATTTCTACTGTTTACATTCTTTACATCTGCCCATTACAAACTGAATACAACATATATAAATGAAGATATATATTTCAAAAGCAATTTAGAGCTATTTAAACAAAAACAATGCTATATTAATTTTCATTGTATAAGATGGAGAAAGTTAATAGTTTTCAGGATTAAGTTAAAAGCCTCATATGTGTTTTACAATACTCTTCCATTTAGGGTTTTTCCTCAGTGACGCATAAGTCTTCAGGAAGCTACCTATATAGGAAGACAAATCTTCACTTTCCCATCTAACAGCCTAGAGAAGAGCTCCTGGACTTTAGTGGGGATCCATGAATTGGGGGTAATGAGAAAGCAGGGGATAAATTGTGACTCCCACCAACGAGCTTCAGGACAGTTGGTAGAATGCACTGCAGTTTGCAGTTTTCTATTTCAAACAAATATTTTATGAAGCTTAGTCATATACCCCTGTGTTTATCTCCTCTCCATTACCTCAAATCTTTGAATTTAATCTTTTGTTGCTAAGTAACCAAAGTTTACTACCTCCAAAATGAGTCATTCTTTTACTGGTAATCAATAGCAAAAGTGTACAGATAAGAGTAGCTTGTTTAATGAATTGTTGCTGTTTTAATACCTTATCATTCAATCTGAGATAGACTGGAAATATTTAAAGGAATGATGTACTATGGAAAGGGTACATATATCCTTTTCTTTGTATTCTACATTGATTTAAAGACTAATAAATTGCTTAATAAATTTTACAGAAAAAATGCTGTTAGAACGTACTTATGAACTTATCACTAATAAATAGTGAAATGGTATAATTATTTGTATAAGAAAAAGTGGAGACAATAAAATAAACCTCAGAAACATTGTAACAAGTTAATAATTTCATAATATCTTCTAAATTAGTCTACCTTGTGACATTTCTTTGATCACATTATGGTAGAAAATGGTGGTGCAGACATTTTAGAACTGATGTTTTATTCCAGAGAAACTTTCAGTTTATATAGAAAGTCATGGAGCAACACTAATAAAGAGACTATTTTGTAAGCATGCTCTTTCTACACTAAGTGATATAATTAAAGACACGCTCTGTATCATTGAAGCATCAAGTGATTCACATTATGCAGTGCTAAAGGCTCCACCCATGAAATAAGTCATTTCTTATTCTGAGAAACTGGCATCTGATTATATATATATATATATATATATATATATATATATATATGCAAAACTGTTTAGAAGTGTACAGTTTGAAACTCAGTAAACATAAGTACTTGCTGTTCTTATCATCTTAACAGTCTTAGCATTTCTTAAACTGACATATATTCTGTGCACTTGTACAAGATAAAACTACTAGATGTTTTTAAAAACGTACTAAATCTATGAATTTTAGTTAGGAAAAAATTTTAAATATATAGTAAAAAGTAAAAAAATGTAGAGGATTAAGTTGTTCAGATGATTTTTGATTATAATTTAACTATGAAGTAGTTTACTATTTGACTGAGTTTTCTACTTGATAGAGTAAATTGAAAGGACTACATTGCAGACTCAGAATGAACACAACCAGTGCTGTGTTGGGTTAGTCTACTATGGCAGAGCATCTAGGCTGCTCAAACAGCAGGGAAGTCCAAACTAGTTGCCTGACTTTAATGGTTGTTTGGATTGATTAGTCAATTTAATGAAAATTTTCAATAGACTATAGCCTATTTTATGTTCTTATATGTAGAATATTAATTTGGCATTATGTCAAGATGGAAGGGTTAGGAGAAGTGGAAGTTGCAAAGGGACTCTTACTTTCACCAACAGTAAACATCTGCCAATGAGGAAGTTAAATATCTTCACCTCAGTTTCTTCTACTCTTGTTTCCATAAGAAAGTACAGGTTAAGATAGCATGCACACAGACACACAGACACACACACACACACACACACACACACACACACACACACAAATTAAGCGCCCTCCCCACCTTTTTCAAGAAACCAGTTGCCTCTGTCTTTGTTCTCTATTTTTCCTATTGACTTTGATTCAAACTTATTTATGTAGATAAAGCTAAAAATCTTCAGTGTTTTGAAATAACAATCCAAGACACAATTGTGAGGACTCAGTTAAGCTGATCTCCTTACTAATTGGAGGCTTACAATTTAACAACTTATAACAGTGGCTGATAATAAGAGCAATATAGGGCAGCATTCTTAAAACTCCATCTCCAATTCCAACTTTGCTCTTTTACCTTTTTATCTTTATCCTATATGTCTAATCACCAATTGGCCATAATATCATTGGTTCCCAAAGGCTCACCTCCAAAGGCAGAGACAAGAACTTTCCATAAGCTTCTCCACTAGTTTTCTTTTACATTCCTACTCTGGCAGATGTATACATGCCTGGCTTTCCAGATTTTCTTGCTAGTTTTGACTTTTCTAACCACACAAGTGTTTCAGGAGGTTGGTTAGTAACTTTTTCCCTTTTGGAGCTTTTCTTCCTCAGGTTCTCTAGCAAATGTGTAAGGTGTCAATACTCAAAAGAGTTTTATTTCACTGAAAAACACTGCATCATACAATGATATATTTGGGAGGAGGGAAACACTTACTCATAACTAGATATATATACCCACACTGCTCCTGCCAACCGTTCGTATGAGGAAGTCCAAGTAGAATATGGTTGCCAGATTTAGTAAATAAAAACAACCAATTAAATTTAGTGTTCATATAAATAACTAATAATTTCTAGTAAATTATGCCTCATGTAATATTTGGGATATATTTATGTTAAAAAATACTTATTTATTTGAAATTCAATTAGCTGGGCATTCTGTATTTTATACGGCAACTTCAAATTGGAAGAAATCTGAGCAGACCCAGAAATAATGAAACCTAGAATGTTCTTTGATGTAACATAAAATACATCTTTTTGGTTAGATGTGCCCTTTACTTTGCCCTCAGCCTCTTTTCACATATATAGATATGTCATTGCCTATTTACAAGAGTCAGCTTTCCTCTTCTTAAGCAGACCATGGTGGTCAATTACTTCTGTCAAGAAGACACATGAAAGTGTTAATATGATGATCTGTCTACTTAATTGATTCATAAAAGCTGTCCTGCAGAGTTTCTTAAACAGCTTTGGCTTATATTACATTTTTTTTAATGGGGAATCTATTGAATAGAACTGATTCAACATTCTAAAAAATGTCTTAAACTATTTTAAAGTCAAGTGATTATTTCAGTCAATAGTTTATCAGACACAGTTGGAGAAATAAAATAGGTCAGCAACTTAATAAATAAATGATGAATTCTCCAGTAGTAGCACAGGTCAACTGTTCTTAAACTGTGGTGCCTAAAACACCTGGGGACACCATCATCACCTGGGATCTTATTAGAAACACAAATTTTCAGTCCCCATCATAGACATACTTAATCAGGAATTCCAGGAGTGGAGCCCAGCAATCTCTCCTTTAACAAGCTCTCTAGATGATTCTGATGCACATGAAAGCCGAGAATCACTGAATTACATGAAAGACAGGCTTTTACTCATTTCCAGCCTTGATCTTTCAGATGAGTTCTCTTCCTATGAAGGAAAAAATGTATTACCTAGGGAATTGAGGGAATTACAATTTTAACTGGATCTTTTACCTGTGTACATTGTTCATCAAATGATTTGGAGACAAGAGCAGCTTGAAGGTGAATTTAATCAATGTAGATAACTAACAGGAATAATTGCCTCACTCTCTGCATTACTTAGTCTGCATAGAAATTGCCTTAAGCCATGTTCAGATGCCAATGGTGCATCAGTCTGGAGATAAGAGGTTAATGAATCTCAGAGAATTTTGAAGCTTGCATGGTTTTGAGACCAAATCATTACGGAATCATATCGCTAAGCAAGTACCTGGGAATCAATATACTCAAGGAAAAAGTATTAAAAATAAATTTTGGCTTATGGGACAGGACTTGTAGCATGGGCTAAGTCAGTTTATATTGAAATAACACTAGAATGTATTTTTTAAAATCTGCAACTAAAATGCACATTTAGTGCATTTTAGTAACTTTTATATGTGGCTCTGCATGCTATTAAAGATTTACAAATTTCATGAAGTGCTAATACTGGCATAATTATTATTGCTTTGAAACCGCTACACAAATTTATCATTTTACCTAACCTTGTAAATAGGAAGTTTTTTCTAAAAAAGAGATAATGAGGAATTAAAACTGGAGGATATGGTAATAGTGTTGAAAATTGTTAATATTTGTTGTTAACATTTCAAAGTAAGTATTTTCACTTAGGCAGCTTTTAACTTAACTATGCAGACCTAATATATTTTAATATATTATTAAAATTTGAATTGGAAACACTTTTGGTTCTTGTTTTATCATTTTAAATGGACAATTTAAAGCTATTATACTGTGAAAAAACAAAATTTAACTAAAGATCAAATTTTCTCTATTCAACAGTTCATGAATCTGGTGGCATCCCATCTGGCAAATAGAAAGAAGCATGGAAAATGGAAGTTTTTCAATAGCAGAGAGAGGATGGAACAAGGAAGTCAGTAACAATAGAAAGGATTATTTCAGGCAAGGTCACCTTCCTTTGGGGGAAGACAGGGGTCTATGTGGCAGATTGACTCACTAGTGCTGGCCAGGAAATTCCAGACTGACTGGTTAAAAGTCACATTCCTGGGAAGGGCTAAAACTGCAGTTAGGTTAGGTATTTTATTAAGTCTTGGTTTGCTGACCTGGGGCTTAGCACGCGTTACTCCATTTGGGACCTTATGTTTCTGTTTTAAAACAATATGTATACAGTTTTCTGATGAAAGTTCTTTCCCTTATTTATCTTTGAGCATTTATTGGAAATAAATGATGCATGATAGTAATTTTAATAAAAAATGTAAACATACTGTATCCTAAAATGTGAAAATATGTAGAAAATATATTTCAAAATTTGTCTTAATTCTAGTTAAATCTAGGAGAATGTATTTAAAAAATATATTTAATTCAACAGTACATATGTTTTCTATCTAACTACTAAATCAATTCTATACAAATAAAAAATATTGTATTATTGGGGGGATGTGTTTATTTACATTGATTTGCCTTTGCATGTCATCACTGGCTGTAAATAATGGAAGTACCACTCTCTACATAGCAAGTTCTGCTTTTCCTAAGATAGAATGTGATTTTCATAAAGGTATCTTTGAATAGTAAATAAAAGTTGTTTATAGCAAAATGAGACATTTTCAATTCTGAAAAGACCCATACACATGGTATTATGAAAAGTAAAAGAAATGTGTATATATACAATATGACATACACAAGAAATACATATATAAACATATATAAACTTTATAATATACAATAGACATAAAGCAGGAGATAAGAGATCTTTTCCAATTTTTCTAAATAATCAGAGACTTGATTTTAAAGAAGGCTAAGTTATTTTAAGCCAGAGTAAGATAAGAAAGTGGATCTGAAGCCTACACATTCATTTAGAGTTTTGAGGGGCCACACTCTCGGGAGAAGTATGGACTAGAAAAAATCCACATGAAGTGAAAGGAGAACTAGAAGAAACCCTAAATATGTTGCCTGGCTTGTAGGTAAGAATCAAGTTTCTCTTGTCTATTGAAATTCATAGACCTTACAAGTATTTAGAACTCCCAGCCTGTCAGAAAACTCCAGGCTGACAATGAATTTCAGGTATTTATTAACTGAAAGTGAGTAGGGTTTGAGGGCATATAGCAGAACCAAAATAAAACCAAAAAAATCTCTTTGTTAAGAAACATCCTCAACAAAGCCTCTCAGACTTCCTGCAGATAAAAGTCTACCTACTTAATTGCACAATCAAGATTTCAAATGTGGGAAAATAAGCCAACAGTGAAGAGTCAACAGAGACAATGAACACCAGAAGTAGATTCCAGTATTTTTGGATATTTGAATTTTAAAATAAAGAAAATAAAATAATTTGTTCAAGAAAGCAAAATGTTAGAAAAACTTTGAGAAAAGAATATACTACTGTCAAAAAACTCCTCATACTTGAAAAGAAAATAGAACTTCAAGGATTTGCTAATAGTATAATTGAAAGTCATAGCTATTTTACATAAAACATAGTTAACAAAAGTTAATTTGCATAAAAATAGATCATTTCACAACCAAAAAGAAAACTAGTCCAGTTGAAGAAATATATAAAGTTGTACACAAAATGTCACATAAATTCAGCACCAAAAAGACAGGGAGTTGGGAAAGAATAGTTAAGAGACATCTGGATTATAATGGCATAAATAGGGATAGCTTCAAGATGGCTGGAGGAGCAAGATGTGGAGATCATCTTTCTCCCCACAAATATATCAAAAATATATCTATATGTGGAACAGCTCCTACAGAACACCTACTGAATGCTGGCAGAAAACCTCAGACTTCCCAAAAGGCAAGAAACTCCCCATATACCTGGGTAGGGCAAAAGAAAAAACAAAAAATAGAGACAAAAGAATAGGGACAGGATCTTCCCCTCTGGGAGGAAGCTGTGAAGGAGGAAAAGCTTCCACACAGTAGGAAGCCTGTTCACAGGTGGAGAGAGCAGGTGGGTGGGGGGAAGCTTTGGAGCCACAGAGGAGAGCGCAGCAACAAGAGTGCAGAGGGCAAAGTAGAGAGATTCCCACACAGAGGATCTCTTCCTTTTAATTATATATATATATATATTTTTTTCCTTTTTCTCCTTTTGTGAGTGTGTATGTGTATGCTTCTTTGTGTGATTTTTGTCTTTATAGCTTTCCTTTTACCATTTGTCTTAGGGTTCTGTCTACCCTTTTTTTTTTTTTTTTTTTTTAGTAAAGCTTTTAGCACTTGTTATCATTGGTGGATTTGTTTTTTGGTTTGGTTGCTCTGTCTTTTTTTTTTAATTACTTTTTAATTTTAATAACTGTCTTTTATTTTATGTTTTCTTTCTTTTTTTTTTTCTCCCTTTTATTCTGAGCCAGGTGGCTGACAGAGTCTTGGTGCTCCAGCTGGGTGTCAGGCCTGAGTCTCTGAGGTGGGAAGGCCAAGATCAGGACATTGGTCAACCAGAGACCTCCTTGCCCCACATAACATCAAACAGCGAAAGTTGTCTCAGAGATTTCCATCTCAACGTGAAGACCCAGCTCCACTCAACGACCAGCAAGCTACAGTGCTGGACCCTATGCCAAACAACTAGCAAGACAGGAACACAACCCCAGCCATTAGTAGAGAGGCTACCTAAAGTCATAATAAGGTCACAGAAACCCTCAAGCACACCACAGATGCGGTCCTACCCACCAGAAAAACAAGATCCAGCTTCATCCACAAGAACACAGGCACCATTCCCCTACACCAGGAAGCCTACACAGTCCACTGAACCAACCTTACCCACAAGGGGCAGACACCGAAAACAATGGGAACTATGAACCTGCAGCCTATGAAAAGGAGACTGCAAACACAGTAAGTTAAGGAAAATGGGAAGACCGAGAAATACACAGCAAATGAAGGAGCAAGGTAAAAACCCACCAGACCAAACAAATGAAGAGGAAATAAGCAGTCTACCTGAAAAATAATTCAGAGTAATGATAGTAAAGATGATCCAAAATCTTGGAAATAGAGAATGGAAATGGAGAAGATACAAGAAAGAATGGAAATGGAGAAGATACAAGAAAGGTTTAACAAGGAAATAGAAGAAAAAAGGAGCAAAGAAACAATGATGAACAACACAATAAATGAGATTAAAAATTCTCTAGAAGGAATCGATAGCAGAATAATTGAGGGAGAAGAACGGATAAGTGACCTGGAAGATAAAATAGTGGAGATAACTACTGCAGAGCAAATAAAGAAAAAAGAATGAAAAGAATTGAGGACAGTCTCAGAGACTTCTGGGACAACATTAAATGCACCAACATTCGTATTATGGGGGTCCCAGAAGAAGAAGAGAAAAAGAAAGGGACTGAGAAAATATTTGGAGAGACTATAGCTGAAAACTTGCCTAATATGGGAAAGGAAATAATCAACTTCAGGAAGCGCAGAGAGTCCCATACAGGATAAATCCAAGGAGAAACATGCCAAGACACAAATTAATCAAACTAAAAAAAATTAAATGCAAAGAAAAAATATTAAAAGCAGCAAGGGAAAACCAACAAATAAAATACAAGGGAATCCCCATAAGGTTAAAAGCTGATCGTTCGGCAGAAACTGTGCAAGCCAGAAGGCTGTGGCAGGACATATTTAAAGTGATGAAAGGAAAAGAACGTACAAGCAAGATTACTCTATCCAGCAAGGATCTCATTCAGATTCGACAGAGAAATTGAAATCTTTACAGACAAGCAAAGGCTAAGAGAATTCAACACCACCAAACCAGATTTACAGCAAATGCTAAAGGAAATTCTCTAGGCAGAAAACACAAGAGAAGGAAAAGACCTACAATAACAAACCCAAAAGAACTAAGAAAATGGTAATAGGAACACACATATCAATAACTACCTTAAATGTAAATGGATTAAATGTTCCAACCAAAAGACATAGACTGGCTGAATGGACACAAAAACAAGACTCATATGTATGCTGTCTACAAGATATCCACTTCAGACATAGTGACACATACAGACTGAAAGTGAGGGATGGAAAAAGATTTTCCATGCAAATGGAAATCAAAAGAGAGCTGGAGTAGCAATTCTCATATCAGACAAAATAGACTTTAAAATAAAGAATATTACAAGACACAAAGAAGGACACTACATAATGATCAAGGGATTGATCCAAGAAGAAGATAAAACAATTGTAGATATTTATGCACCCAACATAGGAGCACCTCAATACTTAAGGTAAATGCTAAGAGCCATAAAAGGGGAAATGGAGAGTAACACAATCACAGTAGGGGATTTTAACACCCTACTTTCACCAATGGACAGATCATCCAAAATGAAAATAAATAAGTAAACAGAAACTTTAAATGATACATTAAACAAGATGGCCTTAATTGATACTTATAGGACATCCCATCCAAAACAACAGAATACACTTTCTTCTCAGGTGTGCATGGAATATTCTCCAGGACAGATCATATCTTGGGTCAAAAATCAAGCCTTGATGAATTTAATAAAATTGAAATTGTTTCAAGTATCTTCTCTGATCACAACGTTATGAGATTAGGTATCAATTACAGGAAAAAATCTGTGAAAAATACAAACACATGGAGGCTAAACAATACCCTAATAAATAACCAAGATATCACTGAAGAATTCAAAGAGGAGATCAAAAAAAAATACTTAGCAAGAAATGATAATGAAAACCTGGTGATCCAAAACCTATGGGATGAAGCAAAAGCAGTTCTAAGAGGGAATTTGTTAGCAATACCATCCTAACTCAGGAAACAAGAAGCAGGGCTTCCCTGGTGGTGCAGTGGTTGGGAGTCTGCCTGCTGATGCAGGGGACACGGGTTCGTGCCCCGGTCCGGGAAGATCCCATATGTCGTGGAGTGGCTGGGCCTGTGAGCCATGGTCACTAAGCCTGTGCGTCCGGAGCCTGTGCTCCACAACAGGAGAAGCCACAACAGTGAGAGGCCCGCATACCACGAAAAAAAAAAAAAAAGTGAAGAGGTAAATGGCACATAAAACATTTGATCAAATAAATACACATGGAATCCTGCACCTATAAGATTATATATATATATATATATATACATTCTTCTAAAATATACATAAATTATTTATTAAAATTGAGCAAGATTCTAGTTGATAAAATCTCAGGAAGAAAGTATGACACCCAATTGGAGAAAATTATAAAACCTTGTTAAAAGACATTAAAGAGTTTCTATACAAATAGCAGATACAACAATGTTCATGCACTGAAAGATTCAATATCAGAAGTATGTAGAGTTGAACTCAGAATAACACAGGGGTTAGGGGTGCCAACCCCCCTGTAGTTGAAAATCTGCTTGTAAATTCACAGTTGAATTCAACCAAACATGGATCATGTAGTATTGTAGTGCATGTTTAGTGAAAAAAAATCTACATACAAGTGGACCTTTGTAGTTCGAATCCTTGTTGTTCAAGGGTCAACTGTATATGATTTCTAAATTAAACCATAAACCATAAGTCATTTCAATGCTAATAACAATCCCAACCGGAACGTTCAATAAATCATTTGTTTGTGTCTATGCATATATGTGTGTATGTGTGTGTATATGTGTATCACCAAAAGTTACCACAGGTTAACAAAATTGACAGGCAAATTCTGAGGAAAAATAGTAAGATAAGGGGGCTGTTCTTATCAGAAATATTATAAAGTTATTGTAATTTAGATGATAGCCTGTAAGTATTGATGCAGAGAGAAAACATAAATGACTAGAACAGAATAGAATTAATGTAGACTTAGTTGTGCAAAAAAGGTATATTTGACAAAATTGGAATTTTGTATCAATGTAAGTGTAATAGAATCTTCAATTTATGTTTGTTCATTTTTTTATCCAATGGAAAAAAAAAGGGATACCTATACAAATGCTTTACAAAAATGTATTCTTGTTATATTAAAGATCTAAACATGAAAATGAAAACTTTAAAATGTCATAGGTAATTATGGGAGAATATTTTTATGTCTTGGGACAGGAAATAATTTCTTAAAGAAAACACAAGATTGGTACCTTTTTCTTCATAACAATTATAAACTTATCTATATCAAAATACCCTGTTAAACATGAAAAGACATGAAAAATAGAAATAAGTTATTTAGAACATTTATAATAGATAATTAATACCAAAATATATATATGTTTTCTACAAATCAGTTAGATAAATGCTAAATTTTTTAAAAGCCAATATAAAACTAAAGATATGAACAAAAGGTATACAAAACAGATGATACAAATTATGAATAAACATTTATTGATCAATAAAAATATTCAAATTACCTAGTATTTGGGAAAATGCAAAAGAAAATCCCAATAAGATACAATTTTATACATATAGGCAAAACTTTTTCAGTCTGAAATACCAAATAATGGAGAGGACGAGGAGCAAGAACAAGAGAACAAGAGAAATTCTTTTTTAATATTTACAAGGAAGTACATTATTACAAGAAATTTGGAGAGCTGATTGGCAATGCCCACTCGTGGTGGAATATTGCAGTAATAACTCTCAACAGGCCACACTTCTTTTTGAAGTTGACTAAGTGAATGCTTTTGCCCATGAGACAGCTGCAATCCTAACTTAAGCAGAGCCTTAGAAGGTGTTTGTTCACTGGGTCTTCCCCTCTCCCTTGGTTATGGGAACCTTGACACTACCATTTGAAGCAGCCCCTGATAACTATCAGGGTTCAGCAAAATTTTTGCTTCTGACTATTAAAATATGTATAGCTGATTCACTCTGTTATAAAGCAGAAACTAACACACAGTTGTAAAGCAATTATACTCCAATAAAGTTGTTAAAAAAAATAGACATTATTGTGTCAAGCACTGCTTTGATTGTACAATGTGAGCCTTAGGTTCTATTTTCAAAATAAAACTATATCAAGACCTGCTTCTTAAATATTCCAAATGCATTATTCCTATTTGTATTATTATGTATTCATTATTTTATTCACAGAGAGTTACTTGGTCAATAATAAACACAAATATATCTTTATGCTCCTATCCATTCTTTGATTTTAAGGTTGATTCTATTGAAAAGAAAATTATTATGACAGGTTTGGTTATTAAACTACTTATTACTATTATTTAGTGTTTGAATTTTTATTCTTTGGGATTAAAAAAATATTCATTATAAAATAATTTCAGATGTACACAAAAATTGCAAGAAAATTACAAACCACTCTCCTACTCCACTCACAAGACGGTCAGTTGTTAATATTTTATTTCATCCACCCATCCCACACAGAAAACCTTTTAAATTTTTGTCTATTATCATAATAATGTCTCTTTTTCCATTCTGGTCATGATTCCACCTTAAATTATTGTGTCTATGCATAAAAAACGAGTGCTTGGGAGTCTCTGTAGTCCATAATATATGGTCAAACTGATCAACATGGGCTCCTTTATTATGGCTTTAACTGGTTTCTCCAATGATTTGCAATCTTTGCTAAGTGACTTTGGAGAAGTCTAAGCTAATTAATTTGCCTGAGATGAATGCTGTTAAGTGGTTCAATATCTATACTGCTATCACTTGGGTAAACATAACCTCATTATTCTATCACTTAAGGTGGCTACTGTTATTCAAATTCTGAGTCATATTATGCAGTAATCTTTGTGGCATTTCACTATGGTCCCATGCCAGGTTAACCAGGCCAGATTGCTTCTGGACCAACTATTTTACAACATTATCAACCTGCAATTACCCGCAGGTCATTGTGTCTTTGCCCCACACTGAGCTTTAATATTATAGATTGGGTTTCCTGCAGCAGATAGGAAAAAGCAGGCAGTAACAAATGACATTCAAATTAAAATTCATTAACCTTGCAAAATTACTTAGCATCATCAGTTGATAAAAATTCTAGTAACTAGTAAGCCTTAATTATTCATCAAGATACTAAGATTTATTTCTTCATAAAAGTGTGGTTCTCAGAACTTTGGAGTTAGTGTACTGGAGATTAAGAATTAAAATATTGTTAGCAAATTTCTGAGGAATAGATAAAGCATTGAACTTTGATATTTGTTAATGTTTGTCACCTAAATAATTATTTAAATTGCTAAGGTAAATTCAAATTTCCTCATAACCTTGATCCAGGAGTTTAGCATATTTACATATCTAAGGGCAAAGCATTTATATGAGAAGAAATAAGAGATTGACAGAATTTTTTTTTACAGTGACAGTATTACAGACTAATACTCATTTATCCCCAAATATGGACTGATTTGCTTTATTTATTTTTTTTTTATTAAAGTATAGATGACTTTACAATATCATATTAGTTTTAGGTATACAACATAAAAATTCAATACTTTTATAGTATATTATATTCCATATAAAGTTATAAAATATTGGCTATATTCCCCGTGTTGTACGTTATGTTCTTGTAATTTATTTATTTTATAACTAGTAATTTGTCTTAATCCCCTTCCCTTATCTTGCTGCTTCCCCCTCTACTCTCCCCTCTGGTAACCAGTAGTTTCTTCTCTATACCTATAACTCTGTTTCTGTTTTGTTATATTCATTCATATGTTTTAATTTTAGATTCCACATGTAAATGAAAACAAACAGTATTTGTGTTCTATGTCTGAAATTTCACTAACATAATACAGTTCAGATCCATCCATGTTGTCACAAGTGGAAAAATTTCATTCTTTTTCTATAGCTGTGTAGTATTACATTGTATATATATATACCATTGTATATATATACCATTGTATACACACACACACACACACACACACACACACACACACCATATCTTCTTTACCCATTCATCTGTCTGTGGGTACTTAGGTTGTTTCCATATCTTGTCTATTGTAATTAATGCTGCTGTGAATATTGGGGTGCATACATCTTTTCTAATTAGTGTCTTTATTTTCTTTGGATAAATACCCAGAATTGGAAATGCTGGATCATATGGTAGTCCTATTTTTAACTTTTTGAGAACTCTCCATAATGTTTTCCATAGTAATTATAACAGCATTACATTTCTACCAACAGTGTATGAGGGTTCATTTTTCTCCATATCCTGGACAACATTTGTTATTTGTTGTCCTTTTAGTAATAGCCAGTCTCACAAGTGTGAGGTGATATCTCATTGTGGTTTTAAATTGTCTTTCTCCTGATGATTAGTTGGCCATCTGTATGTCTCCTTTGGAAAAATGTCTATTAAGGTCCTCTGCTCATTTTTTTTGTTTGTTTTGTTTTGTTTTGTTTTGTTTTGTTTTTTGTTGCGGTACGCGGGCCTCTCACTGCTGTGGCCTCTCCCGTTGCGGAGCACAGGCTCCGGACGCGCAGGCTCAGCGGCCATGGCTCACGGGCCCAGCCGCTCCGCGGCATGTGGGATCTTCCCGGACCGGGGCACGAACCCGTGTCCCCTTCATCGGCAGGCTGACTCTCAACCACTGCGCTACCAGGGAAGCCCCTTCTGCTCATTTTTTAATGTTTTTTTTTTTTTTTGATATTGAGTTGTATAAGTTCTTTGTATACTTTGGATACTAACCCCTTAACAGACATATTATTGAAAATATCTTCTTCCATTCAGTAGGTTAACTTTTCATTTCGTTGATAGTTTCCTTCACTGTGCCAAAGTTTTAAGTTTGATTAGGTCTCATTTGATTATTTTTGCTTTTCATTTTGTTGATAGTTTCCTTCACTGTGCCAAAGCTTTTAAGTTTGATTAGGTCCCATTTGATTATTTTTGCTTTTTTTCCCCTTGCCTGAGGAGACAGATCCAAAAAGAATAGTGCTTAGACCTATGTCAAAGAGCATACTGCCTGTGTTTTCTTCTAGGAGTTTCATGGTTTCAGGTATTAAATTTAGGTCTTCAATCCATTTTGAGTTTATTTTTGCATACTGTGTGAGAAAATGTTCTAGTTTTATTCTTTTACATGTAACCGTCCAGTTTTTCCATTACCAATTATTGAAGAGACTATTTCCCCATTCAATATTATTGCCTCCTTTGTCATAGAGTAACTGACCATATGTGAGTGGAATTATTTTGGACTCTGTTCTGTTCCATTGATCTATCTGTCTGTTTTTGTGCCAGGACCATATTGTTTTGATTACTGTAGCTTTGTAGTATAGTATACAGGCAGGGATCCTGATACCTCCACTTTTATTCTTTTTTCTCAAGTTGCTTTGTTTATTTGGGGTACTTTGTGGTTCCATACAAATTTTAGAATTATTTGTTCTAGTTCTGTGAAAAATGTTATGGGTATTTTGATAGGGATTGCATTAAAACTGTAGATTGCTTTGGTTGGTATGGACATTTTGACAGTATTAATTTTTCCAATCCATGAACACAGGTTATCTTCTCATTTATTTGTAGTGTCTTCAATTTCCTTCTTCAAGTTCTTACAAATTCCAGATAGTCTTTCACCACCTTGCTTAAATTTATTCCTAATTATTTTATTACTTTTGATGTAATTATAAATGGGGCTGCTTTCTTGATAATTCTCTATTTGATGGTTCATTATTGGTGTACAGAAATGCAACAGATTTCTGTATATTAATATTCTATCCTGCAATTTTACTGAATTAATTTATTAGTTCTAACAGTTTTTTAGTAGAGTCTGTAGGGTTTTCTATATACCATATCATGGCATCTGCAAATAATGACAGTTTTACTTCTTTCCTTCCAATTTAGATGCTTTTGTTTATTTTTCTAGTCTGATTTTTGTGACCAGGACTTCCAATACTATGTTAAATAGAAATGGCAAGAGTGGGCATCCTAATACTGCTCCCAATCTTAGAGGAAAAACTTTCAGCTTTTCCCCATTGAATGTGATGTTAGCTGTAAGTTCGTCATCAATGGTTTTTATTATATTGAGGTATGTTCCCTCAATACTCACGTTGTTAGAGTTCTTAAGAATGGATGTTGATGTTTGTTGAATGTTTTTTCCATGTCTATTGAGTTAATCATGTGATTTTTATCATTTCGTTAATGTAGTGTGTCACACTGATTTGTGAATTTTGAGCCATCCTTACATCCCTGGGATAAATTCCACTGTTCATGATGTATGATTCTTTTTTTATGTATTGTTGAATTTGGTTTGCTTACATTTTTTTGAGGATATTTACATCTATGTTCATCTGGGTTTTAGCCTGTAATTTTGTTTTTTTTTCTGTAGTGTCTCTGTCTGGTTCTGGAATGAAGATAATGTTAGCCTTGTAAAATGAATTTGGAAGTGTTCCCTTCTCCTCATTTTTTTTTTTTTATTTTTGAATAAGTTGATAAAGATAGGTGTTAATGCTTCACTACATGTTTGGTAGAATTTCCTGGTGAAACTGTCCAATCCTTTGCTTTTCTTTGTAGGGAGTTTTTTGATTACAGATTCAATTCAATACTAGTAATCAGTCTGTTAGTTTTTCTATTTTTTCCTGATTCAGTCTTGGAAGAGTGTATGTTTCTAGGAATTTATCCATTTCTTTTAGGTTGTCTAATTTGTTGACATATAACTGTTAGTAGTATTCTATTATGGTTTTTTGTATTTATATGATATTGGCTGTAGCATACTCTTTCATTTCTAATTTTGTTTATTTGGACTGTCTTTTTTTTTTGTTAGTGTGTCTGGCTAAAGGTTTATCCATTTTGTTTATCTTTTAAAGATTCAGCTTTTAGTTTCATTGATCTTTTTATTGTTGTTTTTGTCTCTTTTATTTATTTATGCTCTGATATTTATTATTTCCTTCCTTCTGCTAACTTTGTACCTTGTTTGTTCTACTTTTTCTAATTCCTTTAGATGGAAAGTTAGGTTGTTTGAAATTTTTCTTGTTTCTTGAGGTAGGCCTCTATCACTATAAACTTTCCTCTTAGAAATGTTTTTGCAACATCCCATAGATTTAGGAAATTTGTGATTTTATTTTCATTTGTCTCAAGGTATTTTCTGATTTCTGCTTTGATATAAGTGGGATGTTAAAGTCTCCTACTATTATTGTATCACTATCAATTTCTCACTTTATGTGTGTTAATATTTGCTTTATATATTTAGGGACCCCTATATTAGGTGCATATATATTTACGAGTTTTGTATCTTCTTCTTATATTGATCCCTTTATCATTATGTAATGCCTTTCTTTGCTTTTTGTTATAGACTTTCCTTTCAAGTCTATTTTTTCTGATATGAGGATTAGTATACTTGCTTTCTTGTTGTTTCCATTTGCATGAAATATCATTTCCCATCCCCTCACTTTCAGACTGTGTGTTTTTTTAGCTCTCATGGTAGCCTCTTTTAAGCAGTATATAGATGTCTCATTTTTTAATCCAATCAACCACCCTATGTCTTTTCATTGGAGCATTTATTCCATTGACATATAAAGTGATTATTGATAAGTATGTATTTATTGCTGTGTTTTCCTTGTTTTCTGGTTGTTTTTATAGTTCTCTATTTTTTTCTCTCTTCTTTTTTCTCTTCTTTCCTTGTGGTTTGATGATTTTCTTTATTAGTATTCTTGTGTTCATTTCCTTCTATATTTTGTTTATCTAATGTTGGATTTTACTTTGTGGTTACTATGATTTTCATATATAATGTCCAATAACTATATCTACTTGTTTTAACCTGATAGTCATTTAAGTTCAAACACACTCTAAAATGTCTACATTTTACCCCCTCCCGCAAGTTTTATGTTTTTGACGTCACATTTTATATTTTTCATGTCTATCCCTTAATTGCTTACTATAGTTATAGTTAATTTTACAATTTTCTCTTTTATCATTCATATTAATGTAAGTAATTGATCCACTGGCTTTACTGTATGTTTGCCTTTACCAGTGGGATTTTTCCTTTCATATATTTTCTTATTTATTGTTATAGCCTTAAATTTTTGGTTAGGGAAGATCCTTTAACATTGTAATATTGGTCTAGTATTGATGAACTCTTTCAGTTTTTGCTTGTCTGGAAAATTATCTCTTCTCCAATTCTGCATTATAACCTTGCTGAATAGAGTATCCTAGGTTGTACTTTTTTTTTTTTTTCCTTTCAGCAGTTTAAATATATTCTGACTCTCCCTTCTGGACTGCAAAGTTTTTGCTAAAAAATCAGCTTATAGCCTTTTGGGGAATCCCTTGTATGGGATTATTTGTTTTCCTCTTGCTGCCTTTAAAATTTTGTCTTTATCTTTAACATTTGCTATTTGAATTGTGATGTGTCTTGGTGGGTGTCTCTTCAAATTCCTCTTGATTGGGTCTCTGTGCTTCCTGGACCTGGATATCTGTGTCCTTCACATATTAGAGAAGTATTCATCCATAATTTTTTCAATACATTTTCTGCCTCTTTCTCTCTCTCTTATCCTTTTGGAACCACTATAATGCAAATGTTAATATGCTTCATGTTGTCTCAGAGACCCCTTAAACTATGCTTATTAATTTTTTGTTTTGTTTTGTTTTACTGTCCTGATTGGGTGATTTCCACTAGTCTATCTTCCAGTTCATTTATGTGTTCTTCTGTATCACCGAATCTGCTGTTAATACTTTCTAGTGTATTTTCTATTGCAGTTATTGTATTCTTCAGCTCTGATTAGTTCTTTTTTTTATATTTTCTAGTTCTTTGTTAATGTTTTCACTGCATTCCTCTATTCTTTTCTTGAGTCTAGTAAGCATTTTTACTACAATTTCTTTGGACTCTTTATTAGGTAAATTAGTTATCTCAATTTTGTTAGTTTTTTTTTTTTTCCTGTGGTTCTATCTTACCTTTTATGTGGAACATATTCCTCTGTCTTCTCATTTTGTTTGACTTTCTCTGTTTGTCTCTATAAAATTAGGTGAAACTGTCAGTTATCCTAGTCTTGAAGGCATGTCCTTGAGTAGAATTGTCCCTGTGCCGTCTACATGTGCCCAGTGCCTTTGATGTAGGAGCTAATTTTGAAGTGACCATGAGCTGCATCTCATCCCATGGTGTGCTGGCAGCTGCTGACTTAGTGAGAGATAGGGCTGGAATTTGAGGGACTAAAGCCAGAGCCAGGTGTGAGTTGGGGCTTCTCCTAAGCTCACTGGAATTTTCCACCCTATTGAGGGCTAGGGCTAGGGACTGGAACAAAAGGTCTGTAGGAGTTGAGCTTCTCTCAGAAAAGATATGACTCTGTCTTGGTTGGTGCAGGGTCAGGGCCCAAGGGTTTGGAGCCACACTTCTGAGCTGACTTCATTTTTTTCCCCAGTGTGCATGTGTGCACAATGGTAATGGCAGTCTCTCCTTTGGTTAAAGGTGAGCTTGGGTCCTGAGGGTATGAAGACACATTTCTGAGCTAGCTCTCCTTTTCTCAGGTGCATATGTGTGCAATGGCAATGACAGTCTTTGCCTTAGTGGGGATCAGTGTCAGAGTAGGAAGTGCTGAAATAAGAACCTGGTATGTGCTGCGGGGAGCACTGTGATGGTCCAGACAGGCTGCTCAGACAACAGATTATTTCAAATCTGCTTCTATGTACTGGGACGGGGAGTAAGCAAGTCTGTGTGCACATTTCAAGAGTGGAGTCTTGGTTTCTTACAGTCTTAGTAAGACCCATGGTTTTCAAACCATTAAAGAAGATCATCTTCCCAGTTCCCAAGGTTTGGGGTGCCTAATAGAAGCTTGAACCACTCACTCCTTAAGAAGGATCTCCAAAACTGTGATATCACCTTCCTCTTCTGGGTTACCAGCTAGGGGTGTGGATCCTGACTACATTGCTTCTTCTCCACTCCTACCAGAATCCATGCCATTATTTCTTTATAGCATTGGTTGTAGAAGTGCCCTTCTGCTAGTCTTCAGGTCACTCTCAGCTCAAGTTGCTCTATATGTAGTTGTAGTTTTGAGCTTTTTTTGAGAGGGGTAACCTCAGGGTGTTTCTACTCCACCATCTAGATTTCCAGACTGATAACCTTGAAAAAGATTATAGTTATTGCAGAAGACTGCTAACCCAATCAAATAAATTGTGGTTGTTTCAAAATGCAAAAGACTGTTGAATATGCTGGCTTCTCTCTCTTACTTCAGTCAGAAACAGAGCCCTGATTTCTTCCTAAGTCTGCTTAATAATCTTTCCTTATTCTTTTGTTCTCACCCTAGTTCTCCAGTTAAGCCCTTTGAATATCCTTTTGTACCTCCAATTAGAGGCTTTGAAGAAACATACACTCTCTAATATCCTATTTTTTTTCCATTATGTAGATTCAGACAACATTTGTGATCAAAAATAGACACCCAACCTTCCCTAGAGGCTAAATGATATTTATTGTAATAAATACCAACTATTCACTGTGGAAGAAAACCTTACCTTAATGAACTTTAATACCTAGAGTGGGGACTAGTGAAAATGCCTGGATTTTAACAGTTTAAGTGGCTTTCTTATAAATTATCAAAATCTTCAAACTCCCAATGACAGGAAGGGGAGAAAAAGAAGAAAAGTAGACAAATGACAAATCTATAAGCAAACTTATCATTCTTTTATCATTATCTATTATTCCCACAATAATTATTTTAGTTACTGCAGTGTATAAATCATCATGTTGCTGCAGACAGGTCTAATTATAGGTTAGTAAGAGAAGATAGAATAATAGAGGAATGATAGACCAAAATGATTTATGAAGAAGCTACTGTATTCTCACTGCTTCTGACATAATATGGATTCAATAACAGATAAAATGCTAAGTACACTGTAGGAGTGTTGGTTCACAAACTCAGGAATTTCCAAGGTGAAGCCCATAGGAGAGAGGGCAAGGAGAGACTGAAAAAAGAGGCAGACCACTCTAGATTAGTTGGTGACAGGTTTAATAAACAAGGGAACATACATATGAAGCTTGTCTTGGACAACTGAAAGACAATTAGATCTCTGTACCCAGCAGCCAGAATCTTAAACATTTATATACAGAGGTCTTAACTGGGTTCAGTCGTGTACACCATCCAAATGGTCTCAACAATGGTCTCAACACATTGCTCTCTCAAGGTTGCATCCTTGAAAATATCTCCCACTGTGGGAGGGACATTCCAAGGACAAGGGAGGGGATGAAGAGCCTCTAAGTGCCTGGGTCCAGCCCAAGGGGCAACTAACAGCCGTGTCCTCTTGATGACTTCCTCCAGTAGGAGAAAAACAAATTCCAAATATCAATAGATTTTAGAGTATGCATTATACCCACATATCTCTTTAGAAAAGTAATTATCTTGACTCGTGATGTAGTTTCACAAAGAAAGGACATTTTAAGATTTTCATTTATTCAACTATTGATTACTATTAAGAAGAGGTGAAAGGACAGAAAAATAATTTAGTGGTGTAGTAATAATCAGTTATAGAATGTCTATATTGTCCTATAAGGTAGGTAATTTCCCTGCATTATCTCATGTAACTTTTTCAAGAAAGTTGTTATTAGCTCTGTTTCCTATGAAGCAAAAAAGACTTCCTGAAAAGGAGTTATTAGTTTAATTTTAGATACATAAGAAAGCTAAAATTTAAATATAGGACTTCTGAATCTAAACTTTTTTTTGTTTTGTTTTGATCTACTGCATAAATTGAAGGTCTCTTATTTGCCAGGGACTTTCTTATGTCTTGGGAATAAGATTATGTGCTAGAATTCTATCAAAATTCAGAGTGGAAGATGTATAGAGAAGGAAAATTATCAGCTAAATCTTGAAGAATAACTAGGAATTTTACTAGTAAACAAGGTCATCAAAAGTGTATAGGGATAGGAAGGAGGGAGAATATATTTCAGAGAAATCAACAACTTTTACAAAGGTTCAGATTTATTAAGGGAGAACAATAAGGTATTTTTTGTACCAGATGATAGTGTACACACCGGGGTGTTTCAGGAGCTGAATTTGGAGGTTGCAGCAAATAGACTGAGATAGATTTCAGTGAACAGAAAGATAATCAAAAAACCAAGTATGTAAGATCTTCAAAGAGAAAGTGAGAGCAAATAATATTACATACTGCAAGAGACTGAGCTGGATGAGAAATTAAAGAGGATGTTATACTCAGTAAATTGGTTATCGGTTATCTTTGAAATGCAATTTTATTGCAGTGGGAGAGAGATACTGCATATGGAGGAGTGACTGTGTGGTAAAAAAGAGAAGACAGCAAAGGTAAAAGTCTCTAAAACATTAATTGATTTTAAAAAACTACTTTTGTGATGCTTTTAAATAATTTGTTCTGTGACCTTTATAATATTTCAAAGATAAGAGTTCTCAGTAGATTGAATTTTCTTAAATAAATTCTCCCAGTGTAGGAATGTCACATTATTTGACCTTTTAATATTTGATAAAATACTCACAACTTCTTTTAGATTGATTTTGTTCTTATAATCCTAACAGATTTTACATTTACACCATTTTGAAATAAAAGGTGATATTGTGAGAGCCGTATTTTCTCTAACCAAATCAGCTCCTCCCAATATATATGGGCAATTTGGGAACAATGATTCTTAGAGAATGAAGGTGTGACAGAAAGAGAACTGGGACTCAGAAGTCATTGTGCTGAAGCTGAGACCAAAGGATGGATTGGATCACTGAGCTTCATAGAATCCAAGTGTGAAAAGATCACACATCTTCATTTGCAATGGATTTTAGCCCGTAAATATATATTTGTAAAGGTTTACTCTTTACAAGCCTTGAGTAATTATATATACTGATTTCCTTAAGTCTGCAAACCAGTTCATCAATGGAATACAGCGGCAGTTGTGGATTCACTCATTGGATTAAGCTTAGTTACTCTAATTTGCAGGTGGAAAGACAGATCCAGCACTTTCCAGTTAGAACTAGATTTCTCTTAAATTACCCCATTTTGTTTTTTTTGTTTTTTCAATAGCTGTGAAGTAGACATACACACATATTGCACACATGTATAATATATATATACATGCCTATCTGTGTGCATTCATGCCATATTTATATGTTCACATTCACATCATATTCATACTTATTTCCCAAATATACCTTCCTGTGACCCCATTCACTAGTTTTCCATTTAAAACAAAATTGATGTATTATCTAAACAATAGCCCATTGAAATGAGCTTTTTTATCAACCTGTGTCAATTATTTGTTAATTCAAAATACTACTAGATTTTTATCCTTATAATAGGGTTTTAAATTCAGTTACTATTTTAGTTGACTAATGCTTAATATGAATTTTAAAAATCTATATTAATATGTGTCCCCATTATTGAATTCCAATCTTTTTTCTTACCCTTCTAAAGAAGATATTCCATAGTGATGAATGTGAGGAAACCTCAGGGCCTCATTCACCATAGCTAGAGTAGCAGAACCAGTAACCTGTCAAAAACATCAGGCATTAATTAAAATCCTCCCTCAGAGTATAAGAGCTGCCTGTAGGATTGATTGTTACTCTTTAAAGTTGCAAATCTCACAATTTTTCTTTGATTTCCAGAAAGATTTTACTTGCATTATGGACACACAATAGACCATATTGAATAAAATTATTTTTAACTTTAATTACCAGGATTATTAGTCCACAGTTTTGATATTCTTTGAGTTCTCACACAACCAGAAATAAAACCAATCTTCTTTCCATCATCATCATCATCATCATCATCATCTCTCTAAACGAATTATTCACATCTTTTTGACAATCCAAGTATTTTCTAGTTCCCAATAATAAAATCCATTCAACTCCTCTTTAACAACTTTATTTCTAGACACATTAAGCAATTCATCCCTCTCAAAAACTTTAGCAATGTTGTGTTGAGAAGTTGAATGTATAGCTTCTATGGTAGAATGCTTTTTCCAGAGATGAGTTCTCTGATATATCCCATTCTTCATGCTTTCCTTACAATGTATCATTGACTCTCTTCCTTTGAGAGACTGGACTTATGCACCTTTCCCTTTAATCTGGGAAGAACTTTATAAATGCTTCTACCAAAATAATGAAGCAGAAGTCATGCTGCTTTCTTTCTGAGACTAGATCATTAGAGACCACACTATACTTACCTTCTCACTCATGGTTTTGGAGTTGCAAAAACCTCCATGTAAGTAGTTCAGCTACTTTACAGCCACACTGCAGAGACCATGGGAATAGACCACAAAGAGGTAGGGAAAGATGCCCAAGGAGTTCTGGCTGCTCCAGCCTCCAGTTATTTAAGTCTTCCTGGACCAAGCATTTGAGTGAAGAGGTCTTTGAAATGATCATAAACCCGGCCACTCTCTGACTGCATCATGAGCAATCTGATGAAACTCCCAGCCAGAAACTCCCAGCTGAGTGTCTCCAAATTTCCTGACTCACAGAAACTATAAAAATAATAAATTACTACTATTTACACAACTAAGCATTGGGGTGATTTGTTATATGATGATAGATAACCAATACAGCTACCAAAAAAATGGATTCACTTTTGGAATATCAAAAATATCACTTTTGTTAAATGCATAAATTAAAAATAAATTCTACTTTAGTCTTGTACTTACTATAGTGTGCCACATCTGATGTCTCTAGTATGTGATAGTAAACATCATATGAAGTTACTATTGTCTATGAACTTTAAATTTATTCTTTGTAATTTTTTATCCCCTTTGGTTGTGGGGATTCAAGTTACCAAGACACACACTAAAATGCAAGTTCAGTGAGAGCAGATGTGTTTTATTTCTGTGATCTTTGCATTGCCAATACTTAGTATGGCACTTAGCATAGGCCATATTAATTTTGTTGAATAATACATGGTTCCATAGATTTTTCATGTGCTTTGTTATAATCAAAAATATTTTTAAATCAGTGAGTTGAACTATTAGTATGATAATCTTGTGATTAATGTTTAACTTAACTAATCAAAAAGATCAGCTTGGTTTTTAGAGAAATTCTGAATGTTTTCTCTATCCAGAGTAATACAAGCAAATGTGCTGTATGAAATAAATGTGATGTCAGTGTCTTTTTCTGCTTGCTTGCTAAAGTCTTCTCTCTAATCAGGCTTATTCACAGCTGAACTTTTAGTCATGAATATTTTTCATCTCCTATGTGTGGTTATTTAAAGGACAGTTGACCATTAAAACTAACACATGTGTTTATAAAATGTTTGGGTTGAGTCATAATGGCTCTGTTTGATGTACAGGAAATAAGTGGGAATGCAAAATGTGATTCTGGTTACCACTGAAACTAGACTTCAAAGTTGGAAAATGTGTTAGCCACTCTCCTGGAAGACAGAAGAACAAGGATCACTGAAAATATGTTTATATGAGGTGTAAAAAGTATTGCAGACATAGATGGAGTCTCAGAGAAGGATGGGTTAGTAAAAGGAAATCTAAGTGCTTGGATGGAAATGGGACACTGAAATAAGAGACCAAATAGAAAATTGTCTTGAAAATTGTCTCAATAATTTATCAAGGCAAACGTGGTCCACTTAAAGACTGTATCTCTAGAGGGTAGACAGGTCCATACACCACTGTCAATTCTTAAAACTTTCAATCTGTGTGATAAGAAATAATTACATGACTATCTCATTGTAACCTCAAAAGTACTGAAAGTGAGCCGAAGAGTAAGATGGCAGAATCACCTCCTGGAACTAGTCTGGCCATCATTTTTTGTTTTTCAGCCCATGCAGACACATCCTTTCTTGTTCAGCACAGCATGCCCAGGCAACAGCTAGGAATGTGTTTGAGTGTCTAGTTAAATAATTTTTAATATTTATTTAACACATATAAATGGATGATGGTCATGTGTGGATAATATCAAGAATAGAGTGGTGGTAAGGATGCAATTTATGGAACATTTTTACAATGCATTTTATAAGATGTCCTGCTGATCTTTTTCCCTTTATCTGTATGCCATACTGTATAACAGATACTGGATACTTGGAGACAATAGACTTTGTTTATCTCCTTGACAACAGTTATCATCTTTTTAATAGTAGAGCTAGTGTGAAGTTTTTAAAGTTCAGTATGTGGTAAGAAAGGTCTATTTAGAATTGCTTGAATTTAAAATTAGCATTATTAAAGTTATAAATTACCTGGGTTGTAAGAAATTGTTAAGGTAAAATATATGTTCTATTATTCTACTTATTAATCAAATTAATTAATCTTTACTTCTCATTGATTAATATTAACTTAATGCATTTGGAAATAAGCTATCTTAAACAGTTTGTACCCTTTGTAACTTAATTGTATTCCCTTAGGCCTCATAAACTGCAGTTATAAATATAATGTTTTCATTTTATGTTAAGCACTTCTAGTATGTAATAGTGCAAACATACGAGCATAACAAACAAAATTCTGAAATAATTAAACAATTTTTGTAAGTCTGAGTGTTTCCTTCATTTTATGTCAATCTGAAGACATTGTTTAGCATATTTTGTAGCAAAGTTTTACTGATAATTTTTTCTTTAAGTATCTGAAAATTATTTATTTCTTTTCTTTTTTAAAGTATATTTTTACTGTATATAGAAATCTGCATTTAGTTTCCACCCCCCCACCAACCCCCGAGCTTTAAAGTTGTTGTTCTAATGTCTTTTGGTATCTGTTGTTTACTGCAAGTCAGCTGAAATTATTTCCATCTCTTTATGTAATGTGTTTAACTTTGACTGTTTTCCAGACTTTCTGCTTATCTTTGGGTTTTAGTTGTTTGACTAGAATGGGTTTAGGTGAGGTTTTCTTTGAGATTTGCTGGATTTCTTCAATCTGTAAGATAATGTTTTCAGATTTAGAGAATATTTAGCTACTTTTACTTTAAATATTTTTTTCAGTCCTCATTCTGGTTCTTTTATTTATGGAACTCCAGATATGCATATGCTAGCTCTCTTGATATTTTCCCACAGATTACAGTGTTTATTTATTTTATTTTATTTTTCTATCTGTTCTAGTTAGGTGGTTTCTGTTGATCTATGTTCAAATTCTCAGACCATTTTCTGACATCTCCAATATGGTGTTAAATTTAACTTGAAATACTGTACTTTTTAGTTGTAGAATTTACATTTGCTCTTTCATATAGTTTCTATTTATCTACTCATATTCTGCATGTGTGCACTCATTATGAGAATATTTATCTTAAAACCTTTGAATATATTTATAATGAATTCTACAAAGTTCCGGTCTGCTAATTTCTAAGGATACTTAGAGCGACTGAAATTCTATTGCTCTGCTGGTGAGAGACAAAATTTGTACCACTCCTTTGAAAATCTCTATTCACATCAAAATGTATACAATTGTTCATTGAATCAACGCACATATCCTACACCTCAGGAAGTATTGCTGCTTTTATTATAGAGTGTTTTGCCTTTGATTAAAGAATAGAGAAAAGTAGAGCTGATCACAATTAGTATCCTTTTCACCATACATTTTATTCATTTTTTTTTATTGCAACTTGAAACCATATTAAATTATTTGAACAATCTAATAGAACTGTCATGTACATTAATATTTTATTTAAAAAAGTACTTTGTATTACAGTATGCTATTGTACATTTTGGAGTAACAGGGAAGTGTTTCCAGTTATAGTTTCACTTGTGTTTTGAATTGGCATCAGTATTTTAGTATTTCAAAAGTTAAAATTATTATGTTTCTTTCTATAAAATTGAGTCTGTACATCTTGATAGATCTGCCTTAGGAGTAAAGGAAATAGCTATTTTTCAGGGAAATGCACACACACAATGCACACACACAAACAGAGTTAGATGAGGTTGTCAGTGACAGATTGTAGTACAAGGTGTACATAAAATTTATGATATTCTCTTGGGGCCTAGAAGAGTCAACACAGTATATCTGTGTTTGGACTACTCACTTGTTTGTGATCGTCTCACTTCTCTATCCAACTTTATACTACGCATTTTTATGGTATTTGAACAAAGCAAGTAATTCTAATCATTAAGTGATGTGTGTTTTATTTATTTATATTTATAATACTTCTCCTGGAGAAATGTTTACATTAACATTGAATTTTCATGTAGATTTGCAGTATTTCTCCTTGAATATGCTTGATGTTTAATTTTTTGTTTTTAAGACTTTTTTTTTGATTTGGATAATTTTTAAAGTCTTTATTGAATTTGTTGTAATATCACTTCTGTTTTACGTTTTGGTTTTTTGGTCCCTAGGGATGTGGGATCTTAGCTCCCCAACCAGAGATCAAACCTATATCCTCTGCATTGAGAGAAAAAGTCTTAACAACTGAACCGCCAGGGAATTCCCTGCATGTTTAGTTATTAACAAAGTGTTAGCAGCAGGATATCTGACACAAAATATATGAGCTGTTTTGAAAAATAAAACACCTTTGTACTGTTTTTGTTTATATTGATCTACCATTTAATTTTGTCTAATGAAGAATTTGATGTTTTTTGAAGTGGTTTAGTCTTCAGGTGGCCAAACACAGTGTTCCATTGGATGACACACACCTAACAGATTCTAGAATAGAGATTTAGATATAAGGATGTTTGTGAGTTTTGTCAAATGAGTCAATTTTTAAATTAAATTGAATTATATATCGATAGATCATTTTTTTGTCCCAAAATTCTAATTTTATTCCATGTTGCTTTAGATAGTTACTATGGGAATTTTACCATAGTAATTAATTTCTAACAGTCTAAGTTAAATATGAGCAATTCATCTGCTGAATGTGATTCTGAAAATGAATCTAATACCCAGAGATAACAATATCAGAATATAAGTTTTTCTTGGTGTTCAAAATACTTCTTCCACATCAATGTGCAGGTTATGGGGGGCCTATGTTTTCCTAGGAGACAGAATATATTTTATATTTATTATTAAATTCTTCTTCCTCGTTGGTCTTCTAATAGTACCTCCTTAAAACACATTTTTTGATTCTTTCATGTAAGTTTGTGTATATCAGTTTTAAAAAATCCTATATTAATATATTTCAACTCCCACTAAACTAAGCCCTATGAGGGTAGAATCTTGGTTTTATTCCCCTATATCCAGAATGCCTCATCCTTTGAGAATGATTGGTACAGTCCAATGTTTGCTGATGAATGACTTATGTTTCACTTTGATTTGGGCACTTGTAAAATGGCTAAATGGCTAAAATTTAGCTATATAACTGTCAGCACAACCTACATAACTGTTTTCAATTTGAAGATAAGACAGTAAAACTTCAAGTATAATACATTTTTCAGGAAGGGGGCTACTGAGAAAGGTCTACTTGCTAATCATTAAATATCCGTAGGAAGACACAGTGTCACATTTTAAGCTCAAAGTTGGCAGATATGTATGAAAATTGTGGAATTGTGCTAGCTAGCTCCATGAGGAGAGTTAAACCAACACACTGACAATGAAAAGCAGTAAATTAGAAGTAACATTTCTTAGGTCATTCAGACAATAAATTAAACAGCTCTTGGAAGTGCTCTACCTAAAAATTTCTTAATAAGTCAGATAATAAATATTATCTACTTTTTAGGTCACTTTGATTTTGGGTTTTATTATTGCACCTGAGTCATCAAAAATAATAAACTTCTTAAATGTTTTATTTAAAAACTTTTTGTTAACTTGTGTTCAAATACTAATGTTTTAAATCTATGAAATGGCTATAAATGCTACATCTAAATAATAATTTTAATTGTCTTATGCCTAATGTGATGAAGTAAGATTTAAAGATTCAAGCAGTAAAAATGTTGTTAAGAATGCCTCAAAAAAATGCCATATAAAAAACAAAAAAAAAAAAAGGAAAGATTGTGAAAATACACCACTAAATCGCCAAATTTTATCATCTGGTGAACCAGCAATAAAATTAGCAGGGATAATGTTTCTCTTTGTGTTGCTTCTGCTAGTCTGTAAGTATAGCCCTAGTCTATACACACATACACACACACACACACACACCACACACATACACACACACACACACACACACACAGACACACACACACACAGAGCAGAGATGATAGCTATGGAAGGGCTGAGTCATGAGAAGGTCACTTATGGAAAGTGACATTAATAAAATGATGGAATAAGAGCTCCTCCACTCATACACTTTGTCGGCAATAATTTGGCAGCCATCCATGAACACAAGTGACTTTGTGGCAGCTTTGGGATCCAGGTAGGAGATTTTGAAACTTCAGTGAAGTCCAAGATTTAGGAGAACCATTTTCATAAGTCAAGTCTTCAGCTGGCTGATTGACTTGCTGACCATGGTCTCAGCTATAGACACCAAAACAGCTCCATACCCTTGAGGGCTCAACTACAACCCTGTTTGACCTTGGACTTGTCAATAACACAATATGCCAAGGAACCCAGAAGGTGTCCCATTCACTCATGCCTCAGGTAATAGGCACACAAACATTTGTCCTGGCTGTAGACCCTGAAGGAACACGTGACCTGGCTCCAAATCCTCTCAGCCATGGTCCAGGAGGCCCTAGAGTTAAGTCTGTAAAATTTAGTCTGGTTATAAATTCTGAAATGGCTCTGTAAATGGGCTCCAGTCTCTCCCAGCTGCAGTCCATGAGCAGTCTTGCTAGCCTTGGAACCTTGTGGGAGACGCTCTTGCCTGTGCCCCTGGAGATCCTGAAAGGAACCTACACTCAGCTCCAGCCTTTCCCAGATTTAGTCTGTAAGCTGTACTGCCAGCACAGAGACCCAGCAGGAAACACTCCCTTCTGTGTCCCCAGAGATCCTGAAATAACCCTGTACTGAGATTTAGCCCCTTCCAGCCACAGTAAGGAAGCAGTCCTGCCTACCCAGGGATCCAGTGGGAGCCATACCTTCCACACACCTAGTAACAGACCCACTGTCTGAGGACCCAACTGCAGAACTTTAAGTGAACGCTTATCCCAGTATCAGCTAGTAAAGTCCTGGAGGTAGTCTTGCCCATCCAGGGACAAGACAAGATCCATGCCTGCCTAATCCCCTGGTAATAAGCCCACTAACCACAGACCAACCAGTCACAACCATCAACCACAGCTCCAACCCAGTATGACTGTGATTTCAGAGGTAAACCAATGAGCCCAGGGAATAGACAGGAGGAAATTTTACTATTCAAAAGCAGTCTGTAAAGACTGGAAGAGGTGTTTTCTCCTTTAAATGTCCAGACACCACACAAAGAAGCAGGCAAATATGATACCATCTAAGGACACTAATAAAGTGCTGGTAACCTACCCCAGTGAAATGGAGATCTATGAATTGCCTGAACAAGAATTCAAAATAATCATTTTATGGAAACTCGGTGAACTGCAAGAAAACACAGACATTTAAACAAAATCAGGAAAAATGCATGAACAAGATTAGATGTTGCATAAAGAAATAAAACCATAAAGAAAAGAACAAAACAGAAGAACACAATGACAAAACAGAAAAAAATCAATAGAAAGCTTCAAGAGCAAACTCAGTTATGCAGAAGAAAGAATGAGCAAATCAAAGACAAAGTATTTGAAATTAACCAGTTAGAAGAAAAAAAAGAAAATAGGATGAAAAAGAGTGAAGAAAGCCCACATGAATTATGGGACACCATTAAGCAAACGAACATTCCCATCCTGGGAGTCCCAGAAGGAGAATAGAGAGAAAGGGGCAACAAGATTATTTAAAGAAATAATAGTTGAAAAAGTCCTAAATCTTAGAGAGATATGGACATCCAGATACGGAAAGCTCATGACTGCAAGCAAGATCAACCCAAAGAATATTACCTCAAAATACATTATAATCAAAATGTTAAAAGTCAAAGAGAAAGAGATAGTTTTGAAAGCAGCAAGATAAAAACGACTAATCACATACAAGGGAATCTCCATAAGACTATGAAAGGATTTCTCTGTGAAACCTTGCAGTCCAGGAGTGAGTGAGATGATAAATTCAAAATGTCTAAAGGAAAAACAAAAACAAAACCAAAAAAATCCCACCTGTCAACCAAGAATATTATACCTAACAAAGTTGTCCTTTAGAAATGACAGAAAGACAACCTCAGAACAAGTGCTAAGAGAGTTTGTCACTATTAGACCTGCCTTATAATATATGTTAAAGGGAGTTTTCCAAGTTGAAATGAAAGAATGCTAAGTAACAACATAAAAATGTATAAAAGCATAAAACTCCCTGGTAAATGTAAATATATAGTCAAATTCAGAATACCCTAATACTGTAATGGTGATGCATAAATAAATTTTATCTCTAGTATAAAACTTAAAGACTATAGTATTAAAAATAAATATAGCTACTATAATTTGTTTATGGGTGCACAATATAAAAATATAAGTGTAATATCAGTAGCATAAAATATGGAGGAAGAAGTAAAATTGTAGATCTTTTGTAAGCAATCAAAGGTAAGTTGTTATCAGCTTAAAATAGACTGTTATATATATAAGATATTTTATGTAAGCTTGATGGAAACCACCAAGAAAAAAAAAATCCTATAATAGATACACAGAAAAGAAAGAGAAAGCAAATAAAGCATATCACTCCAAAAAATAAATTACAACAGAAGATAGCAAGAGAAATATAAAGGAACAAAGGAAATTCAAAAAATTCAGAAAATAATTAACAAAATGGCAATAGTAAGCCCTTATCTATCAATAATTACTTGAAATGTAAATATAGTATTCTCCCATCAAAGGACAGAGTGGCTGAATGGATAAAAAATACAACACATTGCCTATAAGAGACTCACACAAGGTTTAAGCACACACACAAGCTGAAAGTGAAAGGATGGGAAAAGATATTCCATTTAAATAGTAACTAAAAGAGAGGAATAGTGTGTATGTATATATATATATAGATAGATATTTTTTATATATATATTATCAGTCACATGAGATAAAGAAGGTCAGTATATAGTGATAAAGGGGTTAATTCATCAAGAAAATACAACAATCATAAATATATATGCACCCAAAAATAGAACATCTAAATATTTAAAGCAAATAATAATAGACTGAAGGGAGAAATAGACAATAATACAATAAGAGTAGGGACTTCAATAACAGACCATCCCTACAGAAAATCAGTAAGGAAACAGTGGACTTGAGTAACACTTTATACCAATGGATGTAACAGACATACACAAAACATTTTATCCAAAAGCCCAGAATATTATATAACATACTCTTGAAAATGAGTTGGAGGCATCACACTTCTGATTTCAAACTATACTACAAAGTATACTAATAAAACAGTATGCTATTGGCATCAAAATAAATGCATAAACCAATGGAATATAATCAAGAGGCCAGAAATAAGCCATACATATATTGTCAAATAGTATTTGACAAGAAAGACAAGAATACTCAGTGTGGAAAGGATAGTCTCTTAGTTAAATGGGTTTGGGGAAACTAGAAATTCACATGAAAAGTGTGAAATTGAACCCTTATCTGACACCACTCAAAAAAAAAAGGGCTTCCCTGGTGGCGCAGTGGTTGAGAGTCTGCCTGCCAATGCAGGGGACACGGGTTCGTGCCCCGGTCTGGGAAGATCTCACATGCCACAGAACAGCTAGGCCCGTGAGCCATGGCTGCTGAGTCTGTACATCCGGAGCCTGTGCTCTGCAACGGGAGAGGCCACAACAGTGAGAGGCCTGCGTACCGCAAAAATAAAACAAACAAAAACAAAAACAAAACCCTCAAAATAGACTAAATACTTAAATGTGAGAAATAAACTATAAAATTCCTAGAAGAAAATATAGGGTAAAAATTATTTGATGTTTGTCTTGGCAATATATTTTTTTGATTATGACACCCAAAGCACAAGAAACAAAAGGAAAAGTTAACAAGTGGCAATAGATGAAATTAAAAAGTTTCTGCATGAAAAGACAACCTGCAGAATGGGAGAAAATATTTGCAAACCATATATCTTATAAGGGGTTAATACCCAAAATTCATTAAAAAACTCATACAAGTTAATACCAAAAATTAATAACCTGATTAAAAAGTGGGCAAAGGACTGAAATAGATACTTTTCCAAAAAAGACATACAAATAGCAAATAGGTCCATGCAAAGGTGCTCAACATCACTAATCATAGGGGAACGTAAATCAAAACCACAATGAGATATCCCCTCACACCTGTTGGAATGGCTATTATATGAAAGTTAAGAGATGAGTAATGGCAAGGATGTTCAGTAAAGGGAATGCTTGTGGATTGTTGCTGACAATGTAAATTAATAAAATCATTATGGAAAACAATATGGACTTTCCTTAAAAAATTAGAAATAGAACTACCATAGGATCCAGCAAACCCATTTCTGGTTATGCATCTGAAGGAAATGAATCACTAGATCAGGAGATATCTTTACCCCCATGTTCATTGCAGCATTATTCAGAATAGCCAAGATATGGAAACAACCTAAGTGACCAGCAATGGAAGAGCAAATAAAGAAAATTTAGATAGATCGATAGATAGATAGATAGATAGATAGATAGATAGATAGATTGATTGATTGATTTTTACTCAGTCACTAAAAAGGAAATGTGGCATTTGTGACAAAATGGATGGACCCTGAGGGCATTAAGCTAAATGAAATAAGTTAGAGAACAACAAATAATGTATGATCTCACTTATAGGTGGAAGTTTAAAAAGTCAAACAGAAACGAAGAGTAGATTGGTGGCTGCTATGGGTTGGATGGTGGTTAAAATGAGGTGATGTTTGTCAAAGAAAACAAACGTCCAGTTATAAGATGAATAAGTTCTTGGGATCTAATGTATAGCATGGTGACTATACATAATAACACTGTACCATAGAACTGAAATTTGTTAAGAGAGTAGATCTTAAAAATTATCACCACAAAATAAAATAACTATGTGAAATGATGGATATGTCAACCAGCCTACTGTGGCAATTATTCTGCAGTGTATATGTATACCAAATCATCATATTGTACACCTTAAACTTACACAAAGTTATGTGTGAATGATATGTCAGTAACTCTGGAAAAATACATAAAAATGAAGATCACTTATGAGAAGAGAAGAAAAACAATATCTTAGGATTCCCCGCCCCCCCCCGCCGCCAATTTCACATTGTTATTTTGGGAACAGTCTTTACTGAGAACCAGAAGCTTTTCTTACAAAAATCACAAGGAGTGTGTCATGAATTGAGTAATAGATGAAGACAACAATATCTAGCAAACAAGACACAAGCTATTATCCTCATAAAGAATAAGAGCTCTGCCATCTATGCAGCTTTAAAGCAGAGGAAGTACATGAATGAAGCAGTTAATTACCAGCATAACAACTAGATATTCAGAATTTGGAGATTGGCAGTGAGTACAATCACATAACATGTCATATCAAACACATCTAGTATTGAAAGAAAATCAGTCCTTATTTTGCCCTACCAATAGCACCACAGTGAAGTAAACACAAATATTAATAGAAAACAAAGAGCAAGTTTTTCGACAATATAGGACTGTGATTTCAGGATTTATGCTATCTCAGATAAAACCCTAGCTCTGTGATTCCTGGCGTGAAATTGCAAGGATTAAGGGGGATGATGAATTTAAACCCTTATACTTGTAGTCATCCATTAAATGCTAATTATCATCATTATTGAAAAGTTGATTACACTTCAATAATTAACTACTAATATATTTATCAGAAAGGTAAATGTGTCACTATAAATGTAATAAAAGAAACAAATAAAATAGTTTTATGGTTCTCTAAAGCCTGTGGAGTTATGGATGATCCCTTGAGAAGGTGTTATTTAGACAAGGATAACATATCAAGGAAGTAGGGTAGGGGCAGGGAGAAGGTATGAAAATAGGCCTAGGGAACTACCTGAGTGGAGACTTTGAGGCTGAAGGGAGATGGCATTGTGCAGAATTTTGACAGCTGTGTGTTGAGTACTGTTAGTAAAGATCGTGCATATATGATACATTAATATATATACAGCTATATTTTCAATAAGAGAGGGAATCTTGTTGGTTTTATGCTTATGAGAGTAGTAATATTATACCCAATATTTAGCACAGATTTTAGCAAAAGCTTTTCTCTCCATAAATACTGATTGAAATATTATTTTACACATACATGCAAGCACACAAGCACAAACATGTTTATTATTTACAATAAGACTATATGAATATTTAGGGGAAAAATTGTGCATTTGGCTGCTTATTTAAGATGAGCTGTTGTTGGGTACTCATGGAAGAGGGAGGTACAATTAACAGAGGACTTGAGTAAGGTGGTCATTTAGAGATGACTGATGTAAAAGGGAGTTTCTAAGAAAATATAAATATAATGACAATAAATATAGTATATTTTGACTTTATTTAATATTGTATACAAATTTATATATTATATGTTGTGCATTGTCCACATATATAAACAAAGCATTACTAGTGGGCTGAATTCGGAAGTATTAAAATTTTGAAATAGCCATATTGGTCAAAAAGAACATTTTTTAGTGGCTGCTATAGAGAAGTAAATGAATTGATCCCTGGGACCAGTTACTACATGGAGTTCTAATGATTCTTTAGTTAGTTTTTGTACATTATAATTAACCTTTTGAAAGTAATTTAGAGCAGATGAAGTTCTTTTTTTCTGTTCATAACTCCTTTTTCTCTCTCATTTTGGGTTAAGTCAATTATTCCTAGGGAGTATTGTTGCATAAAATATATCATTTCTTTGGATAAAGAAAAAACACAGAGATGGGGAATGGAAGAATTTTCACTTTATTTCATTAGATATTGTTTTATTTTCCTGACCCTAAATGTTTGGTATGGGCAAACTTATTTTATGTTGTGGTGTTTAAAGTCTCTGTCATCTAAGTGACAGAGACTGCTTTTTATGAAATGAATTTAAAAATTGTTGCTTGAATGATATTACACAGAAATCATCTGCTTTTAGAGAGTCAAAACTGTACATATATAATATTCCTACTAAATTGTTACTTATAAAAATAAATTTAATATAAGTTTGTGCTTAGGAATTCCATTGATATTTATGTATAGCTTTATAAAAGAATTTTAGTACTTTTGACTGAACAAAAAGACAGTTATATTTCTAGCCTTTATTCCTTGATATCTGTTTTGTATGAGGCTATTTTGGTAAAATAATATTTTCTTTACCATATGCCAGGATACAGAAAAGGTAGAGGTGTTTATGATGAATAAATTTTGCAAGCAAAATGTTAAGACCTAAACCAAATTTTTAAAAACTCTGAGCATTTTCACTGATAATAAAGCAAACCAAATAATATACCACCCAACATTATTTTTTGTGATTCTTATAGATAATAAATAAAGCAGAAATATTTTAGAAAGTTCAAATGTTTTAGTAAAATTAGTTCAAAACTTGTTTCTTTAATAAATGCAAATATTAAAATGTAAATGTTATATATAGCATATATGTGTTTATAATATGTTTCTTTTTTTTTCTGATTGATGCAATGAAATTAAAAATGCAATGAAACATGAAGCATGCTGAACATATAATGTACACATTTCAAGATATATTATTTTGAGAGTTATTGAAAGCCATTTAAACACTGGTTTTATTTGCTTCTACCTTCTGACAAATAGGCAATAAAATTATACTATATTATATTCTTAAAATATTGAAAGTATATTTATATGGTACCGAGTAGATTCTAGGATGCTTTTTCATATATTTAATTCACTTACAATTTAACTCCTTTATCAATTGGCTAGAAAGGTATTAGTTATCTCATTTTACATATAATGGAACCAACGTTCAAAGAAGCTCAAAACTGCAAGGCTAGTATGTGGTAAAACTAACACTTGAAGTTACATTTTCTGAGAGCCCTGTGCTTCCAAAATTCACTCATATATTTTATAATATGTTCACAAATAAATTAATTTTATATTAGATGTTATATATACATTATATTAGATTAGATTATTTAATTTATATTAAATAAATAAATGTATTTATTTAGAATACATTAAAAAGTGGGAGATTATTTGATATAGTGGATCAGACAATGAGTTTGAGATCTAACAGGTGTCTTCAAATTTGCCTCAATTGCCTCCAGCTATGTGATCCACAAGTTACATAATTGGGAATAAAAATGAGATACATGTAGTTATTTTATTAATTTTATTGTCTATCCAGATCAGGTGGCAAAACCATAATATAAAATGATTGGGTGACTGTGATTATTCTAAGACTCATTGTATTAGTCTGCTCAGGTTGCCATAAATAGATGCATGGACTGGGTGTTTTAAGCAACAGAAATGTACTTTCTCATAGTTCTGGAGTCTGGGAGTTCACAATCAAAGTGTCAACATGGATGGTTTTCATGAAAATTTTCTTTCTGGCTTGGAGAAGGCACCTTCTCCCTGAGTCTTCACATGGTTTTTCCTCTGTGTGTGCAGAGAGAGACAGAAAGATCTCTGGTGTCTCTTCCTCTTCTTAGAACGATAGCAGTCCCACCTTTAAGATATTGTTTCACCTAAATTAACTCCTTAAAGGGCCAATCTTCAAATTCATTCTTATTGTGGGTTAGAGCCTTAAAATATGAATTTGGGGAGCACACAATTCAGTCCATAACATTTATAGAAAAAAATTAGATAGAGAGACCAAATAGGTAACATCATGGACCCAAACAGTGTGGTTAACAGATTTGTAAGAAAACATACAAGTGTCTTTATTATAATCTACTCATTCTTTTATTCCTTTTTAAAACAAATATTCTTGAGGCATTTGCTATATGCTGGGCCAGCTTCTAGTTGCTGGAAATGACAGAGTTCACAGTTAATATTTTATCCTACTTCCCTTGGGTATCATGTGAAGTTAAGTCCATTTCAATAAAAAAAAAAAAGGAAGAAGAAGCAGATTCAGCTTTTTTTTTAATTGTAATTTTTTTTTTTTGGAAAAACTTCAGTCACATACTTTATTTCCCCCTCAGTAATACTAGCTTTATTGTTTTTATTTAATATGCAATAATTTTTGTCATTAAACAAACAGAAAATCTTATCCCCTTCCCTCATTTTAAACAAAGGAGCAATGAATAAAATTCTAGAGTTCTCTCTACACAGATTAGATTAAAACATTTTTTTTAAGTTGGATTACAAGACAAACCACAAATATCTGATGTTAACCAGGATAGGAAGACATGGACAAGCATTCTCAAGCATTGTGCATTTCAGGAAAAGTAGGAACAACTTTTCCAAAGAGCAATTTGATTGTATGTATTAAAAATTTAAACATGCTTTTAACCCAACAATTTCATGTCTAAGAAAACATATTAACTGTAACATTTTGGCTAAGATTTCTAGGGAAAGAAGCAAGATGAGCCACATATTATTCCAATATAAAAGGAACTCAGTTCATTGTAGCTGGGCCTTACATCATCCTTAGGAAGTTAAATGGTACAGCTACAATTATAGGTCCCTGATTCCTGCTGTGGGTAGAGGAATGTGGAGAATTATTTCCACATGGAAAGTTACTGTTTTTTATATATTTTTCATGTCTAACTACAAATATAGTCACTGTATGGGTATTACTCTAATTTGATCAAAAGAGTAAAGAGCTATAAAAATTTTAATTATATTATCTACCTTCATAAACTGTAGTTCTCACTGTTATTAAATTTCTCTTCTCTTGATGGTTAAAAGAGGCTTTGAGGTTTAAGTATGAGAATATGTTTTTCTATTGTTAACTCTCACTAACAATTTGTTACTTTTTAAAAGCTAAAATTAATTAATTTTTAAGAAGTTAATCTCAGGTAAGTAAGAATATATCTTGAGTATCTTTCTTTTTAGTACAAAAAGAACATTTAGAGGTATAATTTTAGAGAAATTAAAAGGTAGATTAGTGGTTTGTGCTTAGTTCTAAAAAGTGGCTGAAGCTCCTCAAATGTTAATTTATTAAATATATATTTAGTGATTACCTACTATGTATTGGGCATGATTATAAGTATGGTTGATATAGTGGTAAAGAGGGAAGAAAGCAGCATTAATTCATGAAATTTTATCCTAATGGTGGTGGAGGGCAGAGGAATAATAAATGTATAAATAAGTAGGAAACTACTAAGAAGTGTGATAGATAAATGTCACTGTCAAAATTAAGCACGGTGATATAATACGACAATACATGGAGTGTCTTTGATTGCATGTTTAAATAAGGCTTGGAATAGGAAGGGGCTTTTAAGATGAGACCTAAGTGACTAGAAGCAGCTTGCCCACAGATCTTGAGAACGGCTTTTATGGGATATAACTACCCTAAAGTAGACATGTTACCAAACCAAAACTTGACCCCACTCACCCACACAGAGCAAAGCCAATCTACTGACACCAGGTTGTGGTGAAGGAGAGTTCAGTGTTTTATAAGGCACCATACAAGGAGGAGTCTGTGACAGCTAGTGCTCAAAGAGCCCAAACTCTCCAATGGGCTTCAGCAAATCATTTTTAAAAGTAAGGCAAGGGAGGGCAGTCCCAGGGTATGTGATCAGCTCATGCACAGTGCAATTCTCTGATTGGATAATGGTGAGGTAAAGTAAAAAGTCCATAAGTCTTTGCAAATATTTCCTGGTTCTGGCCAGACTCTGGAGGGAATGTGTTACTTTCTTCCATTTGGCAGGGATTTTAGCATCTATATAACAACTCAGGAAAAGTGTATCAGATACTATTATCTAGGTACTTCAGAGAGGAGCTAAAGCAGAGGATATGGAGGGAAGGGTCTGTCCTGGAAAGGCCCCATAAGATCTTGCTCACAAGCTTTGTATGATGAAGATAGTAAGGAAAGAAAATATATATACAGTAAAGAGAAAAAAAGTTGTAGATGAGGGTGGAATGGTGGGAAAGTCAAAAATCAATTAAATTAAGACTTTATAGAACAAAATAATGGATTTAGAGTTTGTTTTCATTGCAATGGGCAGCCATGAAGAGTTCTAGCAGGGAACGGAAAAGATGTAAGTTTGTTTTGGTTTTTATTTCTCCTTGAACACTCAGTGGATGGCTGATGGCAGAGGAGCAAGAGATAAAGTACGAAAGATCAATTTGGATAACTTTGAAGTGTTCAGTGTGAGAAAAGATCTTTTCTTGGGTTAGTGTTTTCAGCATATATATATGGTAAGAAGCCACACACTTAGAGCGAGTCTGGACAAACTCTCTCATGGTTTGAGTGTGTGGGGAAATTATGACTCTTAAAAAATGATTTGAGGTGTTACCATTTACTTGATTAAAAAAGTTGTGTGAGAAATAGTGTGTGGGCTGGACATTTAAAATATCAGTAGAAGTTGAGAGGTGAGATCATGCTGGCAACAGAATTCTGGATGTCATCAGAATAGAAATGCTTTTAAAAGCCACATCACTAGATGACATCATCTAGAGAACAAAAGTAGGTAGATAAGAGGCTCAGAACCAAGTCTTGGAACGTTATAGGATCCACAGTTTCACGTTTTCATGCATTATTTTCATATTCAATCTTACAGTATCTGACTTCTTGGATCCAGGCATTTCAAATACAGACTCAGTAAATAGTCTACAGGTCAATAACGTCATCTTGCAATATTTTCACAACCAGGAAACTTGTCTATATATATATATGTACACCTACAGTCTCATTTACAATATGAAATGGGTGCTTTCTGCATTGTCCCTACATAGTTTTGGTGGTTGAATTTCTTCAGTGGCAACTCAAGGCTATAAAATAAAAGTTTCCAGAAATAACGTTGGAATCTACACAGTCTATTATAACCTAGCCTCAAAGGTCATTGTCAGGTATTAAATTTTGTCCCCACGAAATTCACATGTTGAATCCTTAACACCCAATATTACTATTGTCACCACATATTATTGACTTTTTGTTGATATTAAATCTCTCTTCTCTCTTACTTTTACCTTTAACGCTATTGCCTTTATCTGTTAGAACTTTGCCTATAATCACTTGCGATCTTTTGTTAATATAAATCATGGTGATAGGTTTGTGATAATTATTACCCTGTGATGACTTTACACTGGCAGACTCTGAGTTCTATGTATTTATTTTTTTAAAAAAAAATTAGAAATAATTGACATATAACACTGTGAAAGTTTATGGTGTACATGTTTATTTTATACATTTATATATTTCAATGTAATTACCACTTTAGCATTAGATAACACCTCTATCACATCATATAATTTATGTTTCCTTTTTTGTGGTGGGGACATTTAACATCTAGTCTCTTAGAAACTTTGCTTTAACCATCACATTTATCCCTCCATCTGTTTTTGCAATAGAATGTAATTGTACCCTGCCCCTAACTAAGACAAAGAGTTACCCACATAGAAAAAGACATAAAACCTGCTGGAGAATTTTGTAAAACTAAGTTACTATTATTTGAAATCTCTGGTATCAATCCCATTATGTCTTAATTCAGTCTTGTCAGTTTATTATTTTTTCTTTCTTTGTAAAGAAACTTGGATCCAAGAAGAAGTAAATTCTCAATATATTTAATAAAGCATTTAGCATTAGGATAATGCTTTAGTATCATTAACAAAAATTTAATACTTTAAAAAAATTTCCTGGGTGCTATCAAACTGATGGTAGGCAAATTCTAGAGACTGGACTTTAAGAGAAATAAGGAAGATGTTTCTCTTGGTCTTCCAAATCTTTTTGTGTCTTCCAGTTTGTTTGTTTATTTTTTCTGGGAGGTATTTTATTTTTTATCTAAGTCATCAGTGGCCTGCTTTTCTGATTATATTTTCTCATTACTATTATCTTTAACCACCTGATAAGAAAGAGTCACTTAACAGAGCATTTTTAAATGAAGTTTAGTGAATGATATAGATTTTTGAGATTCCTTCTCTATTTGGAGCCAATCTACACAATAGCCCTTATAGTTTCTAGGACATTTACTAGAGAAATTGCACCCAAATTATGTACTCTCTAACATATTCCAGAGTCAACCCTAAGAGCCTGATGTATGTTAATTTCTGAAATTCATTGCAGACATGTTCAAACAAGCTGACAATGAACAAAAATTTGTTTCTTATTACTGGAGAATGAAGAATATTCATTAAAATGAAGTACCCTGTGAATTAAATGGGAAAAAAAAGCATATTATATTTTGAACAGGAAGAAAACAACACTGTTTTTCTACATCAAGCTACATTTCACTCAGTGAAAATAGTGAAAATATTATTGCATATTTGGCTTGGCTGGGGGCTATTACCTAAATGGAAAGAAAATGTATTTGTAGAAGATGTTTTGTAAACAAAAATTTGCACTTATATATTCTGTAGGTAACATTTACTGTTTAGATTCCATAGAAGCAGATGCTATACAAATGCACAGTTCAGTAATTGTTCATGGATCAGGAGTGTTTATGCTCATGATCAGAGTTTTTAAATACAATAAAAACAAGAACCTTTCTCTCTTCCTACCCAGAGTGTTATACATTATGATATGTGGTTCTGCCCTGACTATAATTACAACAAAGTAATTATATTTTTTGGCCCAAACATTGGTCTAAACAAGTTTGGTAAATGTCCTCACAAAATGCACATAAAGTGAAATTGACTGAATCAAACGTTCTCTCTTTATTAACGCGGTCTACTTGGGCTGTCATATTTTGTTTCTGTTTCTCATATTTTGATAACTTGTCCCTGGGGGGACAGCTAGAGGTAATGTTCCTGTGGGAGAAGTGAGTGGTGATAGGAGACTCTATGTAGCACTGGGAATAGAAGACAGAGGAAAGACCATGAATAATTGCTATAGCAGCTAAGAAAGTGTTGAAACTAGAGAATTACACATAAAGTCATCTCAGTTCTGGCAAGGACATAGTCAAAAGTTGGAATAAAAGAAGACATAGGTAGTGTGGGGCTTAGGAATTGGGGACAGAGGCAGAGTTTATAAAACAATAAGGATAGAGATAAGCTTTGAAGGCTCCAAAGAGTCCCTTTTCTGAACTCTGTGGGAATTATTTTATTTCAGCAGTACTATTTACTCGTCACCTGTATCCTATTGCTGGATGTTTTGTTTAAAGTTCTCACTCCCGCTTTTTAGTCTCTCTCTCCCTGATTTTCCACCTGTAAAATGGAGAGTTCTGAGACTAGCTGGTTCTTTGTGCTTCACCTCCATTCACAGACTTGTTGACTGCTTGAACTCCCTGTAACAGTTTGCTTGCTTTTTTTCTTGAGTATCACCCCAGCTCCTGATGTCCTATGACTTGTACTCAGACTCAACATGGCCAGAATGGAAAATGAGCTAAATTATTGCTTGCACCAGACATACACATGCATAAACACAGAAATCATTCCTGTGTAGTCGACTTTATGGTCTGCTGTCACCTTCATTTGTCAGCCTCCAGGATGAAATTTTCCCTATATACACGAATAAACACATATAGTTTTCAATCTTCTTTGGAGTCAGTGAGATCTTGGTTCCCACCCTTCATCATCTTTTCTTAAAGCATCTGAGGCTGAGGGAGAATGCTAATACAGTGATAGAGGGTGGCTTGCAGCCAGTGAGCAGGTACATTTACCTTCAGTTTCCAATGCCATATTCAAATATACCACAGCCCTGTATCAGACTGTGGGACATCATTACTGATACTGTCTCTTTCAGGTCTGACGATCCCTTGATTCAAAAAAAAAAAAAAAAACAGTCACACTGCTCTATGGCTTGGGGCCAAGGAGTGTTCTCCCTTTGGGTGACTGGGGCTTGGCTCACACAGCTGTGACCTTTTTCTAGGAGTTTACCTTAATCTGGCCATATTACCAAGATAATGTCTCTTAAATGTTTCTCAGGTTTCTTCAAAAGATTTAGGGGAGTTTTGCAGGGCAAACATGTATGAACACAAGAATATATCTAGATTGTTGCTTCACATTCTTCAGTTTGTCACCATCATTGGCATTAAAAATCCAACCCAAGTCTATATGAACTTGAATACTAGAATACTAGAATACCTCATCTATAATTTTCCCATGGAATTTTTCTCTTTAAAGGAAATCTTCCCAAGAGAGCCAAAGGACCTTTTGTCAAGTAAGATTCACTATGTTGAATTCTGAGACTCTGTAGTGTTACCTCTTAATAAATCTAAGGAGTGTGGGAAGGCTTGAGCCCTAAGATGTCCCAACTGTTGCCGTTGTCCTTTATAAGCATTTCACACCTTGATCCTCCTCTCCCAAGAGAACCAGTGAAAGTTTGATCATGTGCCTGGTTTCTGCCCACATCAGTCTTAAATTCCCTCCTTTTATATTCAATGTAGGTGTACATCTTTATAACTACAGCAGAAAAGTGTCCAGATTTTCTGCCTACTTTGGATGGATCTTCATGTTAGTTGTTACACATCATGTTAACATAATGTGGTGGACCAGGGGGTGACCTCCAGCAGGCAAGTAGAACTCCCTCCTCATAGGAGAGTGAGCAAAACCAGGACACTGTTAAGTCTTTACTGCTTCATGGTGTTTGGTTTGCAACCATCTGTCCAATTTCTCCTCAGCTGTAGGCAATAAAATCGAGGACACTTTATATCCTCGTTGACCATACAACATTTTCACTACTGTCATTTTCACTATTGGTTTCCATAGGTTTCTCTCAACTCCTCTTGAACAGTTTGCAAAGCTTTCATTCTTCCTCTTCCAGAAGACCATGTATCTGTCAGCATCACATTCATTGCCCAAACTGTCCAAAACTGTGAAAAGTCTAAAATTTTATCTTACTTGTAAACTAATTTATCAGTGCTGTAAATTGAATATACCACTTTTCTTTTCTTGTGTATAGACATGTAATTTTCATGGGTATACAAACTTCTGTATTTTTTGAAGATATCACATGGATGTCTTCAGCATATAGATTAGAGTGACAGCATACAGAAAATAAAGATGACTAAGTTACAACTTGACAGGTTTGTCTCCTTGGCATTGAAATGTAAAGAAAAGTAGTTAATTTCCTGGTGTTAAACTTATAATTTATATAAATTGGAATAGAAATGCATGGATCTACGTGTTTGCTAAACAATATGTGTTAGGTGGGTTGAATCCCCCCAAAAAACTTTAATATTACATTCCTTTATAGGAAAAGAGTATGGGTCCTATAAAGAAAATAATGTAAAATTTAGTCCTACAATGTATAACTGATGTTACTTGTTCAATAGTTTTCCATAAAATAATCATATCTGATATTTTCCCCATAATACCTGCTTATAACTGGTATCTTTTCACTAGCAAAATGATTCAATGTATTCAAATTTCTCCATTTTTTGCCATACAAATAGAAACTTGGTTCTAGAAAATGTGTAACTCTGTATAATATCATTTTTGGACAACTGATTAAAAAGGATCCATTTTATTTGATGAGCTGTCTATCTGGTGCTATGCTCATGGAAGCAGAACAGTTTCATCAGAGGCATTAATAAGACATGTTACCCTTTGGTACCTGAAGGTGAAAATATAATAGGTCTGCCTTCAGATAAACATTTCAGAAATCATCTAGTGAGTGAACCAATTACTCACTTGAAGACATCTTACCTAATTAAATCCTACGTAAGAATTTTCCAAGGTATTACTTTTGGGAAATGAAATGCTTCTTTAGTGTATTCTTTATTTCTTAAATGAAGAAAGTTAGACTCAAAAGACACTTTGGTAATGAATATAGAAGATGAATGCAGTGCACTGAGTTGAATTTGCATTATGTTGTTTACTTTCTTACCAGAGCAAGTTTTGCTGCAATAAGCATGTTTGCATTTTCCAAAATAAAGAATGTTAGGTCACTGAATCTCTTAAATGAACAGTCAGAAGATGAGTTAACATTGCAAAACAATATAGATATTTCTTTATTTTTATCTTATGGAAATGCAGAAAATTTATTATCAAAATAACTGACACTTGGAGCTATTGTTAAAGAGGTGCCTGACTTCCTAAAATATCTGATTCCATTTCAATGTCCTTTGACAACTCTTGTCTCAGATTCAACATAAGGTATAAATAATCATTTTATAGGAGGAAGTAGCCAGAGAAACAGAAACAACACTGAAATGAGTAAAAGGTCCAAAATATATTAATTCTAGAAATACCAATATGTTAATGAATATACAGAGGTCTCTTTTGTTTAGTAGACTTTAGATTAATATCTGTGATTCACTTGTTCCGGAAAGTATATTTTATAATATTATTTTATGAGATTTTGAGGAGACAACAGCTACTAATGATATTAATTGTTTATGAAAACATGTTATGGTTATGTAACTATCACTTTTAAGGAGATTGGTAAAAAAATTTACTATATTTTGGATATAAAATTGTTCTCTAGAGCATTATTTTATTATGATATTTTCTCTCATCTGGATGTAATAAAGCTAAATTTGATCTTGTAATGCAAAGAATGTTGATAAAATTTTTGTTTAAGCATTTTCATGAATTCAGTCTACAATATGCTGTATAAAAAGTGGTCACTGATCAAGTGTTCTTGAGAAGAGACATTTTTGGAATAAGGGAAGGAAATCTACAGGGGGAAAAATAGTCCTATTGGATGCTTAGTAAGTGTAGATGTTCTTGCATGAAAAGGATCTATTAAAATAAATCTGTGGTTAATGGATATAATTCTTATTTTAATAGGTAAACAATTCCATACTCAATAAAAGTAATGCAGATGCATTTTACGCTTTCTTTACGGATTGAGAATGGACAGCGCCATTACAGGTTCTGGACTGGTAACAATCGTTTGTCAAAATGAAAGCACTCAAATGTGCAGCTCAATAACCATTACTTTATAATTAACCACTTGTTTCTTCATTAGCAGTTTACAATATATTTTACTAGTATATTACCTGGAATATTTTCTATTATTCTTTTGTTATTAGTATTAAGTACTGTGAAAATATATTAAACACCTAGATAATATTAGTATTTCAATCTAAGTTATTCTTGCTATTGGGAAAGAATAAACTGAACGGAGGATGAGGGCAGAACAGAGAGACCAATTAGTGGGCAATTGAAGTAAAGGTGATGTGGCATGAAGCAGGGTGATAGAAATGGAAATGATTATATATGGACATATTTTCAAACTATGTAAAGGCAGCATCAATAAGACTTGCTGACATCTGAGACATGAAATAAGAGATAAAGAGAAGAGACAAGAAAGCTAAATGTTTCTTGTTTCTGTGTTAATTTTCAGCTATTTTAAGAGATGTATTCAAACTCTTGTAAGTTGTACTATGTCACATTCCTACAAGTTATCCTAAATCTATGTGGTGCCAAGTTCTGAAGAGGATTATCTTAAACATGTGTGGTAAGGAGTCTAAGAGGGCTGAAGAGCCATTATCACTTCTTTGACTAAGTCTCTGTTTCTCCTCTTTAAGTGTGTCCTCTCAAAGTGTGCTTGAGAACTCATCAGCCTCCCCCTTTCTCCCAAGTAAATTCTAACCTTTACGGAAGACTTAATAAAAAACACAAATTCCTCTTTATCTACCAGGATATACCTCTTATTCTTTATCTTTATTTACCTATCTTTAGTTAAAGACTTACATCATGCTTACAAAATACCAAGTACTATATCTAATTTACATATAAACTTTATCATTCATTTAGTTTTTACAGCAACTCTTAAGGTAAGCACAGTAATGATCCTTAATTTACAGATTATAAAACAGGCACAGGAGACTTGAACGACTTTGAATCAGGATTCAAAGGTTTTGGGAAACACCATGTTGTTATCTACTCTCTATATACCTTATGCTGTTTTTTTGTTGTGTGTGTTTTTTTTTTTTTTTTTTTTTTTTTTTTTTTTTTTTTTTTTTTGCAGTTCGCGGGCCTCTCACTGTTGTGGCCTCTCCCATTGTGGAACACAGGCTCTGGACGCGCAGGCTCAGCGGCCATGGCTCACGGGCGCAGCTGCTCCGCGGTATGTGGGATCTTCCCAGACTGGGACATGAGCCCGTGTCCCCTACATTGGCAGGCGGACTCTCAACAACTGTGCCACCAGGGAAGCCCTCACCTTTCCTTCTTTAACTAAACATGTTAGAATTTTTCATCATATTACATGTGCTCTTTCACTCTATTCTACATTTTCCTTTTATTTCTTGTGATTTTTCTCTAGATATTTACTTTTGACATACGTTTCTGTTCATTAACTTTCTCTTCACCTCTGTCTAATCTGCTGTTACAAACATACACTGAGTTTTCATGTCTTTTTTTTTTTTTTTTTTGGTTACGGAATAAATATTGGTTTATATTTTAGAAACATATACTTAACATCTGTTTCCTTTAGGTCTATATTTCCTAATAGTTTGCAATATTTTCTGATCTTTCTGGTTTGTCTGATAACTTCTGATTCAGTGCTTGATTGTATGTGAAAATTATAGAGAAATTGAGATTAGAAACAATGTTTATTTTTATCAAGAAATATATACTTCTGTTACTAAGAGGCAATAAATAATCTCATATCTGCCTTAATTCAATCAGGGGTTGAGCTCTTTCCAAGGGAGACTTTAGTATATGAGGAAACTGATTTTTATCATACTCACCCTTGCTAATAGTGTGCATGGGTCAGGACCTCAGCTGATATTCTGTAGTTTACCAAAAAACCTATGCTTTTTGTGTCCTTAACTCCATTGTTTTGTGTCTCCAATATCATGTATACACTTACAGCTCTGCTTAGCTTCTCACCTTCTTGTTCATCACTTGAAATTGACAATTTCTTAAGAGAAGTGACCCTATTATCCCTTCTCCTCTATCACCATTTTAGAAATCTTCTCAGCCTGTGTAGTGATTTAATGTCTCAGTCTTTACATGAATTTATTTCAAAAACACCAAAATGAAAATAAGTAAATAAAAATTATTTTATGATTGCTGAGTCTCTCCCTCTCTTATTACTCTCTCTCTCTCTCATATACACACACACATGCACACACACGTGATACATTTTTGAACATGTACTGGTCTCTATGGATCAAGAGAGGTATAAAATATCTTCTCTGCCACTGACGTGTTCAGATTTGAATAGACACAAACACACATGCACAGACACATCTTTAATATTACATATAATATAATATAATATATATTTGCATTATCTCAATTTTCATATGGTCATTATAATATTGTACCAGCCATGCAACTATATTTTATGCTTTCAAAATTGTTCTGTTTCTCCAATTTAACTACTTGCTTAAATATAACATTTATAAAGTCATTTATAGCTATACAGTGTAAACTTGCTACCATGAATGTTTCTACATATGAAATATATAGTAGTAAATATTATATAAAATAGTAGATGGAACTGTTATAAATAAATTTTCTAGTATGTCTTGGACATAACTTTTAGACATTTTTTTCAAGATCCACTTCAAGTTTTACTTGTTCAGTAATGACTTTTTCCAGCTTTTGAATCATATTATGCAATTGTTTTAATGCTTTTGATGCTTATTATCACAACTATTTGTTCTATAATTTGCTTTTCTACCAGTTGTTTTCTCTTAGATACATTAAGAGACATTTGGATTCATGAACCATGACTTAATGTTATAATTATCCCTTCAGATCCTAGAACAGCATCAGCTAATACTAGAAGGAATTTAATTATTACTTGCTGGTTGTTGGTAGATAATACTATAGTACAGCTTCATAATAACCTGTCAGGAATTTTACCTTCTTTTACCATCTATGTATAGTCATTTTATACTAAGTCTTTATAAAAATTTTCTTCCATGATCGGTTATCTTATATATACCTACACAATAGCATCTCATGCTCATTTTAAAACTAATGTTACTAAGTCCACAAGTCAATGTGGTATACTATACTGCTAAAATTAAGTATCTCACAGTGTTCTTCATTTATTCAAAAACCTAGAATAATCTGTTACATTGTATTAATGAACTTATTTGACAAAAATATTGAAGAAGTGCCTTGTGACGGGTGCTTTACTCAAAGCACTTGCTATATACCTGTGAATGGAACAAAAAGGACTGCCTTTGTGGTGCTTATATTCTAGTTGAATAAAGGAAACATTAAACAATTAACATGGGAAAAGTAAATTATTTTGAATGATATAGAAAAATATAAAAGGGTAAGTAGGGTCAGTATGGGTGTGGAGATATACGATATAGAAATTTTAAAATAGGAAGGGTAAAACATATTGAAAAGCTGTATTAGCTTCTGAGGATTGTTGTAACCAAGACACACAAACTGTGTGACTTAAATAACAGAAGTTTATTATGTCACATTTCTGGAGGCTAGAGGTCTGAGATATAGGTATTGGCAGGGTTGATTTCTTCCAAGGGCTGTAAGGGAGATTCTGCTCAATGCTTTTCCCTTGGCTTTTGATGGCTGATGACAATCTTTGGTATTCTTGGCTTGCAGATGCATCGATCTATACCTCCATGTGGTGTTCTCCCTACATCTCCTCACATAGTCTTCCTTCTGGCATGTCTGTCTCTAAATTTCCCCTTTTATAAGGATACCAGTCATGCCAGATTAGGGACCACTCTACTCCAGTATGACCTCATCTTAACTAATTGTATCTTCCCTGACTCTTTACAAATATTGTAGCATTCTGAGGTATTGGAACTTAGGACTTAATGTAAATTTTGGGTGGAACACACAGAAACTGATTTTTGAACAATGTCTCAAATAAAGTGAAGGAGTGAGCCATGTTGATAAAGGGAAAAGAGCTTTCTATTCAGAGGAAAAAGTCAGTGTAGTGATCCCACAGTGGAACTGTACCTGGTGTGTTCTAGAAACTCCATGGAAGCCAGTGTGTAGGGTAAAGGAATGGGAGACTGAAAGGAGGTGAGCTTAGAAAAGAGGCCCAGAACCAGATGCATAGGACCTGGCAAGCCACGGGAGAGTGTTTGTGTTTCCCCTGAATGAAATGGGGAACCACTGCAGGTTTTCAGCTGAGAAGTAATAGAATCTGGCTTAGGTTTAACAACATCACTCTTCATTAGCATTATTTGGGAGGGCAAAAGAGGAGATAGGAAACCAGTTAAGAGGCTACAGTAGTAACCCAGGTAAGAGATGATGGTGACTTGGGACAGATGTGTAGTGAAAACACATGGCTCCATTCTGGATATATTTTGAAATCAATAAGATATACTGTTCCGTGTTATGTTCATGTGTGGCTGAACCACACAGACTCCATTTTATTAGCTCCATCTTAGGCCAACAGTCCTATCCCCTCCCCTTTCTGCATGACTGAGCTTTAGCCTACTCAGAAGAATGCCCCCAAGCCAGATAAGTTCCCTATCAACTTTTACCTTTGCTTTCATATGATGTGAAAACTAGAAGAATGTTGTTTGCTGACAGAGATGGTTAACGGTTCATGAGGAATACGTGACATGCCTGGGGGGAGGAAAATTACCCTGGTTCCAGTCAGTGTAGACATGCTTCTCCCTTAGTAGTCAGATTCTATTTTTAGCTTTGGCCCCTTTAAATCTCCCTGTACCCCTTTTGGCCATAGAATGCAGCTGCAAATGCCTTTCCATTGTCCTCCACCCTATCCTGCCTATATGTAAGTTACTCACAATAAATCTCATAATTGCACTTTATAGAGTTACCTGCTTCATTTTTTGGTCTCAAAGTTTCTTCCCAGTTCAGAGGATATTATTAAATATCTCTACCATCTAACAATTCAACTGTATGTATGTGGGGCTTGAAATAAAAATAAGAAGCAAAGATGATTCCTGAAATTAGAACAGAATTTCTCTCCTAGGGGATTTAAAAAAAAATTTTTTTAATACTAAAAAAAATATTGGTTACAGATACAAAGGCATTCATTTTTTACCCCTAAATACCCTCTTTGCAAATAAAGTATTCAAGGACTTTTATTTAAACTAGAAACAATCTTCAAACCTGATTTTCTTTTATGACATGTCAGTTTATCTGCAGACAGGATCTTCTCTCCATTCATGTTAAGACTTCACATTCAATAAAATGAAGCATTTCTCATTGCTTTATTTCTCTGTTAGGTATTATAGGATACTTTGTATAAAGCTCCCTATATAAAAATAACTTGAATTGATTATAACCTTTAACACAGAGGATAATTGTTACCAAAAAGAAAATCAGCAGGTAATTATGTTTGCATCCCTATTTTCAAACTGGCGTGCATGGAATTTTCTGTGGGAACAATGAATATACAAACTATCATAACAGTTCAGATCTCTGTTATAATTTTTACTTTTTGTTACCTTTACTTTGGCTTTAAATAAAATTAACCTTTGTCCCATATTAATAAAGATTAAGATTTATTTTTTAAAATAAACTATTGCTTACAAATTTTCTCATCTTTTTTCATATGAATAGAGTAACCTTGGATGTACAATTTGAAAAGTATTAAAAGGACAAATATTAAAATAATCACTTTATATTTGGACAGTGTTTGGTTCCCTAAGGCTGATACAACAAAATAATGGGTAGATTAAAGCAATGAAATGTATTGTCTCATAGTTCTAGAGTCTAGAAGTCCAAAATCAAGGTGTCAGCAGGGTCGTGTTACCTTGAAATCCATAGAGAAGAATCCCTCCTTGCCTCTTCTTAGCTTCTGTTGGTTTGCTGGCCATCTTGGCTTTCCGTGGTTTGCAGCTGCAGCACTGCAATCTCTGTCTCTATTGTCACATGGCAAGGCCTCTCGTGTGTCTGTCTTCATATCGTCTTCCCTCTTTTTATAAGGACCCCCGTCATATTGAATTAAGGGCCCATTCTACTCCAATATGAATTCATATTAGCTTATCTAATTATATCTGTAATGACCCTGATCTCGCTGCCTTGGTCAGTAGTGGCTTGAAGCAATCTATCAGTTCCCCAACCAGAGATTGAAGTCAGGCTGCGGCGGTGAGAGCACTGAATCCTAACCACTAGGCACGAGGGCCAGTGGCTACTGACAAGGCCCTGGCTTGTCTGCTTTGTAAATATGAATTTCAACAAAACGACAGAAAGTGGTGAAACAAGTGAAGTGTTTATTAGGAGGAAAATAAGTACATGTGAATAGGCACACATGGGTGGGTTCAGAGAGTCGCGCCTTAGTGGTAGTTTAAGTTATTTATGTGGGACCCTGCTTCCGTGTTTCCTCTGGCCAATCATCTTGCTTTGCCTGGCTCTGAGTCCATATTTGGTATAACTCAGTGTCCTCCCCTGAGTGCACGCGTATCTTTTAGCCATGATGGATTCCAGCGCAGAGACCTGTGGGAAGGTTGACATCACCTATTATGGGGTGCTATCTCCTACATTTTTGACCCCCAAGGAGCCCTACTGTGCATGAGTAGTCAGGAAGGTCTCCTTGACCTCAAGAATGAGAAATATGTGGTCTCTTTAACTTTTATCTGGGTGGGACTCAGCTCCTCTCTGCCTCTCTGCTATTATCGTTTTCTTGAAGTATCTCTCCACAGGGGACAGACTTCAGCTGCTCAGCCTAGGGACCATCTATCTTCTGCCTCAACCCCATTTCCAAGTAAGGCCACATTCTGAGGTACTAGGAATTATGGCTTCAATTTATGCTTTGAGGGGACACAAGTCAACCTATAACAGGCAGCATATGCCTTTTCTCTGCAGACTGTAAATCCATTTCTTCTAATACAAGTTGTATTAGCCATACTATGACTTCATTAACAAGAAAAAACCCTAATTATTTTAACATTTGTTGAAACAAAGTCAATACAAATTCATTATGTAAGAGGCTTACCTTTGTATAAAAAAATGGATTGACCTGATATTTTTGAAGATCATTTTTTTCAATAAAACTTTTGAGATATGATCTTAAATGAACATGCACACTGAGAAGTAGGACTTTATATGAGTCAGTGTTCTCCAGATAAGCAGAATTATTAAAATGTATATATAGTGAGAAAGAGATTTATTATAAGAAATTGGCTTACATGATATGGAAGCTGAAAAGTCCCAAGATCTGAAGGGTAAATTGGAAGGTAGGATTTCCCTGGCAGTCCAGTGGTTAAGAGTCTGCACTTCCACTGAAGGGTGTGTGGGATCAATCCATCAATGCGGAACTAAGATCCCACATGCTGTGCAGTGCAGACAAAAAAAATTGGCAAGGTAGAACACAGAAGAGCTTATGATGTAGTTCTAGTCAGAGTCTGAAGGCCTGAGAACCAGGAGAACTGATGGTGTAGTTCTAGTCTGAAGACTGGGAGGCTCAAGATTTGGGAAGAGCTGATGTTCCAGTCAAAATGATGTCCCAGTTAGAAGAGAATCAAACAGAAAGAATTCTCATTTACTCAGGGAGGGTCAGTTTTGTTCTCTTCAGACCTCCAACTGATTGGTTGAGGCTTACACACATTAGGGAAAGCAATTACTCAGTCTACCAATTTTAATTCTAATCTTATCTAAAAACACCCTCACAGAAACATCCAGAATAATGTTTGAACAAACATCTGGGAACTCCATGGCCGAGCTGACACATAAAATTAATCACCACAGATTTTATTAATTTTTCAAATGACAGTTAATGAAAGTAGCATTGCCGTGGAAAGATGTTGACTTCTGATCTTTGGCACTCTGATTGAAAGATGGGTAAAAAACTAATAATGAATATAATCTTCACCTATTGATTACCTACTGTATTTTCCAAAATGTTTTCCATAGTGGTTATATTTATATTCCCACCGACAGTGTACAGGGGTTCCCTTTTCTCTACATCCCCACTAACATTTGTAATTTGTGGTCTTTTAGCTGATAGCCAGTCTGACAGGTGTGAGGTGATATCTCACTGTGGTTTTGATTTGCATTTCTCTGATGATTAACGATGTTGAGCACATTTTCATGTGCCTGTTAGCCATCTGTACATCTTCTTTGAAAAAATGTCTATTCAAGTCTCTGTCCACTTTTTAATCAAGTTGTTTGTCTTTTTGATACTGAGTTGTATGATTTGTTTATATATTTTAGATATTAACCCCTTATAGATAATATCATTTGCAATTTCCATCAACAGATGAATGGATAAAGAAGATGTGATATATATATATATATGTATATATATATGCTTTCAATTTAATTGTGTGGTTGTAAAAAAAAAATCTCAAAAACAAGACAGAACCTGTTAAGGTAGACTATAGTATTACTCTCTATTGGTTATTGACCTCTTATTTCAAAATTAATATAATGTAAACATTTATAGAAAGAAGTTGTGTCTTCTACCAAATGTCTTTTTAATCTTTATTTTAAATGAGGACCTAATTACTGCCTGTCAAAGGTGTCCAGGTGTCTCTGTCCAGCCCTGACATAAAGCTTTAATGACAGGCAGTTCCTAATTGGATTAAGGCCATTTTCCTGAGTTTTCATTTCTATCTTTTCTGAATACAAAATTTCCTTTTCTTACACCTTGATGTTTAAGCTATTTATCACTTCCATCTATTTTCTTTGATTCCCACATTTGAGGCCCCATTTATGTTTTTTATTTATCCTGTTTCAGAAGTTATAAGAAATTAATTCAAGCTTATTTTCTTTAATATAATAACATTTCAGCCTCTGTTCATGTTTAATACCAGGACTTTTTAAATTTATTTATTTATTTTTTTAATCCTGCCTTGCAAACGTCTGGCAAAGTCTGTGCCGTTATTTTACGTGGCAGACCACCACTTTTCAATCCGTCAAGCACCAAACTTAGATAAAATAGAAAAAGGAACTAATCATGTGCAGAAATAAGATATGCATCACCATGGATCTGAATCAGAATTGCAACACATAGTTGTGCTTGGACCTGGAACAGCAGGACCGCTGGGCTCCAGGACAGAAACTAGGAGATACAACGGATATTTAAAATCATTTGGTTTGACGTCCCATGAAACTCTCTCAGCTGGACCTAGAGGTGAAGTGTGAATCCTGAACCTTGAAAACAAATGCTAGAGTCTCGTGACCACTGAGAGGCTGGCACATCCACGGAGCTCTTCCTAGGATGCTAGAGGGAGTAAGGATCGGGGGCAACTCTGCCTTGCCTACATCATCTGCCAACATGGGCACTAGATCTGCAGAATTCCCAGTGATAAGATCCTCAGCACACCAGGCTAACATCTGGTGCTATAGTGGGGAGCTGGGAGTTCAGATAGAATAAGCAGACATAGAAGCATGATTGTAGAGGAAGGAAAATACATACGCTCCCCCCCCCACAGAACTACTGTTCATTTTTAGCACTACAATAAAGCATTCTATGTGCTTATCATTTTATATGTTTGATTTTAGCATTCCGTTATATAAGAGGAAGCACTATATTATATAAATAAAGGTTTCTAATGATTTTTTAAAATATCTTAGAAATATAAAATAATGTATTAGATAAAATAATGCATATACACATTAATACTTATTCAGAAAATATTTGAATATTGTTTTTTATTTAGTTTTTGATATCTTGCCTGCTTATAAGTGAATAAAACAACAGTTTTTTGCTTGTACTGAACTTTTATTTGTGAGGATTTTAATTTAAATTTCTTATTAGTGCTATATACAAAGAGAGAATCGTTCACATGGCTTAGTATCATGCTGATGAAATCTCAACCTATAGAGAAATAATTCATAGAAAAAAATTCTTAAGGCACATTATTCTTAGGCAAAAAAGTTTCTCTTATACCAAAGTGAAAACACTTCTTTTTATCTGTTTTTTTTTAATTCACTTTCACTATATACACAGTTTTAGATGATATATTAATGTCTTCTGAGAATAAGAAAAACTTTAAAAGTTAAGTTTATCTTGCAAATGTTTGCCTAGAACTATATATATGACAATAAGGTTTATATTCACTGAATATTTAATTTACTTTGATAGCATCAACTTTTATTTGCTTTTGTCTATAATGACAAATATTATTGTCAACAGTGTTTCCTTTTTGGTAAACATTTTAGTACATGTATCTAGAACTACTGTATTTTTACTCTGACATTAGTCATTGACTTTCAAATAGATCTGCCTTTCCCAAACCAAACACTGAATCCCACTCATAGTAGTACAGTGACACAAGTTTGTTTGAAATTTTTAAAGTGTTCTATTAAATGACTGAGTTAAATTAATTTAAAGGATAAAATTAAAATATTATTTAAATTATTCGAGGGAAACACAGTGGCATCTATTGAAAGCTGTGAAAACTGCTAGCACAAAATAATTTATAGTTTAAATATCAGATCACTAAATTTCTTTCTATGGCATCTTACCATTGTGAAACTGGGTTTTCAGTGATGACTAAGACAAAACAGAGAAACACAATGTAGAAAAGAAAACAAAGGTGACAGTATCCAATCTGAGTTGGAAGTTTACTGATAATTGTTAAGAATACTTTTTAAGCTCTTTGGTTTAACTAATATAAATGCAACTTTTAGAATTCCCTTTGGCCTAGGGTTGCTTTGAAAAAAAAGTTAAATACTAAAGAATGCCTTGAACAGAGAAGATTTGGGAAGGTGCGAAATAGACAGAACGTAATTCGTAAAGTAAATGGATTCTTAATAGATGCTTGTTTTCCACTCAATCCAAAATAAAAATAAAACATTTCCTTAATATTATTAGTGGCTGCTACTACATTTAAATCCAATAAATATCCCTTTTAAAATAAATTGACAGCACGTATACACACAACTGTGATGAGATTTCTATAGATAGATACTGTATGATAAGAGCTGTGTATCCCATAGTCAAACACATGCACACACACACACAGAATGATTTGATACCAGTTGTGGCCTCTTGGACTCCAAGACAATGGAGAAATAAGGCGTGTCCAGGAAAATATCATGCTATATATAAAACTAAGTAGGTAAAGATAAGTATAAATACAAAAATAATTTTTTTCTTGTTCTGCTCTTACATGCTTTATGGGCATTAGACTCCCTACCAACATATCTTAAATAATCCAGAAAATTCGAGGAATTGGAATCTCCTCATACATCAGTATCTGTGGGTATTGTGTAGCAAGTATCACTTTCCTCCCCGATTCCACCTGGGGTTTTCTATGCCTGGAGTAACTGCTAAGGCATTTATATCTGACAAGGTGGGAGCTCCACAGTGCTACTTGTACCTGAAACTGGCACTGACATCTGTGCTGAGGGCAATGTCTCTGGAAGCCCTAAAAGCACTAGCATGATTGCCAGTCCTACCAGGGTCAACAGCTGAAATGTGCATTCACCTTGAATCTCAAAGTCCTATGATGATGCTAATAATATCTGTTTTTTAAAAGTATCTTGTGCATTAAATGCAAACCCATTTCTCTAAGGCTGAGGCGCAAGGGAACTTGGTATAAGCTGAAAGAAACTTGAGTAATGAGCCCTATATTAAGTATGTCTCTCCAAATCCAACCTGTATCTTTACCTTTGATGCATATCTTAGTGCTCAACTGCTTTTCCCTTGAGATGAAATGTTTTTTGGAATGATCTCTCTCTCTCTCTTTCTTTTTCTGCCTCTGTCCTTCTTTCTCTCTCTCATATATATACATACATATAAATATACATATACAATAATATATATGTTCATAGCTCTCTGGACAAATACAAAAATATTTATATAGCATGCCTGTGTCTCAGAATACATTTATCTCAAGATTGCATTTAGGCATACATGTACACACATGGACATATATATATATATACATACGTATATACATATATGTACATATTTTTAAATTGGAAAACAAATCACTCTACATTTCTGACAGTCTGTGAATGTGAAGATGTGTGTTCGTGGGAAGGATTCTGTCTTGCTTCATTACTAAGCATCAGGCAGGCTGCCTGCTCTCTCTCAGGCTCAGTACTTCTGTCCTGAGGACCCTCATAATGGAATGTTCAGTTAGGGAAACATGTAAAAGCACATGTGAGGTTGTAGTTATGAAGAAGAAGCATCGCTTGTCATTATTCTAAGAAGTAGAATAATTTATTCATGAAAAATAAAAATTTACAAGCCAACAACTTTAAAAGAAAATATTAGAAATGTGTTTTTCACCCGAGAATAACATTTTGAGAATGCTTAAATTTAAAAAGAGATTATAAACCTTTACTGGTGTGTAAGAGACATCTATAAAAGCCAATGTCAGGGTGTCACTCAGACATGACTGTGCATTATGTCAGGTGCACCTATGGGCTAGAGAGTAGGTAAGTCCCTAATTACATCTGACAATAGCCTATGCATAAGATAGTTGACAATATTAACCTGTGAAATCTACATAAAGAGGAATAATGTCAGTTTCAAACATATGTGGGAATATACATACACACATACATTCATACATACATACTGCAGGATATCAGGCTTTGCTTGAGATAAAATGAATAGGAAACTCATTATTGTTTCTTTTTTGTGGGTATCATCATACTTTTAGAGATTGTCTACTATAAGTCTGTCATCAAAGACAGAGAACATCAGAACTGAGACATAAAAATTGTTGCTTTCCAGTGACTTTGACCTCAGGGTATCTGAAATTAGGAAAATGTAGGGATGAAGCATTTTTCCTCTTCTCGGAGAACTTTTTAATGGACTCTTCGGTCTGCTCTTGTTACTGTCAGGTTGGAGCATCTTTCTGTTTTACTCTACTTAATATTTTGCCATATAAGCAAAAAATGAATTTAATTATAAAAATAAATTTAATTACCAATGTTGCCTGTTGATAAACATATCTGACTCGTGGTCTTCTGTAATTCACCTCCGCTCTGCTTAATGAATAATTAATAGCATTGATGTCATCACAACTTCCGCCTGCTCCATGGGAAAATTAATTACTTTTATGAGGAAGCTGACATAGGATAGCAAAACTGTCATAAAATTTCTAGGTTGTGGTTTGGCCAATATGTTGTATTCAGGGCTTCTTTAATCCAGGTCAGCTTTATTTGGGGACACTGCTCCTGCCTGCTGTTCTTCCACGTGGTAGTGGTGATGAGTAGATTTCAGACTGGAGGGCTAGAGCTCATTCCTGCTAATAAGTTGAATAATTGCTCCCGGAACATTTTTAATGAACTACTCAAAGTGTTCATCTTAATTCTATCTTCAGCAGTCATCTGATTTTGTCCGTGCCTCTGACGATCAATTTCTCTATGGCTAAAAACAAAGTATGGAAAAAAATACCAGTTTCCAGTCAAATCTGTCAGTGTTCCTCTGGTAATTATTTTCTTAGGTAGCTAAACTTAAAACATCTTTTAATACCTCATAATAAGATAAAAGTTTTATATGTTCATATAATTTTAATGCTTTTTTTTTCTGTTAGGATTGTCTTTACATGGAATTAATTGTTTTGTGGGGTACAAGATTAGAATATAAATTGATATTGTTTTCAAGGGTAGTAGTGATCCTGCACCAGCTGGTGAAAACTACTCTGTTCCTGCGCACAGCCCTGGAGCACTACACTTGGGAACCCCTGCTTCCCCCTACATCGCTCTTAAGTGAATTAGCACGCAACCTCAGGATTTAATTTTACACCGAATGTGAGTACACAGTAGTGCATGTAACTTTGTTCTGGTCAAATGCTAGGCTTACTAGCTTTCTGTTTTTCTCCTGGATGTAGAAATAGGGCAGCGGGTGCCCTCTTTCCTTAGGCCAGGCAGTTCACTTCTTATCTGGCACAAATAACAACCGTTGTGATCCATAGACTCTGACAGGAGATCAGTTTGATAATCTGCCATGATATAAAGTTCTACCTTTCCCATAAAATTATAAATATAGGACTTAGTTTTGCATTCACAAATTTTATAAGTCTCAGAGCAATTTTTTCAAAAGATGGTGGGTCAGAAGCTCTAAATTCGCTGAGATGTCCACAATGATCTCTGCAAGGATTATTCAGCTGATGATATGACTTGTCTATCTTTTACTGCACAATGCTTCCATTCCTAAACTGATTAGGAAGAGTTAGTATGCTGTCAGCTCAAATTTGCCCCAATTCTATGGGGGGCTGTCACACATTACCAATATGACCAAATGAGTTATATTCTGGTAAAATTTTGGTTAAACAGACTCTCCTCCATGATATACATTTGGAATATATGAAAGACTATGGCTCTGGCATTAAGTAACGTAAGGAGTTTGATATGTCATGTGATGAAAGATTTTCACATATTGAAGTGTGGAGAAATCATTCTGGCTTATACATAAGTTAACTTGAATTTTATGCTAACAAAACAGCCTGTCTGTGGTCTATCAAGCATACATTATACATCTGCTTTAATTAAAGAAAAAGGCACATTGACCAAAAGTGAAGAATGTCTATGTTCAAAATAAAGATTAAATTCCTCTCTTCCTGAGACACCAATGCTGATACTCCTTCGAGTAAGACTCCTCTCCTAGGTACCAAGGTCATACCAACTCACTGTGTACATGCTGATCTGTTTTTTTAAAAAACCTTAAAGGAATATATTCCTGACTTGTTTGACGTTCTTTGTTCTGACAAGATATAAAACCGTGCTAAAAACCATGCTTCACCGGAGCAGTTTGTCAGAGCTATCTGAGAGACTGTCTTCTGGGCTATAGCCCTCAGTTTGGCTCAAATAAAACTCTTTTCTATTCCTATTATTGATTGCTTATTGATTATTTGTGTTGGCACACGTAACTTTTGACTCCATTGTGGATTTGAATGATGGAGTATTTATAGCCAAACCAGATTTTAAAAAATCTAGTTTGTACAAGCATCCTAAAACTTCCAAATAAAGCTGTCTGGTAAAAGATAGTTTAAAATTTTTTTCTGTTCCGGTGAGAAAGTTTGCAGATGGCTTTTTCAATCATTTTTAGCTCATTAGGGAACTAACCTTTTAGTAATAACAATTGTTACCCTTCATGAATAATTGGAGACGTATGTGGATGTCAAGTTAGCTACACTAATGAAAGAATTTAGGCATTTCAGATGACTGGGAAATAGAGTTTAATCACACATTTGGTGTTGTCAAGATCAAAAAAGAATGTTACCTGGAGCCTGGAGGTTTGGCTTCACGTCTACAATGTTTTAAACAACTTCAACTTCAGTGCTATTGACAGGTTGGGCTAGATTAACTCTTTGTTTTGTGGGGGTGTATTGTATGTTTCACGACATCCTTGGTCTCTAACCAATAGATGCCCAGTGGCAAATCCTTGCCCCATTTGTTACAATCAAAGAGTTTCCAGACATTACCAAATATCTCCTGGACGATCAAAATCTTCTCTGGTTGAGAACCCCTAGTTTAAACCAAGCTTGATTCAAGGCACCTGGTAGTGACCCGTGATTTGGAGGATGGCTACACGGGACACAGAACAAGCAGGGAACCAAAGTGTGTGTTTCAGGAAACACTCTAACAGTGTAAGTGCTGAGAAAATGGCATCAATCTCCCTCAAATATTCATAGTGACCAGGGATCTGGACCATCACTAGAACAGTTGTCGGGACCTGCTCTATGTGGAAAAGAGAAGCAATGGTAACACAGATCAAACTCCAGAGTCTATGTAACAGGAGCCTGGAAGTCAGCCTAGGTGCTACCCTGTGGAGGTTCCCTTTCAGAGATCACGATAAAGGATTCAGAGGAAGTATTTTCAATTAAAAAAAAGTAGATGATTTGGCATTTTGAGTTTATGGATCTAATTTATTCCAGTTATACTTTGAGGTCCTTATGTTAAGAACCACGAGTCTTTATGCAGCATTTTAAAATCATTGTCAAAGAGTTATTTAGTCTGTGACTATAACCTTGGTGGATGGTATTCACAAATGATTACATTGGCTACCTAGGTAAATTCCAGAATCTTTCAACCTCAATAGCTTATAAAAGGAACTGTCAAATTCAGCCAAACAATAACATCAAAAAATATGATGAAGGTATAAAATTTAATGACAATTTAAATCTCAATGGATCTAAAATCATTTTCTAAGTGATGAAACAGAGGATAGTGGGACCCTGAAAATGGTCAGATCACAAAAGTTCAAAACAGAGAGCTGAGCTCAGGTTGTCCATGTAAGACCCTACTCAGCTCTAGGAAGGCATTCTCTGACCATTCTTCCTTAAACTTCTCTCAAGATACAGAAGAAACAGAATAAAGCTCAAATGTTCAACTGTAGCTCAGAGGTAAGAAGGGTTTCATATGAATTCATCAGGAATAAAGTGAGAGAGATAGATATTGGGGTGGCCAAAAAGTTCGTTCGGGATTTTCAGTAAGATGATACATAGATAGATAGATGATAGACAGATAAGATAGACAGATAGATAGATGATAGATAAGATAGATAATAGGTAAGGTAGATAGATAGATAAATACCTAATTACACATGAATAGAATGAAAAGAAATAAGAAAAAAATGACAGGAAAATAACATTAAAAAAAAGTGCAAAGGTTTTTTTTTTTTTTTTTTTTTGGTTTGTTTGTTTGTATTTAAAGTAAAAGCATGGCAAATAGCAACCTGAGAAATATTCAAAGAAAGGCATATGGAAATTAAATAAAAATTTTATTTAAAGTGAAAGGCTGTACTACTGGATTTGATTTAGGTATTTCCACAATGGGCTTTATAACAGAACAACCCAGTATGAGGAAGACCACCCTCTCAGGTCAGAAAAATCATAGGTCTACCTCACAGGTACAGAACTTTTACCATTAATCTTATAGCATATACAAGACCAATTGAAAACATATGACATCGGTTTCTTTTTCCCATTAAGTACATATTTTATTGTAACTAACTGACACAGGTATTTTAAAATGCAAAGCTGTGAATAAATTTTGTTGATGGTTAATCATGCTGGTCTTTGCATATGAGCATGAGTACACTCTATCCATCCTGAAGACACACAGTTGATGAATCATTTTAATATAACAAGGCATTGTAACATATGTAATATAACATATAACATATGACATCTTTGAGCAGACAAATATTGACAGAAAATATAAGGGAAAAGGAGTGGACTATATACACTAGTGCTATATATATATATATATATATATATATATATATATATATATAAATGATAGCTAGCTAGCTAGCTAGCTAGCTAGACCATTTGCTTGGAGAGAGTAAAAAAAAGGAGGAAGAAAAAGACAAAGAACACCAAGCTAATGGACAATATTCCACTTAGATGGAAACTTTAGGAGTGGTGGTGAATATATTACCTCTTCTCAATTTTCTACCCCTACTCTTGACCCAGCAATACTGGAAGCCTAGGGGAGAGGTCTTCTTGGACAAACAACTTGGAAGGGGAAAATCATCCTATTAATACCTATGAAAGATCTAAGCAGGGAACAAAAATGCAGAAAATATGTATCATGTATCAGACTCTGAAACCCGTTTCAATGGTGATATCATGTAAAAGTGATAAGCCTAAACTAAATCAGCCTTGATGAGCTGGGATGTGTACTTTTTGCTAAACTGATTCTGGTTACTTGGGTTTATGAACTACTTAAACCCAGGGGTGTTTAGAAAACTCAAGAGAGAAATATTTACATTCTACAAAATTCTTATTATTACAGCAATAAAGTTAAATGTACAACCTCTTAAAATTTAATTTTAAATAAAATTTATATATATATATATTAAATTTTCACCTTGAATTTATGGGTCAGATAATACCATTTATACATTTGCTAGAGATAAGTGCATATATCTGGATTATATATTAAATTTAAAATGTTTTAGAGGTGGAACTTATAGACTATATCTTGCTAATTTGTGTATCCCCTATAGATAAGACCAAAGTTTTTAATGTTTTATGAGTAGAGACTGCGCAGATTGCAGGAGGGTTATGCTAATAAGTGGTCAGCCAGTCCAGCTCATCATAGATGCCTATTATATTTGATAATGTATATGTGTGTGCACAAGTGTATGTGGTTGGCATCAGCTAAGAGGTGTTTACCCTCTTGCAGTCTTCAAAGTCTCTAGATGATTCGTCAGCAGTGGCTTTTGCAACTCCAGCTGATAGACAGCGAGTCAGTGGCCTTGTGACTAAGGATACTGCCTCTGCAAATAAACTGCCCTTCCCACTACCTGTAGGTCCCTGGGCAAGTTTTGTAAACTTTCTGTTCCTCAGTTTTCCCACCAGTAAAACTGTAGCTGTAACATTACCACCACTCACAGTACAAGACTGATATGATGAATTAATACATGTAAAATTTTTGCAACAGTGAGTGACATATCCTAAGTACTCAATAAATATCAGCTATTGAGTTAAGGATGAATCTAATACCATGATTAGAGATGAAGAGAAAAAGGACTTAGGTCTTATCTGTACTCTGATAATGCTCTTAAAATGAGAAATGTGGGTAATTTTCCAATCATAAAGGAATTTGCAGCTACAGATCAATAGCAACCTGCCAGTTGCTTGAAACTCCATCTGAAACAAAAAGAGATTTACTGCTTTTGGGTGAAGCAGTAATTCAAAGAAATGGGTTGTTGAATACTTTGTAGGTACTTCTTGTCACATATCAGAATAACCTCTGTCATAGGATAAATGGCCCGTTTTTACCTAAATAAACATTGTCTCAGGTTCTGAGAATTTCTGGCACATACTGCAAAATATCTTTCAAAATTGAGCTCAGAAGGACAGATGTTGATCTAAGCATCCTTGGCATCTTTGACTCTGATTATTAGAGTATATATATATATATATATATATATATATATATATATATATATATATATATATACACACGTGTTTCCCCTTATAGAATTGGATTTCAGAATATTTGTCAAATGCATTTGTTTATTGAAAAAATTGTGTGTATTGATGAGGATATTTTAAGGACAAGGAAAGAGCACATTGTAGTGCCTCTAAGTTTTCTACTTGAGCGGTAGGAAAACATGCAGCTCTGAAAGCTTAATATGTACCAACTACTGGAAAATGATCAATTTTTACATTGATATTATATTACTCTCCTATGGCTACTGTAACAAATTACCACAAACTGGGTGTCTTAAAACAACTGAAGTTTATTCTCTTACAGTTTTGGCAGCCAGAAGTCTGAAACGGGGCTTATGGGACACAAATCAAGCTGTTGGCAAGTCTGTGCTTCCTCTGGAGACTCTAGGGAAGAATCAATGTTTTGCCTTTTCTAGCCTGTAGAGCTGCACTCCTTGGCTCATAGCCCCCTCCTCCATATTCAAAGTCAGAGGCATAGACAGCACCTCCTCTCTATGCTCCTATTCATGCCTTCCATTCTATTTGTAGTCCAATGTTCTTCTGCTTTCTTCTTCTAAAAACACTTGTGATGTCATTTAAGACCTACCTGAGGATAACCTCTTCATCTCACTATTCCTAAATTAATCACATCTGTAAAGACTTTTTTTTTTTTGTAAAGACATTTTTGCATGTAATATAAGACTCACAGATACTAGGATTAAGACCTAGATATTTTTTTTGGAGAAGAGAGGTGTTATTTAGCTTACCACTAATATGAAAGTATCATTGGAAAAAAAGGTAATCTTTCAGACATCAAATCGTTAATCTGATTGGCACAAGCTATTAATAATAAGGCAAGGATTTTGAGTGAAAGCCGTCATATAGCTATAGCTTTGCTGTATAAATCAATAGCAAAAAAACAAAAACAAAAATCTACATTTTAAAGACATTATTAAAACAGCCAATCAATGTAAATTGGTATAATCAATTCTGCCCTTTTTTATTTCTGTTTATTGTAAAGTTTATTTATTTTTACAATTGCTTCCATTTCAACATTGACAAGGACAACCACAGAAACAAACTTTTTATCAAATTTGTTATCATATCCTAGTATATGTCTAAATTCTTAGAAAATGCCATTTTATATTTGCAAACATTCACTCTGTTTAAACATACTTTGGGGTGATTGATATGTTCATATATGTAAAATAGATTCTAGATAATCAAGAAGTAAAGCATCAGACAATCAGGAACAAAAGTTTGCAAATTAACCTTGAATAGGATGTTTATAAATGAGTAATTTATTAATCAGTCTGGCTATAACAGAATACCATATACTAGATGCCTTAAACAACAAACATTTATTTCTCACTGTTATGGAGGCTGAAAGTCTGAGATTAGCCTTGTGGTCAGCATGCTCAGATGCCAACTTGATCATATTCACAGTGAGGGCCTTCTACCTCTTTCCAGATCATTGCCTTCTTGCTGATTCCTCACATGGAGGGAGAGAGAGAGCTCTGGTCTCTTCATCTTATAAAAGTACTAACCCCATAATGGGGGCTCCACCCTAAGGACCTCATCTAAACCTAATTACCTCCCAAAGCCCCCACCTCCACATAGGGTTTCAACATATGGATTTTGGAGGAATCCATAGTAAGTGGCAAGCAATTATTCACTAAAAATATTTGATTTCAGGAAATGTATTTTACTGCAGATCACTTAGGTTATGTTGTTAGTATCTAAAATATTTGGGATCCATTATCTAACCTTTCACTATTAGCATCCAACTTGTATCATTTCTTGAATAACAAGACAAGGGTAGACTGATTTTTTTTCAATTTTTGAGAGAGATTAATGAATCAAAAAGAATGACAAGTTTCAATATTTTTCATCACTGGAGAGTATGTTTACTAATTATCAGATTGGAAAATTGAAATGATACACTTCAGTTCATCCCAAAAAATGTAACATTACTCAAGTGGTAAAAGCTTAATAAATGTATTTTTGCGTGCACTACTTGAAAATTTGAAAAAAAAATGCTCTCCTCCCCACAATGAAGGAGCAGTTATTTAGCTAGTTCTTATTGGTGTTTTTTCTAATGTTAGTAACTTTGTCATGTAGAGTAATTACAGAGTATAGCCAAGTGAGTGACTATTATATTAACTATGATTTCTCAATTGAATCTGTTAATTTAACAAGGAGTAAATGTCTAGTTCTTAACAATAACAATGGAGTTCTTTGTGGTACTTCACAATACCCAGCCAACCCTTGTCAATTAATTTAATTTGCTTAGTGGAATTTAGATGACCTTCATAAAATATTCTCTTGATTTATCTAGTCACGTTGTAAATAAAAAGATTAATCAAGATATAATACAAAGGAAAATGAGTTTCCTTTTATAGAATTTCACTTGATTAGAAAAGGAAATAAAGTCTATAAAATGTGGTAGAGAAGTATTAAAGTTCCTTATTCCTATAGGGCATATATTCTGCTGCTTTGATTCATTTTTCAGATGAAGTCTATAAATAAATGTATATGTAAGAAAACCACAATATTTTCTCTTTAGATGATTCTAAAGTTTTCTAGTTACCTAGCAAAATTGGCATGCATGTATATGTATATATGCATATATGTGTATATACATAATGTATATGTCATGTTTCTGTATACATATATGCATACTGTACATAAATATCAGTCTTAAAAATTTAAATAAATTTACCAGTTGTTGATATACAACTTTTCATGAAGAAATTTTGTAAGACAGATTAAAGACAGGAAGAAAAGAAACTGCAAAACAGTGCCTCTCTAACATCTTTCATCTCTAAAACATAAACTACATTCAGTCATCAAGGATAGAGACCTTCATTAAGGATAGAGAAGTGTAGTGAAATTGAATTTTTAGGTATTTTAGAATTAACAATGTGATGAGAGTGACTTAGTGTGATATGCACACATGACAGATGAAAAATATCTGGTTGAGTTATTACAGCAACGATTTTGTCATTTTATCACAAAAAATAACCCAACATGTTCCACCTGAATAAGATTACTTAAGAATGTGTGCATAGAACATAAAATTGGTTAAGGGTCTGCCTTAGCTCATGGAGTATTAGGTGGCTCAATTCAACCTTTTCATGAGAATAACTAAAAGGTTTGACAAAATAACCAAGGCATCTTATTGATGGTGTGAGATATAGCACAAATACTGGGAAAAGTTCAAGTACTGAAAGCTGATTCTGCTTTTTATTCTGATAAAAAGGAAAAAAAAAAGAAAGAAGAAAGAAAGAAAGGAAGGAAGGAAGAAAGAAAGAAAGAGAGGGAGAGAGAGACAGAGAGAGAGAGAGAGCAAGAGAGTGAGAGCGAGAGCGAGAGAGAGAGAGAAAGAAAGGAAGGAAGGAAGGAAAGGAGGAAGGAAGGAAGGAAGGAAGGAAGAAAGAAAGAAAAAAAGAGCCCCCAAAATTGGCTGTTTTTTGATGTCCTCCTTAGTCTATGGAGACTCAAGTTCAAGATGAGGGCATAGCAAAGGAAGAAATTATGACAAACCTTCACTAACTTAAGCATTTTCTTTTCCTTTTTAGGTTTAAATAAGGAACCAGCTAAAGGATCCATTCTAATTCACTATTTTTTTCTAACTCTCCCTCTATCCATCTCCCTCTCCTCCTTGGCAACCACAAACTAAAGCTTGTATCCCCCAAAACTATGTACTAAGATAAAGATGAACCATAAGTTAAATAGCTCTGAAATGCACACTTATGGCCCTGTGTTGGATCATCCAAGTGATTTGGAAATATTCAAATATTAAAATTGGGATAATGTAGCTCTAGACTAATAGAAACCCCAGAAGACCTCAGGAGAAAGAAACTCTTTCCTCCTCAACAGGGGAACAATATTTTAACATCAGGTAAAGAAAGGTTGATTGGAAATTCCAATAAATTGTTTCTCTAACATTATTTCTAATGTCTGGATGCTTGAAGAGAATAAGCTTATGAAGTCATGTAGAGACATGTGACCTTGATTTATATTTTGGGTATCCATGAGTCAAGATATTCCTTAGATAAGGAATGTTGTTACTGCCATTGGCTGTATCAGGCAGACAGACAATTGTTAATTGCTCAAGATTCTATAAAAATATTGATGAACTAGTTGTTGGCCAGGGCATCCAGTTCTAAGATGACTACCAGAAGTATCTCCAACTATGTTGACCCTTGGGTCCTGACTTTTATCATGGGTGTCTTGGTTAAGGGATGTAAAACAGCAACTCTGCAGTGGGTTTATCATGCATGATGGTAGTTGATACCATATGTACAGTGTATGAGTATAAATATTTTAGCTCCTTATTTACATTTACTCCTAGGTATTTTATCTTTTTGATGCAATTGTAAATGGGGTTGTCTTTTTAATTTCTCTTTCTGATATTCATTCCTTTTGATCATGATGTATAATCCTTTTAATGTATTGTTGAATTCAGTTTCCTAACATTTTGTTGAGTTTTTTTTTTTTTTTTTGCGGTACGCGGGCCTCTCACTGTTGTGGCCTCTCCCGTTGTGGAGCACAGGCTCCAGACGCGCAGGCTCAGCAGCCATGGCTCACGGGCCCAGCTGCTCTGCTGCATGTGGGATCTTCCCGGACCGGGGCACGAACCCGCGTCCCCTGCATCGGCAGGCGGACTCTCAACCACTGCGCCACAAGGGAAGCCCTTGTTGAGGTTTTTGCATCTATGTTCACCAGTAATATTTGTCCATAATTTTATTTTTTGTGTGTGATCTTTGTCTGATTTTGGTATCAGGATGATTCTGGTCTTGTAGAATGACTTCAAAAGCATTACTTTCTTTGCAAATTTTTTTGAATAGTTTGGGAAATATAGTTGTTAATACGTCCCTAAATGTTTGGTAGAATTTACCTGTAAAGCCATCTGATCTTGGACTTTTGTTTGCTGGGACTTTTTAAAATTATTGATTCAAATTCATTACTGGTAATTAGTCTGTTCGTATTTTCTATTTATCTTTTTCCTTCCTTCCTTCCTCCCTCTACCTTTCTCCCTTTCTTTCTCCTCCTCATTTAGTTGATATACTTTGGTGTATGGGGCTCTCTACCCCATTTATATTTCTAAGGTTCTTCCTCCAGAGAACATCAAATCAGTATGGTCACATTTAGGGGCCTCACTGTTTGCTTTATTGGGTTCAAAGATTCATCTGCGTTTTAGTGGCTGTGCTACAGGGGTGCCATGGGTGTGTTTTTCTACAATCCTGAAGATCATGATATTTGTTTTGACAGAGGCATAAGCAGCAAAATATTTTTGTAGGGTTCTAGTGAGTCATCTGTCTTTAGGAGTATGGATCTCAGTCATTCAAATTATTTTTAACGAAAATATAAATTATTTTATTATAAAAATTTATACAAAATAAAACATTACCACAACAGTTAAAAGTAAAATTTAAACAGAATTAAGCCAGTCCATAAAACATTTCAAATGAAAAAGTAATAACAGAAACCTTATCAGCTTATTTGAAATTATTCATCTTTAGATATATGATGCTTTATTTCCTAGACTTAAAATAGTGATCTCCATTACAATTAGTTAGGCTGTGAAATATTGAATATTATTTTTTAAAGACAAACAGATTCTTAAACTCAAGGATTAACAAATCATTGGAAAGTGATCACCAAAATCTTTGGGTATTTGTTAACAAAATCGTAAATCCAGAATACAAAATCTACCTGAAATAATCTAAACAAACACCAAATTACTTAAATGAAACTCAGTTTCTGAGATGGTATTGAGAAAAATAAAATCTTATTTATATACAAGGTTGTATACACAAATAGATTTGTGTCAATATACTTTTAAAAAACAAATCAAACCAGCCCCCGTTCCTGAAAATCCTTTCTACATTATGCTGGAATTTAAAAGAACTTTTAATAACTTCAAGGTTACATAGAAAAATAAGTTTTTTTATTGTTGAAATTACAAATAATTTTTCTTTTGAACTTATTGAAGTTTACAGTATTAAGTCCAAAGCTTCTAGAGAGCAGTTCTTCAGTATTAATGCTTTCCCCCTCCTCATTAAAAAAGGGATGAATTCTATGAGGGGGCAACACTTAAATGTAAAGAAGTCATTCTCCCCAAGAAATTCCCCCTAAGAACCCAGACATTAGCTTTCACAAACAAGCTCTTCACACAGCTGTTTCTAAAGAAAAAGTTGCTACCAGACTACTGCACTCACTCTCCTTATTCATTTAAAATCAGCTTTTAGAGATATTCACTGACAAACTATCATTTGGATGACTCTGTCTAAACATGTACTGATGTCAGACAAAAGAATAAATATCTGCTGATATCTGGAGCTAAATCTCAATCTAGAAAATAAGGATTTTATTTACTTGATTATTGTCAAAGTTGTGTTGATTCAAGTAAGATGTTCTATCTTGATTAATGCCATTACTCCATAAATAGTCACTTTTTCCAAAACTGCATTCAAATTTCAGTTGTACATTTCATAGTAGGAACCTAGATGGGTAGGTTCTGATACCTATAATCAGTCAGCACAGACTGTCTTTGACAAACGATCATCTAGTCACAATTTGTGCTTTCTCTTCCCCCATTTCTGGACAAAAAACAGTCAGAAAAGATTTTAGGGTATATTGCATAGAACGACTGCCTCCAATAAATCAGCTCCCCAGAAACACAGGATGAGGATGATGTTTTACAATATTTCCTGTAAGAAAGTTCATTAAAAATTATCTTACACATATCTCTTTTTTTCAGAGCCTTCCTAATATAGATTCTGCCATATAATTTCTATTAATAGCCCTAAGTGACGGAGAAACAATTTTTACTATCATGCAGACATTTTTAGTTACTTTTTCTTGGCCTTCAGTTCTGGAGGTAGAGAAATCTTAAAGGCTGTCTTGCATGTAGTGCAGATAGGGCTGAAATTGCAGAATACTGACAAACACACAGAACAGATGTAGCCTATTTCAATGAGATTTCGATGACAGAAGCAAGTAGCCCAGTAGTCAACAAGAATTGGGGGTGGGAGGATTAACTGAGATCTCTGATCTTGATCAGGAAGAAAAACTCACAGTAAATACTGCAGAAGGGAGGGCCTCTGAGGCACCTTCAAGTACAGTCCCCCTGTGATGTCACAAGCCTTTTGGAGGAGTCCTGAATCAGAGTCTAACACGCAGGCACCAATCAAAATATTCTGCTTCTGTGCTGCAAAGCTGACATTCATGAAGTTCATATATTGCAACACACTGTCTTCTGCAGCCTTAATCACCCAATAGACAATTTCATTTCCTGATTATCTTTAACCTCCTTGTTCATTCCATGAATGTAGCAAACAACTTTGGCGAGGGATCCTGCCAGCAGAGTTTCTGTATGTTGACCCTCTATGTCACTCTTGGTCATTAGATCTTTTATCTCTTCAACAATAATTTCATTTGCTGAAGTTAACAACTCATATTTTCATCTTCACTTCCTGAGGGATTAAGTGCAGAAAAAGGGTTGCCAGAGTCTCCAAAGAAGTCTCCAAGTCTGCCATTCTTTCCGGGATATAAGAATTGAGTTTCTTGAATATGACTTGCTATCACAGCAAGTTTGTTGGAACGATTCATGAATAAATGAGAATTTCCTAACACCATCACTGCATTTACGCATTTTGATAAAGTAAACTGAGATCACTTTAATGCTTGCTTTCTCCACCAAATTAGGCTGGTATCAACTACGATAACTAGAAGATTCAATTCATCTTCATCTGAGACCATGGCAGCCCGGGTCCCTCAACACACAGCCACTTGCAGTCTCAAATTTTTAAATAATTATATCTTTTCAAATATTGACTGTTTTCCCTTCACATTTGTGACCATCCAATGAGCCCATATAACACATAGGGCATATTTTTTTTTTTTACATTTTTATTGGAGTATAATTACTTTACAATGGTATGATAGTTTCTGCTCTATAACAAAGTGAATCAGTTATACATATGCATAAGTTCCCATATCTCTTCCCTCTTGCGTCTCCCTCCCTCCCACCCTCCCTATCCCACCCCTCCAGGCAGTCACAAAGCAATGAGCTGATCTCCCTGAGCTATGCGGCTGCTTCCCACTAGCTATCTACTTTACATTTGGTAGTGTATAGATGTCCATGACTCTTTCTCGTTTTGTCACAGCTTACCATTCCCCTTCCCCATATCCTCAAGTCCATTCTCTAGTAGGTCTGTGTCTTTATTACTGTCTTACCCCTAGGTTCTTTATGACATTTTTTTTTCTTAAATTCCATATATATGTGTTAGCATACTGTATTTGTCTTTCTCTTTCTGACTTATTTCACTCTGTATGACAGACTCTAGGTCTATCCACCTGATTACAAATAGCTCAATTTCGTTTATTTTTATGGCTGAGTAATATTCCATTGTATATATGTGCCACATCTTCTTTATCCATTCTTCCGGTGATAGACACTTAGGTTATTTCCATCTCCGGGCTATTGTAAATAGAGCTGCAATGAACATTTTGGTACATGACTCCAAGATTGCTTTGGATATTCGGGGACTTTTGTGTTTCCATACAAATTGTGAATTTTTTTGTCCTAGTTCTGTGAAAAATTCCAGTGGCAGTTTGATAAGGATTGCATTGAATCTGTAGATTGCTTTGGGTAGTAGAGTCATTTTCACAATGTTGACTCTTCCAATCCAAGAACATGGTATATCTCTCCATCTATTTGTATCATCTTTAATTTCTTTCATCAGTGTCTTATAATTTTCTGCATACAGGTCTTTTGTCTCCTTAGGTAGGTTTATTCCTAGATATTTTATTATTTTTGTTGCAATGGTAAATGGGAGTGTTTTCTTGATTTCACGTTCAGATTTTTCATCATTAATGTATAGGAATGCCAGAGATTTCTGTGCATTAACTTTGTTTCCTGCTACTTTACCAAATTCATTGATTAGCTCTAGTAGTTTTCTGGTAGCATCATTAGCATTCTCTATGTATAGTATCATGTCATCTGCAAACAGTGACAGCTTTACTTCTTCTTTTCCGATTTGGATTCCTCTTATTTCCTTTTCTTCTCTGATTGCCATGGCTAAAACTTCCAAAACTATGTTGAATAAGAGTGGTGAGAGTGGGCAACCTTGTCTTGTTCTTGATCTTAGTGGAAATGCTTTCAGTTTTTCATGATTGAGGATGATGTTGGCTGTGGGTTTGTCATATATGGCCTTTGTTATGTGGAGGACAGTTCCCTCTATGCCTACAATCTTCAGGGTTTTTATCATAAATGACGTTGAATTTTGTCAAAAGCTTTCTCTGCATCTATTGAGATGATCATATGGTTTTTTTCCTTCAAATTTGTTAATATGGTTTATCACATTGATTGATTTGCGTATATTGAAGAATCCTTGCATTCCTGGAATAAACCCCACTTGATCATGGTGTATGATCCTTTTAATGTGCTGTTGGATTCTGTTTGCTAGTATTTTGTTTAGGATTTTTGCATCTATGTTCATCAGTGATATTCGCCTGTAGTTCTCTTTCTTTGTGACATCCCTGTCTGGTTTTGGTATCAGGGAGATGGTGGCCTCATGGAATGAGTTTGGGAGTGGTCCTCCCTCTGCTACATTTTGGAAGAGTTTGAGAAGGATAGGTGTTAACTCTTCTCTAAATGTTGATAGAATTCACCTGTGAAGCCACCTGGTCCTGGGCTTTTGTTTGTTGGAAGATTTTTAATCACAGTTTCAATTTCAGTGCTTGTGATTGGTCTGCTCATATTTTCTATTTCTTCCTGGTTTAGTCTTGGCAGGTTGTGCATTTCTAAGAATTTGTCCATTTCTTCCAGATTGTCCATTTTATTGGCATAGAGTTGCTTGTAGTAATCACTCACGATCTTTTGTATTTCTGCAGTGTCAGTTGTTATTTCTCCTTTTTCCTTTCCAATTCTATTGATTTGAGTCTTCTCCCTTTTTTTCTTGATGAGTCTGGCTAATGGTTTATCAATTTTGTTTATCTTCTCAAAGAACCAGGTTTTAGTTTTATTGATCTTTGCTATCGTTACCTTCCTTTCTTTTTCATTTATTTCTGCTCTGATTTTTATGATTTCTTTCCTTCTGCTAACTTTGGGTTTTTGTTGTTCTTGTTTCTCAAATTGCTTTAGGTGCTAGGCTAGGTTGTTTATTCTAGATGTTTCCTGTTTCTTAAGGTAGGATTGTATTGTTATAAACTTACCTCTTAGAACTGCTTTTGCTGCATCCCATAGGTTTTGGGTCATCGTGTCTCCATTGTCATTTGTTTCTAGGTATTTTTTGATTGCCTCTTTGATTTCTTCAGTGATCAATTCGTTATTAAGTAGTGTATTGTTTAGCCTCCATGTGTTTGTATTTTTTACAGATCTTTTCCTGTAATTGATATCTTGTCTCATAGCATTGTGGTCAGAAAAGATACTTGATACAATTTCAATTTTCTTAAATTTACCAAGGCTTGATTTGTGACCCAAGATATGATCTATCCTGGAGAATGTTCCATGAGCACTTGAGAAAAATGTGTATTCTGTTGCTTTTGGATGGAATGTCCTATAAATATCAATTAAGTCCATCTTGTTTAATATATTATTTAAAGCGTGTGTTTCCTTATTTATTTTCATTTTGGATGAAAGTGGGGTGTTAAAGTCTCCTACTGAATGTGTTACTGTCAATTTCCCCTTTTATGGCTGTTAGTATTTGCCTAATGCATTGAGGTGCTCCTATGTTGGGTGCATAAATATTTACAATTGTTATATCTTCTTCTTGGAAGGATCCCTTGATCATTATGTAGTGTACTTCTTTGTCTCTTGTAATAGTCTTTATTTTAAAGTCTATATTGTCTGATATGAGAATTGCTACCCCAGCTTTCTTTTGGTTTCCATTTGCATGGAATATCTCTCCATCCCCTTACTTTCAGTCTGTATGTGTCTCTAGGTCTGAAGTGGGTCTCTTGTAGACAGCATATATATGGGTCTTGTTTTGGTATCCATTCAGCCAACCTGTGTCTTTTGGTGGGAGCACTTAGTCCATTTACATTTAAGGTAACTATCGATATGTATGTTCCTATTCCCAGTTTCTTAATTGTTTTGGGTTTGTTTTTGTAGGTCTTTTCCTTCTCTTGTGTTTCTTGCCTAGAGAAGTTCCTTTAGAATTTGTTGTAAAGCTGGTTTGGTGGTGCTGAACTCTCTCAGCTTTTGCTTGTCTGTAAAGGTTTTAATTTCTCCAACAAATCTGAATGAGATCCTTACTGGGTCGAGTAAACTTGGTTGCAGGTTTTCCTCCTTCATCACTTTAAGTATGTCCTTCCAGTCCTTTCTGGCTTGCAGAGTTTCTGCTGAGAGATCAGCTGTTAACCTTATGGGGATTCCCTTGTGTGTTGTTTGTTGTTTTTCCCTTCCTGTTTTAATATGTTTTCTTTGTATTTAATTTTTGATAGTTTGATTAATATGTATCTTGGCCTATTTCTCCTTGGATTTATCCTGTATGGGACTCTCTGTGCTTCCAGACTTGATTGACTATTACCTTTCCCATATTAGGGAAGTTTTCAACTATAATCTCTTCAAATATATTCTCAGTCCCTTTCTTTTTCTCTTCTTCTTCTGGACCCCCTATAATTCGAATGTTGGTGCACTTAATGTTGTCCCAGAGGTCTCTGAGACTGTCTTCAGGTCTTTTCATTCTTTTTTCTTTATTCTGATCTTCAGTAGTTATTTCCACTATTTTATCTTCCAGGTCACTTATCCGTTCTTCTGCCCCAGTTATTCTGCTATTGATCCCATCTAGAGTATTTTTAATTTCATTTATTGTATTGTTCATTGTTGTTTGTTTCATCTTTAGTTCTTCTAGGTCCTTGTTAAATGTTTTTTTGCATTTGTCTATTCTATTTCCAAGATTTTGGATCATCCTTACTATCATTATTCTGAATTCTTTTTCAGGTAGACTGCCATTCCCTCTTCATTTGTTAGGTCTGGTGGGTTTTTATCTTGCTCCTTCATCTGCTGTGTGTTTTTCTGTCTTCTCATTTTGCTTATCTTAGTGTGTTTGGGATCTCCCTTTTGCGGGCTGCCCGTTCATAGTTCCTGTTGTTTTTGGTGTCTGTCAGTGGTCAAGCATAAAAATGGAGTCAGACTTTGTATTACAAGAGCTCTGTGCCAGGGAAAAACAAAGCAAAACAAAAATAAAAACAAGTGCTGTCTCTGGAGAGCTGCCAAATAGGACAAATCGTGGCAGGATTCCAGGCTTTTTGGTGAGTTCCAAACTTGCTCTTCAAGTTGCTTCTGGGATGCTGCTTTTTATAGCTACTGTGTTTGAGAATCTATTGGAGAGAGGAAATTTTGGATCATGGATGAGAATAAGGGAAACTTAAAATACAACAAACCTCACTGTTCTTACTGATATTCAACCATTTTTTCCTTAAATAAATAGTCCTTGGAAGGTTGCAAGTTTTGGTTAATTTCTAGAGTTCTGAGAATATTGATTTTGAAGTTTTTGTCAATGTTTACATTGCTTTTCTGGAGGAGTGGATTTCTGGAGTTTCTTATTCTACCATTCCATATATGTTAGTCTCCTAATCCTTTCTTAGCATAGACATATAGAAACATGAATCTTGAGTCAGTCCTCTGAACTCTGAAACATCTACATTTTGAAGTAAACTGATGAAGCCAAGCATGTTTAGAAATCTTAGAAGACAAAAATATATGCTACAGCATTCTTCATGAGATATTACCTTTATTTTTTTAAGGTTGAGGTGTTATAATAAATTTAAGCAGTTTAGATTATTGATGACAATCCAGAAATAATTGTTACTCTTTATTTCCTATTGGATAGACAACATTTACCAAGAATAAAATCCCCTCACTCTTCAAAATTATTTGTGCCAGAGAAGGTACTGGAAAAAAATAATATTTGAAAATATATACAATGTTTTTGTGTACACACATCAGAAGTTCTATAGGATAGTAAGTTTCCAGTAGAAACTCAGACATCAGTTTTATTCAAAGATCCTCTGTGTGAAACAAATTGATTTCATTTGGAATTGTTTAATTTATTAATAGTAATTTTTTTTTTACAGCGGATAAAATCATGCTAAAACATAGAAATACAGTCTGGTATGCTAGTTGACATTTCTGAAATGTTAAATATTCCTGTTAAAACATGGAAAATGATCTAATCATTATTAGCATTTTTATTTCTTTTTTAAGCCTTAAGCTTTTATCCACAAGCAGAAAGGGCTACAGAGAATTTGTATGCTCTTCTACCTATGTTGATATCTTTTTATTTTTTCAGCTGGGCTTTTCTACAATCAATCTTTTAACTCTCTAAATCATAGTTTTGATGTACTCCAAGTCAGTGACTTCTTGACTCTTGATCCTGCACCATTGTGAGTGTTTATAGTAGTATTAATCCTCCTGTAAACCATGATTCTTAATTTTTAGCTCAGAGTTATGACTGAACTAGAATTTGCCTAGAGTACCTTACAGATTATTTCTAGAATAAAGTAAATAAAAGGATTAGCAATTCTACCAACATTCTCTAGAAGAGATCTAAGTTCTCTCCTCCTCTATAGTCATCACCATATACATAAAATAGCGATTCATAACATGGATGTACATGTTTATTAATACACTTGAATTTTCTCTAAGCTAGGACAATAATGATCTCTTGAACAGTTAGTTTGGGCAATGTGATTTGGGAACATTATCCCTAAGTAATTTTTCTAATGTACTGAAGTAACTGTTACAGGCATGACTGAACAAGTTAACTACTGTGGTCACCAGGGATCAGGGAATCACTGTATTTTATAATGTCAGAGAAAATTCATTGCCAATAGAACAATGTGAGTGATACCTTTAAGCATTGGGGTCATATTGAGTTGGTGAAAATTGATGGTTACAGACAAAGCTACTGTTTTTGTCTCATTTGGCACATTTTTTAAAGGGAATCAAAGAAGAGAGTGGTCATTTATTTTCTCTGACATTTAATTAATTCTCAAAATTAATAAATTGTTTCATAATTATGCAATATTTTGATCCATATTTATAAAGCAAAACCCTCAGCTAAACATCTACTTCATCCAAAAAAATTTCTTTATGGAAATTTGTAGGCTAAATTTGTTTAAATTTATCTGACTGATCCCATAGGAGAGCTCAATAAATAGTCCTAGTTGGATATCATTAGAATATTTGAGACGAGGTGAGCCTTCTTAGAAACATAGCAAATGTTTCAGGGCAGGAAAATAGAAATTCATTAACCAAACTTTTTATTTTTCATATAAAAACTTTTTATGAAATAGAGCTTTTCAAAAACATTGTTAATGAGAGTGAGAACTGGAATTCAAATTTCTGCCTGTTAGTGTCAAGTTGATCCCCTGTCCTCAATCATCTCTGTATACAGGTTTGTGCTATGTTGATTCTATATTGGTAAATGAGTTTCTTTAACTTTTTTTGACAAGTGCACATACACTAGAATATATTTGCATAGGGAGTTCCCTTGTGGTCTAGTGGTTAGGGTTCAGCCGTCTGTGGCCACGGTTCAATCCCTGGTCAGGGAACTGAGATCCTGTGAGTCATGCGATGTGACCAAAATTAAAATAATAATAATAAAAAAAATATTTGCATAGATGTGTTGATGATTTTATTTACTATAAATTTTCAGTTTTTATTTTTGCTTCTATATATTTAAGTATTATTTCCTGTACTAGTCATTTTATAGCAGAACATGTGGTACTAGAAAATAGTTTTGGCAACCAATGTTCATAAACTAAATTGTATTTCAAATAAAATTCACTTATGAGATTTTGATTTTGAGGTTTATAGAAAATGAACTGTCCACAAATAGAATTTTTCTTTTCTAAACCCCTAAATATTTAAACAACTTTAATGAAATCAAATAATATTTTCCCACTCTTTCATGAGATAGTCTCACTTGGAAACTTTTTTATGTGGGAAGAACTTCTGGGGAGAGGAGGGGAGAAAATCCTCCATAACAGATGTTGTTGTGACCTGCCTATGGCTTTTTGAGTTTCAATCTATGTATGTACACTAGTGGTTTCTTTCTGAGGGAGAAACCAGGCTTCTCTGTATGTAAAAGCAAGCTCCACATGCCAAAAGAACAGAGTTGCTGAAGAGTTGAAGCACCTTGGAACAAGTTCTTAACAACAAGGAAAGGGAGTTGGTGAATAGATTACCATCTTCCCCTCCTCTCAGATGGGTAACTCACAAGCAGTCCCCACGCAGTGTCCCAGCCGTCCCAAGTCAGATAGGGTCCCAGTTGCCCACCCTGGGAACTTGCTTCTTAACATGCCCTGTATTGTCTTCCTTTCCTCTCTTTCTCATTTTCCTACTTCCCAATTAACTTTTCCTAGGATTGTACCCGAAATGACGCAGTCTGGGGTAATCCTAGCAAACATTCTCAAAGTAGTCTGACTTAAAATCATAGAATGTGGAGCTGTTTACATAATGACTTTTGAGGTCTGAAGTAAAACCATTAATTGGGCTCGTTTTCCTTATTCACATCATAAGCCAAGGACAGTAGTAGTCAAGGTGAAGGGCAAAATACATCATCATTATTGACGTAGATGATCTTGCAGAATATAGGTTATATCTGAGAGCTAGAAAACTTCCTAAGATCCAAACCCAGTATCATATAAATTATTATCAAATTTGTCTTTTTACTGCCCCACTCATTTATTTTTAAGTCTTCATAATGAATGTTTTTTTATAAAAGATTTTAATCTCTTTTCAAATAGTCATCACCTATTGAAAAATCATTTAATTCCTTTTATTAGAAAAAATCCTCATCTTTTTCTCCACTCTTCTCTTCTATTTTCCTGGTCAGTTTAATCACCTCTCATATCATTTCATATATACATACATACATATGCATACACAGTTTATTATTAGATGTAAATTTAACCTTTGAAAAACACATTTACACATTGGAGGACACATTTACAAAACTTCACTGGAAAGTAGAAAACCAGAAATGCTTCATGTGGTGATTTGTCATTGTGTCTACCTTGTCTCACCTGGAACTAAGTTGCCCATTGTCCCCTCCTCTGTATGGTTTTGAGTTGGAGTTGATCTAAAAACCATTGCCATCAGTTTTGGAAGCTGGAGGTGAAGCAGGAGCCACTGTTTTATGAAGGTTTCACAACTACATGAATGAGAACCAGACGCAGAGATCTTAGTGGATTCCAGCTTGTCCTGGCTTCCTCCTATTAATAGTCCAACCTTTTTTTCCTGATGCCCTAATGACCCACAATGGACCCAGGCCCACCAAAGGGCACAGAGGTAGCACCTCCTACTAACTCTCCTTTGTAGTTCCTCTGGGGCATCTGGACAGACCAGAAAGCTCAAACTTTTCTCCAGATCCCAGTGCTTCAAGAGCACTGATGAGTAACTTTTCTCTGAACTTTTAGCTCCACCTTCCAGACATTATTGTCCCATCTTCTCCTCCAAGTGTGTGTGATCTACCTCTTGCAATCCCTTATTCAGAACATTCACAGTGGTTATGCTTCCCTGATACATAAAGGAAATAAAGCAAAGAACTGGCATACTTCTGTAATGAAATCTCTTATTTGCTAATTTTATAGATGACAAAGAGTCTGATCTTGTAACAAAATCTGAAGGAAGCTTTAGGGAATACACCAGTAGACTCATTCCTTTTATGTCAAGCAGTACAAGAATCCAAGTAAATTATCCTATGTTCTAGATTTTTAAAATCAATCAATCAGAATTCACAGCAAGAATTACCAAATAATGACCATAATAATGTGATAAAGGAAGCCATGGGTTTTACATGAAGAGGCAATGCAAAGTCTCATTGATTTTTGTTAGCAATTAGTATTCATTGAACAGTCTCTCTGTAATTGCTATGATATTGGATGCCCACAGCAAAGCTAATGGAGAAAATTGCTCAATTCAGGAAAATAATGTTTGTAAAAAGCTATAAGTAATTTGTTTCATAGGACAAAAAGCAATAACATTCATGCATGTGCTTGAATAAATTTCTGGAAAATCATGATAACATATTTTAAAAAATTAAGAACAGTTGAAATAGTGTATACCTTTTCTTTTCCTCTCTTCTATGTAGTTTATTATTTCTTAAAGGGAATATCATCTTAATTTGTGTTAACACAATAATTCATTAGAGGGTTCCTACCATGTCATCATAAGGATTTCAATTCATAGGATAATATTTTCCTGCCCACGTGAGTTGATAATAGATGAAATTCTCACTTTTATAAAAAAACTAGTTATCCAAAATTAAGCTTTAACCAGTATCATAAGGAATTACTTCTATCATAAGGAATTACTTCTATACATTTTGTAGGCTGGAGAAGATTTTAAGCTCAACCTCTATTGTGGCCATAATAACCTTCAGATCAGTTCTATGTGTTTGTGTGTGTGACTTGGGTGTGTATTAGAGGGCTTCTCTGTTGGTCATTTTTCTGTGATGAATTTTGTTTTTATCCCCTTCATCCCTCAGAGAAATAATGGTATCCTTGCAGGTTGATCAAAGATTTACACTATTGAAAGATTTTTGTGAGGAAAATGAAGCCAACAGAACTTTAGTCTCACTTGGAAGCTTGTTCTAAATCCAGGTGGAACTTTAAAATAAGGAGAAAAGTAATGTGTAAAAGGAGACTGAGATTTTCCACAAACCTCAGGTTTATTCTGATATGAAAATCTCTTTTCTGTACAACAGTTTCTCCACACAAGGAGACTGAAACTACTAAAAGGCCAGTCAAAATAAAGACAGCAGTAATTAGTGTGCTTGGACAAAAATCTGTGAGGTAGAGTCGTTTCATTAATCCTTATTTATAGCCTGAAGAAAACATTTCTATTTATACTTTTCTCTTTGATGGTCTCCACTAAGCAAGTTTGTGCATAATTAACTAGAATTCTAACATGCTCTGATATAAAGAAACAATTATTCTAATTACCTCAAAAGACTCACGCTAAAGTGTAAGATAATAAAATGGCATCTTGGTTAGTCAGATACATGCATATATAAAAGCATAGATCCATACATGATGAGTTTTTTGGGGTTCTAATTCATATTGAATGAAAAATGATATAGTTCAATCTGTACCTTCAGCAAACAGTCTATCAGGTGAGATGGTTAAGTTACTTAGTTATAGCCAGACTTTAGCAAGGTGTATTAAAAGTGCAATCAAATCATCAGGATATTGTCAATGAGTAGCTGTCACCTGGACAAGGGTATTAGAAAGGGCTTCTAGAAGAAAATACATTTGAAAACTTGTAGGATATCTAGAATTTCAAAAGAGTTCAATGTTAAAAAATATTTTATGTAAAGAAAAGGTCAAGAACAAAAGTGCATATTTAGAGGAGATTCTGAGCCCTTTTCTCATAGTTCTAAATTTATTTCCTTTCTGTCTCACCTTTACTGATTTTTTTCCAGCTTTAGCTGGTCTCCATGTTTTTCTCCATTCCCAGACACACTACCAACACAGAGAATTGGCACTTGTCATGATTTTCTCCCTCATATCCACATATTTTGGTTTCTTCTCTTCTCAAGTCATGGTACCATTAATATTTTCCTATTAAGCCCTTTCCTGACTTCCTTATTTCAAAGTACAACTCCATCTTCACAATCCTCCCGCAACCTTGACCTTTACTCTTTCTCTTTTCTGTTTACTTTTTCTTCAATACACTATCACCAGATGACATAATATAAATTTCCTTAGTCATTTGTTTACCTTCTATTTTCTTCAACTTAAATATAAGATATCTGATAGAGGGATTTTAGTCTGATGTGTTGACCCTTGTGTCTATACAATTTAGATAGACTTGTCACATAACAGGTCCTCATTAAACACTAACTAACCAAAAGATGAAATATAATCTGAAAGCAATGACTGGAATAGTTATATGATTAAGGGAGTTACTTGCAGAAGAAATATAATATTACATTAGATAAGGAAAGAGGGAGATTGAAAGTGGATTATGTTTAGCTAGGAGTCATCAGAAGCCCATTATAATTGTGATTTAAGACATGGGAACGTGTCTTTTCATATAAAAATCATGCTCCATGCCCAGTATCTTGACAATTTCACAAACCCAAATATGTTTTATTTTATTTTTCCCCTATAGTTCTCCATTCCTAAGGTCACTGAACATGGCTCTTTAAGTTTCAGTAATAACATAATCATTCCAGCTAACAACAACAAAAAAGGAGAGATAAGAAATTCACATTCTTCTGACTTAGGCTTCCTAGAAGTTCCTACACCACTTCTGTTAATATTCCCCTGGCCAGAATTTGTTCCCTTCCACACACATGTAGTAAAGATGCTGGGAACTCTTTATTGCTGTTTAAAATGTTTTACTTGCTGTGGAAGAGTGGAGAACACATCCTGAGAAACAACCTCTGACGTACAAAGGAAGAGGAAGAATTAACATTTATAGGGTATCCACCATGGTCTAGCCATTGTGGAAAGAACTTTGCAAGTATTGTATTATTTAATATCGCCAGGCTTTATAAAGCAGAGATACATGTGTTAATACTTTCGTAAGTATTTGTAAAATTCAGAGGAAGGAAGAGATTCCACATCTGTTTAATACTGAATATTATGCTTTTTCCATTATAGAAATGACTACAATCACAAAGTGAGACAAGGTCTCCCAAGGCCAACAGATGCCAATCCTTTCCATTTTCACTTAAAAAAACACTATTCCAGGGCTTCTCTGGTGGCGCAGTTGTTGAGAGTCCACCTGCCGATGCAGGGGACATGGGTTCGTGACCCAGTCCAGGAAGATCCCACATGCCACAGAGCGGCTGGGCCCGTGAGCCATGACTGCTGAGCCTGCGCGTCCAGAGCCTGCGCTCCGCAACGGGAGAGGCCACAACAGTGAGAGGCCCACGCACAGCAAAAAAAAAAAAAAAAAAAAAAAGAAAAGAAAAAAAAATTATTTAGGATTTCCTGAGCAATAGAATACTCTTGCCTGTGTCCAGCCTCATTTGTAACTGCATGAGGAATTGTGCTTAATTCCGGGAATCAGTTAATTAATACATCTGGCCAAAGACCCAAACCCCGTCTTGCAAACAAGTCTTTACTAGTAATAGAAATGTTGGCCTCAAAAATTCTCATATTTGTATTATTTTTCAAAATTCAGAGCCTGGTAGGAAGGGAAGATACTATTTATCACAGACTTCCAGCCCTCAGACCATAACTAGGTTGACAAAAGAACCTCAGAGACCCATAATCTGCACTTGCTGCTTTCCTGATGAAAAACTTTCAACACACTTTTTGAATTTTATTCACTTCTGTTCCTTTCATTGTATATTCATGAAACTACTACTCCTTGAAAGTTTGTACTTCTTAATATATCCACCTCAATATCTTTCTTGAATTTTTAAACACTTTGTTTTTCTAAATTGTATTCTAAGTGGATTTAACAGTAGTTGATTATAATGCACTCATTCTCTCTGGGTCTCTACTCTAAGATTTACCCACGTAAAGAGTTATTTGTTTTTATGGCTGCAGATTTTATTTCTAGGATATATATTTGGTTTATATTTTCTATTCATTCTTATTAGTTCAATTTACTTGTTATAATTTTATCACTTTCAAAAATAGATCAAATATTTCATGTTTTCTATTGGTGTAATATTATTGGAAGTAATTTTTGTCTATACTATTTTATATTGGTGGATCTCTTTCTTAATATTTACTTTCTTTGTGTGTTTTAGAGTATTAATATAATTTTGAATAGACAGTGTTTTTCTCCCTGGTCCTGAAATCACTATTCCCTGATTGCCAATTTTATGGTCCTGCTAAAGAAATACAAGGTCAACCTTAATCTGGGGCAGGAAGAGAAGCACATCTTACACTGAGATGTGATATAAGAGAGGCAGGAAGGATATACATAAAGGGCCATTTGTAGGTGGTGGTAAAGTACTTGAAGGAATTGTCATCTGTTTTCCACGTATTATTATTGTTATGTTTTCTTCTCTCATTTTATACATTCTCCCTGGACAGCCCCATTGAAAATTGTAAATGCCGTCATGAATATAAAATCATCAATCAAAATAAGATATGCCTGCTTAGTTTATATTTTGAAGCACCTAGTGGCTATATTCCCTTTGGTAATTCATACTTACATAAAACACTTTTTATCTATCTATTTATCTATCTAACTATCTATCCATCTATCTGTTACTTAGTTGTCAACACCATACACCTGAGAATTATCTTTAATATTTCCTCCTCATTTGCTCATATATTGAAAAAAAAGTTGAAACTTTTTTTGGTGAAAGAGGGGAAACTGCAAATTTAGCATTTCAATTTTATCTCCAATTCTCCTCTTGCATCTCAATTTTTTCTCAAAATTCTCCTCTTTTCTGTGTCCATACTATTGCTGAGTATTTATCTCTGATTATTTCTCCTCTGGATCCCTGTTGCATCCTCCTCTGGGTTATCTTGACTGTGGAAAAAACACCTTCCCCTTCCATCATCTTCTACACCATTGCTCAGTTGTTTCTTCTAAATGTCCTAACGTTACTTGTTAAAATTCTTTTAATATATTGCTCTACAGGTAGAGAATCTGAGGCAGGAATTATTCAAATGTATTTAATAATACAGCAGGAAGACAAATTTTCTCAAGATAAGAGATCTTCAATCATAAATTTTAAAGGCTGAGCAATACAGGACTGTGATGTAAGAGTCACACCTAATTGTACTAACTGTGGAGTGATGAGAGGAAAAAAGGAGAAATTTTTACCAAAAGTGGGATCCAGCTGCTTTCCCTTCTGAAGCCAAAAAAGAGATAAGCCTGATGGAAAGGAAAGTTTGCTTTATTTTGGATACCAACAACCTGGCCAGGGGGAGCAGACTCCCCCGAATGACAAACAGTGGGCAAGAGCTTTTATATGTGAAGGGAGGGGGCTATGTGCAGTAACGGCACAGTCAGCTCTGACAGTAATCTTGAAATTAGTCTTGTGGTGGTCTGATCAGCGTCATCTTGATTGTTTTAAGTACAGTTAATCTTCAGTTCCAGGGTCGGTTTGTTCCCATTTCTTTAAGGCTAGCTCTCGGAATTGTGGCAGCTTATGTCATGGCTACAGTCTGGTCATCATGTAGTTAACTTCTTCCACCTGGTGGGGGATTTAGTATGTATAAGACAGCTCGCAGGATACGGCTCAGAATATTATCTATACTCCTTGAAGAGGAATTAAAGGTCCTTGACTTTGCTTAAGGACTAAACTATTATTATTTGTTCTCCTTTGACTGTTTTCCTGTGCTTCTGCATTTTCTCATTTCTCTGATTAAACTTATTCTTTGGCTAAAGATTTTCCACAGAAAAAAAGGCAGGCTGAGGACATGAGGGCAAGGACCATAGGGTCCTGCTTCATTTCAAAATCAGTGCTCGTGTGCACTATAAGTAGACTATAAAAATTATTTTTATAATTATCCTCTGAGAGGAATGGAAGGAAGGATACTACTTGTTTCTCAGTATTTTATTTTGTTCAAATTAATAATCATAATAATTTGTTGTATATTCACTGAAATTTTCCTCTGGGAAAGAATTTCAGCTCTACTTAAGTCATGTTTGTATAAATGATACAAATGACCCTAATGTCATAAAATGTCTGAAGATTATATTGCAATTGTATAAGATCTATACATTTCAGAAAATTTGAGCTATTTACATTTTAAAATTAATATTGATGTTACTATTATTATAGTTACCTAATCTTGTATATTTCTTGATCAATCCTTTCTCTTAGATTACATGTGTTAAATATTTTTCACAGCTTATCATTATATTTTGCTTTAATACTATGAAGTTTCAGGATTGATATTACAAAAATGTAACTCAAATCCAAACAGTGATTCAGTTTTATCATATATTCTGATGTTTTTACCCACATTTAAAATTTTCTGTGAATAAAACGTGCTCTTTTGCTTGAGGTGAAGTTTTTTTGTACTTTCTTCTTGCTTGCCGTTCCAAAACGACTTAATTGGTACACTCTTGCAAAGAAGCCCACTGGGACAAGTGCTCACATGTAAAGAAATTTCTTTAAAAGCATCCAAGGAGGGCTTCCCTGGTGGTGCAGTGGTTGAGAGTCCGCCTGCCGATGCAGGGGATATGAGTTCGTGCCCTGGTCCGGGAAGATCCCACATGCCGTGGAGCGGCTGGGCCCGTGAGCCATGGCCATTGAACCTGCGTGTCCAGAGCCTGTGCTCTGCAACGGGAGAGGCCACAACAGTGAGAAGCCTACATACAGCAAAAAAAAAAAAAAAAAAAAAAAAGCATCCAAGGAGACCAGTTGTTGTACTAAATCTGGATTATTCAAAAGGAGTGGATAAAATGATATAAAATAGACAAATTTTAGCTTGCTTATAAAAAGTATGTTTATAGAGAGAACTCCTTTATTCAACTTTTTTTCAACTTCCTTTCTGCCTAATGATTACTTGTTTCCTTTGTATTATTCATCTAGCACACACAAGACACTTGAACAGTAATAAGAGACCCAGTAAGCAAGTGGCAAAATAAAGGAAATCATCCTTATTCTGTACTTCACTTGACTCTGTAGTTTTATTCTGACTTATTTCAAAGTGATTTATTACAGGAATTGATGGGATGCTCTTCAGTGCATCTTGTGATTGTGAATATAAAAAGCAATCGAATTAATATAACTATATTTCCTAATCACACTAGCAATGACAGCTAACACCTCATAATGGAAAAAAATTTGATGCAACAAAAACTGGGCACAAAGTAAAAATAGGGAGACATGAGTAAAAACACTAAAGAGCCAAGATAAATCAGACATAAGATTACAAAATTAATTCTGCTGTCTTACTATAGGGCATGTAGATGTCTTAGGAACAGAAGAAATTGGTTCTCTGGATCCTGATCCTGTGGCTTTCCTATGAAAATCAACTTTAGTAGAACCAAATTCAATGATTTTTATTAGCCTAGCTGTTCTTACCCATTGCTTAGAAAAAAACTGAAATCCAGCATAACTGATGATAAGCTTTCTATTCATGATAATATCTATTTCAAAAAATGCTTAAATTTCAAAATAAGAATATATAATGTCCTGTTTTAGAATGTTACATGGTATAAAGCAATGTAGAAATAAAGTCATCAAAACTATATATAGTTCATCAATTGTTTACACTGCCTATGCTTTGGAAATTTTTAAATTATGTATAATGGTTTAATTTTCTTATTGTTGTCAGAAAAACAGCATGGTACTTTTTATTTCATAGAAATTATACCCCTGAATAATGATGTAAGTTATACACCTGATGATACTGAGTATCATTTTTCTTTCTCTCTTTAGATAATTACCTCTACTAGCTTGAAAATGAAGAGATTTGATGTTTCTATTATCATGCTACAGATTATACAAGCTAAGTGTGAAATATCATATGCAAGTATGATTGTGGAGCATTCTTTAATAATGATGTATTCTTCATCTATAAAGCTAACCCACATTTTTAAAAACTATATTTGAAGTACCATCTCATAATCTTGCCATGCAGATTTTATTTGCTTTGAGTCATTTAAAAACTTCTAATTCTATGTCTGAGCATCTGCAAGAGATGTAAAAAGATAAAATGAGTTTGAGAAATTGCTAAATTACTTAGGTTTGGCTAAGTTAAAGGGAGAAGTTAAAGTTAGCTGAATATTGATAATTGGCAGAAACATATTATAAAAGAAAAAAAATAACTTAACAGTTTACACTTGAATCAGAATATGTCTATGATTTGTTGAATTGGGTCAGAATATTTCTATGATATGTTGGTTTAATCTTGAGAAATATGATCACTGAATGTAAAATAATTTCAAGTATATAGAATTTTCATCATTTGTACCCAAGTAGATAAATCATCTGTATGTTTGGAACAGAAAAAGAAGCTTTGTTGAATAATAAACTGCACACAACATCAGTGATAATGTCACATTTGAGCAATCCAATAAGCTTTTAATTATTGTTTGTTATACTAATTTATTTTTTCAACTCAAAAATACCTAAAAGCCTGGATAATAAGTATGCATTTCGATTTAAGAAGGGATCACTCTCTCCAGATGATGCATTAGTTTTAATTAATTCTTTAATTTTGTGGGATGATTAATTAGGGTCATTTGGAGGATTCGGTATCATTATCTCAATTTGCATCTTTATCTGAACAGCAGATTAAGAGAAATGTAATTTTAGAACCCTAAGAATATTCTCTGTGGATTTATCCTCTTTGGAGAAGGGGAATAAGCAATGTTATTATGAAACTTTTCCTGATTCAATACCATATATAAATAAGGATTGCTTGTCAGAGTTGTTCCACATATATGTGCAGAGGTCAGCAATTCTTTTTGACTCCCTCCTACAAATAATAAGACTAATACAGAGGCCAAGAATACTTTGTGACCATTCATATGTCTCTATATACATAGAGATTTATATTCATTATGGTTATATGGATATTTTAGTAGCACATCTGATAACTTAAGGATAAAAATATAAGTTTAAAAACTACCTGGAAAAAGAGATATTTAAATACTTTAAAGTCAAACATGTAGTGACTTGAACTACAGTATTTCAAAATAGCATCCATTTCCTATACTGTAAGAATAAGTAATTGTTGGAGTTTGAGTCATAGTGACTAAATCACTTCTCAGAGAGGTAAAAATTGAAAAAAGTAAAATGTGTAAAAAAAATCTATTAATGTACATAGGAAAATAGATAACTCCTTAGCAAATATGACTTTGTTATCTGGAGTTAACAGGTCTATATTTTGAAAGTTAGCATAAAAGATTAACATCTTTGTTACTCAGAGCTGTGAATTACTGGGATATAGTTGATCCCTTATTTTTTTTTTAAGTCAATTATTTTATTGGGGGAGATAAGTTTCTCAAATGTTGGCTGGTTGAAGGCAAATGAATCTCTCTATATTCTAAAATTTCATAAATTAAAAAACAGTTTAAAGCTGTTTGTATATTTTGGAGACTAATCCTTTGCGGTTGCTTCATTTGCAAATATTTTCTCCCATTCTGAGGGTTGTCTTTTTGTTTTGTTTATGGTTTCCTTTGCTGTGCAAAACCTTTTAAGTTTAATTAGGTCCCATTTGTTTATTTTTGTTTTTAGTTTCATTACTCTAGAAAGTGGATCAAAATAGACTTTGCTGTGATTTATGTCAAAGAGTGTTCTGCCTATGTTTTCCTCTAAGAGTTTTATAATATCTGGCCTTACATTTATGTCTTTAATCCATTTTGAGTTTATTTTTGTGTATGGTGAGTTAGGGAGTGTTCTAATTTCATTCGTGTACATGTAGCTGTCCAGTTTTCCCAGCACCACTTATTGAAGAGACTATGTTTTCTCCATTGTATATTCTTGCCTCCTTTGCCATAGATTAGGTGACCATAGGTGTGTAAGTTTATCTCTGGACTTTCTATCCTGTTCCATTGATCTATATTTCTGTTTTTGTTCCAGTACCACACTGTTTTGATTACTGTAGCTCAATACCAAAAAAAACAAACAACACAATCAAAAAATGGGCAGAAGATCTAAATAGACATTTCTCCAAAGAAGACGTACAGATGGCTAAAAGCACATGAAAAGATGCTCAACATCACTAATTGTTAGGGAAATGCAAATCAAAACTATAATGAGGTGTCACTTCACACAGGCCAGAATGGCCATCATCAAAAAATCTACAAATAATAAGTGCTGAAGAGGGTGCAGAGAAAAGGGAACCATCCTGCACTGTTGTTGGGAATGTAAACTGCTACAGCCACTATGAAGAACAGTATGGAGGTTCCTTAAAAAACTAAAAATAGAGCTACCATATGATCCAGCAATCCCACTCATGGGCTTATATCTGAAGAAAACCATAATTCACAAATATAAATGCACCCCAGTGTTCATTGCAGCATTATTTACAATAACCAGGAAATGGAAGCAACATAAATGTCCATCAACAGAGGAATGGATAAAAAAGATGTGGTACATCTTCCACTGTGGTACAGCAGAATATTACTCAGCCACAAAAAAGAATGAAATAATGCCATTTGCAGTAACATGGGTGGACCTAGAGATTGTCATACTGAGTGAGGTAAGTCAGACAGAGAAAGACAAATATCATATGATATGGCTTATATGAAGAATCTAAAAAAAAAGTTACAAATGAACTTATCTACAAAACAAAAATAGAGTGACAGAGGTAGAAAACAAACTTACAGTTACCAGGGGGCAAGGGTGGGCAGGGAGAGATAAATTGGGTGATTGGGATTGACATATATACACTACTTTATGTAAAATAGCTAATAAGGACCTACTGTTACTGTGTAGCACAGGGAACTCTACTCAATACTCTGTAATGACATATATGGGAAAATAATCTATAAGAGTTATATCTTATATCTATCTATATCTATATCTATCTATCTATCTATATATAACTGATTCACTTTGCTGTACAACTGAAACTAACACAACATTGTAAATCAATTAAGTATATCTTAAGCATCTACCCTTCCTATTCCTTTCCCTTTATAGGAAATAAGCTAATTGTCAAAGATAAAATAATAAGTGAAGCAGACACCCATGGGTGTGCTAGTGTTGTCTCTTCCAATTCACTCTTTCTTGAAACATTAGAGTTTACTTTTGAGTGACAATCTAATTACTCTGAAAACCTGTTTGTTGAGACTATATATTAAAGACCAAGTTATAAGGTAAGTGTAAAGTTAAATCTCCATAGTCATTCTGGACATTTTCTTTAGATATATCAAAAAAAAAAAAAAAGGGAAAGGCTGCCATTTTATTATTAATTAAAAAAAAATCTATGTGACTAAAAGGTCAATGTCTTTTGCATTCAGAGGAATTTAAACTTCATGAAAGCATAGAGGACTATATCTATTGCATTTACCATTTTATTGCCAACCGTTAACTCAGTTCCTGTTAAGGGGTTGACTTTCCAGGGTTCTTCATTGCCCTCAGGCTGAAGTCCCAACCCTTATGGATTCTGACAAGGCTATTTATGACACTATCCCTAATGTCTCTCCTGCCTGTCTACTTCTCCCTCCATCTCACTTTAGGCCCTGAATCATGCTGTTCACACACAATTGCCTTTTCCTAGACCACCTCACATCTCCAACTCTTTCTGACCTACAGCTAAACTATTGCTAATGCTAATTTAGATATCAATTTCCCAAGATTATTCTGATATGTGATATCAGGGTAATTTTCCCTTCTATTCACTCTCAACCTGTCTCCTCTATCACAGCAAAGTTCCTATTTATATTATTATAATTATTAACCTCTTACCTATATTAATCATATATCACCAATATGCCAAGAACAGCCTCTATTTGTGCTGCATGTTATACTTGAAGCCACACTACCTGACAGGCTTTGCATCCCTGTCTCCCACACCTATATTGCACCCCCAATACTCACCAGAAGGGGGAGGAAATCCACAAGCTATTAGGAAGAAATGTGGACTTTACTGAAAATTTTGGACAGAATATTTAAGATATAATCTCTATATCTGATCTATATCTCTATATCTGATCTTGGCCTGAAACATTTCATTACAACATTTTCAAGTAGATCACTATCTCAAGCTTATCTTTTGGGCCATAGATCACAGATCTTCTCTTTCTCTTTGGCACTTTCTCCATTAGTTAAGTATTAAATTTGTTCGTGAATTACTGTAGCTATGACAACAAAGGAAGCATATGAACTTCATTTTTCTCCTTACAAGACAATATAATATATTAAAACAAATAAAATACAATAATTTGATGAAAAGTCTCCCACCTCTTTTTCGGTAGATCTAAAGAAAATGTTCAGAATGATTATGGGGATATAATCTTCATTTACCTCACAATTCAGTCTTTCAGGCAGCATCTCAAGAATCAGGTTTTCAGAGTGCTTTTGAATCTCAAATTATGTAAATAAATGAAGTATATTTTAAGATTGAACTTGGAGCTAAATAATGAGATATTTTATATTGCTTAATTATGAACATATACATAATCAGCATCCTGATTTAACTGAAAAATTTATATATTGAGTGTACTTTACTTTCTGTTTCACTTTGCCTGAATGCTGAAATCAATGTGTTTTCCAAATACCTAAGATGAATGATTTGCATGAATAATTATAGGAATAAAGGTTAATACAATTTTTTTTTTGTATAGAGTTCATTTACTTTAGCATTGTCACATAATATTTGTAGGAACAGGAATAATGGCTCCATTTAGTCCTTTTAAATAGCGAGACCTTGAATTGGTGTACAAATTAAAGATACTGATGCATTAAACATTTTCTTAAAAAACCTGACAAAGTTGTAACAAATAAATGAAATGATTTACACATGAAGATTTCTGTTTCCAATCTGGACCATATCATTGAATCCAAGATTAGCATATGCAAAAGTCATCAAAACATCTATACTTAGATAATTACCAGGCATCTCAAACTTATCTAAACAAAACACTTGCTCTTCTCCAACTACTCTTCTTCAGTCTTGCCCATCTGAGTTGGGGGCAACACCATCATTTCATCTGTTCAGTCTAGAAATTTTGAAATCATCCTAAACTCCTTTCTTCCTTGCTATTATCATGTCCAAATGCATCAGTAAATTGCACTAGCTCTATCTTTGAAATGTGTTTAAACATGAACTAATTTGTACTGCCTCTGGTAGTAACATTTTGGTTCAAACCACCCATACAGATGGCATGAATTTTTGCAATATTCTTTTGCCTTCTCCACCCAACTCCAGATCTTTTCTTACCACAACAGCTAGAGACAACATGTACAAATTCAATTCCAATCATATTACATTTCTGCTCAAAACCCCAAGGGCATATTTTCTTTCTCAGCATAAAACCATAGTCCTAATTAAATCAAAGAAGGCCCACAATAATCCACCTCAACCCCACTCCCTTCTTGTTTATCATTTTGCACACATCTGCTACTCAGTGTTTGCCTTTCTGTGTCCCAGGCACATATACTAGCCTCCCAATACCCAGGCATATGTCAATCTCAGGGCCTTTGAGTAGCCTGGAGCACTTCTTGTCAGATTCACACAAGATTCACTCTCTCTCACCTCATTAGGTCTTGACCCAAGTATCTTATCACTGAGATTTTCCAGAACCACTCTAAACTCCAACTTCCCCTTTGCTATATCCCTTCCATGCTCATTTTCTTTTCCTTTCCGAGTGCTGGTCCTCATCTGACATATTAGATATTCTATTTATTTGTGTTTTAGAATCTACCTTACCATTACTTAAATGTGTATTTCATCAGCGTAGGGATTTTTGAATGTTTGTTAAATGCTTTATCCCCAGTGCCAAGGACACATAAATACTTGTTGAGTGAATGAATTATGGAAACAAGCTATTTAAACGAGAGAATAAATAATACATTATTTAAAATATTAATGTTATTTCTATATAATATTGTGCAGTAGGTAAAATTGGCACTACATTACCCATTTTGCAGTTGATGAAAAGGATATAAAAAGATTCACAGAATTTCTTACATTAGAACCTATGTTTCTCAAATCATTCAAACTTGTCATATATATTAGATTCCTACTGCTATTATACAAGTTACCACAAACTTAGAGGCTTAAAAAAACACAGACTTATACTTCTGGATGTTAGAAGTCCAAAATAGATCCCACTAAGCTAAAATCAGGTGTCGGCAGGACCACATTTTTTCTTGAGTCTCTAGAGGAGAATCTATGTCTTTGACTTTTCCAGCCTCTAGAGGCTGCCCGCATTCCTTAATTTATGTTCTCTGTGTCTGTATCACCCCAATCTCTGCTTTCATGATCACGTCTCCTCTGACACTCCTATCTTTCTTTTGACACTTGTGATTATATTGGGCCCACATAGATAATTCAGTATAATCTTCCCAGTTTGAGGTCCTTAACTTAATCAATTCTATGAAGGCCTCTTGCCAGGTGAGGTAGCATAAGTCTAGTTTTGGGGATTAGGAAGCAGCCTTCTCTGAAGGGCTATTATTCTGCCTACCATAACAGAATACTATCAAATACTCTATATCATATCATAACTGTAATCTTTTAAATTACATGTTTATTTTTCCTAGAGGTTTTAAATTCTGTAACTTTGATTTGTAAATTCATTTCAAAAGTTGTTAATCTCCATCTTGTACTGCAAGATTATTTTCTGTTACTAAGCATCTTCCTTTGAGATGTATAATATACTAGATTTATTGTGTCTTTTCTTTGGGTTCTAATTATTTAAATTGATTATACAAATTAATCATTAACTGAAGTAACAGTTTTAGTCAAATGCTGTCTTTCACAACATTTCCCCTCATACTGATTTAAATAGGCTTTTTACGTAAGTGTTCGAACTTGTCAATATATTTGATTTTCTTCAAACCCTATTATAAACAGTATTTAAGTTTAAAATTAGGAAAGAAGAAATACTATATTCAAGATAGTTATGGTAACTGAATTGTCCTCATCAGAATCTGGTAATAGATGAATGTTTACTATACGTCAAAAATCAATCACTTCTCTATGTCATGATCAGGAGCTTTGGAAAGTCAAAAATTTTATATTCCACCTTTAACATTCATTTTTCCCAAAATAGCCATTGATAAATATGATCATAGATATATTAACATATGTTTGATATATATGAGATATAAATAGCAAAGTAAGTTAACTCTTCCTTTGACACTTGTAAACAGAAATACTGTCACCACAGTGAGTAAGCTAGGCTTCAGAGTTTGTGCTCTTAGTGATTCTGTGCAACACTGGTCCTCACAAATAAAGATGACCTTTAAAAATTTGAATTATCAACTTTGAACAGGTACATATCCAAATCAAAAATTTCTCCTGTGGTTCAATAAGTATGTAAGGCAAAGTAGAAGACACCCTTACTGAAACTGAAGTAGAGTAGAAGTAGAAGATTTACTCCTAACAATGACTAAACAAGAAATATTTTTGTAAGACAAATTACAAGCTATTAATTGAAATTGATTTTGGAAGTAATTCAAGATAAAAAAGAAAAAATGCAGACTGATACTATATTTATATGAAGTATAAAGTATATAAAATATTCTAATTATATTCCATATTCATAGAACAACTTTTATGAGTAAAATACACAGAAAGGCTGACTTTTATTGAATGTTTTCTGAGTGCTAGACACTGATCTAAATCTATATTAATTCATTAATTCACTTATATTGCACTGAACCCTGAAAGCTGCATGTTTCAACCCAAACTTGTGATTATCTATCGATTATAAACAAAAGGGATTGTTAAATATTCACAATACAATTCAGTGATATAGTCCACTCCATTTCACTCCCAATGCACACCTCTTTCATGATATTGCCAACTTCCAAATATTTAAAAGTTGCCCTTGACTTCCAGGTATTTCTTATGAGACAGGGAATAAACTAATCTGTAGACCACTGTGAAATATTTTGAGTTGGATTTGCTGATTGTAACAAATAAAAATAATCAGTTTCAAGATTTTATAAGTGTAGACATAGGCAATTTGTTTTGGTTTAAACAAGCAGCAGCAATATTTCTTTGGAGATAAAGTACATGATCTAAGTTTAAGCACTTAGAAATTTGTTTTTGTGAAAACAATGAAAATAGAAGATTTATTTTTTTATTATAACTGTTTTAATATTTTCCTAAACTTACATTCAACTATAGCAGAAGGTGATTTATTGCTAGTACATTGAATACAATTGTGCTTATATAATTTCTTGCCAGAATCTAAATCATTCATAATAACAACTTTGAATTTATGGGACATTAATCAGGATATCAGTTGCTGAGGAAGTGCTAAAAACAAGGGCCATGGTGAAAGAGAGGTGTAAAAAGAAGTTTGCTTGGAGACACTCAGTTACAGGCATACCATCTCATTTATTTCCATTCAAATATTAGCATAATATTTTGTTGAATTCATGCATTTTTTTCACACACCTGTCTCCTTACCAACCCCAGGTGGCCTTTGGCCCTTATTCTCTGAATTTGATTTGAAAATATTTAAAGAAAGTGTTTCTAATAATGTCATTAGCACTTTGTTATATAATTTATCATTATCATACTGGAACCTGATAATATAACTTATTTAGCTTAGAAAATGAGATACTATTTAGCTTCCTCCATTGTGCTCTTATAAATATTCAAAATAACATTAAAAACTGTATCTATATGTTGAAAGAGGCTTCCGTTGGTAACACCAACATCTATCTTTTACTTTTACTAAGGATATTTTTAACAGGATACACAAATTCCCACTGCAGACTAAAATTTCTAGACTTTAGCACTAAAGGGTGTACTTTCCCTTCTCTTTCCTATCTGCAGACTGCAACACAATTATTGTGTTGTGTTTACCTCTACCAAGTAAACCCATAATGCATTCAACAGATGAACTGTCTCCCAACATCATCAAACTTCCATACCTGCCTTTGCCCACCAACACAACTGTGCTGTAAGAATGAAATGAATTCTAAATACTGTTCAAGTTCCTGTATTTTGTTGTCCCTTATGCAAATAACCTAGCTCATATCCCAACCAATCAATTTAGTAGAAAGATGTAGAAAAATTCTGGACAAAATAATAAGAACAATGCAGCCAATTCTAATAGAACAGGGAGAAAGCCGAGCAAGGACACAGCTATTGCTGCTGGAGTTGGTGACCTCCAATAAGTCCTGGCAAAAACGTCACCAGGGATCCTTTAGAAGATAGATCATATACCAACAGAGTTTTATTTTTCAGCAAAAATTGCTGGATATATGCAAAGTTTTTTTTTTTCCTGTTTCTTGTTACCAGTAGTAAAGTACAGATTGTTTATTAAAAGATTGCTCTACTCTATAGAGGCAGCCTCAGGGAGAGGGATAAATTGGGAGATTGGGATTGGCATATACACACTACTGTATATAAAATAGATAACTAGTGAGAACCTACTGTTTAGCACAGGGAACTGTACTCAATACTCTGTAATGACCTATAAGGAATCTTTAGAATTTAATTCCTTTAGAAAAGGAATCTAAAAAACAGTGAAGATATGTATATTTATAACTAATTCACTTTGCTGTACAGCAGAAACTAACACAACATTGTAAATCAACTATACTCCAGTAAAAATTAATTTGAAAAATAAAGAGGCAGACTGAGCAGGAAACAACACTGTATCCCTAATCTTTTCTGCATCTCTTCAGCTAGACTTTGGAAGCCAGTCCAGTTGAAAGTACCAAATTAAAGACCTGTTTTTCTTTACCACTCCAGCCTATTGCTCCAGATGACCATAATGCAAGGTCAGTGTGTACAGCTGAGTGATGCACAGCAGTGAAGAAGGCAAGTTAAGGCTGAAATCTAGCTTCAGCTCCATTCAACATGCAATGAGGTTGGCTGCTCCAAGAGGATGGATCCCCTTTTACTTCTTACAAAGGTCTTGTCCACTTACTGAGTCGATACCTGTGGGAGTGCCTCAGCACAGAGGGGGACCCTCTTTCTCTACTATCCATCCAGAGCAGTATGGTATCTCATATGTAACTCTCACTTTGAAGCCTGCTTTAGAGTAGTTGTCACTATCAACAGAAAGGGATGGTAGAATTCTGAGGCTAATAAAAATTTTTAATAAAAAAACTAGAATATTAGAGATATTCTAATAAAAATATCAGACATGAAACAAGATAAACCAACTATTTAAAAATATGATCTTTGTTGTAGTTACTCGCACATGGAACTTATTAGAATGAAGTTAGCTGGAATTTTACTGTGCATTTTGTGGGAGTCAACAAACCATAACTACTTGGATTGAAAAAAACCTGGGAATGTGCGACTATTAGCAACTCTAGGTTCCAAGCATACCCTGCAAAAATCAGAAGAAAATTTTGGGCAGATTTCAAGGATGTAATTTACCTTTTCCATCACTATCATCAACATGGCCACAGAGAAAAATGAACAAAGAATCTCCAAAGAGAACAGAACCCAGAACTGCCATATAAACTCATCAATAGGACTTCCTTGAATACCAGGGCAAAGACTTATCATATTCATGCCTCATATGTATTGGCAATTGCTGTGGCAGAGAGGCTGTTTGTTTAATATGCTTCCATTTTCTAAATGGGAGTATTATGGTAGTTGTCATGTCCCTATTCTATTTTATACTTTGTATGGGAGAGGATTTGGTTTATTATTTGATATAAAAACCTGCTAGAAATGATTATTTGACATAAAAACATTATGGAATTTTACCTTGGTATAGTAAACGAAGGGGTCCTTGCTTTGTCATTATTGGGTTAAAGATGAGTGTATTTTATTTGTGTGAAGAAGCATCTACATGATCACCCAGCTAAACACTATGTCCTCTGCCTTCATTAGGTGTGTGACTTAACTTTCTGTTTTGGGTAAGGAGATATGAACAGAAATGATGTGGTCAAATTCTAGATCATTTCCTTTAAATGATATGAATTGCGCTAGCTTTTCTCTATTCTTTTATCTCACTGGCTGGAACTCTTTTTCATATTGTGGACAAAGGCCGATGGTGATAGAAAAGTAGAAGATGAAAGAAGTCTGGTTCCCTAATATGATCAATATACCATAAAAACCCTGGAATATCTGTCTGATGTGTTAGATGAGAGATACATATTTTCCAGCACTGTATCTTGAGGTCCTATAATTCATAAGATTAGATAAGTCAGTAATAAACTATTTTGAAATTTCACTAAATTTGAATACTTGAATGGAGATGGAATAGGTATTTTGAACAGCAATTGTGGTTTTCTGTTAATCATTTTTGCACTCTGGATCACTTACTGTTGCATAAGATGATTTATGCTTAGCATGTGTCTGGCACACAGCATTCACTCAATAAATGTTTGTTGAGTGAATTCATTAAAAAAAGTCCATCACTATTTATTCATCATTCATTCTTTCCAAAGACAAGAACTGTGCCTTGAGAAAGTTTTGTAATCTCCATAGGGTTACTAGAATTTTAACACTATTCTAATGCCTTTATCAAAATACAAACATATGAGCCAAATTGCCCTCACAAAGTCAAAATGAAATTAACATTTGACAGAGTAATTCCAAAATAAATTACCCTAAACAGGCTCTTTTCTCCCTTGTAAGTGCAAAACTCTGCTGTTGAGCAAACAGGCTTTGGGGTTGGATAATGAAATCTACGTGATCTGCTCCTCCTTTAGCTTTAAGCATCATTTTGCTCAGAGCTAGGTTTTGGGACTCAGTTTTAGTAGCTTCTCATTAACTACATTCACTTTGTAGCTTTTTACATTCAGTGCCTCTCCGAAGTAGAAGTGAAGGTGTGCAAGAGCAAAGGGATGTTGTCCTCTCACAGAGATGAACTATGTAATGTCTAGTCATCAAGGTAGGAACGGATTTCACACACCAAGCATCCGTTGACTCTTGTCATCTTACCCTATTTTTACCCTATTTTGCTGTATATTATGTGATCTTATAGCAACTCTGGATTATATTTTAAGCCACTCCAAAAATACTATAGAGTAGGTAGAAATGAAATAGTTAATAAACAAATATTGTTCTCATTTTCCTTTTATATTTATATTTCAATTTGATTAGTTTAAAAAACAACTGATTGAAATATATTGTTAGTCCTACTTCAATGTGAACTATATAATATACTGGCAAGAAAAAAAAGATGACAGGATAAAAAATGAAATCAAAACTAAAGGATAAATCATATTAAAGGTGATAAGTGCATAAATACAGAAGTTCCCCAATGTAGGCTATCATTATGTTTTGGTTAGTCTTTATTTAACTGTATTCTATATACATCATATTTATAGATCTCTCTTTTTTTCATTCATTTTCCTCTCAGTGCTTGACTGAAGACAATTTCCATTGAACTCTTTCAATTCACTCATCCTTTTCTCTGCTGAGTACACTGTTTACTCCCTATGAGTGTCCATTCCTTTATTAACATATAGAAGTTGTGGGAAGTCACCTCAATGTGATGCAAAAAATGGCTGTTTGAGGGATAGGTGGCAGCTACACTTAGTTCACTTTTGCAAATGTCCTGGAAGCGTGACTTGATGTGTCAGTGTTGCAGTCCCCTCCTTACAGTGGGATGTTGCCTCCTAAGTACATGACTGATAGATTTCACATTGCCTTTCAAATCCAGTGCCTCCCTGTCACCCTCCCCATGCCCTCCTCACTATCCCATAGATATAGACTTCACAGGGCCTCACAGATCTTTATCACTTCTTCCAGAAATTTCTATCTTTTGGAGATTTAGAGCTCAGCTCGTTAGATTTTCACCACATGCTGTTTCGTAACCTGGCAAATATCTAGAGTGGAAGACCTGTCTTAAATATGTTGAAGGTTTCCCTCTCTAGGTTTTGTCTCCTATGTATTGCCTAAGAGTAGGGGCCAGCCCTGGGGCCATTCCTCAACTGTGCTCCCAGAAATAGTAAATCTGAGTTCACATTTTCATAGTGAATACAGTGCACCACACAGATCTACTTTCTAGGCAGGGTTATAGAATAACTCCCCCATAGTCGCTGGGGGCTTCTCTTTCTGTTGTGAAATTTAGAAGAGGGAGGTTAATAGGATACACTATAAATTCTGTTTCTGCAGATGATCTTCAGGTTGCAACAGGTACTCATCCTCCCCCGCCTCGTCTATTCATTCTAAATTCCCCTCAACTCAGCTATCCCTTCAGCTATCACTTTGGTAGTTTTTGGTGACTGACTCATTAGTAGGATCCAAGCCATTATTACAGAGGGATCTGAGTCTTTGAGTTATATTCTTTTCAGGATCGGGTTGTTGTTCCACTCCATTCACAATTAGATTAGATCAATGAAGAACGCAGAGGCACCAATTGTCACATGGGTTCAGTACATATTCCTCTTTGCCCTCATTGCTTGACGGCAGCTCAACCACTGTCTGCTGATTAGGGTCATTTATCCCTGACTGTATGGCAATTCCTATTCAAGCTGGCCACAAGAAGTCCAAAATATCCCAGAAACAGTCAGAGTTTAGAGTTTATTGAGATCCTCCCCATGTTCCTTGACAAGAATCGGTCTCCCTTTGGTGACCAAAAGCTCCAATCCCGCACAGCCCAGAATCACAGGGACCGGAAACACAAAATCTCTAGCAATAAGTGGGATAACTGGGTGACTCCTGCATTCACAGTCTTTGATCCCAGACACATATACCTATTCTTCCTGTTAGAGACACAGTACAAAGTCTGATTTAATGCATATACTGTAACCCAAAAGTATCTTTCCTCTCTGGAATTTAAATTCTTATAGTTTTCCTTGTTTCTACAGCTATCTGATATTTCTAAACTATATCTTTTAGTATTATTAAATTGTTTAATGGTTGTAATGACTTTTGGTTACCTTTTACATTCAGAAATAGAAATTGCTCCAGTCATAACCATTCATATATGGTTATGAAACAGGAAGGAAGGGGGCAGGGCACAACCTTTAAAAGAATGACATAGCCATAGAATATAACAAAAACTGGTTAGAACCAATTGGATCCAATATGGCAGAAGATTCTACTTCCAGTGGACCTTGACCCTCATTATATGCTCATTATAATACATTAGCATCTAAATGACACACCCACCAGCACCAAGACTGTTCTAAGGCTAACTATAAAAAGCCAAAAAGTGGGTGGTGGCCCAATTCCTGGAAATTCCCACCCCTTCCCTGAAATAGTTGGACTAATCCTACCTTTGTTAGCCTATGAAATTAACCAACCCATAAAAACTAACCATGCCATGTTTTGGGGCCTCTTGCCTTCTGAGATGGCCCACAGTCTGTCTATGGAGTGTGTTCCTCTCTGAATAAATCCACTTCTTACCTATCACTTTGTCTCTCACTGAATTCTTTCTGTAAAGAGACATAAAAATCCTGAGCTTCATTAAGTCCTAAGACCAGGTATGTGATCTCATTTAAAAGACCATGGGTTCAAGTCCCAATCTGAGGTGCACAGTTACAGTTAGAATCTGGAAAAGATAAAAAAACAAGTTATTAACGTGTAAACCATTAGTTAGAGCTAAAATTGGAGGAGCTGATGCTTATATATTACATTTTTTTAAAAAACATGTTTGTATTGTTTGGAAGCTTTATATTTATCATGTATTCATCCCCCTTTTTTTTTTTCAAATTTAAAGTAAACCCAAAGTTTACAGCAAGAAGTTCACTGCATTTATTTCTTTTTATTTTATTTTATTTTTTAAAGAAATGACAATTCACTAGGTGTCCAAGATATTTCCTCAGCCCACCTTTAAGAGAGATTGCAAGGTCACAAATATACAAATAGCTTGAAACCCCCCAAAACATTAAACATTCTATAAAAAGTGAGTTTAGGTATATCATTTCAGGCACACAGAAAATCATATGTGAAGGCACCAAGATGGGAAAGAGTTTAATTCTTTCCAAGAACTGAAAAAAAAAAAAAGAGCTTCTGTAAATAATACAAACAAAGCAAAAGAGAGTGTTCTAAGATAAGATTGAAAGATGGGTCATGGTTAGTTTGTGGAAGGGACTTTATAACATAGTAATTCATTTGATTTTTTTCCTTAGTTATTGGAGAGTTGTGGTAGTGAATGAAAAACCAGAGCTTTTAGAATTCGCTGTGTCCAAGAGTATTAACTGTTATGAAACTTTCATTGCAAGTTACACCCCTGGCATACATTAACCATGTGATGGAGAGCTAGGCAGTGCCTTAATATCTAAAACTTTTATACTGTGCTTTTTAAAGCTTTAATTTTGAGGATAGGAAAAGGATATTTGTCTGAGTATGAATTCTAAGTTGTATATATTTCTTGTCATTCTAAAAAAGTGAATTTGTGAAGCAAAATTTTGCTAATGTTAAACTTTAAAATTTAATATAGCAGGTTATTAAAATACTGCCACTAACTAGTTCATGGACTGTAAAAGTAAAATATGGCCGACTGTTAAAAGTATATGAAGAAAATTTAATTTTTATGTAATTGGAATTAAAAGAAAACCTTAAAATCTTAAAATGAAAATAAAATAATACTTTTCAATAAAGAGCTTAGTGATTAATATAACAGGAACTAGATATGTGTTTGTTAGATATAAAGCATATGTAAGCCAAATTACCAACTAAAGCAATTCAAGAATTCAAATAGAATGGAAAACAAACAAACAAACAAACAAATAACTCATGCTTTAATCTCCAGAACCTGTGAATATATTACTTACATGGCAAAAGGGACTTTACAGTTAGCTAAATTAAGAATCTTGGGTTGGGGAGATTATTCTACATTTTCTGGGTAGGTCCAATGTAGTCATAGTGTCTTTTTAAGAAATAAGTAAGGGCATCAAATTTACAGAGAATATATGTAATGAAGGAAGCAGAGTTGGAGTGATGCACTTTGAACGGAGTAAGGGGCCATGAGCCAAGGAGTGTGGGTGACAGCTAGATGCTGGAAAACTCAAGGTAACAGATTCTCCCCTGGAGCCTCTGGAAGGTACTCATGTCTATTAACACCTTGATTTTGGTCCAGTGAGACCCATTTTAGATTTCTGACCCCCAGAACTATAAAATAATACATTTTCATTATTTTTGTTGTTTTAAGCCACAAAGTTTGTGATACTTTGTTTTGGCTGCAGTAGGGAATTAATACAGCATCGTTTCTGCTTATTCATTCCTATGGTCATATTGACTTGCTTAACCCTGCAGTTTCAGAGATATATTACCCTCTGTGGGGAGGGGAGTGACATAGTAGTGAAAGAGATGAAGTAGGCTGGCTAGCTGCTTCACAAGGTGGGTAAAGGCTGCCCTGTGATTATTGACTCACTGATTTCTGACAGGGAGAAGATTGCAGTGGTTATGTCAAGATGGTCATCTCTTTCCCATATTGTCCTGATCATTGATCAATTTTCCAGGTTTTCTGTCTTGAAACTGTACTTCTCTTTGGGGTGTTCTTGACTGTGAAGGGACAAACAAGCATCAACACCTTTCATGACTCAACACAAAAACTGTCAGGCTAATCTCTTTCATGACTGTGCAGCAATTATGTAACCAAATTTAACAATACCAGAGCAATGGAAACTTTGATGGAAAACAGACAAAATCTGAACACAAGTAACCATATTCTGGGAAGAATGATTTAAGTACAAATGTTCTCTTTAGTGAGATCACTGTATATTAACAAATCTATGTTAGTCTAGTCTACCAGACAGAATCAACACAGTCATCGGGGGGAGAGGGTGACAGATCAACCTGCCCAATAGATTCAAGCTTTTAAAACAAAGTAATCATGGTACAATATGCAGTTTCAGTAAAAATAAAATAAAAATAAAACAGCGAAATAGCATTTACCTTTGAATAGAAACATAAATAATAAGATTTAGTTTGAAAATTCTGAATATAGATATAAGCCCAGTACTTGCATAATTTATTCTAAGGCAAAAATTAAACAAAACAAAACAAACAAAAAAGACTGCTGAATTTAAAAATGAAAGCCTGATTGCATTATTTCTTTATAAGCTCTATTATCCTGATATTCTAAGAGCTGATAAAAGCAGTGAGATTTGATCCCAGTTCTTAAAAATGAGGTTTTGAGCAAGCACTAAAGTCCTGAAAGCCAGATTAGTTTATAATACATTCAACTCATCACCATAGGTCCTAACATGAGGCTGACTTAAGCTCAGGGTCAAGCAAAGAACTTGGGAAGAAACCAGACTGGAGACAATCTTCTTTGTGTCTCCCTGTGACAAGAAAATAATTTGAAATCTTTTCCTTGTCTTTCATTTTCTTCAAGCAGACCTTCTTTAAGGCTGAAATATGTAGAATTGTGGCATAAATGTAATGCCAAACATTATAAGCAGCCTTAATTACAGTGTGATTATGTAAATAATTATACATTGCTTTGTTTATTTATAAATATTTCATCCCTATCCTAAACACAACTTATATTTTTATTCATAGCTGGTTCACCAAGCATGACCTCCACTCACATCTTGAATAAGTGTAGAAGAAAACCTTAGAAAGCAAAATGCAGTTTGGTGAAGTTATTGTATCTACTTAATGATAAACACATTTCTTATACGACATATATAGCATCATTTAAGAAATTCTTCTTTGTATTCAAATGCTCTATGCTATATACATTGGTATAAAATTAGTTAAACCAAAAGCAGCACATAAGTCACATCATGTTATTTTAAAACATGAAACATACATTGTGATATCTGAGAAGGACAAATATTTGAAGCGATAGATGGCAGTATTGTTGCATAATTTTACGTGCATTCTAAAGTTTTTGCTCATTTTACCCTTCAGCCAACAGCTTTCATTACTTTCTAAAGTTTTATAGGTCAATGTATGAAGACATTAGAAGTCTTAATTTGAAGACTTTTTTTTTTTTTAACCTAGGCAACTTTGATTTGCATTTCTTCTCTGTGTAAAGGACAGTACCCAGAGAACCACAGAAGTGGGAATAAAAGGTTTCCATTCTTTTACATCTGGTTTGCACAGCTAACCCACAAGCCCAAGGGACTGTGAAGCTGGCACAGTGAGCTGCTATGGATTGGTCCATCTTATCCTTCCTCAGTTTATTGAGTTCCCAGTGTAATTTCAAAGCATACATTTTATAATATTTATTTAGCTTTAAAATCTCTTTGATTTCAATGTATTTTTTTGATGCTGGGGTTAAATAATGCTCATCTATTTTCACATAACTTGTTATCTGATATCTCATAGGTATTTTTAAAGATCATTTTTTCAATGAATTACTAGATCTTATAAGGGAGAGAAAAGTAAACTGTTCATCTTTTAAACAGCACTAAAGAAATGTATAGGAAAACTGTAATAATGAAGTAAGCTATATATTCAGAAGAAGGGAACAAAAGGGAAAATGAGTAGTGGGTTATCCAGTTTACATTGTTTTCTAAAATTTCAGCATGTAAGTTGAACTGCAGGACCAAATATACTGAGTTTAAGCTTTTGCTGCACCAGGAATATTGTTTGATATCCAAGGAGGGAAAGGATATTTCTTGCTGCATCCAGTGAATTTGTGTTGAATATTTCTTTCAAGTGTACTGGTTCTCAAAAAAAAAAAGAAAAAGAAAAAAAGCCTCAGAAGCTGTACTCTGTTTCCTTTTTTTTTTTTCCATAAAAAGATCAGGTATCAATTGAAGTTAATAGCTAAAGTAAGAAAGTACTCATTTAATCTCATCAATTTTTTGTGAGGGCTTTCAGCTCTAAGAATGCAGTTTTAAAGTGTCACACTTAACTGATGTGCTATCAGTGTTCCTTTTTTGTATCTTCAAAATAAGTTGGCAGTATTCTGTAATTCACCACAATAGCAATTAATGTGAGAGCAACCTTAGCTTCTTTGTACACTTTATAACATGATCACAACTCTATAAATAGTTTTTATTTAGAAATACCTAAATGTGGCCAGATGACACAACATGATTAGGACCAACATTTGTTTTTGAGTGTTGACACTGCCTCTAATTTTTTGTCTCCAGCTTTAATACCTAACCTAAGCAAATAATGACAGTTCATTTTTCTCAGTGTTAATTTATCTTCGTGATTTTCAATAAGCCTTTACACATACTACATAATTCTATCCTAGAAACTGCCTTTTAAGAGAGTTGGCTCAGTTTTTGTGATACCAGTTGCCATTTGTGAACCACTAGACACAGTCTGAACAAATCGAAGATCCTCAGTCAAATAATGAATAAATGGCAGAGACTACAAAGGACGGTCCTGAGAATCTGACCCTGGAATTTTCTGCTACTCTTGGCAGCTTACAATTAGGAAAATTAGTATCTCGAAATTATTCCTTTTGAAGGCTCAATGAGTATTGAAAAGCATTTAGTTCATGTTTAGAAGCACAGATAAACATACAAAGAGATCATTTTACTGTTTTCCAGAATGTTGTCATATGAAGTAATAGAAATTAGTAAATAAAATAATTTATTTAATAATTTATTTGTGTCCATAAAGTACTCCATGTGTACTGTTTGAAAATAGACTATTATATGATTAATAATTTATTAAAATATCGTTATTTTTTCAAATCCATAAATGTTTTTTAATTATAAAAGATAATTTATAATATTAATAAACTATATAAAATAGTTTTTTAAACAGTGAAATTGCTGAATCCATCATAAAATAATGTCAATAAATTACAATGTAAGGAAAAGAAGGCATCCCCCAGTAAAGTTCTTTTCAAAATTGTAGAAACATAATCTACGTATATGTGATGTGACTTCAGCAGAATCTGTCCACACTCATTAGCTAGGCCAGATCACAAAGTTTGTTCCAAGTTAAAATTGTAAAGAGAATGGAGACAGGCAGATATTTCAAGATTGGTTTCACTACACAGCTGTGCAGGCAAAAGAACAGTGCAAAGGAGGCTATGCAGTAGATCAGACTTAAAATGGGTTTTGTGTCAGTGTTCTTTCCCTTGTTCCTTATAAAAATGAAGGAACCACATATACAGAGGGAGGTTTTTGTTTTCCTTGGGTAAATACCCAGGACTGAAATTGGTGGATCATATGGCAATTCTATTTTTGTTTATTTTTTGAGGAAACTTCCCACTGTTTTTTACAGCGCCTGAACCAATTTACATTCCCATCAACAGTGCCCAAGTGTTCTCTTTTCTTCACATCCTTACCAACACTTGTTATTAGTTATCTTTTTGATGACAGTAATTTTGACAGTAATTTTGAGGTAGTATCTCATCTTCTATATGTTAATAATAAACTACCAGGAAAAGAAATTAAGAAAACAATCCCATTTACAATTGCATCAAAAAGAATAAAATAGCTAGGAATAAATCTAACCAAAGAGGTAAAAAACTTGTACTCTGAAAACTGTAAGACATTGGTGAAAAACATTGAAGCCATACATACATACTTAATTTGAGAAGTTTATTCCAAATTGTTTTCCAACATATTTGTGAAATTTTTATTTTGAGGAATGTGTGAGTTCTGATTGATTCAGATATTCTCCAACTTCATTATTGTTAAACTTCAATTTTTCCTAAACCTATAGGTGAAAAATAGAATCCTAATTTTTTAGTACTTTAATTTTTATCACCTGGCTTTCTGATAAGGCTGAGCATCTAGTATTAGATTTTTTGCCTATTTGTTGTATTTACTCTGTGAAATGCTTATTTATTTTCTACATCCATTTTTCTTTTGCATTGTCTGTCCCTATTTTATTGTTTTATAAGTGTTTCATATAGATTTGCATTTACTTTCAGTTCATAGATTGCTTTATATTTTCTCTCTTTAGGACATTACGCTCTTCTGAAAATCATAAAGGTATTCTCTTGTGCTATACTCAATAAAAATTGATTTCTTTTGATGATGAAAGGGCAGCATTCTTGTTTTTCAAAAATGGAAAACTATTAAAAATGATTAATCTTTTCCTTACTGATGAAAGGGTCCACCTCCATTGCAATCAGCCTAAAGTTTCCATACACAGATCTACTTTCTAGTTGTTCTAATGTATACCACTGGATTATTTTCAACAATTTAATATGTTTTTCTCTCCTTGAAATATTATTTAAAATTTTTTATATTAAGGATATTTTTCCTTTAAAACACAGTGTTTCTCCCTACTCCACTCTTTCTAATATCTGGAAATTTTGTGTAAATTTCTTTCTACTTATTACTTTAATTCTTAGAAGTGTTTACTAGTAAAATCAACTGGATCTAAAGTTTCTTTGTTGGCAAGTTCTGTTTTTCATTTTAAATTTGTGATAATTTATGCATAATGATATTCACCTCTTTCTAATATATGAGATTGAGAAAATTTCCTTCTATGCCTGGTTTATTGGGACTTTTTATAATTAATCAATTTAAATTTTGTGAAGTGCTCTGTGCATCTATCGATAAGATTGATTATAGTTTTCCTTTTTGTTATGTTTCAGCCTGTTGATACAGGACATTACATTGATTGACTGCTAAAATTTGAATTAACCTTACATTTCTGGGATAAAATGCACTTGGACATAAGGTTTACTCTTTCTATATATTACTGGATTCGAGTTGCTAATATTTTATTCAGAATTCTTGCACTTATGAGGGATATTAATCTTTAAATTTAGTTTAGTTTTGTTTTTTTATTTGTCTATGTCTTAGAACACATTTGTCTGGTTTTGGTAGATGCTTTCAGCTTCACAAAATGTGTTGGGAAATGTTTCTGTCTCTTACTTTCTAGAAAAGTTTGTATAAGACTGGTGTTATTTCTTATTTCTCTCGAGTATTTGAAAAAAAATTACTAATGAAGCTATTTAAGTTAAGATTTAACTTCAGGGAAGGTTTTTAATTTAGGAATTAAATTTTTAAAGTAAATACAGAATAATTTAAGTTATCTACTTTTTCCTGAGTGAAATTTAGTAGCTTTTTTTTTCCCCATGATATTTGTACTTTAAATCTAAATTGTTGAAAGAGGGAAGCTTTTGAAATATTGATTTAATTTCTTTAATAATTGAAAATATTCATGTCTTTTACATTTTTTAAGTTAGAGGATGTTTGTGTTCATGAATTTTTTATTCCATCAATGTTTTTACATTTATTGGTATAAAAGTGTTTCTAATTTTATCATATATTTTTAATATCTCTAGTACCTGATCTTAGTATTTTTTGTTTGTTTGTTTTCCTTGATTTTCCCAGGATAAGTCTTTTTAGTTACAATTTTATTAGCCTTTATAAAGGAACAGATTAGTGGGTTTTTTTTTTTGATAAATTTACTTTTATATTTTGTTTTGTCTTATTTCATTGATATCTATTCTTAACTCTGTTATTTGTCTCTTACTTTATCTGGATTTAAATTGCATCTATTTTTTTTTCAAACTTTATGATATGAATTCTTGATTCACTTATTTTTAGCATCCTTTTCTTTCTAATACAGCATATGAGGCTATGAATATTCTTAAAGCACTGCTAAAATGCATTGCACAAATTTTGATTTACTATGTTTGATTATAATTCAGGTGAAGATATTTTATGTTTCTTTGTAATTTTTTTCTTCACCCAAAGATTAGAGTTCTGTTACTTAATTTCTAAATATATATAACTTATTTCTTTCTTTGTTCAGAGAACATAAACAGAAATTAGTAGACATCATTTATTTCCAGTTTCTAGATAAATCCTTTTCAAGTCAGTTTTCAAATATGTGACTTGATTGGCAATCTAATTGATAGCAACTCAAAAGTCTGGAGTAATTTAAAATATGAGTAACACATTAATAAATTGAGTAAGCATGTTCATTATATTTTCTTGGGATTGATGATTTTTTAAGTGTTTAAGCAGACCTTCACTAACAGCATTTATTTAAGTAATTTATTTAATATGGTTATAGAGGCCAGACACCAGGATAAGTAAAAAGAATTAAGTACCCAAATCATATCACTTTGCTGTAAATTTTATTACTTTTCTTTAGTTCTATGCCTTATAGTTTGAGATTTCCTTGATTTAATGGTTATCAAGAGTCGCTTTTGGTGCCATTAATAGATTAATCAGCATTAAATTTGCCCTAACAGTTCTTTGACCTGAATGAATCATTTTCATGTTTTTTTGGATCATTTCCATTAAAAACTACATTTGGTTTTAGAATAATGTATTTTTCTTCTTTTCTGAAACCTATGGCACTATTTCATTTTTAAGAATTTGTGTTTTGGAAATAATTGCTCTTCAAGTGTTACAATAATTGATCTATCAAATCTTGAGGGAGGGCTGGTTGAATTGATACTAAGTCAATGGAAGCTCTTAAAAATGAATGAGTTCTGAGAATGAGTATTTCAGATTTTCCATCAGTAAAGTTCAGTTTAATTCCTGGTTGGAGAAATTTCCCAGGTTGTAGCACAGGGAGAGGGCACACATGTGGAGAATTCTCTTCTCACTGAGTTATGGTGATTAAACTGTCTTCTGAGGAGGCCAAGGCAGCTAGATTTCCAAGGCAGACTATCAGAGAATAGAATGCTTTACAGAGAGAAAATTCTGGGAATCTATAAAGGTCCTCTTCAAGCCTTCCTCTGAACACTGATCAACATATGTGCATGAGGAAACTAGGCAAGTAAAGGAAAGAACCACCCAAAAGTGTTGCAGGAAACAATACTTGAAGCTAACACAAAACAAGGAATAGTACCTATTCTCATAAGCTAGATGGAAAATTTATGGGCCATGATGAAGATGACTCAGGAAGTTTGTGCCTTATTATTGAAACATAGTAATATTAAAATTAACTATATATCCAAATTAACCATATAACCATAGTAATTATTGAAAATATCTATATAGCTGAATAATATATTGAAGTTTTGACACCATATTACAGAAAAAACTATAGAACTGTTATAGAAATACAAAATATCTTGGACCCAAAAAGGTAAATTCTCAGTGTCTGTCATTCAACCAAAAATTAACAGACAGGTAAAGAAGGAAATATGGCTCATAATGTAGAAAAAACATTTAATCTATGACCTAGAAATGACATAGATGTTAGAATTAGTAACAAGAATATTAAAATAGTTATAACAGTGTTCTATATCTCTAAGAACCCAGAAGAAAGATTGCACCTTTTTAAGTAGAGACATGAATATAAAAGAGTTGTAAATCAAATTTCCATGAAGAAACCTAAGATCTGCAAGGTTAAAACAAAATGCACTATTTGAGAATAACAAAAGCTTAAACATTGAATGAGTAAAAGTTAGTTAACTTGAAGACATAGAAATAGGAATTATCAAAAATGAAAGACAGAGAGAGAAAAGATCGAAATAAAGGTAAGAAGCATAAGTGAACTGCGGAACAATATATGTTGGCCTGATACATATGTAACTGAAGTTTCCAAAGGAGAGGAAGATAAGAGTGAGGCACACACACAGACAAAAGTGATGGCTCAAAATTTTCAAAATTGAAGAAAGATTAAACCCATGTATTAAATCATCTATGTTTAATTTTACTATGGAACATTTAGTAATATATGAATATATAGTGAATAAATAGTAAAGTCACTAGTACAAAAGCTTGTGCAAAGAAATATAGTTCAGCACAGGAACAAAACCTTCTGGACTATTTTAATAACTCTATTATATCTTTCCAAATATGTAGTAATTTCTGCACTTGTGGTGCCTTATATGTTAAGGCCATTTTCTTTTCATTGAAATATGTTATTATTCTTTTGAGTCCCTTCCCCACCATATCCATTTCCTCCTTTCCTTACATTGTTTTGTGTCTCCAGATGTCATCATCTATGCACTGCATCAACAGGCTCACTTATTAAGTCTTCTTGTTGGGTTTTCCTGATGGGACATATTTTTAGTGTCTCTTCTTATTTCTAGCAGTAGCTGTAAGCCTCTAAGATTATAATTCTTGTTGGAGAGCCCTTCATTTTTCTGTTTTGAAATAATTTTGTCTTTTACTATTTAAAGCCTAAGAATAGTTACAGATTTTCATTGTTACTAGTATCTGCATCTTTTCCCATTCCTTTTTGGCTCCCTTAACTCCAATTATACCCCTGTACAATTTTTCTTTACTGTTTTCTCTTCTGTTAAATTCATTTGAGTGTGCAATCTGCCTCCTGTCTGATGCACTATAACATATCTTTCTCTACATAAACTGTTGACTTGACATTTCAACAGATATTACCTTTTCATACTGCATCATAGGCTATTAGTCTACCTTCTTCTTTTTGGAGTATTGGGTCTGAAAAAGAAGGGACTGGTACCAAGGAGGGTACAAAGCTAGGGTACAAAGTAAGAACTTCTGGTTATGAGATACCATCAAAGTTGGGAAGAAAGTGTACTGGACATCTGCTAATGTAGCTTTTATTATAACCCCCCACTCCCCCCTTAAATAGAAGTACGAATCATAGTAAAATTACATCAAAGATCACATGTCTGGAAGTTTATGATAGTCATGTTCAGAGCAGCTGGTGACCAAAAACATCTCCTTTTTAAGTATATATGAATATTTGTCTATCTAGCAATATTGTGCTGTCACAAAATAAAATTATGATAAAAAATTGACAGAAATGTTGCATGCTGTTTTGTTTCAAACAATTAAGCACTCAACTATTACTTATTGGACACAAATTACAAGCAAGGAAATACTGGACATGTCCAGATTTATTAATTTTTTTCATCAACTATTTTAAAATCAACATGAAGTAAATATAGATACACAGTTGAAATATACACAAACACTGATATAGTGGCTACATTCTTGAATGATATACTTACTCTTTTTATTAATATCTTGTAGGTGGGAAAACAGGAGTGATTAATGACAATATAATTAAGTAATTTGCCTAAGGTTACACAGTAGACTATTGGTTCTAGTAGAGATTTGAAAATCTAGTAGAGATTTAATCTGCCTTAAATTCATGTTCTTAGCCAAGACATTATGCTGCCTCTCAAAATAATTACAACATCTTGCATTTAATAACTATTATTAAAATGTTTTAAAAAATCACTGTCATTTGTTACTCTTCCATACAGAGAAATTATCATAACAATATTATTCTTTAGAGACCAATCTAAAGTTAAATAGTAAGCACGATTAAAAATAGCTTTATACTGAGGTACTTACCTTCTCATTTCCAGTCAGTCAGTCCTGCATTGAAGGTTGCAGGAGAATATAGAATTTTGAATCACACTGAAGCTTTCATAAGCCAGTAGTTAAAATGACAGACAGATGGTCCATACAACCAGTCAATCACAAGAGGAAAAATGGTACTAATTGGATTAGCAGTAGAAAGACTAATGCATTTTTGTCCTTAAGGGTTAGAAGACAAATAGGTCTTTCAGCTCTGCAAGAGAGCACAAGAGATCCGAAAGCATTATTTGTGCAAGGTAGTTTTTAGAATCTGTTCCATTCATCACCGGAGCTAGTGCTTGAGGCTTGGAAAATTTGACTTATGGTTTGGGCTCAGAATCAGTGGTCCCATGTTCAGAGAAATACCTTAGGTTTAAAGGTGATTGACACCCCCTAAAACACTGAACCACAAGAGCTACCCCAAATGATCAATTTTTTAATTTGCAGGGAGGAGTTAGGATTGGCTAATCTGAAAAAATGAGGGGAAAAAATGAAATTCTACAAATTATTTCCCCCAAAGCAGATGTTAACAATATTATTGCATATAAATAATACTAATCTCTATAAACTTTTCTTTTATGTATAATTATACATTAATCTGGAAGGTGAGGCAAGTCTTTGTCTTTGATGCTATTGAGTTTCTGAGGGGAGACTTTCTTAGAAAATATTTTTGAAACCTTAAAAAAAGGGAAAAAGAAAAAAAGGCAAGATTCCTGCAACTATAGACTTTCTATAAGCATCAGCAACTAGGAAAGAATAACTTCAAAGGCATGGTGTCTGTAGGATTGATAGAAAATGTTAAGTATGTACCATATGTGTTATAACACATTCACAGCCTAAAAGCCTAGAGACAGAGCATGTTTGATGTTGTCAATGCTTAAATATCTACAATAATTAAAAAATAACTAGATGACCTTAGTAGGACCAACATCTATAACACCAATAATGACTATATATGGACCAATCTGATTATGAATACTACCTGTCAATACACGTATAAAATAGCTTCAGCATTCAAAATATTTTCAAATAAAATTATTTTGTTTATCTAAGCAGTAAACCATAAAGTGAATTCATTGATAAGTGAAAAATGTATGCCAGCATAATAACATGTGACAAGCACAGTTCTAGGCACTGGGAATATAATATTTCTGATCTCATTTTGTACCTTACATTTAAGTGGGAGAAACAGAGCATAAATAAAATCAGACTATGGTCAGTGCCATACGGTGGATCCTTAGGTAGCGTGTTTCAGGGAGGTCTCTCTGAGGAGGTGAGTGTGGTTCTATGATGAGAAGGAATGTTCTCACAAAGGGTGGTGTGGAGGGCATGGCAATGAGCATCAAAGCCCTGAGGTCATGGGGAGGGAAGGACATGCACTGGAGGAAGAACTAGGAGGTCTGCATCAGGAAGCAGAGTGAGACAGCATGAACATGAGTGAAGAATGGTAGGGAAAACAAACAAGTAAAACTAGAGAGGTAGTTAGGAGTCAGATGATAAAAGATTGTGACATGCATATTTTTCTACATCATGGAATGCTTTAAACATAATTTCTTAGAGCACTTTGGTGACCCCTGAGGACCACTATGGAATCCTATATATAACTATATAGATAAACTATATATAAATGGTATTCTTGGAACTGTAGTTTCATGAGTAATTTTAGGGCATGATGCATTAGCCTCCTAGACTTATTTAGTATTAGTAGTTGAACATATAATATGAGCTTGGTTACACTGGAGGTTTGAGGGTGTTGATATTTAAGACTGTTCAGGTAGCTAGAATATACCAATGTGACCAGTTCACTATGATAGGCTCCCAACAGTAGTAAACTTTGGGCTTACTCCCTGGAACCGGGTACTGGGGTACTTTACATACATGCCTTTGGTATGTGAAATTTGTATGGAGCACACCCAGAGGGACCCAGCTGTGGATGGACAAAGAAGCATATTCCATTTATGCTGTTTATACACTGTATTCTTTGCCTACACAGTTGCTCCATGAATATATACAATTTATAACCTGTAAGTCTTTCTGTAAACACTTAAGTTAAATAATGCCTAATTAACACAGTTCCTTACAGTTAAAAAAAAATCAGTAAACTATTTTGTATCTGATACTTTTGGACGGTTATTGGTAATAGTTTATTAAATAATTTGATCTTTGTAAATTCAGATATTTTGTCTGTCATTATTTTATAAGTAAACTATGGCCTAGCCTAGTGAATGTAGTACTTCAGTAGTAGTTTAAATTTTTCTAATCCTAAATCCTTTCTTCAGAAGGATGTTTAGACAAGGTAGAAGTATAAAACACATAAAGCAAGGCTGTTTTGGATAAAGGAGAATAAGAGGAACAGAATCTTATTCACTATATTTGAATAATAGAAATTAATGATTATTTTCCCATCAATGTTCATTACTATGAGTTTAGCTTTTAATATATATGAAAGATTTTGGAAATTTTAGAAACAGACATAAGTCCCATCCATATTGGCTCTGAATCATCCTCAAATGTTTAAGTCCTAGCATTATATAGTGCACATAATAAAGTACCTACATTTTTTTGAACAATGAGGGAATGTTTTAGGAACTGGCAATGTTTTTGGAATAAAGATTTTTTCCCCCAAATACATATTTAATTATGTTGTTGATCTATTGATTTAAAAGAATGCCATAGGAATACTATTAAGTGCACTGCACAGTGGAACATAGCACATGATGTAATAAAAGACATTCTTCTGTGAAATTTTATTTGGTCTTAATATACGAGTGATCAACACTATTGTTTTAGTCTGTCAGGGCTGCCATAACAAAATACCAGAGACTAGGTGGCTTAAAAAACATAAATTTAATTTCTCACACTTCTGGAGGCTGAAAGTCCAACCAAGATCAAGGTGTTGCCAGCTTTAGTTTCTCATGAGGCCTCTCTTCCTGGCTTGAACATGGTCACCTTCTCATTTTATCCTTACACAGCCATTCCTCTGTGTGTATTCTTGGTATCGTTTCCTTTTTTCATAATGCCAGCCTACTGGATTGGGGCCCAAAACAGTCCTATTAGATTGGGGCCCTCACATATAACCTCATTTAACCTTGTATACCTCCTTAAAAGTTCTCTCTCAAATATAGTCACACTGGGGACTAGAACTTGATGACAAATTAAAATTATAATGGAGTAAACACAATTCATGCATACAAAAATGGGATTGGGTAGCCACTGAGAATCTGGTCTCAGACATATCCATGCACCTCTGAAAACTTGAATTCTTTTCTGAACTGTACCAAACCCAAGGACACCACCAGCTATATTTAGAACAACATTGACCAGCAGAGCCTATGGTCTCAAGGTCCCCCCTTGTAACTATGTTCAGACTCAAACCAATCTTTGCTTAACCAACACCCTTACTTCTTGGCAGCTCCAGTTAAAATTCTTGAAAAATAACTTATGTTCCTCACTGTGGCTTTGCAGTTGTTGTCTTTATAAACTTCCTGCATTTTTTAGTCCAGTGGAACATAATTCAAATGCTTCTCAAATCTGTGTCTTCTGGGCTACAGTCCTAATATTCCCCAAATAAACACCTCTTTATTTCAATCAGATCTTCATTTCTTAAATTTTGCTTCAACATGTAAATTTGGGAGGAATAGATTTGGTCCACAGAAATCATAGTGCATGAGTGATCATCACCAGGATTTTGTTTTGGAAGAGTAATTTGTATTCATAATATAAATCTCTAATGTTAAATTCACACCCTTTGTTCAGTATTTTGTGATTAAGAAGATTAGGGGATCATTTGGTGATTATGATCCTGAATTATTGGAAGTAAACACCTCAAAATTATTGTTATTTTATTTTATTTAAATATTTTAACCACTTTTTTCATGAGATGAAGACAATAGCCAATTCCAAATTTATAAAATTTAACATTTTATTATTACTTATAGTAACTACTCTCATGATTTTTAATGCTAATTACATACCTGTTCTATTTTTTAAAAGAATGCAAGAAGATATTTGATGACTTATTATTTCAGTTCAGCAACTATTATATTATTAATTATACAAAACATTAATTATACAAAACATTGTATATATATTAATTATATATTAATATATAATTAATATATATTTATATATAATATATATACATATATATTATATTATATATTAATATATAATTATATATTAATATATAATACATATATATGTATATATATTAATTATACAAAACATTAATTATACAAAAAGGAAAAAATATATTGTATATATATTAATATATATTATATATAAATATATATATAATATAACATATAATATATATTATATATTAATATATACATTTTATATATATTAATATATTAAAAATATATTAATTATATATATAATATATAATATATATTAATATATATACATTGTATATATATTAATATATAATTAATATATATTTATATATAATATATATATTATATAATATATAATTAATATGTAATTAATATATAATTATATATTAATATATAATACATATATATGTATATATATTAATTATACAAAACATTAATTATACAAAAAGGAAAAAATGTATTTTCCCCAGTCTCTTTGCAATGCTTATCATAACGTGTTTGGATAGTTTGGCTCATTCCTTCTAAAACAGAGATTGCTTTCCAATACATACCAAAGGAAAATTAAAAGTCAATATTTGGTGTGGATTTAAAAACAATTATCCATGTATTTATTCTAGAAATAGGCAAAAACCTGTGTGTTCATTTTGTTTAAACTTTCCATATAATGATCTTAAATTCAAGTAAAAGTCTACACCCTTAAAATTAATATCATAGTAAAATTTGAACATACAAAAGAAACAAGTTAGATATTGTGATTTTGTGTGTTACAAAACATTTTGCCTGCTTTAAAAAATAAAGCTACAAAATGTATTTAATACTGTCTAATGATAATGCTCCTGTTTCTCTCTTGCTTACTACTCAAGGGATATTTCCATATTCTCAGTACTACTTGACTTCTGGTCACCAAATATGTAGGTTTTCCACACATCAAACAATCCTCCAACACCAGCTGGGTTTCCTGAAATTTAATTCAATTCTAACACTGACCAGAGTTGCCACAGATCTCACAGGTTAAGGACTCAGTCTCACAAGACTGGCCTCACTTCAGAAGCCTATGGCAAGTAATAGGTCCCCAGGTTAACCATACATTTTTTCTGACTTGGCTACAAACTGGAGGTTCCTGCAACCGTCTCCTTGGATCCATCATTTGCTAGAGAAGCTCAGAGAACTTGGTAAACACTTACTTATGTTTATCAGTTTATTATAAAGCAAAGGCTATGATAAAAGTTACAGGTGAACACTCAGATGAAGGGGTACATAGGGAGAGGTCTGGAAGTATCCTGAGTTCAGAAACTTCTGTCTCCATGGAATTGGTGTGCACCACCTTCCCGGCACATAGATGTGTTCACTGATGCAGATGCTCTCTGGACTCTGTACTACTGGGATTTTTATGGAGTCCTAATTACATAGGCACAATAAGTTATTAACTCCATTTGTAGCTTATCTCTCCTCTCTGGAGAATGAGGGGTGGGGCTGAAAGTTCCAAGTTTCTAATCATGGCTTGGTCTTTCTGGTAACCAGCCCCCATGCAACAGCCTAATGAGTTGCCTTATTAGAACAAAAGATGTTCCTTTCACACAGGGAATTCCAAAGGATTTAGGTCAGACATTCCTATCACTCAGGAAATTACAAAGGTCTTAGGAGATCTGTGTCAGGGACTGGGGTCAAAAACTAAACAAAAGATTAGAACAAAAGATCTCTTAGCACCCCTAATTGTAAGGGTTTTAGGATCTTTGTGTCATGAACTACTAGGTTTGGAGATACATATATATATATATATATATATATATAATTACAAAAATATTCATTTAAATTATCACTCATTTTATTTAAATGTAAGTATTATGTCAAGCATGTACATTTAAATATTTAATGCAGGCAAACAACCAAAAGTACAATAATTATCATAAACCATAAAGAATGATAATTTGATGATTTGATTTTTTGAGGCTATTTTGAGTCATATTTGTCTATCTGTCTATCTAACTAGCATCCATCTATCAGACTTTATAACCGTAAGACATGACAATAGAGTGACAGAATCAGCCATAATAATATGGTTGATATTAGATGTTTATGAGATAGTCATTATAACATCCCTTTTATAAGATATCTCCCTTCCTCCCTGTATTGGTTTTCTATTGCTGCTGAGGCAAATCACTGCAAACTTAGTCACTTAAAAACAAACAAAACTATTATATTAGATTCTTTAGGTCAGAAATCCAACATGAGTCTCACTAGTGTCAGGAGGGCTGCATTCTTTTCTGGTGCTCTAGATAAGAATTTTTTTCTTGCCTTTTCCTGCTTTTAGAGGCCTCCCTCTTCTTCTTGCACAGAGCTGCTTGCACACCAGAACCAGCAGTGGGGCGTGACATTCTTCTCATGCTGCCTTCTCTCTCTGACCACAGCAGAGAAAGGTCCTCCAGTATTAAGGACTCCTGTGATTAGATTGTGCCCTGCTCAGATAATCCAGTATAATCTACCCATCATTCTCATCTTAATTTAATTGCTATTCTGTCTGCTGACAGTTGATGATGATCCATCCAATTATGAATACTTGATTTAATTTGGATTAGGGAGTGCCTCTATGGAACTTTGCTTTGGGATTGGGTGCAGGTCATTCTCTTTCATGGTGTCTAAAGCTATGAATTTTAAAATTATGAAACTGTTAGCTGACATGTTTCTTGCCATACAGAGGAAATATGCCAGTAGAGAGAATCAAACACAGAGGGAGATTAAGAGACAAGAGCCTGAGACTGATATTATTTACATTTTCATAAGGCCCCTGAGGTCCAGCTCTATCTCTGCCCCTTCTACACCTGAGTAGTTCAATTCCACCTTGAATTCTAGGAACTAAAATTATTTACTTATTCTTTTTTTAAATTAAGTCAATTTGGGTTTCTGTTCTTATAATCAAAAGTCCTAACTAATATGCAGTAAATTGGACTTACATAGAGATTTAGACTGAAAACTAATTCTTCACCAAATTACACTCACATTGATTTTATTTATACTGTAAGTTAAATAATTAGATCCACTTCTTTATTGCCTCAACCAGTGTTATTTCTTAATCACTCTGAAGTTCTTTTGATCAATACTCTCTAAATTAAAAAAGAAATCTACCTTACTTGTAAACCTTTGTCAAAAATACATCTTAAATTCCAGAAATTATTTACTCCAAATTTTCACATATTTTCTCTTCTTTGTTTACTCTCTCAAAATCTAATAGACATTCAATTCTTTAAGCAACTACCTTGTCTTAATCAGAGATAAATTTTTTTACAGCTTTACATAGATTTTAGCCCAAGAAAACAGATATTTACCCATAGAATCAACAGATATCCTCACAGATTTTGCAAAGCCAGAAAATATAGCTGAGTGGAAAAGCAGAAGCAGAAATCACTTCCTCTTTTTGATGGGACCACCCTTCTCTCTAATCTTTGCTTTTTTTTTCTCTACATCTGTTTCATGCTCTCTCTGCAACATAGCTCCCTTTGTTCATTTGTGGATTCTCTTTCCCCCAATTTTTGCTCATATAGATCTGACTCGTCAAGACAACAACTCTAGTATCATCTCTATACAATATTTTGCTTCAAGTGGCCACATCATATGATGTAGTGGTAATGCCCCAATGCACATTCCCAGGAAAGAGTCATTGCCTGGCTCACCTTAAATTATGTGTCCTTCTCTAGCCAACTGGCTATGCTTCAGATTTAGGTGATAATAAGACTTTCCTTTCCTTGAGCTTTGGGATAGAGTGTCTGCTCTACAAATCCGGATGTACGCTTCATTACTACTTTACAATATTAGTTTAGCTTTTAAATATAAACATTTCCAGTTTAAAGTTTCAGTTTCTCTCTGGTAGCCACCATGTCTTATATGTCCATGTAAACCTTCCAAGACAACCAGGAAGAAATAGAAAATATGAACAGATCAATTACAAGTATTGAAATTGAAACTGATTAAAAATCTTCCAACAAACAAAAGTCCAGGACCAGATGTCTTCACAGGTGAATTCTATCAAACATTTAGAGAAGAGTTAATGCCTTCCCTTCTGAAATTCTTCCAAAAAAAAATTGCAGAGGAAAGCTTATTCTGTGAAGCCACAATTACCCTGATACCAGAACCAAAGAAATCACAAAAAAAGAAAATTGCAGGCCAATATCACTGATGAACACAGACAAAAATTCCTCAACAAAATGCTAGCAAATCAAATCCAATGACACATTAAAATGATAATGCATCATGATCAAGTGGGATTTATTCCAGGGATGCAAGACTTTTTCAATACCTGTAAATCAATCAGTGTGATACACCACATCAACAAACTGAAGAATAAAAACCATATGATCATCTCAATAGAGGCAGAAAAAGCTTTTGACAAAATTTAACACACATTTATGATAAAAACTCTCCAGAAAGTGGGCATAGAGTGAAACTACCTCAACATAATACAGGTCATATATGACAAACCCACAGCAAACATCATTCTCAATGGTGAAAAACTGAAAGCATTTCCTCTACGATCAGGAATAAAACAAGGATGTCCACTCTTGCCACTGTTATTCAACATAGATTTGGAAGTCCTAGTCACGGGAATCAGAGAAGAAAGAGAAATAAAAGGAATCCAAGTTGGAAAATAAGTAAACTGTCAAACTGTCACTGTTTGCAGATCATGTGATACTATACATAGAAAACCCTAAGGATGCTAACAGAAAGCTACAAGAGCTCATCAATGAATTTGATTAAGTTGCAGGATACAAAATACACAATTTGTGTCTTGATAATTCTTTCCATTACCCTTTCTGCCAACTCAATCTCCACTTCATTGAAGTATTAATACCATACCACTCAATAAAGTTCTTTATCATAGCCATATGCTTAAACTCTGCTTTGCAAGCTACTACTTTCATCTCTGAATCTGGGAAATATATGTTGGGCTTTGACCACCTCCTAAAACTCCCCTAATATATGTTTCCCTGTGGACAGTTTCCAGTGATTTCTTCTATACTCAAAGATAGATGTCATAATGAGGCAGATAATGTTGGAGTCACAATTTTATCTAATATCTCCAACATTAAGGAATATTCTTTATTAGGGATTGATGATATCCACGCTAGCTAAAATGTCTTCAGAGGATAAGTAGATACTAAATAACATTGTTTATACTGAGAATTATTTTCTAGTGCATAGATTTTTTTAATATTTTAGTGGTAGAGTACTAACTTGAAATATGTTATATACTTGAAACCATATGAAACAATACCAAAGAAAAGAATGGATAAAACCATAAAACTTACATATAAAGTAAAATAACATTGGCAGGCTATGGTTGAATCAAGATAGAAGGGCCCAGATTCGTTACATTTTTTGTCTCTCAATAACTTCCCCTACTAGGAGTTCCAAAATTTCCCAGTAAATCATTTTTAAAACCACTAGGATGGTGGATAAATCCCAGTCGAAATTTAGAAAGCCAGCATTATCCTGATGCAGCTTCTAAATAGCTAACTGTGTGGCTTTGGTCTCTGTGATCTTCAGCTTTTTCAACCTCAGATCAACTAATGAGGTTAGGAAGGAAGTAGAGGACTTCAATTACATCCTAGTAAAAACCTTTACAATGTTTGGTCTACATTTAATTAGTTACAAAAATGGAAAGGCTTAAGAGTTTACAATCGATGTATTTCTGAAATCCAAAATGATAAAGTTCTCAGAGGAAATGTAACAATAAGTCATTGTTCAGACAGTTTGAAATAGCAAGCAATCTTTTTCCTTTGTATTTTAGAGCAATTTTGAATAACATATAGAACAACTATCTTTCTGTGATCATAGAAATGAATGACTAGAATAAAACAGATGAATGGCCAACGGCTATAATACATATTAACTGAATTACTTCCTAAGTATTTCAAAAATATGAATTCATAATGGCTTATTACAGAGAAAATAAATTCCAGTCTTTATAAGATCTAAAACTTGACAATTCATTTTAAGTACCTAGTGTTCTCTTTTTCCTAGATTCATTGTGTGAGGGATGAAAAGAACAAAAGAACAGGGGATTCTTAAGAAAAAAATGCAGTATTTTATCAGATTTTCTTGTTGTGTGTCAGCTTAGTTGTTGACTTTTAGAACACATGATGAGAAGTTCTATTCACTATTAATATTCAATCATTAGTCTACTCTATTTACACCTCAATCTAGTAGATCAAGATCTATGAAAAAACAAAATATTTTTGAAATAATCATCACAACATTAATGAGTCTTTCATACAGTGTTCCAGTAGACAATTAATTTGGGTAAATATGCAATCAAATACTTTAGAGAAAAACAAAATATTTTGCTCATAATTATGAATGCTCCACTTTTAAGATTTTGGTATTATGCTTCCTTACCACCCACTTGATCCCTAAGGCTACTTTATACTTTTCCCAATGTAAGAAACTTAACTCACAGGAAATATTAAAATAACTCCTTGCCCTCTGAATTCCAGCTCTATTTGGCCAATGATAAGAAAGGAGGATATGGCCAGTGTACATATTTCCATGGTTCCCCCATCTGAGGCCCCAGTGTCCTTCAACTGAAGATTACTGCTTCCTTTCTGGTAGCCTTCCCTGCAAGACTCTTTCCTCTGGGTCTAGGTAATCACCTGCCCCTCTCTTCTTATTTGGTGGCCAAAAAGTTCATTTGGGTTTTTCCTGTAAGATGTTATGTAAAAGTCCAAACGAACTTTTTGGCCAAACCAATATTTAGGGAATAACAAGTGGTAACACTCTGATCATTCTTCTTCTGTGTTGCTGCAGTGTTTCCTGTGGGTTTTGCACACCCTGCCTACATTTTTGTAAATAGTGTCTGTATGAAACCCTCCAGTAATTGTGCTATATGCGTGTGCCACCTGCTTTTTGTGATCAATTAATACCTGCTATATCTCGTAGCAACATATAATACAAAATGATATCTCAGACCTGACTCTTTCAAAATTTTATTTAGTCTTTAAGCAAACACTAAACCAGTGCTCACACCATGTGCAAGGCACTCTGTTGTATAATGAGAAAGCAATAGTATATTATTTTCTCCTCCTATTCCATTGCTAATAATCTCTAAATAGCTACCACCTCTAAGACATCCTCAGACTCAATATCCAGCTTTGAAAGTCTACTTTCAAATATATAAGGCTTTTACCTTAACTCTTGCTACAACTCAGAAGGAATTTTTATCTTTCCTTCCTGATTCTGTTATCTGTTCCAGTTTTATTCATGCATTCATATCTTGAGCAGATACTCACCAAGCATCATTATTGGTCAGGAGTTAGGATAGATGCAGTGACCAAAATTTACAAACCCCTCTGCCCTCTGGAGCTTACATCCTGGTATCCTTTCTTTATATTATACCACAGGGCAGACACTCTTCTTTAATCTGACAAGGAAAACATTCATCTTTTCCACGTCATTCTATTGCAATCATTCCCTATCTCCGAGCTGTGGGAAACTTCAGCTATTTTTTTCCCACTATCTTTATATGTAGCCTCAGTTCTATCAGTTTCTCAGTCATTCAGATACCCAGGTTGTTGGAGACACTCTCTGTTGGGAGAAAGTTCTCCCATGGATCACCTGTAGTCTGTATGTCTAATAAAGAGGTGCTGGCAGATTTTATTCCAGATTCTATTTTTCAGAATATTTGACTAATAAACAGTCTTGGAACAGCAATATCATCATCCTCCTGGAGACAGGGCAGATTTGTTTCCTGACTGGGATAATAAAAGTCCTGTCTCTGGAACAAAGACTAGACACATCAGCTAGCAGCCCCTTCACCATATTAGGGGTTTCCTAAATTCTGGGTTCCTCAATTGGACAAAACTGACTATGCGCAGCATTCACTTGGGCTATTTCCCATGGTACTTGGGGGCAAGAAGAACCAATGTGAGCATGAAGCTCCTACTGCTTGCTGTGCTGTGAAGAGTGAAGTCATTTTTCTCTGACCCAGGGGTCTCATGTGTTCTGCTAGCATCAGTGAAACTGTGACAAGTTAAGTGGTTAGTTTGCAAATAGGGTAAAGGTACAGTTCCTGATATTCCTACCTTCTGCACTATCTGGAATATGGGCTTCTACAATAGACGCCTAGGAGATTCTAGCAAATTAAAGAAGTCACACCTGACTTTGTCTGCTTCAATTCAAAATTGACACATCAAAAGACCATTGACTGGAATTTGTCACACGACCCGAACAATTGGGAGGGTAATGTACCCTTCCTGAGTCCAGTTCTCCAGAAAAAAGATACCTGTATATTGATGAGTGCTAGTAATATATACCCCCTGGGCTTTCTCTGTCATGTGGTCTGTAGATTGACCCCCTTTCCCACCCCTTATAAATACCAGATATTGATGTTGTGCATTTGGTGAAAAAATTCCTATTAAGAGCTTCCTCTTCTTATGATTGTATTATTTCTAGCTTTCCAACTTGGGAATACTAGTAGATTTTTCTAGGTTTGTGTTTAAAAATTGTGATTTTTTTTCCAGAAAAGATAATAGTGACTTGCCTCTTAATGCATTATTTTACTTTTCACTCATAGACAAAAATCTAATCTTCAAAATTTCATATATTTTAGTAATTTCTATTTATTAACATTAGTCTCTCCATATTAGGCTGATATTTACCTTCAATCATTCAATTTAGTTTGTAAAATGAGTATTGAGAAGATAGTTATTAACATGTCATTCTTTCCAGATGTTCCCAAGAAAGCTTTGGAGATTTTTAAATCACTGTACAGTTCTTAGTAACTCTGAGCTATTCCATGGTATTTAAACCACCTCATAGGGCTTCAGATTTTGGGTTATAAGTAGGTTTAATCTCATAAATCATTTCTGAACTATTGGTAGAGGCTGCTTGGATTACTTTGTGGAAAAGTGCTGTGCTAGCTGCTGTGGGCCTGTGAGGAGGAGAAAGTATATGTATTGAAAAATATTCCAACCCAACTGAATCCTCTTTAAGCATATCACAAAAAAGCAGAGTCCCATTGAGAAGGAAAGTGTTATCAGATGAAGCTAGAAAACTCAACTTGCCAGACTAAATGGGACCTGGACAATAGTAAAGTGTTTGATCTTTATGCTAAAGCACTGGAAATCCACTAAAGGATTTTAGTTAAGATCTGCCTGATAAATCCCCCTCACTCCCATGCAATACCCATCATGTATGTGACTGCCTTGTCTTTGAAATAACAACCAACCTTTTCTATTGATATATCTCCTAAGACTAAAACTTAATCCATTAAAATATCTAACATAAACTTGAAGGGAAGGATAAGATGTTGGAGAAAACTCAGAAGGTTAAAGTATTTCTGTTGGGGTAAGTTGCTTGTTGAGCTACAAGATAAGGAAATGTCTTGGAGGAAAAGGTCTAGGGGAGACCTTAGCAAATTATAGTTTGTTTCAAGTAAACTACATTTCTCTGAAAACTTTGTCTAGTTCTCTCACTTTCAAAATATGTTCTTCTTTTATACATGACTCTAATATTTTAATATGTTTTTGACAGGTGTTTGGTTATTACTTGGTGTTATACATTTATAGCAACAGAAAATTAAATTTAACTAAATGCTTACCTATTCTACCATACTGATATTATGAATATTTTTTCTCTGGATTTGTAAATTTGATAATTTATGGATGATTGCTATGCTTTTATGGAAAATCATTTTAATTACTGTATAGACTATATTTTTATAATTTTGATAATCTTGAAAACAAATATTATTAAACCTAAGATTGTTAGGATTATGGCTTCAAAAAGCCATAGATTTAGTACATTTAGTACACTCTAGAAAGTAATTAGCCAGAATGAACAGTCATAAACTGTAGTAGTTTCATGGGAAAAAAAAAATCAGATAAATCTTCAACCCATGAGTGCATTAAACATGGAGGCATAAAGTTTCTGGCTAAAGTATCTGTGCTTTGTGGGCAACATCTTGCACCTCATAAAATAAATTGCTATTTTTTTTAAGTTGGACTAAGGATAGGAAATTTGTATTTGGATTAGTTCTGTAAGATGTAGATCTGAGTTAATCAGATATGGACCCAAGAAGAACATTTATCCACAAGAATGTTACAGGCAGTTTAATTTTCTCATAATTGCTCTCTAACACATGAATTATTCTAATTATTCTATTCTTATGAATCATAAATAAAAAACAACCTTTTGAGATAGTGAAATAAAAGCTGCAGCATCATGATTAGTAATACTAATACCATTTTCCAAATTATCTATGCACACAAAACAGAGGAAAGAAATGTATACAATGCTAAGGGATGTGATTTACAACTGTACACACAGGCCTGGTATGAATACTAGGTCCAGAATCTATTTTGTAACATAACAGTGTTGGAAACCTTAAATACAGAATAAAATTAAGTAAACTTTTTTATCATAAGTATTTAGGGAACCTTTCTCAGGTAAATGAATGAATAAATTACTGGAATCTATACAATAAAATTATCCCTAATGATCACATTAGTTGAATACAACAAAACATTTTAACAGAAATGGATGTCAAAAGTGATTTATTTTAGACTAATAAAAACTCTTACTGGATTCAAAGAAATGGAAAGATATCTCATGCTCTTGGACTGGAAGAATTAATATTGTTAAAATGGCAACACTATCCAAAGAAATCTACAGATTTAATGCAAGCCCTATCAGATTATCCATGACATTTTTCACAGAACTAGAACAAATAATTCAAATTTTATATGAAATCATAAAAGACCCAAAATTGCTGGAGCAATCCTGAGGATAAAAATCAAGGCAGGAAGCATAACTCTCACAGATTTCAGACAATACTACAAAGTTATAGTAATCAAAAAAGTGTGCTATTGGTACAAAAACAGGCATAGAGATCATTGGAAGAGAATAGAGAGCCCAGAAATAAACTCACACACCTGCAGTCAATTAATCTTCAACAAAGGAGGAAAGAATATAAAATGGGAAAAAGACAGTCTCTTCATCAAGTAGTGCTGGGAAAGTTGGACAGCTGCATGTAAATCATTGAAGTTAGAGCACACCCTCACACCATGCACAAAAATAAACTCAAAATGGCTTAAAGACTTAAACATAAGGCATGACACCAAAAAAAAACTCCTAGAAGAGAGCATAGGCAAAAACATTCTCTGGAATAGATCGTACCAATATTTTCTTAGGTCAGTCTCACAAGGCAATAGAAATAAAAACAAGAATAAACAAATGAGACCTAATCAAACTTACAAGCTTTAGCACATCAAAGGAAACCATTAAAAAAACCTAAAAGACAACCTATGGAATGGGAGAAAATATTTGCAAATGATGCAACAGACAAGGGCTTAATCTCCAAAATATACAAACAGCTCATATAACTCAAAAACAAAAGAAACCCAAACAACCCAATCGAAAAATGGGCAGAAGACTTTAATAGACATTTCTCCAGAGAAGACATACAGGTGGCCAGTAGGCACATGAAAAGATGCTTAGCATCACTAATTATTAGAGAAATGCAAATCAAAACTACAGTGAGGGGGCTTCCTTGGTGGCGCAGTTGTTGAGAGTCCGCCTGCCAATGCAGGGGACGCGGGTTCGTGCCCCGGTCTGGGAAAATCCCACATGCCGTGGAGTGGCTGGGCCCGTGAGCCATGACCGCTGAGCCTGCACATGCGGAGCCTGTGCTCCGCAACAGGAGAGGCCACAACAGTGAGAGGCCCGCGTACGGCAGAAAAAAAAAAAAACAAAACTACAATGAGGTATCATGTCACACTGGTCCGAATGGCCATCATTAAAAAGTCTTCAAATAACAAATGCTGGAGAGGGTGTGGAGAAAAGTAATCCTCCTACATTCTTGGTAGGGATGTAAGTTGGTACAGCCACTATGGAAAATAGTATGGACATTCCTCAGGAACTAAAAATAGAATTACCATATGATCCAGCAATCCCACTCCTGGGAATATACCTGGACAAAACTATAATTCAAAAAGATACATGCACCCCTATGCTCATAGCAACACTGTTCACAAAAGCCAAAACATTCAAACAAACTAAATATCCATCAACAGATGAATGGATAAATAAGATGTGGTACATATATACAATGGAATATTACTCAGCCATTAAAATGAATGAAATAATGCCATTTCCAGCAACATGGATACAACTAGAGATTATCATACTAAGTGAAGTAAGTCAGAAAGCAAAAGACAAATACCATATGATATCACTTATATGTGGAACTAAAATATGGCACAAATGAACTTAAGCATCAGCTTTCTAAAACACTAAAAATAAGAGAAAAATCAACTTTTATTTTGCCAAGAACTTTAATGTTTATTGAACAAAATTACTAATGAGTCATATCAAGAATAGTATACTAATTATGATACAAGTATTTGAAGAATAGAAATTTCAGTAAAAATATTCTAAAAATGAATTTCTCTAGTATATGGGAATGTTTAATTTACAAATAAAATGTATATTTACTGAAAACAAAAGTCAATTAGAGTTTCAAATATTTTAAATTAAATGCTCTAGATATTTTATTAAAAACTTAACAATGTTAAGTTACTAAATCAATGAATTTTTATTTTGTTTTATTTTTGTTTTATTTATTTCTTTTATTTATTTATTTTGTGTTACAGGAGCCTCTCACTGCTGTGGCCTCTCCCGTTGTGGAGCACAGGCTCCGGATGCGCAGGCCCAGCAGCCATAGGCTCACAGGCCCAGCCACTCCGCGGCATGTGGGATCTTCCCGGACCGGGGCACGAACCCTTGTCCCCTGCATCGGCAGGCATACTCTCAACCACTGCGCCACCAGGGAAGCCCTGCTTTTTTTTTTTTTTCTGTAAAGTTGAACATGGGATGGAACTTAGAGACAACTCAAAATAATTATTTTTACAAAAACAATAAAGCAGGTGTCTCTACTCTTTTATATTTGCTTTGATTCCAGAGACACCTACTATATGAGGTCAGGGCAGTTTAGTGCTCTTTGTAGAAATTCTAAACTCTCTTTTGTTCAGACCAAAATACAGAGGTCAACAAACTCCAGCCCATTTACTAAAAATGGACCCTGTGATCATCAATGCAGAATAGATTTAGAATACCTGGACTGAATCTCAGCCCCACCATCTACTTTTTATGTAAACTTGGGCAAGTTAATTAACTTTCTCAAGATTTTGTTTCCTCATGTGTAACATGACAACACTAAAACTAGTACTTACTTTAAAGGATTATTTAGAAAATAAAGCAGATATACGTGAAGCATATGTTGCAGACTCAGGAACACAATAAATGCTTGAGATTGGTTTGTTATTATGATTATAATTTATATCTGATATTCTTGCATTCTAACGATCTCAGCCTCTTCTACCAAAATCTCAGTTGTTTCTGCTGGTATCCACTCCTACCTCCCCCACTCCTCCTTTCTCTGCAGTCTTCTTCATTCTGATCTAATGAGGGATCTATGTGGTATCTCATTCCCACCTAACAAACACAAATTTTGATATAAATATATAATAAAAATAATACGTGGTAAGGGCTTAATATGCAATCTCCTTAGTATGTTTTGTATTGTAAATAAGAAAAAAATAGAACATTCCATAACAAATGGGTACCCTGCCAGCAGTCTCACCCCTGCTAAGCAGCTCACAGAAGGCCCATGTTCATGATTTAATGGGGATCATCATATCTGTGATGATGTGATTTGTCTCAGGCTCTAATGGAGGTCAAGGGGTCCTGAATTAGATCAGGCACTTTCCTCATTCTTCCAGAGACATATTTTCAAAGGTATGAACAATCTGTGTTGCTTTCTATTTGTTCTTTCATGTTTGATCTTTTATGTTCATCTTAGAAGGAACTTTATATGACTTGTGGAGATTACAATATTTTTAATGTCTCATTGACATATTTTTTTTCCCTATAATGTAGAGCAATAGAGTTAATCTTTTTCTTTTTTTTCTATAGCACAATACTGCCCTGTAGTCAGTGCTCAACAAATGGCCCATTAGCAATTCTCAACAAATGTTTAATGAAATTTAACTCAGAAATTTTTCCCCTAACAAAATAATATTAAATTGTCCCATTTTTAATAAACATAACTCTTATACTTTTCCTCTGTGGTAAGACATATAATTAAGTGACAATTTTCCTTAATTCTCTCTGAGGTGGAAACACACTGTTATATTGGCAGGATCAGTCAAACATTTTTTTCAGAGCTTGCAGCTAAATACTCCATTAATTAAATTAAGTGGGATGGTCAACCTAGAATGTGCTTTTGTAAGTTTTTAATATGCAGAGTTTGTCAGATATTTATTCCCTGTTCATACAAGGTGGTCATATAAGGTGTTACCTGTTCATGCAATGACTATGGAACAAGAAAGTTATTTTTAGTGAACATATATTAAACACTAATAATTTCAGTAATTAATAATAATTATTATTTTTGAACCATTTTGTAAAAATTTATTTGTCTCAAATGTCATCTTCTTTTTCTTAGGACTGAAAGCCAAGATGCAAGCATTCCCCCTTTACCATACTTGGATTACTTTAAATAGCACCTGACTTAACCGTTCCTAAGAATTTTGGAGAATTGCTTTCTGATGCCATATTCACCTGAGGCATTACAAGGGATTTTTACTCTTATTTTCTATTCTAATTAGTCAGCTCTTATGAAGCCTATTTTTGTTAAATTATGTTTTCCTTAAAAATATAATTTTCATCCATTATTATAGTTTATATTCATAGATTTCAGCAAAATCTTTCCATATTTTTTCTTCGATAATTATCACCTTATATGTGACTATTTTATATATCCTTAATTCCATTCACTAAATACTTATGTGATATTTAAAATAGCTCTTAAATTTTTGTATTTCCTAAAGAATTAATGTTTGCTTTTTTTCTTTGTTAATCTTTGTCTTCTTTTCTTGGAATTGTTTTAGTGTTTTTCTAACTGTGTGAATTTCAAGGTTAATATAAGCACATTAAAAATCAACACTTATTTGTTAATAAATTATAGTAGACTCAATATTTTGGTGCAAACAGTGCTTTGGTTGTTTTCCTGTGTTTCTTAAATGTTTTCAATGTTGGCATTTTCTAGATAAAGTGCAATTTTATTTTGGGTGAACTGTTTATCTAAACATTGTGAGATATTTTAAAAACAGTTCCCAAGTAGTGGCTTAATATTTCTAATGAAAAAAAAAATGTCATTACATTATGCTCTAATAATTTTACATTTTATTTTTTTTACTTTTAGAATTTCAGTATTTTTCTGTTTTCAAAACAAATTGTCAGTTTTTCACTCTCCATTACCTTTTTATTTTTTTAATAGATCTTTATTGGAGTATAATTGCTTTACAATGGTGTGTTAGTTTCTGCTTTATAACAAAGTGAGTCAGTTATACATATACATATGTCTCCATATCTCTTCCCTTTTGCGTCTCCCTCCCTCCCACCTTCCCTATCCCACCCCTCTAGGTGGTCACAAAGCACTGAGCTGATCTCCCTGTGCTATGTGGCTGCTTCCCACTAGCTATCTATTTTACCTTTGGTAGTGTCCGTGCCACTTCTCACTTTGTCCCAGCTTACCCGTCCCCCTCCCCTAATCCTCAAGTCCATTCTCTAGTAGGTCTGTGTCTTTATTCCCGTCTTGCCTGTAGGTTCTTCATGACCTTTTTTTTTTTTTAAGTTCCATATATATGTGTTACTATACGGTATTTGTTTTTCTCTTTATGACTTACTTTACTCTGTATGACACACTCTAGGTCCATCCACCTCACTGCAAATAACTCAATTTCGTTTCTTTTTATGGCCGAGTAATATTCCATTGTATATATGTGCCACATCTTCTTTATCCATTCAACTGTTGATGGACAATTAGGTTGCTTCCATGTTGAAATTTCTGGTGCATATTTCCACAAGGACTTACTAAGGTTTTGGTAGCCACCTCTGAATGTGGATTCCAAATGTGAGACTTCTTAAAGAAAATAAACACAATTAATGCATGTGCATGTGTGAATTATAGTATTTCAAATTTTGAAATTTGTCCTTATATCAGGGGTCTGCAACCTTCGTGCCATGGACTAGTACCAGCCCGTGGCCTGTTAGGAACCAGGCTGCACAGCAGAAGGTGAGCAGCAGGCGAGCGAGCAAAGCTTCATCTGCCACTCCCCATCACTTGCAGTACAACCTGAACCATTTCCACATCTCCCACACCATATGTGGAAAAATTGTCTTCCATGAAACCAGTCCCTGGTACCAAAAATTTGAGGACCGCTGTGCTGCTTATATTACAGATTAACTTACACACATTTATATTATACCATTTTAATAAACATATTTGCTCTAAACATATTTATATGTATATGTAGGTATGTGTGTATATATACATATGGTTACGTATGTATAAGGAATATCATATCATTCAATGAATTTTAATTATATTCAATCATCAATTACCTGACCTATAGGGAATGTGAAGGAGCAATATACACACAAAAAAATAAGTTGGTCTTAGAGAAAACAGGTAAGATGAATGGAGGGATAATGGACATACAGATATCCTCAAAGGTATTCAAAAGGTGTGACATCTCTCAAAAGGCAACAGAAAACAAGAAGAATCTAGTGAACATTAAATTGTAACATCAAAACAAAAGAAAACTTAAAGATAAATTTAATAAAACCATTTTGACTCCTGAAAAAAAATGTAAAACTATGAAAAATGTAAGACAAAGGAGACAGTGAACTTCCATCCTGGAAGTTTCCAGAGCTGAAAAAATGCAATTAAATTTTTTGTACTTTCATTAGAAAATGATTTAGAGTGTCTAAAATAAATCAAATATGCTTTAGCAGTTAATAACCTTCTGTATTTATTTTTCAAGTATGTATGTATGTAGGTATGTATTTTATATGTAATATATAGTTACAAAATGGTCTATTTATCTATTCATCTCTGTCTGCCTGCCTATGTATCTAATCCATCTATCTACCTACCATCCATGAACACATTTTGGTGTCCATGCATTCATCCATCCATCTGTCTACCAATATAGTGAATGGATCTTCTCTTTAGGTGAATTTTAGGTAATTTGTACTATCTCAAAATAAAATAATGTGCTAATACATTAGACTGCAGTATTTTTTTGTTCATATTTTTACTGTATCAATTATTGATGCATAACAAACTACTCTAATAATGAAAGCTTAAAACAACAAACATTGTTTTAGCTCACAATTTAGACTGGACTCTAGTGGCTAGTACGGCTGATCTCAGCAGAACTCTCTCATGTGTTTGCATTAAGCTGGAGGGCACCAAGTTGGCTTTGTTTCTGAGCATATCCTGTCTGCCTGCTCGACAATCTCACTTTTTCAGGTAACAAAGGCCAGGCTTGTTCACATGGCAACAACAGAGTTTTAAAAGAGAAGCAGGAGAAAGACTTGTTGAGGTCCATGGTCAAAACTGTCACACTATCACTGTCAGATGTAATACTAGTTAAGCAAGTATCAAGGCCAACCGAGTTTCTGTTGGTGAGGAAATCAAGACTATCTCTTAATGGAATTATCTTCAAAGTCATATTGCAAAAGATGTGTGTAGAGAGAAGATTCGCTATTTTTGCCCTCTCAATTATGATCTTATTTTTACCTTGTTACTGACTTAGAGGAGATCAATAGATTACCTTATAAAAAAGTTAAATTGTTTTGCCTTGTTTATTCTTTTTTGTTCTCTTTTGCTTTGTTTCAGTTCTCTTTTGTTGAGTACTCACTTCAAACTGATCTCAATATTGTCTTGTTTCTTGTAATTGTCTTGGGTTGCTGTGTGTTTATGTATTGTGTGTGTGTGTTTCTGTTTGGGTGTGTGTGTGCTTATTTGATAACTGGATTATTTTAAAATTATGAGTTCTAGCATACTTCTTATAAGTAGTGATGCTAATATATTCAAAATCTGGTCTGGAATCCAATTTTATCTGTCTATCTATCTATCTATCTATCTATGTATCTATCTATCTATGTATCTATCTATCTATCTATATCGATCAATATACAGTTAACCCCTGAACATCATGGTTTTGATGGTTTTGAACTGTGTGTGTCCATTTATATACAGAATTTTTTTCAGTAAATATGTGCTATAGTACTACATGATTTACATTTGGTTGAATCCTTGGATGAAGAATCATGGATACAGAGAGCCAACTGTAAAGTTACATGTGGATTTTGACTGCAAATATGTATATATATATATATATATATTTCTTGTTTATACTACTAATTTCTATTTTATATTAGAGAGAAATGCAATTGTGACACTTTAATTGGCAAAATAACAGGAAATTTTTAACAAAAAAAATTAAGTAAAAAGTCTGGTTGAGATGAAAAGACTAAATAAACTGTCCATATAAATAAGTTCATTTACTCTGAATTTCATGACTCCAAGGAGATGTCACTGATGCTTGTTTCCTTGCCAAGTGACATACTCATGCTAAATATTTAAAAATAATTTAGAAAGACATAGTTTGAAGGCATTAGTTTAGTCATTCACATATCATTTTTCTATAATAAAAGAAGTCACTCTTGATAAGGGAAATAATACACTTTTATAGAGAAAGAATAAATGGTATAGATGTATATTATATTAAATTATGATGACACAGAAATTCAGAATTGATTGATTAGTTTTATAATTCTATATTCTGCACCAAGACCTCAGAGATAGAGATATAAAGTAATGTATATGAAAATTTCAACAAAAAAACATGAAAGTAACAAAAGACCACTAATTCTTATAATTTAATTGGGTTATATATAAGAGCAATCTTACAACTCAGTAACCACTCTTATCCCTATTAAAAACACACACGGATTTCCTATGTAAGGTTAAGTATATTCGCTCTCTTGTAGCATTATAATTTAGAAAATAAAATGTCTATTGAGATAATCCATAAACATATAAATTGCATAGGTTGTTTTTTAAAAAAATTTTGGATTATTTTTGTAGAACAGTTTTAGGTTAAAGAAAAATTGACTAGAAATTACAGAGTTCCCATATACCTCCTCAATACTACCCATACCCAGTTCCCCATATTTTTTACATCTTGTATCATACATTTTTTCATAATTGCTGAACCAATATTGATATATTATCATTAATTAAGTTCATAGTTTACATTAGGGTACTCTTTGTGCTGTACATACTGCATATGTTGACAAATGTATAATAATATGTATCCACTATTATAGTATCATACAGAGTTGTTTCACTGCCCTAAAAATCCCCTGTGATCCGCCTATTTGTTCCTTCCTCTCTCCGGATGAACTCCTGGCAATTACTGGTGTTTTTACATTTTCCATGTTTTTTCCAGCATGTCACATTTTTGGAATCATATGTTATGTAGCCTTTTCAGATTTGCTTCTTTCATTTAACAATATGTTTTTAAATTTCCTCCATGTATTTTTGTGACTTGATAGCTCATTTCTTTTTATTTCTGATTAATAATCCATTTTATGAATGTCTCACTGTTTGTTTATCCATTCACCTATTGAAGGACATCTTGGAAGCTTTCGAGTTTTGGTGATGATGAGTAAGTTTGTTATAAACACTTATGTGCAGGTTTTTGTGTAGATATGTTTCAACTCATTTGCACAAATAGAAAATTATGATTGCTAAATTATATGGTAGGAATATGTTTAGTTTGTAAGAAACTGTCAAACTATCTTTCAAAGTGTGTACCAACTTGCATTCTCAATGGTGATGAAGGAGACTTCCTATTGCTCCACATCCTCACCAGCACTTGTCAGCGTTTTGGTTTTCCTTTATTTTAATAGGTGTGTGGTTGTATCTCATTGTTTTGTGTCACTGTATATCATCGATGAGGTGTCAGTTCAGATCTTTTACACATCTTTTAATGGAGTTGTTATTTTCTTGTTGTTGAGTTTTACATGTCCTTTGTATATTTTGGATAACAGTCATTTATCAGATGAGTCATTTGCAAATATTTTCTTCCAGTCTGTGGCTTATCTTCTCATTCTCTTGACAGTGTCTTCTGCACAGCAGATGATGATTTTAATTTTAATAAAGTCCAAATTATTAATTTTATTTCATGGGTCATGATTTGGTGTATTATTTAAAAAGTCATCACCAAACTCAAGGTCACCTAGATTTTCTGTTACTATTCTTCTTTGAGTTTTACAGTTTTGAGTTTTACATTCAGACCTATTATCTAGTTCCAATTAATACTTGTGAAAAGTGTAAATCCTCTATGTAGATTTTTTTTTTCGGCATGTGTATGTCCAGGTGTTCCAACCAGAGTCTTTGTTGAAAAGACCATAATTTGCTTTTTTAATTTTATGTAATCAGCAAAAACTTACACTGATGAAATTTACATGCTTTCTATGGCTAGTAAACACCATAAATAAGTCTTCTCTAGCTGTTGAACTTATGTTACTTATAGTTCTAATTTAACAATTGCCTTAAAATAAGGTATCAGAAAATTTGTAATAATAAAACAAGTGAAGAAGATAAAGACAGTTTTGCAGTTACTTGTAAATCTTAACCTAAACCTCAGAATCCTGTTGTTATTGAATTGGATTTGTTCCATTGCCAAAATGCAGTGCATTAACTCTACAGTAAGTCTTTAAGTGTTACTTAAAGTGAAGTAGGTACAAGAATCTTAGACAAAGACAATAAAACTCTGTAGAACAATGTTCTGAGAACATTTTCTGTGTGCTTATGGTGAGCACATGTTTCATCATAAGTATGAGGAAGAACAGCTATTTATAGCTTGTTTAGCACTTTTATGCTCCTACAGCTGTCTTCTGCTAAGTGTGTTGCTGTGAGTGTGAGGATTGGATTATGTCACTGTTTTGTGCTGCACACAGCACCACCTCTTAAGACACATGAAAGAAAAAGAGAAAGCAAATGAGTTGTTAAGAGATGGATGTATCAATTAACTTGATTGTGGGAATCCTTTCACAATGTATATGTATATCAAATCATCACATTACAGACTTTAAATATATTACAATTGTATTTGTCAACTATACTTCAATAAAGCCAGAAAAATTTTTTTAAAAAGACACACCAATAAAAGTTGCTTAGAAAAGTCAAAGTTAAACACCTAATTCATACCAGTGTTATTTCAGTGAATGAAGAAATTGACCACTCCCTGCTGTTTGTAATACATTCCGAAAAAACACACATATATAAGACATTTCTAAGAGAGCCAGTTACATGCATGATTCAGGATAACATTATTTCTGAGTTGATGTCTACTCTTCCTCCTCTTAAGTGTGAAAAGCATTCACATGATTCACTAAGGTTGAGAAGTCCCAAGATCTGATGTTAACTGGAGATCCAGAGGAGCCAGTAGTGGAGTTTCAGTCTGAGTCTAAAGTCCTGAGAACCAGGAGAGCTGAAAGTTCCAATTTGAAAGACAGCAAGTTTGAGACCCAAAACCAGCTAATGTTTCAGTTCAAGTCTGAAGGCAGGAAAAGACCAATGTCCCAGCTAAGGTCTTCATTTGATTGGATGGGGACCACTCACATTAAGGAGGACAATACTTTACTCAGTGTACTGAGTAAAGTACACTGAGTAAAGTTTGGTTCATACATTAAGTTCATCCAGAACTATTCTCGCAGGCACACTCAGAATAATGTTTGACCCAATGTCTGAGCACCCTGTGGCCCAGCCAAGTTGACATATAAACTTAGCCAAAATGGGGGAAACAATGAATCCTCACTACACATTGACATAAAGATGGAATTTCTAACTCTTAAGCAGTCTACTGCATTAAACATTCTAAGCAATTTTTTTGCATTATCAAATAAAAAAGATAAAATCTGCAGTAACTTTTATAAGGATTTAAATCATAAGAAACTAGGTATGTATTGGAATGTTTGCACAGAATAGTAGAGAAATATATATAATTTTCTGGGAATTTGAATATTCAGTAATTTTCTGAGATTGTGAAATTCATGCAAAATTGGGCTCCTAAAGGGACCCATGAAAATAGACATGGATTATTTCTCTCCATTAAACATATATAGCAACCCAAACAGTAATGAGTCCATCAATTTACTTCTAATGTATGTAGAAATATTCATCTTTGCAAAAAATACCGTTATATTGATTTTATTTTATTTAACTATATAAATATATATCCTATTCTCTTTCCAGACATTGAGGTAGCTGAATCCAAGCAGAAATTCATTTTCTTATTACTAAATAAGATTCTTAGTTGCAAAAATCTAATAATATGTAGCTGAAGTAACATGGCCACTTCAGAGCCATAATCTCACAAGTTAGAATTTTTGAAAGCTATGTTAACCTTTCTAAGCCTCAAATGTATCATTCAGTATAATGAGTGTTAATTTCCTAAATAATATCCAAGTGGCTTAAAAGAGCACAACTTCTGAAAGGGTTGCTTAGTCTCCCTCGTATAGTTTACTTATTAGCAAAATATAGTAAATAATGTCACAAACTTACATTTTAGGGTAGAACACAATTGTTGCAATTACATTTTGATTGTTTTTACTAAATAATCCTCAAAGGAATGTATTTCTGATAATGTAGTAAAATTTACATGTGATATGCAATATTAAAAGAATATTTTCCATTTTCATAAGTTTTACCAATAATCTTTATGTTCATCCACAAGCCAATTTTAAGAGTACTTTTAGGATATGAATGGGTATCAGTAAGAAAAGGCCATTCAGGGCAAATTTCTTTAGTGCACATGGAATGATAATTTTCATCATGTCCTATTGCTCTCTGAGACTTTTTTCAGTTCTGCAAACTAATATTTTGTTGTTTTAAACCTTGAAAAACAAATGAAACATATTATTTAGTCCAATGAAATTATATGGAGGCAAAATCCTACTTGTCTTGCATAAACAGCTTCTTTAGCTTTCTTAAAGAAAATATTCCTGTACAAGTCATTCTTTGCACAATAAAGAAATATTTGCTTTATTTGATTGATAGGCAAATCATATTTGAATAAACGCCATGTTGTTCCCATAATAACACACAGTAGGAACACTAGGAATATTTTACTTGGTTTGACAATGACCATAACCTCTATTACAAGATTTGGAGTAACAAGTTTACATTTAGTAATTCTATTTAGTAATAGAAAACTATTTTTTTCCTATAGAGCCAAGGCTATTTCTTTTAGTCACTCTGCATTGGAAAACTTTGTATTTCTACTTTAATAGTTTCAGGTTTTAACTAGATAAATCTTTGAACAGGGACAAGTTTAATAATAATGAACAAAGGCAGGATTTCTTCTGCACTTGGGGAAAATTTTGGATGGGATAAAATTTCTATATTGGAGGAAATTCTATATTTTGGATTATTTGACATGAGAAATTTAATATGACTAGGATACAAACAACACAAAGAATGAATATAATTATACACATGAGATCACACATCTATTACATGTATACACAGAGACAAAGAAAAATTAATATAATAATGATGATGAATATTTATTGAAAATTCTGTGTTCAAAATTATGCTAAGGATTTTACATGTATTGTTTTATTGCATTATTAAAACAGCCTATGAAACCAGTACAATATAAACCCATTCTGTAGCTGTAGAAACTGAGACTTAGAGACATCAACTGACTTGCCTGCCATAACACAGCTAAAAGCTGGGGTGAATAATTGATTGGAAGCAATACAAAAATAAGTACAGTTTACAATATGTGTTAGTCCATGTGATGACTCATGTATCATTTTTCTTGCTTTCTATCACAAACTAAGATAATGACCTATATTTGAGATATTTTTCATCAGATCTCAACTTAGTGCTACCAAGTTTTATTTTAGTTATTGTAATATTAGGTTACTGTAATGTGCAAATGAATTTTAATTTCTCTGTGGCTTACCATGGAAAATAACTTAATTCCTAATAATGAAAAATTCAAATAAGCAGTGACTCCCCTTAATGCAATGGGGGACATTTGGCTTCCAGTATGAGGTGGTAGAAGAAAAGAAAGATGGAAGAAGATGATTAGCTTTTATATGCCTTGGCCTGAATCAGAAATACATCACTTCCTGTGTCATTCCTTTGACCTGAAGTATTTGCATGACTTCAATCCAACTGCAAGGGGGAATGTAAAATGCCAGGTAATACATGCATATCTGGTGAGTGCAGTATCTGTCACAGAGTGTTTACACCAATTTGTAAATCTTACATGCATTTTATATTATATGTTATTGTTAGACTGGTTTCCCCTTAAAACAAGGAATCAAACATATATACTTAATCCAGTCAGAGAACCCAGGAAACATTGGTAGAAGAATGGGGAATTTGAACAATAATAGACAGAAGCCAGTAAAGGTTAGACTATAATACAAGTTACAACTGTGGAATAGCTTACTTTTGCTGGGAACTCTGAGAGTAAGGGGACTCACAGTCATCAACAGAGAAGTGAGGAAGGTGGAATGTGTATTCACTATCATCCATCCATCACTGGTAGGATGATATTGTAAGAATGAAGGTTCTAGTTGTAAGAGAAAGCCCTTTGGTAAAGAGATCTAGATATTGCTGTTGGTAGTCATGAAAAAGGGGAATGTGGGTGGGATGTTTATTATAAATACACATACTGTGTGTGTGTGTGTGTGTGTGTGTGTGTGTGTGTGTGTGTTTGAAATGCTCCTTAATTTATTTATATAGGTACATACATAGATAAAATGTATATCAATGACTATCACATATATAATTTTATATACTAATAATATACATAATATATAATAATAAAGAAAATTTTTATTAAAGGAATCATTTCCTTTTGGACCAAAAAAAAAAAATCTGCAAGTAAGATAAATTCAGTTTCTCTGACTGTCCCAGCAGAAAGCAAAGTTATACTTAATGCTTGCACTCCGTGAAGATAAGGAAATGCATGGTTTGACTTGCACACAATCCAGTTCTCACATCGTATATACTGCTACAGGATTTTAAGCTGAACATTTGAGAACTAAGGTTTCTGGGTGAGAAAAAACACTCTGTATGATATGAGTTGCCTGAGATGTGCTATATTCTCGGATCTGTGAACTGAGGATATAGTTGTGATATTACCTTTACCTCTCCTTTTTAACTTATTTTCCTTCAAATAACAACATAATGTATAATTTACATTACTCAGTGATGGATAAAGAATACACTGGTAACTGTGGGTTGAACAAAATATTTACCATTTTATTAAAAGAGTAAAGCATTTATAAACTATTAATCTCTCTTAACCTTAAAACCATGCAATTATAAACTGCTGTTCATGTTATATTCTTAAACAAGATTTAGTTCATCAATTCTAAATGTACACTACATTACCAAATGCATTTTATTCTTTTTTATGCTGTGATTTGAGAAGTTTTGACTCTTTAATTAGTAAATATTCTGTATATCAGAGTTTCAAAGCAGATATAACCTCAAATTTATATATCTAGAAGAAAGAGAAGTGTTTCTTCTAAAGACCTAATTTCCTCATTTCCAGCTCTAAGTTTCTCACCATTTTCGTCAAAGTCCTACATGATTTGGGACCCAAATGACTCTCCAGTATCGTGTCATACCTCTTTATCCATAGCTTATTTCCCCTTACTTGACCACTTTCATTCCTTCATATACATCAAGAATGTACTGAGCCTTCAATTTTGCTGTTTTCACTGAAATTCTCTCTTACCAGTCATGTGCATTATTCTCTCAATATATTCAGATCTCTTCTAAAAGGTCAGATCATCAAATAGGACTTCCCAGATCATCCTACCTAACATTCAACCCCAATTTATTCTGTCCCTATCCCTGCTTTATTTTCTCACTAAGGTGTATTACTCCTGAGAACATTCGTATGTTCAGTTGCTTATGAATGTGTGGTTTTCTCCTCAATTAGTATGTAATCTCCATGATGGCAGGGACCTTTACCTTAGTCACTCTAAAATCCCTGGTGCCTAGAACATTGTCTGAAATACAGGACACATTCAAAAAATGTATTTAATCAATATAAATTAATAAATGGATGAATTAGTTTTAAAGAGAAGATGATTGAAACATAAAGGGATTGTCTCACAATATGAAATAATTATCTTCAACACAAGTCATGTCAACTATAATACTATATAAATCAAGATTTTTTGATTGTCGTACTTGAATTAATTTATTTATTCCTTTCTACAGCCCTAAGAATTGGATTTTATTATTATTCCTGCATTATTGAGGTAAAATAGTAGCTAAGATCCAGATTCAGTCTGTATAAACAGATAGTTACCATTTCATCATACATTTGTGTGGACTGATTTGGTGCAATTGTTAACTAGCAATTTTTTTTTCTTTTTTTATGAAACCAAACAGGAATTTCTCAACAATAGAAGAGAATTTATATTTTTTGTTTGTTGGTTTTTTGTTTTGTTTTGTTTTGTTTTATGGGGTTGCTTAGTGACTGTGGTGGAGTTATTGATTTAGGACATAATAAAAGGTACAATTACCATATTATATCAATCAGATGCAGCAAAAATGATTCATAATATGGTATTTAGGATATTAGAAAACCATGGGATAATGAGGAATAAGAAAAATACTGAAGGAATTTATCATTCTGAAGGGGTATATAAAGCACTGAGTTTAAGCTTATCAACATCTGGGAGGAGAATGTCTAATCCTCTTAAAATCCTTGGATGGGTAGTGTCTCCTGTAGCAATCCTGTTAAGCTGTTTAACTTGTATGTGCCTAGACTACCTGCTTCTCTAGGTAGGACCAGAGGCCAAGTTTTGTTTTATTAAGCATGATAATGAAGGAAGAATAATCTAAATCAGAAATATACATTATCAAGTACACATCATCCCCAAACCAGTTTCACATCAGCCACATTAGGTTCTCTTCCATTTCTTTGTGAGAGCTTAATGTGTAGTTTGGACATTCTGTTACTTATATTTCCCCATGGATTTACAAAAATATTAAGTCCTGATAAGTGGGGTTCATTGGAGAGTACATCTGTGTTTTGAGTGTGTGTGTGTGTGTGCAGTTTCCTAGAATCAGGGATCAAATTGCTCAATATAAGAAAAAAGATGCTTGAAATACAAGGGAGATTCTGGAGATGGGAAAACAAAACATTGACAATAAACACTTTATATAGATGCTAAAGAAAAAGAAAAAAAAAACAGGTTGTCAATGATAGCAAAGGAACACAGGTTCACTATTACCTTTGTTGGTAGATACGTAATGCAATTCTTCCCTTTCTCTCAGTCTTTCCCCCGTTAGTGTTCTCTCAGGGCAAAATCAGACCTCTATTCATCTGGGATATATACATAGCACGTGTCTAAAGAGGTGAGTTTAGGGAAAAAATAGGGCTAGAACAAATCAGTGGTTCTGGATCTCATATCTTCATTACAATTTTTTTGTGGGGAAAACTTTAAAAAAGTATAAATTAGGTCTTTAAAAAAGTATAGATTCCTGAGTTTCATTCTCAGAACTACTGATTTAGAATGGGGAAGGTTGAATGGTATAAATCAATACATTTAAAATACATCCTAGGTTGTTAGAATTATCAGTCAGGATGGGAACAACTTCAGTCATTGACTCTGACATTTCCTCCTGTTCTGAGAGTCTAAGATGCTAAACTCTCCCTCCACATTCTCCTTCTTTTCTCCAGTGGCTACAGTGAGAATGAAATAACAACACTCCATTGGCATTGATGTCACCTATATGAGCATCTATAGCCTGAAAGACTTATGGGTTCCCAGCACTCTCTGTTCCATAACTGGAGACTGCAAAATATGAACTATGTTTAGAGCTTTTGCTAAACAAGTCACCTTAATCTGAAAACAACCAGGTTCATTTTACCTGCAGTTTTCCTGGCATGCTGAGGATGTACTGCATTGTTTTAAATTGCATTTCAGAGTATCTTGGAATGTCTTTGCTGATCACTCTGCCTTTAGTCTGCCCACTAAATTCTATCTTATTGACATGTACACACTACTATATTTAAGATAGATAACCAACAGGGACCTACTGTAAAGCACAGGTAACTCTGTGCTTTAAGATAGATAACCAACAGGGACCTACTGTAAAGCACAGGTAACTCTGCTCAATATTCTGTAATAACCTAAATGGGAAAAAAAAAATGAAAAAGAATAGATACATGTATATGTAAAAATATATATATTTTTAAAACTGCTTTAAGAAATTTTAACAGTTGAGCCTCAGCTGTGTGATTAGTATCAATGCATGTATTTAGTATGTGACATTGGCAGATTAATTCTGTTCTACATCTTGGTGTTACTGATTCTGTCTTTTTTTTTTTAATTTAATTTTAACTTTTTATACAGCAGGTTCTTATTAGTTATCTATTTTGTATGCATTAGTGTATACATGTCAACTCAAATCTCCCAATTCATCACACCATCACTGCCTCCCACCCCTGGCTTTCCCCCCCTGGTGTCCATATGTTTGTTCTCTACATCTGTGTCTTTATTTCTGCCTTGCAAACTGATTCATCTGTACCATTTTTCTAGATTCCACATATATACGTTAATATATGATATTTGTTTTTTTCTTTCTGACTTACTTCACTCTGTATGAGAGTCTCTAGGTCCATCCACGTTTCTACAGATGATCCAATTTCATTCCTACTGATTCTGTCTTAATGTCATATACTTTGCATAGATTATAATGATGGTGATAAAATGGCACCAAAAAATTTAAAAAGCCAGATTGCAGTAGCTATGAGTCTTAGAACTTGAGTGTTATCATTAATATATATAAAAATGTATATTATATATAACATATAATGAATATATTCTTAATATATAATGGAATATTATATTATCAATATATAATTTATATGTAATAACTATTATATAATATATAGTAAATATTATATAATAAATGTTTTATATAAAGTAATACATAATTATACATGCTATATATATAATATAAATAAATATATAAAAATATATATATATACTTGATTTAAATGAGAATTCAATAGCATATCTGTACCACAAAATTTACTTATATCTCAGAAGACACTGTAGCATTCTTGATATGGTCTACTTCTTTTTAGAGTTAAATATATTTTCATAAGAGAGGGAAAAGCATTCAGTGATTATTTTAAGATAATAATTTCACGTGAAAATTACATTTTTGTGTTCTATTTTCCCTTTGCTGATTGGTGACATCAAACTTATTTCACATGGTTATCCAAAGCATAGCACTGAATCTGTAAATTAATTCAGAGCTATTGTAATTTTCTTGTGCAACTGTCTTATTTTTTTCTGTTATGTAAATGATCCAGATGGCAACAAGATCTTAAAAGATAAACAATGTAACATAATTTGGGCAAAATTATACCTGATTATGTCTGATAATGGGAAAATAAACGTAGTATGATGTCTTCAACTTTAGGAAATATAATTTCTTTTTCCAAGTTTGAATTATTGTTCTGTCTATTGCTTTGTTGTTGTTGAGCAAGTTTTTGGATCTGGATTTCAGATCTAGATTGTCATTGATAATATAGGGAAAATAAGAGTGATATTTCAAGAGTGTTTTAAGTCCTAGAGAAAATATTTGTAAAATGTCTGTATCACAACTTATACTCAATTAATTCAAGTTATTTTTATTGTAGTCTCAAAGTCAAAAAATAAGGTAATCACACTAATCATATATATATAACTGGATTGTATATACAATATACTTATAATTGGATATATTGGATATACATAATCATATATAATTGGACGTATAATTTGATTACAAATTATAATCAAAATTACATAAGTTCTTCAGGTTTGGGAAGAAAATAGATTTTCTTATACATATTTTCTAGAAATGTGACCTATTGCTTCATCATGACCACAGGTATAACCCTCTCCTTACCCTTGTGTTTAGAGTTTACACGGTATAATTCTAAGGTTGTGGACATTTTCTTTCTCTTAGGTATTTCTCTGCCCATAAGTTAAGTTCCTGCTGGCCTTGATCTTCAGCAACTCTGGCTAATATAACTTCCTGTGTCCTGAATTCTTTGTTGTAAACACTGCCTTAGTTATCATTTGTAATCCACATTATGAACAATATCCACTACCACATGTGACAAAGGTCTGTCAAGCCATCTACAAATGTCACCTGTACTTGAACCTTAAAATGCTTCCTTCAGCCAAGTCTGACTGCTATGTATACACATTCACTCTATGATAAGGAGAAAACAACTTTCAATTCCAGTAAGGTAGCAATCAATTTATTTATATCTCTAAAGAAAAACTCCAATCACAGTCCATAATGGCTGTTCTTTAGGTTAGTTCAGTTACAGAATGTGAAAGAACTGGTCAATAAGAGGTCACCCTAAAGTGTTCTTGAATCTGTTTGCTGAGCTTTGCTGCCTCATCTCTCTGTTAGTCCTGCAGGAAGAATTACTGGAGTAGTTTATACAGTGCCTGTGTGTTCACTATGTGTGACTGCTCTCACGCATTTGTTTCACTTGAAATCACAACTATTGCTGTTTACACATCCCTGTTTCTGGCTATCATTATAAGACACATAACAAGGATATTTACTTTAAAAGATGACAAAAATTGATCAGTGGATGAAATGGAAGTATGCACTTTGGAGTGGAAATATAACCAAGTCGGTGATTTTTAAAGGATCAATTCAGATTGTATTACAGAGTGTTTAAAGAAACAAAAACTGCAACATTCACATTGGCAGTATGGATTGTTATACTGATGCTTAGAAGTTAGAGACAAATCTTTACCAAATTCAGACAAATACATAAAGAATGAACGAATGATTTTTACAAACATTGAGTTAGTTTGACAGGAATGTGTAAAATTAAACTTTACTTACATTGGTAATGTAGGTGACAAAATACTAAGTAGATTAATCAAAAAATTACCATTTTCTTCACATATGCAGATAGGTACACATAAGCCCTCATGGGGCAAGCTTCTTCATAAATATCTAGCTAATGAATTCATTAAGTCAACATATACTACTGTGTTCTAGGCACTAGGACTCACAGGAAATATAACAAAGAATAAGTTCATCTTGAGGAGATATACAAGTTAATCAGTTAATGTATAGAAGTATGTTCTGAGGAACATACCACAACCTTAAAACTTCTTATTTCTGGAAAGACACACACATACACATACATGTACAACTTACATATGCACAAATATATTTTGTATACTCCCTGAAGAATTTGGAATTTGCACATAAGTCAAGAACAAAAGAAAAAAAAATCAACTTTCGAGGAAGGACTTAGGTAAACATATTAAAGATTAGAACTTTGAGCAGGATATGATATATATAAATCTTATATAGAAGTGGTCTGGAATACATTTGTTCTTTGGTTTCAGGAAGAAGGTGTAATGTTTTTAATTCTGATCCAGGTCATGTGGAACACAGTAACACACACAAGTGTGCTTGAACACATACATATGCATGTGAACACACACACATCTGCTTTTGATCCTCTTGTGTGTCTTCCTCATCTGAGTACTTAGCAGTGACAACCAACTTCAAGGCTAGGCAAAAAACAAAAAAACAACCAAGAAAAGAACATGTTTGTTTTATTAATCTTGCCCCCAACCGTCATCCTCCACTCCCTGAATACTTCATTCTTCTCTGTGGATCCTCTAAACACTCACACACCATTTTAAGTAGTCTGTTCATTAAATTTCTCAACATCCTCAACATGAGTGTAACATTTGTTTAATGATGGGATCTGACTGATTTAGAAGAAAATGTTCAATTTTATAGACTCAAGACTAAACTCATCCTCATCAACATCCCTTAAAAAACATTTCTTCTAATGTTATTTTGGTTCAAGACATTCTCCTTCATGTAGGTCAGTAAGCTAGAATCTTAGCAACATGTGTTATTTTGTCTTTTTCCTCAATCTCAGTGGCTGAATATGTCTTTCCAAATCAGCTTGAAATTCTTAACTCACCAACTTCCTGTTTCTTCTCATCTGCTTTGGATACATTGTTTTCTCTTTCCTATTGCTCCTGATTCAAGAATATTCCTCACCATAATGAAGACTTTGGGGACTCTTTCCTCAATATCTTCAACTAGGGACCAACCATATCTATAACTCCTACACAACCTTAGCTCTCTAGTCTGGGGAGACCCATCTCTTACACAGCCTGTGCACAAACTTTTAGTCTGGAAAATAATTCAGCCTCTGTGTTTTTAAGAGTATATTTCATTCATGAAATTCTGAGCCTATTCTATGAGGAACCATCATGGTGATCCTGATAAACATGTCCTATAGCTCAACTGCACTTAATTATTAAAAATAACTGCTTATTCTCCCAGTCAGTTAAGATAAAAGGATTAAAGGCTTCAACTCTAGTCAATTCAGACTCATTGATGGAACCTCTTCTAAAGTGACTGAATGATGATTAGTGGCTAACAATGAACTCCTGAGCTTCCTTAGCTATTATCATACCCAGAGACAGACACAAGATCATCTTCCAATGGCAATCAATCAAATGACTTGAGGAGACTCTAAGCTGAGATCCAAAACACCTACATCAAAAAGCAACATAGTTGCTCATTCCAGATGCTACAGTATCAAAAACAGTGATGCTGGGAACTTACATTTTTTTCTATTGCAGATCATCTTCTTACAGACCTGTCGGGAACCAGCTGCAAGCTGACACAGTCCTTGCAGCTTAAAGCATGCCGAAGTTCTGCTTAATTCTTGACAGGACCCGAAAGAGTTATTAGAGAAGATATGAGTCTTAGCCTGTGAGGTTGCTTGCGATTTCTCTAACAATAGTTTGTACTCAGTATGTTTCGGTAGTCACAGTCTGTTTTCATACATGTTTATATCCTGGTTCGCAGAATGTTTTGCACTATAATTTCAACATTAAGGAAATACTGTCTGATGATTCGGTTTGGTGATTTTAACAAAAACATGTTTGATGAGAAATAAAGTGTGTGTGTTTGTACACCACCCTCCTGACCCCATCTCTTCTTAATCCCCTCACCTGCTCTCAGAACTTGTTCCTCAGTCTAACAGCGACTGACACAGACTATCCTAACCTCCAGATTAATAGGGATGATTCCGCATGTTACTGGGAGTCATCATGGAAGTGTAAGTATTGTCCAGTTTGGGAAGGTGGTCTTTAACCATCAGCATTCCTCTGCTGGCTTCTGCTAAGTTGAAGCTCATATTGTTCTGTCCAAATCATTCTGGAAAATCATACACCAGAATCAGAGTCTGAAATCCATGGTCCTGTCATGGCCTCTATTGTCCTGGACCATGTGCTCTGCAGCCTCTTCCACTTGATCCAAGCATCCTCAGGCTTTTTTCTTTTTCTTTTTTTTTTAACTCCTGACCATTGGACTGCTCAGCTGAACTCTGCTGAGGTGCACAGGTCTCTGTGAGGCTACTATATGGCATTTTTGTGTCTACTTCTAACTTCACTATTACTCATAAAATAAAAATAATTGACAATGGGATTGAACATTTTGCTAAGTGTGCAGTCACTCCACTTATTCTTGGGGGATGTAAACACAAAGTCTTCTCTTCTTGAAAATCCTTACTCCTTCCTTTTTGCCAAATTTCTTCCCCTCTCTAGTTTTTCAAATGTGTATTTCTTTTCCCTGTGGGAGAAAATCTAGTTTTTGCATAATTTTCCATTGTTCCCCACTCTATAGTTTTCATGGTGTAAACTCTAGGCTATGAGCCCTTTAGTCTCTGGGCATTGTTGGGTTAAAATTCATCTCTAAAACAGCCTAGCTTTCATACTAATAAAGGTGTTTCTGCTTTAAGACTAGTATCTCTTGTAAACATGAAACATAATTTATTTAGAAATCTGCCATTCTCCCTGAAGCAATGAATGCCACTGATTGACATTACATTCATTTTAGGGTATTTTTGCCTGTAAGCAACAGAATTTTGTCTCAAGTTGGTTTAATCAATAATGAAATATATGTTCCAACATGAAGGCAGTCGAGAGTTGTATAGTCTTCAGGGGTGGTTGTTTCAGCAGTTCAGTAGCATTTTAAAAATCCGAACTCTTTCTATCCTGCTTCTCCTGTGTTAGTTCATTCTCAGGCTGGTAGTAAGATAACTATATCCATTCTAATTTTCACAGCCCTGTGCACATTCACATCAAGAGGAAAATGAGAATCCTATCTCTTCTTGTAGTTTCTCTTTGAAATGAGAAAACTCCCTGAAGTTTCTGAGTCCAGTGCTACCAGTCATGATAGTAGAATTGTAGTCCACTCCTTCACCAGTCTCTGGCAAGATATTGAGGATTACCCCAAGATTGATTACACCACAGGATTCAGCTTCCCCTGAGGCATGATGGAGGTAGAGAGAACAGATATGTATCTTCAACAAATGGGTTCTATTAGGAAGGATAATGGCATAAATATTTATTGGGTAGGCAGATGGTGAAGTCTGCAGTAATCTTAAAACAATACTTTTCCACAAAAAATATACATGTGAGGAATTTAAAGATGTCTTTGTTTCAAATGCTAAAGATTTTAGATTTATCCTATAAAAAAGGGCACCATCAAGGGTTTCTGAGCAGAGGTATAAGATGACCATATTTGCATTAAAGGCTGAACTTAGAAAATGTGTGGGGAAATGGAGTTATGATGTATGTGTCGACCAAAAATAATGTACAACATGAGAGTTGTAAGTTAAGTTCTGTTTGGGGCAAAACGAAGACTAGCCCGAGAGACAGCATTTCCAATAGTTCTGAGAAACAGCTTCAAAGAGGTAGTGGGGAAAGGTCAGGATATATGTAATTTTGGTGAAGGGAGAGTACAGGCAATCAAGCACATATTTTTTGCAGAAGGTTGCTGCTATTCTTGTGAAAGTTACTGCTAGTCACAAGGAGCAGACGTCACCATGAAGGATTTTAGTGCTTTTCTAGATACCAGGAGATGCAGGAATTTGGCTCATAAAATCTTCTCCTGAACAATCTAACTATCTGAAGACCTGTTCTGCCAATTTTTCCTAGAGCACAGAGTGCCTTATTCCTGATTTCCACCCTGAACTCCTTTCAGGGGTTGTTGAACATCAGCAGCTGCAGCTGTTCATAATTTGATCCTTGTAGAAGTAGATGTAAAGTGCCAATTTGGAGGAGACATATGTGTGTAGATTTTGGGGGTGGAGAGGAAGCTACATGCAAAATTCCAGAAAGCCCCAAAAGCTGTTTATAAAGTGAAGTTGCTCAAACAAAAAGAGTGAAGAGAGGTTTTTATATTACTACTTTTCCCACTGTCCCTTCTTCCAAAACAGTTTCTGCCTGGATTTGCCTCTTCAGAGACAAACTTCCGTATGAAAATGGATTGGATAGGCCACCCCTCTAACTGGAGAATGGAGAAGGTAAAAATAAAGTGTATGTTTCATAGAGCATGAACATGAAGTGCAAAGAGGAGGACCAAACACCATATCAACTTAGGCAGGGAGAAAGCAAAAAGTGGATTTAAAAAGAAGATTCAACAATGACAACAAATTGAATGAAACTCTAAGAGAGGAATGTTTGGCATTGATAAGGAAACCAAACTGGTTTAGATCACATACATTTTTTTTTAACATCTTTATTGGAGTATAATTGCTTTACAATAGTGTGTTAGTTTCTGCTTTATAACAAAGTGAGTCAGCTATATATATATACATATATCCCCATATCTCTTCCCTCTTGCATCTCCCTCCCTATCTCACCCCTCTAGGTGCTCACAAAGCACCCGAGTTGATCTCCCTGTGCTATGCGGCTGCTTCCCGCTAGCTATCAATTTCACATTTGGTATTGTACACATGTCCATGCCACTCTCTCACTTCGTCCCAGCTTACCCTTCCCCTTCCCCGTGTACTCAAGTCCGTTCTCTAGTAGGTCTGTGTCTTTATTCCTGTCTTGCCCTTAGGTTCTTCATAAACATTTTTTTTTTTAGATTCCATATATATAGATCACATACATTTTTAGATCCAATTTTTGGCTTTCATTTGAGGATGGTAGGAAACCTAGACTTTGTGATCAGACAGATCTGTGTTTACAACTTGTCATTGGCAATTAAAAGCTAGGACACCCTCTGTTATCTTGGAGGGTGTTTTCGGCACAAACTTGGGCTGGAACCCTATCTCTATGCCTGCTAGTGTGTTACACATAGTGATTCAGGCCATGGATACTGGAGAAACACTGCCAGGGTTTTATTCCAGTTTCACTGTCAAGTGGTTATAGCCATGAGCAAGATGTTAAACTCCTCTGTATACTTTAGCTGTCTCATCTGTAAAATGGAAATAATTACAGTATCTATAACATAATATTGCATGGATTAAATACCAGGTATATTTTTACTTGTGTTTGTTTATACTTCATGATTTTGTTTTCCTTTTTTAATTTTAAAGTTGTCTCCTGGTTAGTGTAGAAAGATAATCATACATTTCATACTCTATTTAAAAATTCTGACAGTTAAAAAAATGAAAACATTAGCCTTCCTATAATAATTTAGATATTATGAGATTTTTAATGCCTTACTTTTGGTTCACCTATATTCCATGCCACTACATTAAATTACTGTGGATGTGTGACCTTGTCATATGAGTTCTTATAAAGTATGAGAAGAGACTATTAGCTTGTGATATATATACAGTGGATTATGCTCAGTGATCTATGAGTATGACTTGAAGTAAGTTGAAGGTTTGAGGGATATTTAACTTTTTTTTGAGGTCTCTTCTTAAAATTGAGTAGGTTAAAATAGCAGCAATATATAAATGCATACATGCACCACTTAAAATGTGCTGCGTGTTAGTAGTGCTAGTGTATCATTAATTTAGCAATACTTTTGCATATATTCTTTTATTACTTTTCTTTGTAGAAAATAATGTATCTATACATTTCTTTTTTCACGGTCTGTTCATAGTAAAGAATACAAGAGAAATGAAGGTCTATGTCTCCACCACTTGGATTAGGAAATAGATTCTTTGTCACCCCTCATGTGGTCTTCCTGATTTCCCCATGTGCAATGTCCAAAGTTCATGTTCAACTCTGTAGATATTGCTAAGTAATCTGAAGTGATGGTACCAATGACTCTCTAACAAGTGATAGATAAAAATCCTAGTTTCTACAAATCCTTAGCAATATTTGCTATTAATAGATTTTAATTTAATTTTTTGCCAAACTTTTAATTATGAAATTGCATTTCTTTGGATTTCAGTTGTTATTTTCCTAATTTTAATGAGTTTGAGCATATTTTCATATGTTTATGGACAGTTTGTATTTCTATTCTGTAAAAGGCCTCTTCATATCATTTAACCATTTTACCATCTTATTGTTTGACCTATGGTAATGACTGATAGGACTTCTTTATATTCTGATGAAAAATTCTTTGTTGAATCACTATTATCCTGACATAAGGATTTTTTTCTCTTTAATGTATGTTTTCTTTGAAATTTTATATAGTTCATGTTATTAATCACTTCCATTAGAGTTTGCATTTATTTTCTTGCTAGAGCAACCCCTCTCTATGCAGAATATAAAGGTATTCTTCTATATTATCTTCTAAAAGCTTTATAAGCTTTCTCTTTCAAATTATTTCATGCAAATAAAATTGAGTCTTATACATGCTATGAGGTAGGTATCTGGTTTCAGTTTCAGAACTAAAATTGTCCCAAATGCACTTACTGTCTTTATATATATATTTTTTACGGTAAACAATATATTGATAATGTCCAAATTATGGAACTTACTAATTGTTAGTAGCATCGCTGTATAACTTCGTAGATAAATGTTTTCAAATTATCTGAAACACATGTTCTGGAATAAGTCAAGTCTCCTATTTGTTTTTTAATATGATCCTGTTTCAGTCTTTGAAACAAATGGGCCATTTTTTTATTCTTATACAAATACGTCAGATTCTTAATTACTAAAAATGCTATCATCTACGCTAATATCTATTAAAAAAAAACTATCCCTTCATTGTTCTTTTTGAGTAGTCTCAGTTACTCTTGATCATTTTCTCCTGCATTTGTTATATACTATAAACATCCAGTTGTGATTATTTTTTAAAATTGTATTGATCCTAATGGTCATTTTAGAAGAATTATAATCTCCTTTTTATAAAATCTTTTCTCTATAAGAACATATTTTTTCCCTCTCTCTCTACATTTATTTAGGTATTACTAATGTCTTTCAAAACTATTGTAATTTTCACCACTTAACATGTTTTTTCTTTAGCTTTTATTCAAATTTCTCTTATCAGATAGAATAGTTTGATAGGAGTTATTAAATATTACCAAACTTTATACTGATTTAAATGGCAATGCTGTTTCTCTCTGTTAATCCCTTTCACTATAAGAAGTCACATTCATCAATTAATTGATACTAAAATATTTTACATTCATGATATTCACCCAAATGGGTCCATTGTGTATTAATATTTTTTCATGCATTACTGAATTCAGTTTACTAATATTTAGATTAAGATTCTTGAACCAATTGTTGTGATTGAGATAAATGTACAATTACCCTTTTTTTCACTGTTTTTATTTGGTTTTGGTATCAAGAATATTTTCCACTTGTGTAATAAATTTGAGACTGAACTTTTTTTCTATTATCTAAAACAGTTTTTATAAGCTTGCAATTAGCTATTCGTTGATATTTAGTGAAATGGGAGACATTTAGATTTGGTGTTATTTCAAGGAAAAATTAATTACTAACTAATTTTTCTAAAAGTTTCTAGAGGACAGGTGAACCATTTTCCCAACTGAAACTTTGTTCAACCATCACCACAAAAGTAAAGGAAGCAGAAAATCTCTTTGACACAGATATTCAAGACATGTTATATTATGTTTTGTTATGTTATCCTATGATGAAGCCATAAGAAATCTTGAATGTTGGAGGAATGTGTAATTAGTTAAGAACATGTTATTCATTTGGGCACTTTTTTACAAAAAGAAAAATATATTAAATTACACATCTTCCTACACTGTTGGTTAGGAAATTCATCCACATTCTCCCATCTGATAGAGGAACCTTCCTCATGAAGATGTGTGTGACCAATAATACTGGTAGATCCAGGACTTGTGGGCACTCCTCTATACAAAAATAACTGAACTGAAGGTCAATCTCCCAAAGTCAATTTCTCACATATTACATAACCTTATTCAGTCTGGACTTCAGGCCTGCCTGAAATCTCTCCTGCATTAGTTGTATTTACTACTACAGAAATTAAACACTTCATTACTTCCTGTGCTTAGAACAAAAATTATAACCATTGTGTTGAGTAAATGTGGAGAGTTTTAAAGCAATAAATTAGAGAAATGAATAAAAGAGGTGATATTGCAACTGATGTTTCCCCAAATGCATCTTAGAACAGTCAGAGCTAAGATGAATATTAACACATTTGTGCCTGATTAGTACATTTTCCCCTACCATTTCACACCTATTTTAGAAACATAAATGCAAATATTATCAACTAACCACTATTCATGTCCTAGGAAACTATATGAGAGACTTACAGCTGGCTAATACTAATATTTGTTGGGTATAAGTAAAATGAAACAAACAGAAAAATATCAGTAGGCCACCAATATGATAATCCTTCACTGCTGTTAAAAAAATGTTCTTATTCAAGCACCCCCATATGACTACTACTTGCAGCCAGAGGAACTAAAAGGAATAGAGTCACTTAATTAGCTCATGTCAAAAATATAAACAACTTTACAGCTAAGAGGATAAGACCATAAGATTATCTGGTCTTTATCACAAACATTCAGCATTTTTTCTACTCTAGAATCAGAAACTCATCAAATTTCAGTCCTTTACAAATTACACTTTTAAACTTGCTCTAAAAATGTTAATGTAATTCATTTGCTGATTTCTCAGTACTTTCATACCTGAAAAGGTTAAAATGTTCATCATTCTAATAATTCATTTAAAACTAGTGTGTGAAAACAAACAAACAAAAAAAATCCAAAAATGGGCAGAAGACTTAAATAGACATTTCTCCAAAGAGGATACACAGATTGCCAACAACACATGAAAGAATGCTCAACATCACTAATAATCAGAGAAATGCAAATCAAAGCTACAATGAGGTATCACCTCACACCAGTCAGAATGGCCATCATCAAAAAATCTACAAACAATAAATGCTGGAGAGGGTGTGGAGAATAGGGAACCCTCTTGCACTGTTGTGGGAATGTAAATTGATACAGCCACTATGGAGAACAGTATGGAGGTTCCTTAAAAAACTAAAAATAGAAGTACCATATGACCCAGCAATCCCACTACTGGGCATATACCTGAGAAAACCATAATTCAAAAAGAATCATGTACCTCAGTGTTCATTGCAGCTTTATTTACAATAACCAGGACATGGAAGCAACCTAGGTGTCCATCGACAGATGAATGGATAAAGAAGATGTGGCACATATATGCAATGGAATATTACTCAGCCATAAAAAGAAATGAAATTGAGTTATTTGTAATGAGGTGGATGTACCTAGAGACTGTCATACACAGTGAAGTAAGTCAGAAAGAGAAAAACAAATACCGTATGCTAACACATATATATGGAATCTAAAAAAAAAGGAAAAAGTGGTTATGAAGAACCTAGGGGTAGGGCAGGAATAAAGATGCAGACATAGAGAATGGACTTGAGGGCATGGAGGGGGGAAAGGTAAGCTGGGGCAAAGTGAAGAGTGGCATGGACATATATAAACTACCAAATGTAAAATAGATAGCTAGTGGGAAGCAGCCGCATAGCACAGGGAGATCTGCTCAGTGCTTTGTGATCACCTAGAGGGGTGGGATAGGGAGGGTGGAAGGGAGATGCAAGAGGGAGGAGATATGGGGATGTATGTATATGTATAGCTGATTCACTTTGTTATAAAGCAGAAACTCATGCACCATTGTAAAGCAATAATACTCCAATAAAGATGTTTAAATAAGTAAATAAATAAATAAATAAACAGTAGCTAGGTTAACTACCTCAGCATAAGTAAGTAAGTAAGTAAATAAATAAATAAATAAATAAATAAATAAAAGTAGTGTGTGTATTTCGGTCAGTGAAATTCTTCCCAATTAAAAAAAAATAAAACTTATTTGACTACCTCTTACATTTAACCATCTGGTTATAAAATGAAGTATTTAATGTTTCCAAAAGAATTTTTTAAACAATAGTTTATTTTTCATTGTGTCTTTGATAAATAGCTCCCTTAGCAAGGAATTGCCCCAGCAATTAGCATAGGTATTCATGCAAGATTTTTCTAGTTCCATTTAGATATCATATTATGATTAATTTCTTTTGTCCTCTCTTTACTATTATAAGAGGAATTATCTATATTCAGAACTCATGAATACAAACCTCAAAATATGGTTCCATAAGAATTATAAGCTAAAATTAAGTGATTTGCCATTCTAAACAGATTTCTATACTTGCAAATTTAAATGAAGAGGTGTATTGCTTCAAACATAAATTTTGTAAAAATGCAAACTGTTCAAATATATTTTTAAAAAAGTAGAAGAAAAAAATTTTTCATGGCTATCATTTAGAATTTGACAGTTAAAAGTGTATTTCACTAGACTCTCTTCTTTTACATTGTTGTAATACATGTGAAAACTCTGGCAGAGCAAAGACATAGAATGGAAAACCAAGTGATGGCTATAACCAAAATAATCCCAAATGAAAAGGCATTTGGAATCTCTGTTTCGAAAATAACTATTATTAAAGGTTTAACATTTGCTGGTTTGGTTTAAAAGGTTTAAATAAAATAATATCACTGAAATTTGGAAATTTTGGAATCTCTGGTTAAATATTTCATTCTTCTTAAAGTTAACCATTTTTTAAAAATCAAATACATGATTTTAAAAATGATTGGTCCATTCATTTATATGACATGTAAATTAAACAAATACATTTTGGAAATTTTATTATCATGTAATTATAACATTTATTAATTTGTCACAAATATTAATTTTGTCCCCATGGCCCTGTGGACTTTTTGCAGGATATTAGTATTGTTAGATAATTTGGCATTACTGTTAATAAGGGAAATACTGGAGTTTATCTCTGGATATAGTCCCAGAGATGCAAAATGACTTTCCAGTGGTCAAACATCTTGTGAATGATAGATCTGGATGTAGAATCTCAGTCTCCTGACCTTTAGACTGGTGGCACTTTATTACCCCCACATAGGAGGAAAGAACCCTTACAGAGCAGTCAGCAGGCTGGGATTCTAGTGTCACTTCTGTTTCTTAATATATTTGTGACTTTCAGCAGCTTCATTACATTTTCAGATTTTCATCTTTTTCATCTACTTAGTGAAGACTATAACAATTTAGCATTGTCATGGAGACGTGATTGTATAATATATATTAAATTGTTTTTAAGCTTCTCTAGTGCTATTAAACATCAGTTATTTCAATATCACAAACTTTTTTTTTATTGTAAGTGTTTCTGATATAAAGCTGAAAATATAGAAGTACAGCTCCATGTCTTATTTAAGTAAAGATATTTTAATTTTAGATATATCACTGTAATGGTACAACGTGTGATCTATGTTTAACCTCAAAATTGTATTAGCCATCCTGCGTTTAAAACTCAACTTGGTATTGAGAAGATTTAAACAGTATATTCTATCTAAGCTAGAAGAGATAATACCCAATTCTTATTGCTTTGCTTCTCCTTAAGCAGTAAATTGCCAGCTCAGCAAATTAAAAACAACAACAACAACTATGTCTCTAAAATGGGAACTTCTGTGTGTATCTCTTTCACAAGTATTTCCTAATATCATTAAAGGTCTCAGTGAGGATTACGAGGTAGTGTCAGATGCCAGGAAGACTACCTCAATCTCTTGTGCCCAGTTTCAGGTCCTCTGCTCATCAAGTCCTGCCTATGGTGGGGTCATGCTCATTGGAAGCCATGGTCAAGTGCAGCAAATCTCCAGCTAAGCATGCGAAGCTTGTTTCTCCCTCTGAAATACATTCACTGTTGTTTTCCCCTACAGCTTGCATCAACACTGTATCTTCCTTGTAGAACACATAATCAACTATTAGAAAAAGAAAATAATGAAGAGAATAGTTTCTCTCAGTGGGGAAAAAAAATTCTTGCATAAAACAAGGAAACAAAATTGAAAAATAAGGCAAAATAAATTTCTGGTAACAGTCAATGAGAGTAACAGCTGCAGTAGAGATGGTAATAAGAGAGAAAGCATAATTAAATCAGAAGTTTTAAAACGTGTAATTTTAAATGATATACAACAGTAATTTAAAATATAAATGTAAATAAAAGTGGATGGATGGAAGCATAATTAAAACCAAAAGAAACAAAAATAATCTCAGTGAAAACGAAATTAGAATGATAGACAATAACTGACTTTGCTTAGCCAACAAAATATTACCTAGTGAAGAAGATTTTTCTTGATTTTAATTTTAGTGCTGCTTAATCAAACATTCATTTACCAGGGTCTCAGTAGGCATGTTCAAGGATGATGAACTTCAGAGAAAATGAAACAGGGAAAATGTGCTTTTTTTATATAACATTTTAAAATACAGTTCATGTTACTGTATATAATGCTCTCAAAAATTCTACTCTCTGACGTACTGGGGAAATCTCAGTAATGAGACTAATTTAACAATTTATTTAAACCCCAATTCACTTCATCATCTCACCTTACCTTAAATTCTCTTCTCACATAGACTAGCAGTTTCCGTTCATCTTGAAACTCACTTCAACCTTATTATGAGGAAAGCCGCAGACCTGTATCTGTCTCTTCTTGATCTGCTTCTCCCCCATTTTTTTTAAAGTGTCATTCCCTACTTGCACTTCATTGTGCTAACTGCTGTCCAGTCTGGTAACAGTCACACGTCCACACATACTACTGCCTAGGTTATTCATATCTGGGATTGTCATTAAGGCAAAGAGCAGCTACTGAAGTCATTGAGGGAAGAGGGGAAGGGCACGTGGAAAAGCAGTAATTGTTGGAAGGTTGGGTTGGCTTCAAAGAAGGTAGTGTGAGTGCATCCAGAGGTGTGAGGTGGAATGCACATTGCTGCAACCCTGGGACAGCCAGCAAACCCCTGAGGAGGCAATGGTTTCTTGCATGAAGCTTGGTGTTAGGAATATAATTTTGAATTACCTAGAATCTTCATATATATATATATATACACACACACTAAGGAGAATCAACAACAACAATAACAATCAAATACAACAATCATTTTATAAGCATTAAGGTTTGGAGAAAACCAGTCCCATACCAATCATATGAGAATGTGATATAATATTAACTGTAACACAAATTTGAATATTACAAACAATAGAACACTAAAAACTGTATTATACTGCTAAAAGTGAACAAATAGAACACAAAGAGTATACTGAGGAAGCCACTTGCAAGTTGTCACTACAAACATGGGGACCATGGAGTGGCAAAATAGAACTGTTCTAAAATTCCACCTGGGGTTTAATTTTTTTTTTTTTTTTTTAGAGGTATGGCTGATTGACAACATAGAGAGACCAATGCAATTGAAAGGAGCATTTATTGGTGCTGTATGGTATTTCATTTCTTTTTATGAGTAATATTCCATTTTATATATATATATATATATATATATATATATATATATATATATATATATGCGCCACATCTTCTTTATCCATACATCTGTTGATGGATATTTAGGTTGTTTCCATGTCCTGGCTATTATAAATAATGCTGCAATGCACATTGTGGTACATGACTCTTTTTGAATTATGGTTTTGTCAGGGTATATGTCCAGTAGTGGGATTGCTGGGTCGTATGGTAGTTCTATTTTTAGTTTTTTAAGGAATCTCCATACTGTTCTCCATAGTGGCTGTATCAATTTATATTCCCACCAACAGTGCAAGAGGGTTCGCTTTTCTCCACACCCTCTCCAGCATTTATTGTTTGTAGATTTTTTGATGATGGCCATTCTGACCGGTGTGAGATAATATCACATTGTAGTTTTGATTTGCATTTCTCAAATGATTAATGAAGTTGAGCATACTTTCATGTGTTTGTTGGCAATGTGTATATCATTTTTGGAGAAATGTCTGTTGAAGTCTTCTGCCCAGTTTTTGGATTGGGTGGTTTGTGTTTTTGATATTGAGCTGCATGGGCTGCTTGTAAATTTTGGAAATTAATGCTTTGTCAGTTGCTTCATTTGCAAATATTTTCTCCCATTCTGAGGGTTGTCTTTTGGTCTTGTTTATGGTTTCCATTGCTATGCAAAAGATTCTAAGTTTCATTACGTCCCATTTGTTTATTTTTGTTTTAATTTCCATTTCTCTAGGAGGTGAGTCAAAAAGGATCTTGCTGTGATTTGTGTCATAGGGTGTTCTGCCTATGTTTTCCTCTAAGAGTTTGATAGTGTCTGGTCTTACATTTAGGCCTTTAATGAATTTTGAGTTTATTTTTGTGTATGGTGTTAGGGAGTGTTCTAACTTCATACATTTACATGTACCTGTCCAATATTCCCAGCACCACTTATTGAAAATGTTGTCTTTTCTCCATTGTATATGCTTGCCTCCTTTATCTGAGATAAGGTGACCATATGTGCATGGTTTTATCTCTGGGCTTTCTATCCTGTTCCATTGATCTATATTTCTGTTTTTGTGCTAGTACCATACTGTCTTCATTACTGTAGTTTTGTAGTATTGTCTGAAGTCAGGGAGCCTGATTCCTCCAGCTCCGTTTTTCTTTCTCAAGATTGCTTTGGCTATTCGGGGTCTTCTGTGTTTCCATACAAATTGTGAATTTTTTTGTTCTAGTTCTGTGAAAAATGCCAGTGGTAGTTTGATAGGGATTACATTGAATCTGTAGTTTGCTTTGGGTAGTATAGTCATTTTCACAATGTTGATTCTTCCAATCCAAAAACATGGTATATCTCTTCATCTATTTGTATCATCTTTAATTGCTTTCATCAGTGTCTTATAATTACCTGCTTACAGGTCTTTTGTCTCCTTAGGTAGGTTTATTCCTAGGTATTTTATTCTTTTTGTTGCAATGGCAAATGAGAGTGTTTTCTTAATTTCACTTTCAGATTTTTCATCATTAGTGAATAGGAATGCAAGAAATTTCTGTACATTAACTTTGTATCCTGCCACTTTACCAAATTCATTGATTAGCTCTAGTAGTTTTCTGGTGACATCTTTGGGATTCTCCATTTATAGTATCATGTCATCTGCAAACAGTAGACAGATTTACTGTTTCCATTCCAATTTGGATTCCTTTTATTTCTTTTTCTTCTCTGATTGCTGTGGCTAACACTTCCAAAACTATATTGAATAATAGTGGTGAGAGTGGGCAACTGTGTCTTGTTCCTGATCTTAGTGGAAATGGTTCCAGTTTTTCACCATTGAAGTCGATGTTGGATGTGGGTTTGTCATATATGGCCTTTATTATGTTGAGGAAAGTTCCTTCTATGCCTACATTCTGGAGGGTTTTATCATAAATGGGTGTTGAATTTTGTCAAAAGCTTTCTCTGCTTCTATTGAGATGATCATGTTTTTTCTCCTTCAATTTGTTAATATGGTGTATCACATTGATTGATTTCCATATATTGAAGAATCTTTGCATTCCTGGGATAAACCCCACTTGATCATGTTGTATGATTCTTTTAAGGTTGCTGTTGGATTCTGTTTGCTAGTATTTTGTTGAGGATTTTTGCATCTATGTTCATCAGTGCTATTGGCATGTAATTTTCTTTCTTTGTGACATCTTTGACAGGTTTTGTTATCAGGGTGATGGTGGCCTCATAGAATGAGTTTGGGAGTGGCCCTCCCTCTGCTATATTTAGGAAGAGTTTGAGAAGGATAGGTGTTAGCTCTTCTCTAAATGTTTGATAGAATTCGCCTGTGAAGCCATCTGGTCCTGGGCTTTTGTTTGTTGGAAGATTTTTAATCACAGTTTCAATTTCAGTGCTTTTGATTGGTCTGTTCATATTTTCTATTTCTTCCTGGTTCAGTCTCAGAAGATTGTGCATTTCTAAGAATTTGTCCATTTCTTCCATGCTGTCCATTTTATTGGCATATAGTTGCATGTAGTAATCTCTCATTATACTTTTTATTTCTGCAGTGTCAGTCGTTACTTCTCCTTTTTCATTTCTAATTCTATTGATTTGAGTCTTCTCCCTTCTTTTTCTTGATGAGTCTGGTTAATGGTTTATCAATTTTTTTTATCTTCTCAAATTACCAGCTTTTAGTTTTTTTATCTTTGGTATCATTTCCTTCATTTCTTTTTCATTTATTTCTGGCCTGATCTTTATGATATTTTTCCTTCTGCTAACTTTGTTTTTTTTATTCTTCTTTCTCTAACTCCTTTAGTTGTAATGTTAGGTTGTTTATCTGAGATGTTTCTTTTTTCTTAAGGTAGGATTTTATTGCTATAAGCTTCCCTCTTAGTACTGTTTTTGCTGCATCCCATAGGTTTTGGGTCATCGTGTTTTCATTGTCATTTGTTTCTAGGTATTTTTTGATTTCCTCTTTGATTTCTTCAGTGATTTCTTGGCTATTAAGTACTGTATTGTTTAGCATTCATGAGTTTGTATTTTTTACAGATTTTTCCTATAATTGATATCTAGTCTCATAGTGTTGTGGTTGGAAAAGGTACTTGATATGATTTCAATTTTCTTTAATTTACCAAGGATTGATTTGTGACACAAGATATGATTTATACTGGAGAGCATTCCATGAGCACTTGAGAAGAATGCGTATTCTGTTATTTTGGGGTGGAATGTCCTATAAATATCAACTAAGTCTGTCTTGTTTAATGTATCATTTAAAGCTTGTGTTTTCTTATTTATTTTCATTTTGGATGATCTGTCTATTAGTGAAAGTGGGGTGTTAATGTTCCCTACTATGATTGTGTTACTGTCAATTTCCTCTTTTATGGCTGTTAGCCTTTGCCTTATGTATTGAGTTGCTACTATGTTGGGGGCATAATATTTACAATTGTTATATCTTCTTCTTGGAAGGATCCCTTGATCATTTTGTAGTTTCCTTCTTTGTCTCTTGTAATAGCCTTTGTTTTAAAGTCCATTTTGTCTGATATGAAAATTGCTACTTCACCTTTGTTTGATTTCCATTTGCATGGAATATCTTTTTCCATCCTCTCACTTTCAGTCTGTATGTGTCCCTAGGTCTGAAGTGGGTCTCTTGTAGACAGCATATATATGGGTCTTGTTTCTGTATCCATTCAGCCAGTCTATGTCTTTTGGTTGGATCATTTAATCCATTTACATTTAAGATAATTATCAATATGTATGTTCCTATTACCATTTTCTTAATTGTTTTGGGTTTGTTATTGTAGGTCTTTTCCTTCTCCTGCGTTTCCTGCCTAGAGAAGTTCCTTTAGCATTTGTTGTAAAGCTGGTTTGGTGGTGCTGAATTCTCTTAGCTTTTGCTTGTCTATAAAGGTTTTAATTTCTCTGTCAAATCTGAATAAGATCCTCGCTGGGTAGAATAATCTTGATTGTAGTTTTTTTCTCCTTCTTCACTTTAAATATGTCCTGCCAATCCCTTCTGGCTTTCAAATTTTTTGCTGAAAATCAGCTGTAACTTTATGGGGATTCCCTCAAGTGTTATTTGTTGTTTTTCCCTTGCTGCTTTTAATATTTGTTCTTTGTATTTAATTTTTGATAATTTGGTTAATATGTGTCTTGGCATGTTTCTCCTTGGATTTATCCTGTATGGGACTCTCTATGCTTCCTGGACTTGATTAACTATTTCCTTTCCCATATTAGAGAAGTTTTCAGTTATAATCTCTTCAAATATTTTCTCAGTCCCTTTCTTTTTCTCTTGTTCTTCTGGGACCCCTATAATTCGAATGTTGGTGTGTTTAATGTTGTCCCAGAGGTCTCTGAGACTGTCCTCAATTCTTTTCATTCTTTTTACTTTATTCTGCTCTGCAGTAGTTGTTTCCACTATTATATCTTCCAGGTCAGTTATCTGTTCTTCTGCCTCAGTTATTCTGCTATTGATCTCTTCCAGTTAATTTTTAATTTCATTTATTGTATTGTTCAACTCTGTTTGTTTGCTCTTTTGTTCTTCTAGGTCATTGTTAAATGTTTCTTGCATTTTCTCCATTCTATTTCCAAGATTTTAGATCATCTTTACTATCATTACTTTATTCTTTTTCAGGTAGACTGCATATTTCCTCTTCATTTGTTAGGTCTGGCAGGGTTTTGTCTTGCTCCTTCATCTGCTATGTGTTTCTCTGTCTTCACAGTTTGCTTAACTTACTGTGTTTGGTGTCTCCTTTTCGCAGACTGCATGTTCGTGGTTCCCGTTGTGTTTGGTGTCTGTCCCCAATGGCTAAGGTTGGTTCGGTGGGTAGTGTAGGTTTCCTGGTTGAGGGGACTGGTTCCTGTGTTCTGGTGGATGAGGCTGGATCTTGTCTTTCTGGTAGGCAGGTCCACATCTTATGGTGTGTTTTTGTGTGTCTGTGATCTTTTTATGATTTTAGTCAGCCTCTCTGCTAATGGATGGGAGTGTGTTCCTGTCTTGCTAGTTGTTTGGCATAGGGTGTCCAGTACTGTAGCTTGCTGGTCTTTGAGTGGAGCTGGATCTTGGCATTGAGATGGAGATCTCTGGGAGATTTTCACCGTTCGATATTATGTGGAGCTAGGAGGTCTCTTGTGGACCGGTGTCATGAACTTGGCTCTTCCACCTCAGAGGCACAGCCCTGACACTTGGTTGGAGCACCATGAGCCTGTCATCCACACAGCTCAGAATAAAAGGGAGAAAAAAGAAAGAAAGAAAGAAAGAAAGAAAGAAAGAAAGAAAGCAAGAAGATAAAATAAAATAAAGTAAAATAATATAAAATAAAGTTATTGAAATAAAAAATAATTATTAAAATTTTTTAAAAAGGAATTTAAAAAAAAGAAAGAAAGAAGAGAGCAAGCAAACCAAAAAGCAAATCCACCAATGATAACAAGTGCTAAAAACTATATTAAAGAAAGAAGAAAGAAAAAATAATAATAAAAAAAATACCCCCAGACATACAGAACCCTAGGACAAATGGTAAAAGCAAAGCTATACAAACAAAATCTCACACAGAAGCATACACATACACACTCCCCAAAAGAGGAAAAAAATATATATATTGTTGCTCCCGAAGTCCACCTCCTCAATTTGAGATTATTCCTTGTCTCTTCAGGTATCCCATAGATGCAGGGTACATCAAGATGATTGTGCAGATTTAATCTTCTACTTCTGAGGCTGCTGGGAGAGATTTCTCTTTCTCTTCTTTGTTCACACAGCTCCCGGAGTTCAGCTTTGCATTTGGACCCGCCTCTGCGTGTAGGCCGCCTGAGGGCGTCTGTTCTTCACTCAGACAGGACGGGGTTAAAGGAACAGCTGATTCGGGGGCTCTAGCTCACTCAGACCGGGAGGAGGGAGGGGTATTGACGCGGGGCGAGCCTGCGGCAGCAGAGGCCAACATGACGTTGCATCAGCCTCAGGCTCGCCGTTCGTTCTATCGGGGAAGTTGTCCCTGGATCACGGGACCCTGGCAGTGGCGGGATGCACAGGCTCCCGGGAGGAGAGGTGTGGAGAGTGACCTGTGCTTGCACACAGGCTTCTTGTTGGCAGCAGCAGCAGCCTTAGCATCTCATGCCCGTCTCAGGGGTCTGCGCTGATAGCCATGGCTTGCACCCGTCTCTGGAGCTCCTTTAAGTGGCGCTCTGAATCTCCTCTCCTCGTGCACCAGGAAACAAAGAGGCAAGAAAAAGTCTTTGCCTTTTCGGCAGCTACAGACTTTTTCGCGGACTCCCTCCCGGCTAGCTGTGGCACACTAGCCCCCTTCAGGCTGTGTTCATGCCGCCAACTCCAGTCCTCTCCCTGTGATCCGACCGAAGTCCGAACCTCAGCTCCCAGCCCCCGCCCACCCCGGCGGGTGAGCAGACAAGCCTCTCGGGCTGGTGAGTGCTGGTTGGCTCAGATCATCTGTGCAGGAATCTCCCCGCTTTGCCCTCCACACCCCTGTTGATGTGCTCTCCTCCACGGCTCCGAAGCTCCCCCCCTCCGCCACACCCCGTCTCCGCCCACGAAGGGGCTTCTAGTGTGTGGAAACCTTTCCTCCTTCACAACTCCCTCCCACTGATGCTGGTCTCATCCCTATTCTTTTGTCTCTGTTTTTTCTTTTGCCCTACCCAGGTCTGTGGGGATTTTCTTGCCTTTTGGGAGGTCTGAGGTCTTGTGCCAGTGTTCTGTAGGTGTTCTGCAGGAGCAGTTCCACGTGTAGATGTATTTCTGATGTATTTGTGGGAAGGAAGCTGATCTCTGCCTCTTACTCTTCTGCCATCTTGAAGCTCCTCTCAAATATAATTTGATCCATAGGGGGAAAAAACAAAACTTGTGCTTGCTCGAATTTGATTTATTTATTAGTTTATTAATTTGTCAATTATTTCATATTACAATCTGCTTTTGTAGAAACATGGCTTAAGTATTTTGAGTCATATGTATCTACAATCACAAATCATCTCCTTACATTTATTCTACTTAATTTCTCAGCAGTTTTTTCATAATAGGTTTCTGTAATTGAAAAAAATAACAAAATAGTCCTTTGAGAAAGATTTTTTTATAAGATGCTAAATATTTAATTCTGAATTATTGCCTTTTTCTTTTTTAATTAAGTTCTGGAAATTAACTTTGTCCATCTTTATCTCCTGGAAGGCTCCACATATAAAGTTGATACAGTAATATTAAATTATATTCTTTTAGCCTAGGTCAATTAGTAGAACACGTATTTAAAGTAGGTTTTTAAATAATCATATAGTGTACTTTTTTGAGATGTAAAGAGAAAATTATATATTCATCAAATGACAGATGAATACTTTATCTAAAAATGCTGTAGTACATCAAAATTTTTCATCCTAAATAAATGAGAAAGATTGCTAACATTTTTTATCATTTTACACAGATAAAGAGACATAAGGCCATCGGAAATTTATATAACCTTATATTTAATGTAACAATAGCCAATTCAAAGTATTCCACATCAGAACATACAAACATTTACTCCCTCTCTGTAGCCTCTTGACTGCTTTCAATGATGAAGTCAAGATTTAGTATCATTTTTTTAAATGCTATTTGCTATCACTCACAATTTATAAGTAAATAAGGTATATTTTACTTCCTGAAATATTAATATATGTCTAAACAAACAAGTACACAGGCAATATACATATAGATGTATATTAATATTTCTCCATGCACATCATTTTCCTTTCTTTATGGTATAACATTTTTATATTATAACAGAGGATAAGTTTCTTTCCAATTATTTTTTCAAAGAATTAATTTTATGTCTATATAAAAGTCAAGTTTAAAGTGGTTTTGTTATAAAAAATTATTTAAAAAATGTGAAATAGTCCTATTCTAATTTTCTTTAAAATACATTAAAATGACAAAAGTTTCAAAAAATCAGTCACTCTTTGCCATTTAATACCACTTCTGCCATTAGAAGTCTATGAAATATCTCTGCTAAAGGGTTTACATTAGCCTTTTTTTTTTAATCTTTATGATATATTTGGGCAAGTATTCATCACCTTATCTTCAAGACTGATTCACTGTCTCTGATTCCATTCCATAAAAATTAAACAATTTCAAGGCCTTTGAAATATATATTTTGTTATTCTTCATAGAGGGAGCCCTTTAATAGCCTACAATACTTAAAGTAATAAAATAGCTTCTGAAGATACACTGTGGTCAAAAATGCATATATGTATGCATGATATATATGTGTATGTATAATGCACATACACATATATGTATTATTTTATTATGTGTTGCAAAATACATATATAATACTTACATAATGTGTATTGTATTTATAATTATGCACAATATATGTACATAATATATTATAGATGGTGTGTGTGTATATATATATATATATATATATATATATATATATATACAACATTTTGAAGGAACCAAGGAGTAGTCACCTTTATTATCACCATTTCCTGTTCCTTAAGGCTGCATGTTCCTTTTAGAATTCAAGTGATTTATCCTTGTGAGTTTTTTCAGCTGAAATATTCTAGAAATATTTTAGTTAAAAATGCCTTGTTGAAAATATATCTTCATAGTGAATACAGTCAAAATTATATTTAATTATAATTAGAATAGAAATATACTATATTAGGCAAAGCTACATACACACATACACACACACACACACAATTACCAGATCTAAACAGCCCAGATTTCTTCATTTGCAAGCACATTACTGGTATCTGAAATAATATGATTAGAATTTATTTAGGATAAGTCTTTTCTCCTTAATTATTGTAATTTCTCATTTAAGAGGTGATCCAGTAATCACATATTAATCATATGCATCTTAGACCGAATGAGTTATATCATTTTCAGTAATTTGACTGTTAGCTGAAATCTACAGTTCAGCCATCTACATAACTTGTTAAATTGCACAAAGAGTGAAAAAAAAAATTGACATCCCTTTATAAGACAGTAGGAATTGAGACCAAAAGTGAGACCAAAGTAGCCAAGAGAAGTTTGAGGACACTAGGTGTTTTGTCCTACATATTTGCTTGGAGACAAAGTTATAAGAGCAAAAATCTCCATTTATTTATTGTTTAAAAGTTTGAATGACATTTCCAGGTGACATTTTATAGTCAGTTTAAAAAGATTAAAAATTCCTTCAGGAGTCTGATAATTTTATGGTTGGTTACTGTATTTTAAAGTTAAATAGTTTAAAAGAAGTTTTCAAATTTTTTGTATTGTTAGTTTTCAGTAAACTTGAATGAAAATAATGGGCAAAACATTTTAAAATGATGTATTTATGATTAGAATCATAGAGGATACTGTGAGCTTCTTTGAACAGAAGGAATCACATCCTTCAGCTGATTTCCCTCAGCAAGAGTGGATAGAATGAAAAATGTTGATGGAGGGAAACCTGAACAGCAAGGCCATTTCAGAAGAGCTATGACACAGTTACGTTCAGGAACCCACAGTCACTATTCTTCTTATGGGAAATGTATATACCGTTGTCTCATGATTATTGTATTTATTTCAGTGCTTGTCTGAGCAGGGCATTTGAAACAACTTCATCATAACTTACCTGAAACAAAAAAGCTAAAATTCAAATTTCTAATTGAGAAAGGCTGGGACTTGGGAACTGTGACCCTTTGCTGCAGTGCTTGCACCTGGACAAATGTCTCCTCAAGCAACAAAATACAAAGAAACTATAAGACACTAAAAATAACTGTGTGTATGCATAGTTGGGGCAAATTATGGACAACAAGATATAAAATAATATCTAAAAGCCCAGCTACCACTTCTGAAGAGCTGGGAGCTAAAGCAGGGTAGTGCACATGCCCACAACAACACCAAAGGAATGAGCATACCACCTAAGCCACCCTTCCAGCCAAACCCTGGACACACCCCTATCCTCACACCATATAAGGAACAAGCTCACTCCCTCCTCAGTGAGAGAGGAATCAAGGGAAACTGTTTCAGGAGAATAAATTCTTTGAGGATAAAACAACACACTCCTTTTGACCTTATTCTCTTTCATTCTCTCTGGCTTTATTTATTTGTTTGTTTGTTACAACAGTAATTCCAACTTGGGTCTCAGGTAATATTTAACTTGAGTATGACATTAGGACAACTTCCTTAGTCCTTTTTCCATCTCTGATTAAATCCCAGGGAATATTAATGCTGACCTGCAAAGTGTCCCTGACAAAGTTGGGACCATCTCCTTGATTCTGCCAGCAGAGCTTTTAGCCTATTACACAAATTTATCCAGGGCTTTCAAGTGCCTAGAAATTATATCTCCCCGTATGTTCCAACACAGTATTCTGTCCAGAAAATTTGACGTAGAAATTGTATATAAGCCCTTGAGCTATGAGAGAATGGTTCAGGTTTGTCATTTTCAACTGCATATCTTTGCCTAATTATATAGAATGGCTGAGAGACTTTAAAGATCCTCATCAAGTTCTTATATGTAAAAAATGTTATGGTAAGTGCCAAAGAAGTAAGGATTGCTGTCAAACGTACACCTTCTGATTCAAATCCACTCTGCTTATTTAACAAATTTAATTGCCATTCAGAGATATTGGCAGATTTGCTCAGGACCACAAAGGTGATTTATGGCAAAGAGAAAGCAGAGTTCTCAACTTCCAGCCCACTGTTTTTTTCCATCATGTCACATTAATGCTAATGCCATCTTTTGTTTTGAAAAAATCATTCCTTGACATAGTTTCTCTTATTTTGATGCAAATACTAAAAGATAAGACATGACATTGCTTTATTAAAGCTAAAATTAGAAAACTTAAAATATAGTGGATATTAGATATTACGCTCATAATCGTGGAGGTATTTCATTCATGGAAATATCAACAAAGCAAACTATTAGGAAGATTCCAGATCTAACAAGTGAGAAGAGGTATCTTTTTAACAGATAAGGCAAACATTTGCCTCTCACCGCTGAGGCCTGTCCCACCGCGGAGCACAGGCTCCGGACGTTCAGGCCCAGCAGCCATGACCCACAGGCCCAGCCGCTCCGTGGCACACGGGATCCCCCCAGACCGGGGCACGAACCTGCGTCCCCTGCATCAGCAGGCAGACTCCCAACCACTGTGCTGCCAGGGAAGTCCAAGGTAAACATTTTTATAGGACACAGAAATGAGCTTACTTCTCTATCTTCAAGAAGAGCTGGCCTTTCAGATTTCAATATACATTCTGATTGTTTTCAAGATAGTGATTCTGTTTAAGGTAATATTCAATTTGCATTCCTGAGACAACATATTTTTGAGTGAGACCAGTTTAAGTTGAAGAATCACTTAGATAAAAACTTTCATTTGACTCAGAAATGTGACCAGCTGAAAGAAAATAAATCTAGCTTTAATCACATATTGAGACAAAGAAAAAACAGCACAGATCTTAATTGCTTTGCTTCACAAAGATGCTGATGCTCATTTAAATCCTTTGCTGGAAATGACAATCAGGACACTTCACATGGACTCTTTTTGGTACTTTATAGGACAGTCATTCTCATTTTATACATTTGTATAGTTTTTCTTCACTGAAAAATCAAAACATTTGTCTGCTAAATAGTTTATGCTGATTATTAGGATAAAGCCAAAAATATGTGGGTTTTTTATTGGGGGGGGTGAAATTATAAAGTCATGTGAGTCATATATATATATATATATATATATATATATATATATATATATATATAGCTATAGTAAAAATACATAAAATTTACCATTTTAATCTTTTTAAAATATACAGTCCTAAGACATTAAGTACATTCACATTATTGGGAAACCATTGCCACCATCCATCTCCGGAATTTTTTCATCTTCCCCAACTGAAACTCGGAACCCATTAAACACTAAATCCTCTTTTTCCCCTCCTCTCAGCCCCTGGCCACCACCAATTTGTCTCTATAAATTTGACTATACTAGCAACTTCATGTAAGTAGAGTCATACAGTATTTGTCCTTTTCTGACTGGCTTATTTCACTTAGTATAATGTCTTCAGAAATCATCCATGTTGTAACATGTGTCAGAATTTTCCTTCTTTTTTAAGGCTGAACAATACTGCATTGTATATATATACCAAATTTTATCCATCGATGCACACTTGGGTTGTTTCCACCTGTTGGCTATTGTGAATAATGCTGATTTGAACATGTGTGTATTAATATCTTTTCAAGTCACTGCTCCAGTTCTGCTGCGTATATACCCAGAAGTTAAAATACTGCATCATATGACAATGCTATTTTTAATTTTTTTGAGAAGTCACCATACTCTTTTCAAAAATGACTGCACCATTTTGCATTCTCACCAGCAATGCACAGAAGGTTCCAGGTTCTTCAAATCTTTGCCAGCCCTGGTTATTTTCTGGATATTTTGTTTATGTTTTTGTTTCTATTTTTGTTTGTTTTGTTTTTGGCTTTGGTTATTTAATAATAGCCATCCTAATAGGTGTGAAGTGGTATCTTATTATGGTTTTGATTTGTATTTCCTTAATGACTAGTGATGATGGGCATTTTTTCATGTGATTACTGGCTATTTGGATATCTTGTCTGGAGAAATATCTCAAGTTATTTGCCCATTTTTCAATCAGCTTGTTTGTTTTATTGTTGTTGACCATGCCTGTATCTTAGAAAATAAATCCTTGGTATGAACACACTTTTACAAATAGATAATCATATCTCAACACCAATTCTCTATCTTCAATTTTCAGAAAATGTCTCTAATATAATCCTAAGGTATATATATATATATTTTTTTTTTTTAATTTTTTTGGCGGTACGCAGGCCTCTCACTGTTGTGGCCTCTCCCATTGCGGAGCACAGGCTCCGGACGCGCAGGCTCAGCGGCCATGGCTCACGGGCCCAGCCGCTCCGTGGCACGTGGGATCTTCCCGGACCGGGGCACGAACCCGCGTCCCCTGCATCGGCAGGCGGACTCTCACCACTGCGCCACCAGGGAAGACCCTAAAGTATATTTTTATGTGAACTTACAGATGAATACTAAATGTTGCCTATATGCAGCATAATGTACTATTTTTCAAAGACCAACTGAAAATATAAATGACTTGACTGTTTTGAAGAAACAGCTGGATAAAGAAGCAGGAAAGATGAGTTCTAGCCCAAGCTCTGTCCCTGACCAGCTATCACATTCTTAGAGAATTTACAGAACCTATTTCATTTTTAGTGAATTAATATATTTAATTGTTTAACTTGTATAATATTTAAAACGTTTAACTTGTAAAACTTGGAACTGCCCACATTACATCTGATGCACCCCATCTTTGTTTCATTACTTTACACCTTTTATGACAACCTTTTAGAAGTGCTACACAAACTATTTATTCAGATATGGATTCAATACAAATATCACATGTTTTAACATTTGGAACTTAGAATTTCTTTCAATGTCATAAAACACTGTTTCGATTTAAACAAACAGAAATTTTTAATGTTGTATCAATTTATTTAAAGTGCCAATACAACTACATTGCATGCCTTGTTTCAGACTGCTTGCCAGTCTGGAGAAAGCCAAGTAGTTTATGCCAGAGTCTGTGACTTTCATCCTGTAAGGAATAAGATTGCTCCAACCCTTTTGCAAATTAAATTACTTCAGTTTGAACTGTAGCTACATATATTATTAAGACAATGAGTGGTCAATATGCTAAATCTTATCCAATGTTTACTCTGAGAATGAAATATCTGGGAAATGCAAATTATATTTTTGAGGTCACTTACATAGCAGGCTTATCATCATCATTATCGTTGTTATTATTATTCTCCATTTGGAAAATAATTTTCACATTATATAAATAAAAGTCTTAAAATCAATTATCTGCTTTAGTATGTTTCTCATCATATCTTTGGAAAGTTATTTAATTGATGGAATTTGACTTGTACATCTGCAACCTTCCAGTGAGTATTATGTAAAATATTTAGATACAAGCAGAATCTGAAGATGCATTTTGAGATGACTTTATTTTAGCTGGAATAGGTATATTATTAAATAGCATTTCATATGCAATCCCTTTTTACTGCTTTATTGCACCCTTCAATGACTACCAAATTATATACAATGGCCATGTTTAGTTTAGTGATCAGACAAATGAAAACAAAAAGAATAATCTTATTGATCTCTTCTTATCCAAAATGTAATGTAGATAATATATCAATAATAGAACAGAAGTGTGAACCTAAGAATGGATATTTTCCCCTAAATATGATTACTTGAGAATAGGTGTCATCAAGGCTATAAGAGCAGCATTATTTTCATTACAGATAACCAGCCAGGGTACCTACTGAATTTTCTTTTGCTTACATTTTCTTGAAGGGGATTTGATTAAGATAGAATTTGCTTTTCATCTCAACTCTGCAGCTCAGAAATTCCACTGTAATTGCTACCTTAACACTCTGCTGGGAATCTTCATTAACTGTTAACTCAGAGGAGAAAAAAAAAAGGCCTGACAATTTCAGAAGTGAAACGATGAATATAACAGAGTTCAAAATCTCTCAAAATAATGTCATTTTGAGAATGTTTCAAAAGAAGTATAGGCAGGACTGTGAAAGGAAAATGAAGGCAGAATTGGCTCCATTATAGTCAGGCAGGCCTCAGTGCATTTTTAAATTACAAATGAGTAGAGTAATTTTAATAATGGTTAATATGTACTAAATCATCTTTGTGGGTCAGTCATCACACTAAGAGGTTTGCATGTGTTAGTTTATTGAATACCCACTGCAAGCTTGTAGATGAGCAAGCCAACTTTCATAGATTAAAGAGCTTCCTGAAAATATAAATGATAACTGTGTAAGTAAAAAGGAATATGAGGGCTTCCCTGGTGGCACAGTGGTTGGGGGTCCGCCTGCCGATGCAGGTGACACGGGTTCGTGCCCCGGTCTGGGGAAATCCCACATGCCGCGGAGCGGCTGAGCCCGTGAGCCCGTGAGCCATGGCCGTTGAGCCTGCGCGTCCGGAGCCTGTGCTCCGCAACGGGAGAGGCCACAACAGTGAGAGGTCCGTGTACCACAAAAAAAAAAAAAAAAAAAAGGAATATGATGCTTTATCTAGTAAAAAAAATATTTTTGTAAGTTATATCTCAGACTTTCTAAATAATGATTCCAGAAAACCTAACATCAACTAAATTTCTAGGACTTGAGCATTGTCACTCTGATATTCAAATTTGCATTTTAGATTTGTACAATTATTGTTTTCAAATACTGATTGTCATATTATGATTCAAAAAGCATAAATCATTATCACCATCTTGGAAACATAATAATTATTTGTATAGAAAATTCTAGATGACTGATATATCAAAATAAGTATGAGATAAATTACATTACTACACTATTAGCTTTATATAAAAACATATATATATTGTTCTTTGCTTAAATATTCTCACATATTTTTAAGTTTCTTTTTCAAGGAAAAAAAAGTTAATAGGAATGATTCTAAAGCACAGTACATAGACTACAAAGAGCAAAGGCAAAGTGAAACACGTAGCTAAGTTAATGGCATCCCATCAACACTTAAATTCTTATAAATTAATCAATACTGTAAGTCCAAAAATAATTCAAATTTTTCTTTCAATATTGCTATTATATGAAATGATTTTTGCACAAATATTAGCTCTAGTATTCAAACAAAGAATTGCAGTTTTACTTATCATACAATGTATTTATTTAATATAGGCTAGCAGAATCATAGCTGCTAATCCCGAGTGTGAGATTTATTTTAAGAACTTGAAATATTCACATTTTCTAAAATCTGATTTTAATAAATAACCTAGGAAACTATGTTTTAATTTAAATCACTTATGATTTTAGGTGATAACAATACATTTACCTATAGCATTTATTAGACCATGATGTCCAGACTCATTAGAGTTAATGTGAGATTTAAAAATTAGAATATTAACAAAATAATGTTTATTCAAGAATATTTTAAAAATTATACTATTGAAGCCAATATTTAGTACAAATTATAAAAGTTAACTATAGTTAAATATTAGACTAAATCTGATGCTTTCACACCACCAAAAATTAAATGCGCTTTATGATTTAGACTCTTAAAGTAATTAAAAAATCACATTTTTATTGATGTAAAAAGATCAATATTTTCTTAAAATGAGGATTGAGCTTGTGGTAGAATTCTAAGGGTCCATGTTTTATGATGAATAATTTTTCTGATATCATAAAAATTACACTAATAAAAAACAACAATAAATTCCTTACTAGTACTTTAGAAATTATAGTCTATAAGCTCCCCCAAAATAAAAGTGAAAGGTATAGCTTGCAATCTTTTCAAAACTCTCTCAGCTAAACTCATAAACAGAAAACTTAAAATACGTCACAAAGAGCAATGCAGCATATTATGACAGAAATGTTGACATTTTCCAATGGACTTAGCTTTTTGAGAATAAAGAAAAAAGCACTGTTTAAGATAGGAGGGTTCATTTAGAAAATGATAAATCTATATTATTTAGAAAATAATTAGAGGAATTGAAATGATAAGAAATGTTAGTTTTTAATTAAGTAGAACAAGTATAATAATGAATTTATTAGATGGGATGAATAACATATGTGTGGTTTGAAAATTTATTTTATTAGTATTTGAACAAACATACTACTCATCACTTGGACAGAGTTATACTTTTTGCGTTTTATTCAAGTAAGCTTTAAATAGTAAAATGAGTATAATGTTCCCAAGCTTGGCACAGGAGGTTGTAGTTACAAATATTTTTAAGGATTATTAGAAAGAAAGGCTATGCTACAACATCCTCCACTCAAACTGAGCATGCTATTTTCTGAAATTTTATAGCATGGCATTCTCCAGTATTTATATAAGTGCAAAATCAACAAACAACAGATAAAACTATCAGGATTTATGTGTGTGTGTGTGTACATGTATGTGTGAGAAAACTAATATTAACGTGACTAAGCAATAACTTTTTGAGACATTGTAAGTTAAGAGTAGTACTGGAAAGATATTATTACCTTCCTACTTAAATTCGTAATATGTATATTTTCCTACTGTAAGGTGTAACACACAATTGTTTTTCATTCTCACAAGAAACCTGTTGTCTTATTTCAAAAATAAAAATCTAAGTGGACATATTTTTGTTTCAGCTACTTCAAAATGCTTTTAGTACACCCTCCATGTCAAATTTCTAATAGCCTATAAACTGTGACTAATAAATTATGTTAATACCACAGAAAATTATACCTAGCCTCTTGAAAATGTGATTATTATAAATTTTTGTAGATAAACTGTCAAAGGCAACTGCATTCTCCCTAACTGAATATAAAGATCATATTCCTGTGTTTCAGTTTTTGATCTTTCCATTTTATATTTGGGTAGAAATACATATTAAAATGGTGTAAAACTTGGCATTATTTGCTTTTCATTTTAGATCAAGAAAATTCTGCATATGAAAGTTCCTGAGTTCTACCTGCATCTTTATATTATTTTATTAAATTGAAAATTTGTATAATTTTATATTCATATGCAAAATAGATCCATCTTTCTTAGCACCATGATATATAGCTCTGGTCACAGGACAAATGATGGTAGTTGGAAGTGATCATTTTTTCCCAGTGACAGACAGAAGCAAGTTATATCACCTCACACCAACAGAAATGTTTGGGATTGGTAATATAAAGCAAGTGCCTTTGTGTGTGTGTGCGTGTGTGTTGATAGAGTTACTCTGGACTTTGCTTCTATCAGTCATCAGAAATTTTAGTAATGCACTAAGTGTTCAAGGTGTGCTCCTCTGTCTTTAATGCAATGCAATGTTTTGTTTTGTTTTTCATTTTGCAGAAAGCAAGTAATAATCTTTGCCAATAAAAAGGAAGGGGGTAAACATCGATTGGTATCCTTTATACAGTTATTACTAGCTTGATGATCAAATGAATTCATAAAGATAGGAATACTCTTCCATTTGATAATTATCAAGAGACTGTGGCATGTTGATGTGGCTTGAAAATTACGTACAAACATCCTTCAAGGTTATGATGAGTTCTACAAATTTACCAGTAATACTGTTGCTTTACTTTTAGAAAAGAGAAACTGTGATCAAGAGAAACACTTAGTATGACTATGGCTATTATTAACTGGAAACACTAACTTGGGTTACATATTTGGGTCTCTTTTCATCTCTTTCAATAGGTTATTTTTCTTACAAAGAAATTAACTCATTTTCTTACAAAGTTTGTTGGGTTGAACTAAAAATTTAAATTATCTACACTATGATCTATAAATTGTAATACTTGGTATTTTTTACGAGAGGTGTGGTGATAAGGGCACTTAGTAAATTGACAGGTTGAAGTTTTAAAGTCATCTGTCTATATAGGTGCAAGTAAAAATGCCACAGGTTAAAATTCCATATTTTCACATTTAATGAAGCCAAAATTTCCCAGAGGGTTTTATGATGGAGGCCTGGTAATAGATGGCATACCTACCAGTCAGTTAAGTCTGAGGATTTGAGATAAACTAAGAATGGAATTTGGGTATAGTCTGATCTAACAATTATACTAAACAGGAAAGAAAACAGGAAAAAAAAGATAATTGTGAGTGGATAACAACCAGAGGTCTATAGAAAATGAGAAAAATTATTATAGGCAAGCAGGTAAAGAAAATAATACAACAGAATTAGACAGGATTCTTGGGTCAAAGTCTTGGAGGGAAGCTATCCTCTAACATCGTTAGTTTGTTCCAATGGTCTTGGTTTACCTACATAGTTCTGAAATTGGCTGTTTCTAGGGGATCTCTGAGAATCTTTGGTTTGAGTTCCTGTCTTAGAGTAGCCTTCCAATTGTGTGGAATTCAAAACTGTATCTTTAGTTATGAAATGTGAACCCAAGTATTGACTTTCAGGAGTGTCACTGTTGTATTATTATTATTTTTTTTTCTTAACAGTACCTAATGAGATTCCTTCCAATGATGTTCAAAAGCTATTTTTCTTTTATTTATTTCCCAATAAATAAAATCCCATAGTTAAATATCCTGAAAAAGCTGTTTTGTAAGATGTTGCAGGAAGACAACCTCAACTTGTTGATGAGATTTGGATACAGTACGTGAGTCCTTGGCAATATTTTGCCATGTCTATGTCCAGTAGGGAAGATTCTGGTATCAGAGATAAATCACTAAATGCATGTGCCTTCCAGTTATCAGTTCAAAAAGGATAATTGAGTGTACCTGAAGGAGTGGACTATATGGATATAAGGAAGGGTTATATCTTTGGACAAGGGAGTTCAAAAGTTTCTGAAATCTTGTCAATTTTATTTATTTATTTTTTTGGGTACACATGCCTCTCACCGCTGCGGCCTCTCCCGTTGCAGAGCACAGGCTCGGGACGCACAGGCTCAGTGGCCATGGCTCACAGACTCAGCCGCTCCGTGGCATGTGGGATCCTCCCGGACCGGGGCATGAACCTGCGTCCCCTGCGTCGGCAGGCAGACTCTCAACCACTGCACCACCAGGGAAGCCCTCTTGTCAATTTTTATACACAGATATCACTCCTTGTTTCAACCTTTCCAGAAGATTCTGAGTGGTAAGTGCAGTGCAGGTTTTACATCTTAATAAGGGTATCTCCATATAGAGTTCTTTTATAATGGTTCCCTTAAAGTGTGTTTCACATGCTTGATATAAAAATTGGTATGCTCCGGGGTTGCAGACACAAAATCTTGCAGGTTTTTAGCAACTAAAAGCAGTAGCTTTGTAAAAAGCAAATGTTTTAACCCACCTTGAAAATAGATGTAAGTAATTAAAACATTTATGTACCATAGATGGCAGAAGCTTGATGAATTGCATCTGGAGATGTTCAAATGGCCAGTAAGGCTTTGGTTTCTGGCTATGTGCCACCCTTAAAGTTTTCTTTTCAGAATTATGTGGTTGGCACATCTCCCAAAACTCAAAAGTGATATGAGTTGTCCTTTCAATGTTTTCCCATTTTGTTGATTTAAAACAGTAACTAATTTGCCTGTACCATGATACACACTTTTGTGGAGAAATTTAGCTCATATCTGTTTGAAATCACCTGGTGCCAACAAGCAGAAATCTTGGAAGCATTAGAGACGATCTGAGTGAATGGTGCAACCAGATTTTTTTCCATCTGTTCTTTACAAAATCAGTAGCTACACGGTGCTATTTTATAATATCCTGAATCACTGGAGACATTTATCCTTCAAGTATCCTTTAACTCTACAACTTTATCTTGATTATGGCTATGTTTTTGGTATAATATCCTGTTAGAGATTTTTCTTTGCCTTCCATATCTTTTTTTCTTTCTTTTATCTTTTCCACATTGGCCTCAACGTTTTTTGTTTTGTTTTGTTTTGTTTTTTTGCAGTACGCAGGCCTCTCACTGCTGTGGCCTCTCCCGTTGCGGAGCACAGGCTCTGGAAGTGCAGGCTCAGTGGCCATGGCTCACGGACCTAGCCGCTCCACAGCATATGGGATCCTCCTGGACTGAGGCACGAACCCATGTCCCGTGCATTGGCAGGCGGACTCTCAACCACTGCGCCACCAGGGAAGCCCTGGCCTCAACTTTTATAATAGCTCTCTCTCTAGGATGCAGTAGTACATTTGAAAGTTCTTTAATTTGTCTATTTCTGATGGGGTTTCCAGCAGAAATGAGAAACTCCCTTTTGTTTTCCAAAGTATAACGGGGCCATGTGCTACTCAAAAAGCCTGTCTACTATTTGTATACATGTGTATTCATGGCTGATGATTAGTTGACAAGTCCTAGTTTGTACAATTATTTCTGCCATATGGACTGATTTTATCTCAGATATAGGACTGCATAATAGAGGAGAATTTTTGTTAGCTATAGCACAAGACTGTTATTAACCTCTAGTTTCAGTATTGAGGCATGAAGTATTAACAAATACTATTAGGTCAGTGCTCTTAATGGGAATCTTTAATAAATCTGAGTGAGATCAACTTCCCTAAATGACTAAGAAAATAATGAATATCCTATTTTTCTGGTAAGGCCCAGAAAGTGGTGAGATTCAGGGTGTAACAATGGGAAATAATGATGCTAGAGAGAGCTCAATGGATTCTGATAAAAGGTTAATCTACTGGCTTAAAAGTCTTGTGTTTCTCTAGTTAGTAGAGTATATACTGTGTGAAAAACCATGAGGTCAGGTGCGGAGCCTAAAACTCGTTCAGTAAGAGCATCAATAATTTTTGTAGCTATTGCCCTAAAACAAAGTAGAGATAGGCTTTTGCAACCTGGTCAGGGATGAAGCTATAATAAATAGGGCATTTTTATGTTTCCCCTGAAATTGAGTTAAAATTCCAAGGATTCCAGGTTTCTCATGTACAAAAGCTTTTTGTACATGAGAAAGGGATATCTAGGATATCAAGTTCTAAAAAGATTGTTTATATTTAGGTTCCCAAAACAAAGTATTTTAATGTGAACTTAGCCAGTTAACTAAAACGGTTTTGGAATCTCAGAAAAAAATTGGCATTCATGTCTACAATATCCAGTTAAACCTAGTGCTATGGACAGAATATTCATGTCTCCCCCAAATATTTATTTTATAACCTCACCCTCAAGATCATGGTATTTGGAGGTGGAAACTTTGGAGATGATTAGGTCATGAGGGTGAAGCCCTCATGAATGGGATTGTGCCCATATACAAGAGCCATGATAAAGCTCCTTTTCCCCTTTCTCATTGTGAGGTTATGGTGAAACGATGGTCATCTGTGAACCAGGTAGCAGGCCCTCACCAGACAAAGAACCTGATCATAGGGGCACTCTGATCTTGGAATTCCAGCCTCCAAGCTCTGAGAAAAATATTTCTGTTTATAAGCCACTCAGTTTATGACATCTTGTTCAGCAGCCTGAATGGTCTAAGACTCCTAGAAATTTTTCTGTTTGTCATTTTGTGAGGATCTAATATAAGTTTGGAGACACTCTAGTCTATCAGGAGAGACTATTTTCTTTGTCTTTAGGTAGGCCATGCCCTAAATTATGGACATTAAGTTTGTTGTTGTTGTTAGATTCTTTAAATTTTGTTTTGTCCTATTTTTCCTAGAGGTATGGGTAAATTGTAGTGGAATGTGTACTGAGTAAAGTCTATTCTGTTCTTGAGAGTGGGGGCATGATTAACACCCCATTCCTACTGGTATATTTGAACTCTGAGCACAGAGCCCCTGCATTCCCACTGCCTCCTCTGCTTCTCTTTAATTATATTAGGTTACTACTTTCTTGGTTAGCTTCATTCATTTACTCCTGTTTCTATCATCCAGGTACTTGTTGAATTACCAGCTTATTGGTGTTTCTCTTTGCCACCCTGACCAGGAACTAAAGGTACCTATTACTTTTCAATAGACGTAATGATAATTCACTGTACATTCAATCGTAGTTCCATTCTTATTACCAATGAAACTTTTAAATTAGTAGCTACTGTATTAAATCATTACTAAATCATTCACATTTGACCATAACAGAGGATGTGCTTATCTGACTCTCCAGCTTGGAGGAGGGCAAAATGCCAAGTACAGAAGAAAATATTTTGGCCCACTCTTTGTAAAGGAGTGTACTTTTGGATAACAGAAGGAGAATTGAGCTTAATGAATGTGAATAGTAAAAATATCTTTAAAATTAAGTTCATTGAGTATTATACCTATTTAAGATAGTTATTGTGATAAATTTATTACAGTGTTATCCCATTCTGCACTCCTCTACTTTCACTCAAAAATCAGTGATTAGGATTTCCCTGGTGGCACAGTGGTTGAGAGTCCGCCTGCCGATGCAGGGGACACGGGTTCGTGCCTCGGTCCGGGAGGATCCCACGTGCCGCGGAGCGGCTGGGCCCATGGGCCATGGCTGCTGAGCCTGCACGTCCGGAGCCTGTGCTCCGCAACGGGAGAGGCCACAACAGTGAGAGGCCCGCGTACTGCAAAAAAAAGAATCAGTGATTAAAATTTCTATAACATCAACATTTCATGGAAAATGAGGTCTTAGCCTTTGTCATGTTATCACAGTCTTTCTATTAAAAAAGGAACCCTGGCAATTATGAATTTTCCACATTCATTTTATAATATATATTTAGTCTTTCAACTTAGAACGTCCAAAGTTTACAAACTAAGAGGAAAAGTTAATATAATTGTAGAATTCAAGGAATAAATTTGAAGTAGCCATCTACTACAGAGACCATCTCATAAACTTATATGCACACAGTGTACCTCGCACTGACAGATTTATTGCAGTGACCTTGTTGCTAATCTATGGGTACACATTTGTCAAGGACAAAAAATTCTTAAAGGTGAATAATAACAAATAGTGATATGGTCATAAACAACTTCAGATAAACTACAGAGGTTTTGCAGGGAATATCAGAATTGTTAAAATTAAGCACTATAATTATTGGATATATTTAAGACAAGGGTTTTCATATGTATAAAAATTCTCAAAACATCAAGTTATGTTCAAATGCAGTCATGAAAGTTAGCAAACAAAAACACATCTACAAAAGAAATTTTATTTTTTGAAATTAAAATCTAATACAGTAATCATTCTTTAACTCTTTTATAAAAGGTAAAAGTAATCTGGTTTGTTTAGCATCCTCTCCCTCTTTCATTCTGTGTGTTCTGATTTTGCTTTGTAAGGAAACATTTTCCCCTGAAATTTAACAACTTTTGTTCAAAAGAGGGCAGTGTGTCTTCACAAATGTAATATATATATATATATATATATATTCATATATGTTTTTGTATTTCAATCTCTGGGAACTATTGGGTGGAAATGAATTTGAATATAAGAACATGCTGCTTAATTTGAGAATCTTTTTGAAATGAACATTATTTTTACCTAAGTTCTTTTAACATCATGTTAACTTACATAAACATTCAGTGTAGATGATTGTTTTTACACAATGATCAAAGATTAAATTCTTAGCTAATCAACAGTATTGTCGTGTAAAATGTGGTAAAATACAATTCAGATATTTTTAGATTTTACTGTGTTTTAGTATACATTTAATTTTCAAGTAGAGTGTTGGGACAATTTATACATTTCTTGACTTTATCATTACTCTTTTTCTACACTACATACTCGAGTTTAAACCAAAATTATTGTTTCTGAAAGCATTATTACCATCTTCTGAAAGATTTATCCATAATGAGATGAAGAAATCTGAACTCATAGTGATCTAGACAATGTTCCATCATTCTAACCTACAATGAGTTGGTCCAAATCTTACTATCAGAACTACCCTGTCCAGGAGAGAATAATGGAAAAGGGACATGCTTAGTTATATTGAAAGATGGATCATTTAAAAAAGCTTTGTCTTCAAATGAACTACTGCAATGCATGAGAGAAAAAATGTCTGAAATAACAGTGAGCCTTATGATTCACTGGAAGGAAGTCCTGAACTGGGCATTATGTGACCTTAAACTCATGGATTTTGGCCTCTTGGTCCAGTGTAGCATTTCCTTACAGAATGTATTATTCATACAAATAAATAGATAATTTCTATGTGCAGTTTAAACAACAACAATAAAATGAATGTTAGTGTATTCAGCATCCAAGTTAAGAAACAGAAAGATGTCATGTCTCTATCTCTAAAACACCGTCTTGATTATTGATTGGATCCTCATCACTCCCTTCTTCTCTTTTTCCTAGGAGAGCTATCACACTGTGTTAATCACACTATCTTATTTCATTAGAGCTCACGTTATGATGTCCCTAAATCACATTTTATTTAATTGTCTAAATTTGAAATTTAGATAATGTTATGTCCCTAAATCACATTTTATTTAATTGTCTAAATTTGAAATTTAGATAATGTTTTCTCGTATTACTGCAACAATACAAAATTATTGGAGAAGAGTTCTGAGTGGAAGTGGTGATAGCATCCATCTTTGTCTTTTGTCTGATTATAAAGGCAATGGATTCTATATTTTACCATACAGTATTTTTACTGTTGGTTTTTGTAGATGCCTTATTAAGGTTTAGGGACTTATCTTCTATTACTGAGTTGAAAGAATTTATTTTATGCTTTTTAAGTCATGAGTTTAAAATAATTTTGTAATGTTGTGTTAACATTTTATTCCTAAACTTTCCAATCTGGCCGTAACCCATCCTCATTTTCAGCCGTCTGAGATAGACATTTTGCATCATTGATCTTAAATGATAGTGGCCTGTAATTTTATTTACTCATACACTCTTTGACTGATTTTAGTATCAATGTTAAACAAAGTTTACAAAATTACTTGCGGCTGTTTCTTCCTGTTTTATTTGTGCCAGTTTTCTCATTCCCTCTGCCAGAAGCCCAAATGTTTCCCAGAATTACTTTTATTTAGTAGTCCATAAATTCTGGTGTGTTTTATTAGTTTGCTTTTATTTTATAGCCCACACTAATGCCTGACATATGACAGGCATCCAGGACATAATTTGTTTATGAGAAAATGTGTAAATAACTGACTAAATACCAATGCTGTACTAGTAAGCCATCATTTATTTTTGTTCTCCCAAAAGGTTTTTTGTTACTCATTACAGATTCAAATAAAAATTCCTTACTGTGGCTTTAATACCTGTAAAATGTTTCAATATATCTTTCTAGTTTGATTTTCTATCCACTTTTCCATGCATAATGCTAGTAATCAATACCAAATACCTATGCCTTAAATATTCTCACCATAACGGCTTTTTGAGAGTATTTTAAATACAAGCATTGAGTTTCAGAAATCAGACTCAGTTAATGTAGCTTGTATCCTGGCTTTATGATTTGCTAATTTTATTCCTTTATGTAGGGCTTTTTCAGTGCATTCATAGACGTGAAGTATTTAAGATAAAGCCTGACTAACTATAAACACCCAGTGCATTTATTTATTATACACTCAACCTATAATGTCTTGTGTAATATATGATATATAATATACCAAACTAGTTTGGAAGCTTCCAAAATTTGAGGATAGATAACGTGTCCTGTATTCGTTCAAACTCCCACAATGTTTATAGTACAATATCTTAGAAGTCATAAAGTAAATTTCCCAAGTAGTATAAAGAAAAGACTCTGAAATGATTTGAACTGAGCTGGTCTTTGAAAATAATTTGAATTCCACATGAAGGGAAATAAATAGGCAAGATATTACAACAGCCATAGATATATGTCCTTTAATTTCTTCATCAATCTCTATGCCTTGGAGATATTCCATAGGCATTTGCCTTGAAACATGTCGTCCCTCTAATCACTCTTGCCTTCTAACTCACTTCTCTCTCCGCTATCCCCATGGAGAATCTTCTGATATTTATTACATCAGTTAGCAATATATGTAAATGTTGGCAACAGTGTATATATGCATTGTCAACCACTAAAATGACTTTAATGACTTTCAATATAGAACAAAATGTACAAGATAGGTGAGGATTGTTTTCAAGTATTCCATGCTGTTAACCTGGCAAATCCAATTAATTACTTATAGAGAATTTTCTGAAGTATATTTCTGAGAGATATAAAAGAAATGGACAGCAGATTCTTTTTAAAAATAAGTCTTAAACTACTAAATAAAGGATAATGGAAGATGGAATTATACAACATTTTATTTATATCCACTTTATTTTTTACTATAGAATAAATATTTGTGTCCTCCTAAAATGTATATGTGGAAACCCCAACATAATGGTATTTGGAGTTGGGGGCTTAGGAGGTCATTAGGTCATAAAGGTGGAGCCCTTGTGAATGGGGTAAATTACCTTATAAAAGAGACCTTAGGGAGCTCTCTTGCCTTTTCTGCCATGTGAAGACATATCAAAAAATGGCCATCGGGCTTCCCTGGTGGTGCAGTGGTTGAGGGTCCACCTGCCGATGCAGGGGACACGGGTTTGTGCCCTGGTCCGGGAAGATCCCACATGCCGTAGAGCGGCTGGGCCCGTGAGCCATGGCCGCTGAGCCTGCGCGTCCGGAGCCTGTGCTCCGCAATGGGAGAGTACACAACAGTGAGAGGCCCGCGTACTGCAAAAAAAAAAAAAAAAAGGCCATCTATGAACCAGGAAGACTGCCCTCACCAAACACTGGGTCTGCCTGCGCCTAGATCTTGGACTTCCCTGCCTCTAGAACTGTAAGAAATATATTTCTGTTGTTTATCAGCAACACAGACCACAGTAGTTAGAGCAGCCCAAATGGACTAAGATATTGTTAATTCCAAGACTTCAATAAAACTGTTCTGCGTCCTTAAAAGTAATTTTTGAATTTTGCGTTATAGTGGGAAAAAGAATCAGTTGCTGAATTAAAATATCCATTTTTCTCTCATTCATAAATTACAAGAATGGCCATTGCCATATTCCTAAATCAGAGAAAATTGATTTCTCTAAGGAAAACCTTGCTCCATCAACAATGCTTTATAGTCCTTGACTACTTGTTTTTTTTGAAGATAAAAAAGTAAAACATACAATATCAGATAATCAACATTAAAATTATTTGTTTTCGCTATAAAGTGAGAAGATAAACAATTTTCATCAGCGGAGACTATATTATTTGTTTTAGCCCATAAAATATCAAACTATACAACTATGAACATCAATAGTTAATTTATCTTTTATGCTTTTTCTGGTGATTACATGTCTTAGAATCATCATAATACAAGGGCCACTATAATGAAAAAGAAGAAAGAAAGAGAAATTAGTAATGGTGTATCTTCATAGCCAATTGCAAATGCAGATAGATAAGAACATTTAAATGTCTCCAACAATAAAGTAAGTAAAACAGAATATATTAATTAATAGTAAGTAATAAAAATAAGACTATTTGTTATTATGCACCCATATTATACTATATATAACTTTGCAACAGCAAATACTAATCTGACATATATGATTCACTATTTTTAAAAATATGATACAGATTTCAAGTGTTTATATTTTTCTAATACAATAAGTTTATTGTAGTAGCTTTCACACAGAGCTAAATTTGAAATAGTTAAATAAAATATAAGAATTTACACCTTTGTAATATATGTAGAGTTATCTTATTATCACTTATAGCCACTGAAAAGATACAGAACATAAATGGAACACTGATTTCTCTAAGTTGTTTTCTTGAGGCACCAATCATCAGAAACTACAGACAAGCCACCAAGGACCTTCAGGCAAAAATATAATCAATGCTTATGGCTTTTATTGTGATTTTCATCTGCTTGTTTCATTATTTGTTCATTTCCTTTGATTTGCTGCCAATTTTCTATCAGATTTTACAAAAGCACTGATAAAATTATTAATAAAACATCTATTTGTTTGTTTTGAATTAACTGAAAAATCTAGTGGAAAAAAGTAGAGTAAGAGGAAAATTGGTCATATTTTATATTCAATTTGATGCCTTTCTTATCTACTTAGGAAGGAAAGAGAAGCACTTCTATTGGTATTTTGAAGAGCACACGGAGTACAATACAAATTGCCAAAGGAAACAGATGTCACTTGATTCTTTCATAATTATTGGAAACAGTTGGGCTGATAATTTATATCAAAATAATTTCAGGGACTCCAGTGGTAGATAATGTTTGATTTTCCATTCATATATTCAGATTTCTAGAGTAGTACTGGCATATCAGAGGGATGTTTCCTCAAAAAATACAAAATTTTAAAAGTTGAGATTGTTACTGTATGCTAAGTAATGCCTGATTTATAAAAAGCCTCACACAAAACAAACAAAACAAAAAGTTAAGGCCCTGTTTCAAATTTGTGTCGCCTATTTTTATTTTTATTTGTTATTGTTTTTCCACTGCTGAAGCAGTCAAATTCCCAGGCTATCAATTTCTATGTATATAGTCTTTTGCAAGGCACAGAAAAAGGTACTGCACTTCAATCCTTAAGCTTTTGACTAAGGTTATGGACTGAATTGTCCTCCCCGCCAAATTCATCTGTGGATACCCTAATCTTCAATGTGATTGTATTTGGAGAAAAGGTCTACAAGGAAATAATTAAGGTTAAATGAGGTAATAACGGTGGGGACATAATCTGATAGGACTGATAACTTTATATAAAGAGGAAGAGACACCAGAGAGCTTTCTCTTTCTGTGCACACACAAAGGAAAAGACATGTGAGGACAGAGGGAGAAGGTGGCCATTTGCAAGCCAAGAAGACACATACTATTAGATACTAATCCTAGTGACACCTTGATCTTTGACTTCAAGCCTCTTGCATTATGAGAAAACACATTTCTGTGGCTTTAACTACCCGGTCTATGGCATATGCTTATCTTGTATGGCAGCCCAATCAGACAAATACACCTAATATAATTTCCAAAATAGGAGAATATTTTTAATCCCTATCTGTGAAGACTGGGATTTCTAGCAAAAGTTGAAGTGATAAAAATCGTAGCATCTATCCCCATTTCATAAACTCTGCTCAACAAGCAAACCCAGAGACCAGATCTTGATTGCCAATAAAGGGAAACAAGATCCCTAGGGTTGGGGAAGGCAAAATACAAGATGGACCAGTAGCATTTGTAGTGGCAGAAAACAAGGAAGTGAACAAAAGACAAAAGGATGGGAACATGTCCAAGTGACACAGAGGCCAACTTGAAAGATCTCATTCAGTTTGGTTCCACAAAGCAGAGAAAGACCTACACAGTGAATCTCACAAACAGGCTAGGTTTACAGGGAACAGTCTTAATACAACTTGGAACAAGGGAGTTTTTAGACTGTGATGACTGGAAGGTTACCATCACTCCTCCTCACTCCTAAGGAATCTTCCCCATTTTGCTGGTCTGGCAAATTTTGAATCAATCACCAATGAATAATTCTAAAAGAACTTGAACTGTGTTGACCCAAAGATTCTTTAAGAAAAAGGACAATGTAAACTCACAAAATATTCCTATCATGTATCAGATGAAACGAAGCAGTCATTAAACATTCCAACCTGAAAAAACAAAATTCAAACCTGAAATGAGCATGTGTGTGTGTGTGTGTTTGTATACAAATACACACATTTAAGGTATATAAGCTATACACATGCAAATTTCAGTGGATCTAAACTAAAGCACTAAACACATATCTACATATTTACACAGTACATATATAAATACATATATTTAGCATTAATACGCTAATTTAATATATTCGTAAATGTGTGTATGTACTGTATATACATATATATATATGTACATGGATACACAAAGTAGACATAATAAATCTACTGGAAAAAATAAAACATGAGCTATCAGAACTTAAGAAAAAAGTAGAAATTGTTTTAGATTACTGAAATATTCAGTTTATTACTAAAATATAAAGTAATTTATTTTGAAATAGAAATATTAAAAACCAAATAACACATAGTAGAGAAAGACAAAAATGATCCAACATCACAGAGTCCCAAATGGAGAAAATATAGCATAAAAATGGGAGAAAACAAGTATTTGAAATTATTATATATGACAACTTTCCTGAAATAAATGAAGTCTCATATTTCTCCAGTCACATTTGCCGTAAAATATATTCAAGGAGAGAAAGCGTAAATCAAGTATTTTTATTAAAGTAAACTGCCCTTCAAGTATAAATCCTAGAGGAAAACTGATTTGAAAGTGTAAGAACTCAGAAAATATTTTCCTTTGATTTTTAGAAATTTCTACAGCTCTAAATCAGACAAGCAAAGTGCTGGGTAACAAAGGAAAATATACCGGTAGCGAGTATGAAAACCCACAAACACACACACACATACACACACACACACCAGGGAGTTAAAAATACAATGTATAGATAAAATGCTGGGAGGTTTATAAAAAGCAGATGTTTATTTCTCATGCTTTTGGAAGCTGGGAAGTCCAATATCAAAGCACCAGCATATTCGGTATCTAATGAGACCCTACTTCCATACAACAGAAGTTGAATGATATACATATACATAAATTGCTGTATGACATATAGAAAATTTAAGTGGGTAAATCCTAAGATAAGGATAATTTTTTTCCTGTATTCTTTTCTTTTTTTAAAATTGTAGGTATATGAGAAGATGGATATTTGCTGAACCTATAGTGGTAATCATTTTACAATATATGTAAATCAAACCATCATACTGTATGTCTTAAATTTATATGATAATATATGTCAATTATTTCTCAAAAATATTGGAAAAAATAAAATAAATGAACCAGAAATTTCTGTTTCCAAATATTCTCACAAGAAGAAAACAGATACCCTTGCCAAATTATATGAAAATTTAAAATAAAGAAAGAAAAATTTTAAGAAAGAATCACCAAGGCAAAAATATTATTATGAATGAAGTTTCTCTATAGAATTTCCCTTATTTTTATTTTTCCTATTGAGTTGCATACCTACACTATAGTGAAGGTCACTGAGCACTCCCTGTAGGTTGAGAGACAAATCTCAATAAGCCTCTCTTTGTCCTGAATGTCTTCTGAAGAGATTCATTGATATTACTGAACATTTGTTTCATTATATATGTTTAAGGAAGTTCATATAGCAAACAGCCTTGAAGGAGAGAAAGGTTATTTCTCTCCAGGACAAAGAACAGATGTTCTGTCCCTCTCCAGAATAAAACAGAAAATGTCTTTCTCTGGAGAAAAGGTTGGACACATTTTTCAGCAGCCACAGTTGAAAGACTGAAATTTCCTAAACTTGGTTCTCCTCATCAGTCATGCAAGTGTACTGTCTGTGCAGAATCTGAGATGCTCTGCATTGTCTAGTGGGACTTGGTGATGAGGGAAGCCATTGTGAACATAAAACTTATGCTTTGTCATGCAATCAAATTGAAATTCCTACTACTGTTCTAGAAAAAGAATCTATAATAAAGGTCAGATAATCTTCTATTTGCATTTTAAATTAAAAAAATACTTCCATAATTAACAGCTCTGTCTGTCATGCAGGGATGACGAATGAGTGTGCACATTTGTCTGAATGATTTGATGTGTTAACTTTCTGAAGGAATACAGCTTTTGAAATGAGTGATTTTGACTGCCATAATGTATCCTCTGCCTAATGCTTCTGAAGGGGTTTCAAAACAAACCTCCCCAAAATATGCCACTTTGTAGCATGTGGATTATTTTGAGCTGAAGACAATCAATGCCCACAAGACTGATGAAGAGCTTTTTACATCCCCCTTAACTACCTAAAATAATTTATATGTGAGTCCTGCTCAGAGAAAGAACTACTACCAAAGATAACTTTCATCTGAATGACCTACCTGCATGTCACGGCAATTATCTAATTATCAAACACCTGCTCTTCTTATTGTCCTGTGAATTACCTTCCTTTCCTTTGAAACCCTAGGCCCCTACCCCACTCATTAGCTCAGAATCGCATATATGCCTCAACTACACAACTTACCCTTGGGTCTTATATCTTTGGGACTCCCGAACGTATGTAATTTTGTTTTTCTCCTGTTCATCTGTCCTATGTCAATTGAATTAGAATAGCCAAAGAACCCAGGAGGTTAGAGAAAAAAGTTTTCCTCCCCTACACTTCCTTTTGATTTGTCCATTTTGTAAAGAATATGATCTGAAGGAGACTGTAAGTTTAAGTGTTTTTGCCTGGCAGAAGTTTGCTTAACAGCTTGTCTTGATATAAGTATATATCAGATATAGTCTGATTCTCAGCTTACTGTGACTGCACAAATAAAATAAGTTCAGTCTTTTAAGAACTGGCTCACATTAATAAAGCTTACAAACTGATATTAAACAGTATGTCAGTTTTTGAATTGTAATGAGCAGTGTAAAGTCCATGAGGATAACCAGCATGTTTCTTCATTATAGGAAACAAACATTTTGAGACACATTTTAATCACAAGTTTGTTTTAAGAGGATGACATATAACATAATGACATCTGGTTGTCAGAAGTACTGAAAGCCTCCATCTCTAACATGAGAATATATGCCTTCTAAGCAGACTTCATACTAAAATGAGGCTGTACATCCCCTTGGATTTTTCTAATTGGATAATGCTATTTTCCCCTCTAATACTTCAGTAATGAATTTTAGTAAGTATTTAGATGCTCTATACTAATTATTAATAAAGTCTCCCTTCTGTCAAATTGTATTTCAGGTACAGAAATATTTCTAGCAGAATTTTGTGCACTCCTTAGAATGTGATTCACTAAAACTTCTAGAATAGCTGTGGATATGGCTTCTTCTCCTAGCTACCGAAAGAATATCCATGACAGTTATATAAATTGTATAAACTACTCACACTTAGAGGACATTTTAATCTTTGGGGTCTCCTTAATTTCCATCATTTTTAATAAAAGTATACAATAGGACATTGTGAATAGGGAATACAAATGTCACAACATTCCATAGAGGTTTATGTCTCAAGCTTTGATTATCTTGTGACACTTTTAGCTCATCTGTACTATCCTAGCACTAGAGTTATCATTAAGGCTGAAATGTGGGCAGAAGTTGTTTGCCACTTCGAAGAAAGATGTAAGGAGGAATAATCCTATTGATTTTATTTCTAGCTCTCCACTTCAAACAAAAAAGAGCAAAAAAGCCCTCCCAAGAGCCCTAGCTACTTTGAAGGAATGGTTTTATAAATAATTGAGTTATATACCCTGGGAGAAAATTCTTCTTTCTTTCCTTATATTTTGTGACTTTTCTTTGAAATTTTCTTTTGACATTAATACTGTTTACTTCTAAATAAGTTAAGGATTCTGAATAAGTGAGTTAACTGTGCCAGCTAATCTACAACAAGAAGAAATATTATTAATTTATTCCTGACTTATTATGTTTGGAAAAATGTCTATAATGAAAATATTCTCATTGTCTAATCTGGTTATATGATGGATTATTATGTAGTTTCTAATGGAAAATAGAAGAGTATGCTATCCCTTTGTCATGAGAACTATTTTGAGCTAAAAACAATTAAAACAAAGCAAGTATAAGAAAAGCTTTCTGTCTTCCCCCTATTTGCCTAAAATAAGGATATAAATTTTTAAAAAGTGCCCCTCTGCCCCTCTCTACAAGGAAGGACAGAAGATAATCCTTGAAACAACTTGAAACAACTCTAGGCCCTTATCAGCTCAGAGTGAACACCAGAGGAGTCTAAATAACAATTCTTGCTTAACCTACCCTTAGCTAGCATCTTTACCTTCCCACAATTTTCCACCCCTAGAAGCTCAAAGTCCATTTCCTTTGCCTTGTCACTTCTCTAAAATGGATTCTTCTTTTATTATGATGATGCTAGGTAAGCCCACTTTCTAATCACTGCTGGATATATGTCTGATGCCCATGTTAATAAACTTCTGTATGTTAATCTATCAATCTCTTGTTAGTCTAATATACAGGGCACCAGCCAAAGAATGAATGAGGGTAGAGGGGAAAATCTTTTATTTTTATCCCCTACAAAAGCAGCTGTGGATTTCTAATACATTGCCTCGTTTCTTTCACTATTAGAAAAAAAAATTAGATGCTTTTGAAATCTGGAGTAATTAATATTAAGTATTATTTATATAATAGTACGATGATATTTTAAAATTTTCATGCTGATAGGGCAGAAAATTATTTAAAGAAAATTTCCAGTTGGTCAAGGAAAGAATTGTGTAACCATTTTCTATATGTGTTTATTTTTTTAAATAATAAAGCATTAATTTTCATTAGTAAATAATTTTCGCCTCTTGGTAACTTAAACTTGTGACAAATATGTGTAAATGTCAAAGCTTAATGAGAAATTTTAAAGCCATAAAAACCAACTGCTACCTAAGTCTCAAAAGAAACAGTGTCAATATTTAAAGACTATGCACTAAAATGTAGATAAATCAGGAGTAGGAAAAGAAAAAGAAAATCAATTTTTCATTAGTTATAAATTCCCACTTATTTCTGATGGATGATTTCAAGTAACTTCAATAAATTTGGGGTCTATCCTTTGTGACTCAGCTCAACTGCCTCCTTTCCTGCAGGTCCCACTGAACTTTGTTAGACATCCCTCTTACTGATGTGCACCCCTGAAGCACAGACACGCTATCCTTTCACGTAACATGATTTCATTTATAAACCACCTGTTTTATGCCTGGCCTCTCGTGATGGCATATACTCTATTGTTATTTATTTTCAAAACACCAGGATCTGGCATAATTGATCTAGTACCTTTTAAATAGATATGTGTTTAATATATTAATGTATTAAAAATATATTATTGAGGAGACATGTAGATAAAAATTGACTTTTGTTTCAGTCATTCTCAATTCCAGCTTTAACAGGCATGCATTGTGAGATCTTGAGTAAGAATAAACATATCTAACTTTTAGTTTTCGTATTTGTAGATTACAATAATTAAACTCATTACAACACACACACACACACACACACACACACACACACATGCTTTTGGATGCATATCCAAGTTCATCTTTCTTTATCCATGTTAGTAAAATCCTAGATTTGAGTGGGGAATCACTATATTCCCTGAGTTCAGTTATTTAGGAAAGTGGAAACTCTCCTTAGGCCCTGGAAGTTTATTTTTCTTTGGTCTGTAACAATGGTTCTCAAAGTTAAATCTCCAAAACAATAACATAGAAATTATGGAAGTTCCAAAAAGAGCAGAGAAAGAGTAAGGGAAGAAATTGTATTTAAAGAAATAATGATCAAAAACTTTCTAGATCTTAAAAACAAACATCCAGATGCATGAAACTCACAGAATTACAAGTTGATGGATCATAAGAGGTGATCATCAAAACACATTATAATCAAATTATCAAAAGCCAATGACAGAGAGAGAATTTTGAAAACAGAAAGAGAAAAACTCTTCATAAACAAGGGAACCCCTATCAGACTATCAGCAGATTTCCCATCAGAAAACTTGCAAGCCAGGATACAGTGAGATGACTTATTTAAAGTGTTGAAAGATGAAAATATTATACCCAGTATAGCTGTACTTCAGAAATGAAGGTGAGAAAACGACTTTCCTAAACAAGCAAAAGCTGAGAGAGTTCATTAGCACTAGACTTGCTTTAGAAGACATGCTAAAGTAAATTCTCCAAGTTGAAACCAAAGGATTCTAATTAGTAGCATAAAAACGCATGAAAGTATAAAACACATCAATAAAGGTAAGCATATAGTCAAATTCAGAATACTCTTATACTGTAATGAGGGTGTATACATCACTTTTAACTCTAGCATAAAACTTAAAAACAAAGAGAACTAAATAACCACAGCTACAATAACTTGTATAACAATGTATATGCAATATAAAATGATATAAATTGTGACATCAATAACCTAAATTGTGTGAATGGGAGAAAAAAAAGTACAGAATTTGTAAGTAATCAAGTCAAGTGATTATTAGCTTAAAACAGACTATTCTGACTATAAAAGTTTTTATGTAAGTCATGTTAAACACAAGGAAAAAAACTGTAGTAAATTCACAAAAGATAAAGGGAAAGGAATCAAAGCATACCACTACCAAAGAAAAAAGAAAGAAAATCAGCAAATCAAGAAGGAAAATAACAAGAGAGAAAGATACAAAAAAAAATCTACAAAACAATCAGAATACAATAAATGTCAATAGTAAGCCCTTATCAATCAATAATTACTTTAATGTAAATAGATTAAATTATCCAACTGAAAGACAGAGAATGGCTGAATGGATTGAAAAAACAAGACCCAGTTATAATATATGCAGCCTATGAGAGTCTCACTTCAGCTATAAGGATATGTATATATATATGTTAAAAGTGAAAAGATGGAAAAAGATATTTCATTCAAATGATAATCAAAAGACAGCTGGGGAGCTATACCTATATCAGGCAAAATAGATTTTAAATAAAAATTGGTCACATAAGACAAAGAAGGTCATTATACAATGATAAAGGAGTCAATTCATTAAGAATATATAAAATAGAAAATACATATGCAACCAATATTAGAGCAGCCAAATATATAAAGAAATATTAACAAACTGAGGGGAGAAATAGCAATACAATAATAGTAATGGACTTCAATACCTAATATTCAGCAATGGTTAGATCAAACAGGGAGATAATCAATAAACAGAGTACTTGAACAATACTATAAAGCAAAGAGACCTGCCAGATGTATACAGAATATCCTATCCAATAGCAGCAGAACACACATTCTTCTCAAGAAAATATGGAACATTTTCCAGGACAGATCATATGTTAGGCCACAACACAATTCTTAACATATTTAAGAAAATTGAAATCACACCAAGTATCTCTTTGGACCAGTGTTATGAAACTAGAAATCAAAAATGGACAGAAAATTGGAAAATTTACAAAAATGTGGAAATTAAACAACATACTCCTGAATGTCAAATGAGTCAGAGAAATCAAAACATATATTGAGACAAAGTAAAATAGAAGCACAATAAACTCAAACTTCTGAGATGCAGGAAAAGCAGTTCAAAGAGGGAAGTATAGTGAGATATTACTTCTCTAGCATTAAGAGAAAAAGAAGAATCTCAAATAAACAACATAACTGTAAACCTCAAGGAACTAGAAAAAGAACAAACTAAATGCAACGTTACCAGTAGGAAGAATTTAATAAAGATTAAAGAATAAAATAAAGATAAATATGAACTAGAAAAACAGTAGAAAAGATAAGAAAATCTAAATTGATTTTTTGAAAAGGTAAGCAAAATCGATAAACCTTTAGCTAGATTGATTAAGAAAAATAGAAAATTCAAATAAATAAAATTATAATGAAAGACATTACAACTGATGACACAGCAATAAAAGTGTGAGACTACTATGAACAATTATGTGCCAACAAAATAAATAACCAAGAAGAAATAGATAAACTACAAACATACAGCTTACCAAGACTAAATCATGAAGAATTAGGGAGTCTGAATAGAAATATAACTAATAAGGGCATATAATATAAGGCCACATACCTAGCTGCCTCCCCTAGGTCTAAACCACTGGAGGGCCTCAGGAAGGCAGCATTAAATTTTTATATTTACTCTCCTTTATTGCGAACATATGACTGGGAATAATCTAGACAATGAAGAAGGAACTGGGGCTGCATTTTATGGAGAACAATCAGGACTCAGAACCACATACATTCAATAAAGACTGAAACTGTCTTTATTGAGTAGAGTCCTTCTTGATTACTTTAGGAATAGGCTAATTTACCTCAGTAATCCACAAGTTCTATGAGTAGGCTGTCCTGCCTTAAAGCACAGATACAGAATGGACACCAGCATGTTTCAGTAACATTTTGAAGACTGTGGAGAGGGACTTTGATTTCATTATTCCCATAATTACATTCTTTCACTTTAAGATTTTCCTAATTTACCAATCGACTCTCTCCTCACTTAGTGTCTGGTGTTCCACAGGATTTTTTCTTCTTGCCAACTTTAACACACTTTGTTTCCTATTTTTAGTAATGTATAAAAAGAAACCAGATAAATCAAATCATAGTAGGGTGCTAAAGTTGACAAAAGAGGCAAGTGTTTAAATTTCGCAAGAAAAACTTCTAGAAACAATAATAATTAAAATAAAGAGGGAGAATTGAGTGGAAATGTAGACTAAAACTTATCTCAGACAAAGCTAGCTTAGTAATGGTCATCTTAACTCCTGGCTTTTTAATCTCCAGCCAGCTTTTCACAATAATAAATTATCAATATCACCAAAAATTTAAGATTTTCTCTCACTTCCTACCATAATTTTAAAATATTCACAGTTTTAAAAAAATCTATGCATAGCTGAGACTGGGAGTTTCTTCCTACTTTTCAAGACCCTAAATAATCTCTCATCATTCAAATTACACAGCTCTATTCTTCCCTGATTTTCTGATTTTTAGCCCTAAATTACAAACAACTTCTTCTGGAATATATTTCTCTTAGAGAATATAACACATTCTGACCTTGATATTGTCATGCTTTTGTTTCTTTTTCTGCTTTCTGAAACACCCTGCTCCTTTCATTATCCCCTTTTTCCCATCATATCATCAATTGATGAACTTCAATGCCAACTTTCGTTATGCAGTGTTTACACAGGGATCTTTATTCTCTGAATCTTGAGTAACATTTTCTTTCAACATCACCCATTTGAGCATATAAACTTTATTAGGTTGTATAGCTAGTTATGCATATCCAATGTTATTACGGGTCCAAAGCCCAAAGCCTCAGCAAGAGATAGAACCAGGACACAAATAACTCTGCAAGATCCATGAGAGTTGGGGCATAATTTACACCTCATAATTCCCCTCAGAGTATTCAGCATTCCACAGGACACATATTTTGGGCTGTTTTTATTTGTTTAAAATAGTGGGATGTTTCTGACAAATGCAATTCAAAGAAGATTATGGAGTGCATAAAACGTGTCTACTCTCTCATTTAAGCTGTAACCACTCATTGCCTGTCTGTGCTGTATCTGATGGCATGACTCACATCTCCTCCTCAAGGACTATGAGCAGGGAGAAGTTCAGTTTGTAACCTAATGTGACCGCACTGAAATGTGGTCTCATTAGAGCTAATGTCATTGAACCTGTCAGATTCAACATGAGTTCCTGTCATTGCCTCTGGAGGAATTAGGTATTACTTTGATTTATCTGCATAGTTGCCAACTGCTTGACATCACTCAGCTGTTCTCTGTGCTTTGAATGAATTCATGGCTATCAATCAACATATACACATATATATGGGAAATTCATTTGGGAAGTCTCTTGGCATTAATATGCCAAATCCTTGTGATTTAAGCCAAATGTGTTGGTTAAGGGTGCATTATTGGTTGATATGGGCAAGGAATATTTGCACTTCAAGTTAAATATGAAAGCCAAAGCATTAGCTCATACTTTAGGTAACCAAACATAAAATTATATTTCTACAACTTAACTTCCAAAATTGTGATTTTTGCTTTCTAAATTAATAAAATAGCAATATAAGAATAATTATGAAATTACAAAGTAGTTAACTGAGAACTCATGATTTAATGTTAGTTATTCTACATAAAACAATGGCTTAGGAATATCTTAATAACTTGTAACACAAATGCATGAATTTTTGCAAATAGGAGATTTTTCTATGAGGTTTTTAAAATAATTGTTAAGAAATGACATTTAATCCCTGAATGGATGATGCTATAGACTGAATATTTGTGTCCCAAATTTACCTCCCAAGATTCCTATGTTGAAATCCTAATACCCAAGGTGATGATATTAAGAGGAGGAACCTTTCTGAAGAGACCAGGTAATGAAGGTTGAATCCTCATGATTGGGATCAGTGCATTTATTAAAAAAAAAAAAAGAAAAAAAACACGGGGATCCCTCATCCCTTCCACCATGTGAGGACACAGCAAGAAACACCATTTATGATCTAGAAGGGGGTCTCACACCAAATACCTAATCTGCTTGACACCAGCCTCCAGAACTGTAAGCAATAAATTTCCATTGTTCATAGCCTATCCAGTCTATGGTATTTCTGTTATAAAGCCTGCATGGACTAAGATAAATGATAGGGGCAGGGAGGTTGATAATAAACTTTGAGGATGGAAGTCTAAACGAACTTCGTCCTCATTTATCCTGGCCTTTTGTGAATCTACATATGACTACATGACTGTATAAGAAATACTGGCACTTGAGGCTACTCTGTTAATCCTAAAGTATCCTCATTGTTTTTATCACCAAATCCTAGCCACTTCTCATAGAATTTAGCAGCTGATGTAACTTTACCAATTCTTTGTCATAATACAAGTAACTTTAACCAGGTCACCATGCACAGGGGTGCGGGGGGGGGGTCATTCTGTAGGCCAGAGTTATTTTATAGCTGTACTGGGAGATATCTTTCCATTTCTCAGGAGGCCTGAGAATCTGGCTTTAGCTCTTGGCTAAAATAAATATAATTGGATTAACTAACACAACTTAATGTTTTTTGATGTGCTGTTTTTATTTTATTTTTTGTGTGTGTTTGTAATTTTTTAATATCTGTTTTGGAGTATAATTGGTTTACAATGGTGTGTTACTTTCTGCTTTATAACAAAGTGAATCAGCTATACATATACATATATCCCCATATTTCCTCCCTCTTGCATCTTCCTCTGACCCGCCCTATCCCACCCCTCTAGGTGGTCACAAAACACTGAGCTGATCTCCCTGTGCTATGCGGCTGCTTCCCACTAGCTATCTATTTTACGTTTGGTAGTATATATATGTCCATGCCACTCTCTCACTTCGTCCCAGCTTACCCTTCCCCCTCCCCAGGAATAAAGACACAGGAGTAGAGAATGGACTTGATGTGCTGTTTAAAAGTCAAGACTCCCCTTGTGGCATCCAGGCTCAGTATATTTATGAGTGGTTTTCACCTGACAGACCAGAGAGCTATAGACAACTCAGCTGGAAGTTTTCATCAGAAAACTGCTGAAACTAAGATCCATCACACTCATCTTGACAGTTAATGTCCTTGAATGAATGAAAAGACTCTGGGGTGATTTGATCCTGAATGTCTCTCAGAATTCTGATGCTTTCCTGCACTCCTTTTCTCTTGCTCTATCATATTATTTTTTATTTTATTTTATTTAAATTATTTTTTATTAAAGTATAGTTGATTTAGTTTCAGGTGTTCGACACAGTGATTCAGTTATATATACATACATATCTATTTTTTTCAGATTCTTTTCCCTTATAGGTTATTAAAAATATTGAGTATAGTTCCCTGTGCTATACAGTAGGTCCTTGGTTGTTATCTATTTTATATATAATAGGGTGTATATGTTAATTCCAAACTCCTAATTTATCCCTCTCCCATCCTTCTCCTTTGTTAACTGTAAGTTTATTTTCTATGTCTGTGGGACTGTTTTTGTTTTATATATAAGTTCATTTGTATCATTTTTTTTAGATTCCACATGATATCAAGTGATACCACATGATATTTGTCTTTCTCTGACTGGCTTACTTCACTTAGTATGATAATCTCTAGGTCCATTCATGTTGCTGCAAATAGCGTTATTCCATTCTTTTTTATGGCTGGGTAATATTCCATTGTATAAATATACCACAGATGACCAAAAAGCACATGAATAAATGTTCAACATCCTTAATTATTAGAGAAATGCAAATCAAAACTACAATGTAGTATCACCCCCCACCAGTGAGAATGGCCATCATCAAAAAGTCTACAAATAATAAAGGCTGGAGAGAGTGTGGAGAAATAGGAACTCTCCTACACTGTTGGTGGGAATGTAAATTGGTAAAGCCACTGTGGAGAACAGTATGAAGACTCCTTAAAAACTAAAAATAGAGCGACCATATGATCCTGCAATCCCACTCCTGTGTATATATACAGAGAAAACCGTAATTCAAAAGGATTCCTGCACTCCAATGTTCATTGCAACATTATTTACAATAGCCAAGACATGGAAGCAACATAAATGTCCATCGACAGATGAATGGATGAAGAAGATGTTGTTCTATCATATTCTTTGTTTTTGTTACAAGTCATACATGAGTATGCTCTGTGGCGTCTGTGAGCCTTTCTATTTATTTGAACTTGTGAGATCATTACAGTCATCAAATATGATAGGTTTTGTAATACTTGGCCTCTTCTTCCCCTATGGATCTCCTAGTCACATTAGCCAACTCCTGTGTGTGCATACAGAACCTTGGTATAATTTGAAACGGTGCAGTTTTCACAATAAAGACCCAAACACATCCTCTTATCCCTCCTTCTTTCTTGCTGAAACCTGTTCTTCTATCTGGTTTATTAAACCATGAATTGTTTACTCCTTATCTATCAATACAATTCTGAATTCATTTTATATATTTGATGTTTTGGATTCTGTAATGCATATTTCAAGCAATCTTTTGGCAATATTCAACTGCTTTTTCTCTTTTACTCTGTTAAAACTACCTGGGAAAAATCCCAGGCCTGGTTTAGCCAAAGTAAATATTGTTGGCTTAAAGACAATTAGTGATGGGCTGAAGAAGATAAACTGAGTACAATAGAGATATTTATTCTTTGTTATTTCATGGTCAATCATTTTAGCTGAGTCTCAATACTTCCTAAAATTTTTACTTTATTTATTTATAGTCACTGATATTTATATTTTTTTAGAGGGTAGCTGTAGAATTCATGAAGGAGTTTATTAGATGTCTAAGTCTTTAAGGGAAAGTTTCCTGAGCAATAGCTCATCTTAAGAAAAAGAGAATAAGGATATCAACTTTTTCAATAACATTAGCTTGATCACCAGAGGGAAAGGGCATGTTTAAATAAGCAATGTGTCACTAAGATTGTTCCCAAGATCAGCTTTGGTGGACTTTTGTTAGACATGGTGGTGGAATTAAGGTTAAGGGGTTCCATGAAACAAACAGACAATTTAAAAGATTGTTTAAAAAACTTAATATTGAAATGTAGGATTGCTTTGAGAACAAGATCATAGAAAAACATACATCAGGGAAAGTGGCATTACCTCTTCTTAAGTACAAGAAGCAGGATGACCTCTGCACATTGCAGTTTCAAGGAACTAAGTGTAGTTGGTAAATATATGCTGGTTTTCATCAGTGCTAGTTAAGAAGCCTCCAGTCCTGCCATACCTAGAGCTAGTGTTTGCAAAGACTGTGACAGTGGTCAGCTAGGGCTCCAAGAACAATATCACTTAGTGCCACTAGTTTCAGCAGCATGGCAAAACAGTAGTTGCCATATCAGACTGGAAGGACAGCAATTTGGGGAGCAGTAGGCAGTAGTGCCCATGGCACATAGTTCTGGGCTTTGGATAATGAGCAACACAACTTTTTGCAGAGGGTGATCTGAATACAGTGGAAAGGGATTTAAAAGTAGGCAATAAGTCCAAAGAATAAATGGAGCAAGAAAAGCAAAGTGCTTTCTTTCCTGTTTAATGTTACACCTTTTCTAGGCCTATGCTGTTGCATTACAGAAATGTTTATTCATTCTTGTACAATTACACAAATTAATCTAAAAATGAAGCATTACTGCCCAAATTGTACCTTATTCTTTAATTCTCATTATCTTTCATAATATAGCTATGTCTGATATAATTATTAAAACTTTAAACACATTAAATCATTCAAACATCCAAACACAAACATTAACTAACTTCTTTATATACAAAATGTTAAAATATGATTTTAAAAAGCCTGGAATTTTGAGTAACAAAATTATTCATTTAAAGAGTTTATATTATTTCAAGCATCTCTTACAAGATTATGAGTGTTTTGACATATTAATATTCAATTTGACACAGATTATAGTCAAAGACTAAATATATGAAATGATATATAACTGAAATCTGATGTATTATTAGTGACTCAGATAAATTTAAATGATGGCATGTTTTGATTAGTGATATGACTCAGGTACTATTTGTAATATGATTATCATTAAGGAGATGTTTTTCACTGCTTGCAATGAGAATATTCAAATATACTTACTTCCTGCCTTTTGCTTTTCTATATGGTGCTGTTTTTTTACTTTACAAGCATCAGTTCCTATCTGTGCCCTGTTCACTCTCATGAGGTCAAGTGTTTATCCTACCTGCAAATGGAAGCCAATGCCATTGAACTGTTAATGTATTTAAAACCTATGTTTTATGCAAGAAATTATTACTTACAATCTATAATAGTAAGTAATGTAAAGGTCACTCAGTAACATATAAGACCAAATAGAATATCAAATCTAAGATCAAAATACATAAACATTTTCCCCAAAATTATTTGTTGGAGCTCCTATCTGTTCATATTAACTGAAGCAACATTCTTCTCTTCTCTCTTCTCTCTTCTCCCTCTCCTCTCTCTCTCTTGGGCTCCCACATTTTAATTGTCCAGGAACCCTATATATTTACTCAACACCAAAGGCTCACTGTTATGATCAAATGTCAGAAAAGAGAAATATTAAGTATGTTATCAATGTATTTGCAAACCTCACACTACAGTTCTCTTTTCTTCATTCATTGCATGATACAGCTCTCTTGGAAATGAGGACCAGATAGCTTTACTGAATTTGTTTACTACTATAAAGAGTCCCTCACTTATTGCAATCCCTAAATTAGTAGCACAGCTCTTAGAGGGATGATAATTCTACTGCCTCCAACGTTATGCTAGTGAAGTATGTCTAGTATGTAAAATTGCAGGTTTTATTTTTTAACAAAGTTTTAATATATACTCTTATACTCATACACTCTTCCCAAATTATTTTTCATTGTCTTGGGTTTGCAGGGTAAAGAGGTACTTCTAGCCTCCTTTAAGTGCTGTACCATGGGCAGATTTACCTCCACAGTGATTTAGACCAGTGCTACTCTAAATGTGCTTTTTTATCAGGATGTAATGCAATAGCTAAAAAACTGACAGTATACATTTAGAAATTATTATGGCAATGTGTTATTGTGGCAATACCCAAGCACTTATCAGTAGAGTCCTTTCACTCAACAAGGTATAGATCATGTTGGATATAGAGGAACTCACATGATGAGTTTCATGAGGTATGCCAGTAAAATGCATGTTCAGGATCTTTTTTATTTAGTTTGCCAACTATATAAATGTATTAAAAGATGAGAAACTATGGACATTTTTATAACTTCTTTTCATAATCATTCAACTTAAATCAAGGCATGTTTATTTCTTCTTTACCATTATTAATTAAAATAGGAATTAAATATTTATATTATTTATTTTTATCTTAATTTACAGATGAAAAACTACTTTCTTTGTTCTTTTCTGTCAAGAACGTATATATATTTTCTGAATGCAATGGTAGTCATAAGCCAGATGATGACTATGACATTGCCAGAAAATGAAAATAAAATAAATTGTACCAGTTTAACTTAGCAGTATGATTCCCATGCATTTCAAGTACAGTTTTATTACCATAGATTGTGGTAAAATGCTGACCACAGCATGTTATTTTCAGAGATGTGTTAATGAATGGAACAATTAAATTGCCAAAACGTGAGTAATATTTGCTTAAAAAACTAAGGAAGGTCAAAACCACAGTAATTACTTGAAATGTTGGATCAAAAAGCTGATAGAAGCATTTTTTTCAATATTTTGCATACAAAGATTTGTGCTTGGGTCTCTTAGAGAATTCCAAGTTGCGTTAAAAATGTGTGTGTGGGGCTTCCCTAGTGGTGCAGTGGTTGAGAGTCCGCCTGCCGTTGCAGGGGACACGGGTTTGTGCGCCGGTCCGGGAAGATCCCACATGTCGCGGAGCGGCTGGGCCCGTGAGCCTTGGCCTCTGAGCCTGTGCGTCTGGAGCCTGTGCTCTGCAATGGGAGAGGCCACAACAGTGAGAGGCCCGCATATGGCAAAAAAAAAAAAAAGTGTGTGTGTGTGTGTGTGTGTGTGTGTGTGTGTGTGTGTGTGTGTTTCAGCTTTGTTTCTAGCAAACACAATTAATTCTGAACTGTATCAAATTATAAGGTATGGTATCATCAGTAGATGTGGTATGGAGTTTAATTTTTTTGTTAAATGGCTTAGCTGCAACAACAGGAAAACCTTCAGGATTAATCACCCATCACAGGAGTTTATATCAGAATTTAAAGTAATACATTGCTTTTTACTTCAAGAAAGTCTAACTATGAAACAAACAATATGTTAACTGAAATGTGAAGAATGAGCTTAGTAATATAAAAATTGTGAAATATATAAAGGTTAATATTTTAAAATTGAAATCATTCTCTTTGTTCTGTACTAGTATGGATGCTGATTACAAGCAATTATACTTGTATGCTGAGATTTAATGGTTACTGAGAGAAAAAAAAAAAGTAAAGATTTGAACTGTAGACAAACTTGGTTTTTCTGTAAGATGTGAAACAGTATTGTCCCAACTTCTTAAGTAAGTAAATAGCCAGCCCAATTCACTTATTTGTCTGAAATCTTCTGAGGAAAATTTTTTAATCATTGTTATTTTCTTGTATATTTTTTGTTATTATGGTTACAGGTAATAAAATGCAAATTTTATGCCTGGTTATTCTAATAAACAATATTGTGTGTCTTTTATGTCATTTTTCTAATAATTCATTTATTCAGCATTCAAATATGAAAAATTTCAAACATACAGCAAAGGCAAAATAATTTTATAATAAATACTCATATATCTACCATGTAGAATCACCATTAAAGTTATACTACATATCCATCTTTCTAACTCTTTATCCATCAATGGTACTTATATTTTTTGCAGTTGTAAGAGACCTTTATATATACTGGATTCCAACATTTTGTCAGAAAATGTATGTTTCATGAATATTTTCTCCTTGGCTTATATATTCTATTTCTTAATAGTTTCATACATTTAAACAAATCAAGAGTTTGCTTACATTTGTTGAATGGGGACAGAAAAAATAAAATGGACACAAATATAGTATTAGCAAATAGAAAAAATAGTTGGTAACCTAAGGATGGGTTCTTTATTTCTCTGGAGAGTTTCCATGGTCAGAAAAGCAATGAGAAGGCTGAAGTGCAGGTAAATAGGTCCACATTTGCTCAATTATTTAAAGTATCCCAACTTTTTAAGAGGAGAAACTTAGAGTATGCTCATGAAGTTCAAAAGACAAATATTAATGCACTTAATCTTAATACAGCTGATGGAATTCCTGTCCTAGGTTTGTTCTCTATATAAACCTCACTAAACACCCAAACAGACATTGGTTTTGGAGTCGAAGTGGAAGTACTAGTTTAAAGAAATGTAATCTAAGTATACAAAATAGGATCACTCCAGAGGAAAATTGCATGCAAAGCACTGGAGATGATGTTTCTGCTATTCTGAAAAATAAGTACAAAATTTTATGAACACATGAAATTTATTCATAATTACATGAATTGTCTTTGGGCTCATTTGTTGTTGGTGGAGATATGGGAATCTTCACTTACCTTCCCAGGGCATGTATTATATATAGCTAGAGCCCCTACACTGGAATAAACTCAAAAGTTCTGCCAGTGGGGTAAGGAGCAAATACATCTACCTCACTATCCTTTGAAGATTTATTCCAAAAGGTTATCTCTGAAGACATAAGCACAGATATTTTAAGTAAGAATCCATATACTGGTAGAGGAGATTTTATACTGTCTCCCTTCATCTCCAAGGTGAAATGAAACAAATGTATGAATTGGGGACTATGAGTGCAATGCAATAAAACTGAGGGAATACAAAAAAGTTCATCTCTGATAGAGTCTATTCTCTCGGTGAAAAAGAGTAGAATAGGAATAATGGAGAACATTTGAAATAATACTCATAACATGAAGAACTGTTTGCAGCGAGATTAGAAAGTATGGGTTTGAACTGACATTGTGGAGCAAGGAGTGTGTCAAATCCAACATCACCTCTGAGGCTTGTGAAAGAAAAAAAAGAAGCCTCTTCCAAGCCCCTTGGTGAAAGGTGCCTTGAAGGAAGCCGCAGATATCCATGTCTATTAAAGTAAGGAGTCTGTGCTATGTGCCGGTTAAATAGACACTGGAGTCAAATAGAAATGACTGAAATTTTTGGTCCCAACAATTAATTGTTGAATGATCTCAACCTTTCTAAATACTGGTTTTAGAATCTGCACATTGAGGATGATAGTAGTTGCATTTTGAAGATTTTTGTTTGTTAAATGTTCAACTTGTAAAATATTAGTACAGGGACCTACAAAGAACAAATACATAATTTGAAAAATTAAAATTAAGATTATTAGAAGAGTAAATGGAATATGCTCCAGTGTGGACCCAGTAAAAAGTATGAATTTATAAGGGAGGAGTTGAAGGTTGGGTTAAGGCAGAGGAAGCTAGAGCATGATGAAGCCAGTAGTTTAACAGTGGAGAGAAGAGAAGAAAAAAGAGGGTTATACCACCATGGTTACCAAGATAAGAGGGCTATGTGCCATTCTGTGCATTTCTTGTCATTATATTTTCCCAAATGAATTACTTTCTGAAGTCTTTTAACTTTTGAATCTGGGAAAATCTTTTGGTTGTGAATCTGGGAGAATCCTAATCTAGAAGCCAGGCTGGTCATTGAATGTACAGTTTTCTAGGACACCTATGATACACTGAAATAGGCAAATTCTGATGGATGATGGAAGTTAATTTAACTAGAAGAGTTTTTCTTAGTGTGAGAAGGCATCCCTTTCCAGAGGAAAAGGGAATTCCATAATTTTCTGGCAAGTCTGTGAAAGTATGGGCAGAGATATATCCATAACGGACAAAGTCAATGTAAAATCATATATTTGTTTGCACACTTCCATTTTCTCTATCAATTTGTCTTACTTCTCCTAAAATAATTTGCCCATTGCTTCCACATTCGAATTCATATATCAAGTCAGCAAAGTAAATGATTTTCATGGTATGGATTATTTTATGCTCTTAGTACAGATGGAAGATCTAAACAGTTGCTTTTCCTTGGCTGGATCATTGAAAGCTGTCTAACCATTAGATGTTCATACAACAACATCTTTGGAAAGAAGCTTTTTTTTTTTTTTTTTTTTTTTTACCATGTCCAGGTAAAGTCACCACTCTTTCTCTCTGATAGGCGATTTCATCAATGTTCACCTTAGTGTTGTTAGCATTGCTAGAATCTTAGACACCAGTGATGCTCATATACAAGTTATTCTGAATAAAGAGCTTCTGTATTTTTGTTTTTATCAAAATTTTGTCAGAATTTAATAGTGTAAAAAGTGGGGTCCTTAAGGATGATGGCCTAGGAAACAATAGTTGTCTTGATTACTTTGAATGGATGTGCCACATTCTCAACAACATGGTATTTCATTGTGGGAGGAATGTGCCATTTTTAACTCGAGATTGATATATTATTCTAACTGTAGTTTACAGAGAGGCACTACAGATCATTGGTTATTTCTGTTACATACAAAAACATACATTGATATATGTGAAGTGTCCCATTGAACTATCACTGTAATGGGAAAACATAAAAAATACAGGCTAAGTGAAGATATACATAATATTCTATTAGACATAAAAGAGTAATGGAACTAGTATCCACATACATGTATATAATAAACTATATACTATAGCTTTAAAAAATATATATATAGCTATACCTGTCTTTGCGACTCTATCATCCATTACCTATCTAATACTTACCTTTGAATCTATGTGTTATGTATTTTTCAGACATTGACTATAAAAACAAACCATGTGGCATGTTTGGCTATGCACATCTTGGTTCTCTCCATCTATCCAACAATTTTGCATGTTCTCTTCATTTATAATTAAGTTCCAACCACACTGACTTTTTTTCATAGCATCTGAAGCATAGAAGGTCATCAACAACAACTTGATGACTAATGAACATCATGTGCTACACCATAACACTTTATTATTGTATATTTTGAATACTAACAAAAAACAAATATAAATTACCAAATGTTCCCTAGGTAAAACAATTTAAACCATTTTTAATTAACTTTTAATTTAGAGACTAAACAAACACAGAAGCAAATAGTTGAGGGCTAAAGAAGAATGCAATTTGTTCCATCATTAAACAAGAAATATTAAACGGAAAACTGCACATGTTGGTATTCTAATTGAATGCTTTTCTCAGATGTAAGGTGATGATTTTTACTACTCCAGCACACAAAGATGATAATAAATCTGCACTATGAAAGCTAATCAAAATCAGAAATTACATTTAGAAGTGTGAGGTGATCTAAAGAATATTTACACTTAATTTTGGTGTCACCAGTTTTATAATAGTTCAAAGAATGACATTTTAGTGTCAATATTTTTATTAGTTTAAAGTATGTCATGATACACATTGAAACACTTTCTTATTTTTTTAAGTTGCAGTAAAATCCAGTTTATAAAACTACAAGATAGTGAGATATGGACCCTTTTGTCCAACTATTTGAATTTGCCTCTTCACGTCACCACTTAGTAATTAAGTGACTTTGGGAAAGTTACTCTCTCTAAGCCTCACTTTCTTTATTTTTATTTCTTTAAATATTATGATGTCTGTAGATATCTCATGGGTCTTTTTGAAAATCAGTGAGATAATCCACTTAAAGCACATAAAACGGTGCCTAATGTACAAACATCATTCTAAAAATGTTAGCCATTTTTGTTGTCATTAATATGATGCTGCTTTAATAGGATTAAATTATATAATGGTTTTAATATTTCAGTACTAAGTTATTATGGCAAAGCTTTTGCCTACCTACCTGCCCTCATGTTTCCTAAGGTAGAGATTTCTGAACTGTGAGTTTCTGAATTAATAGAAATTAACTAGACAAAGTTTAACCATGAGTAGTACTTGAGTCTAGAGGGTGTGTGGCATGTTAAAACATGGATAAAAGGCCACTGGGTCTGCAGTATAAAGAGTGATCGAAGAATATTTATGCAGCATGACACCAGGAAGACCTACCAAAGCATTTAGGGCCATGATAGAAATGTTGCTACTTAGCACATGAGGTATAGGAGGCCAACAAACAATTTGAATCTGGGATGAATCATAATCAGCTCAAACATTCTTATTCTCTACAAACATGTGATTTGAATCTCTGATTCTGTATATCACCATATAGACATATGAATCAATGAATTATTGTAAATCATATTCTAATAAAAAAGAAAATTAATAAAATAACCTCATTAAACAAATTAAAATAAAGCTAAAAGATGTTAATTCTCATTTCAGAAAAAGAAAATAACATTTAACATTTAAGATATGGAAATAACATGATGGTAGGAGAGACCTTCAAGATGGCAGAAGAGTAAGACGTGGAGATCACCTTCCTCCCCACAAATACATCAGAAATACATCTACATGTGGAAGAGTGCCTACAGAACACCTACTGAACACTGGCAGAAGACTTCAGATTTCCCAAAAGGCAAGAAACTCCCCAAGTACCTGGGTAGGGCAAAAGATAAAAGGAAAGAAAGGAGACAAAAGAATAGGGACAGGACCTGCAGCTCTGGGAGGGAGCTGTGAAGGAGAAAACATTTCCACACACTAGGAATCCCCTTTGCGGGCAGAGACTGTGGGTGGCGGAGAGGGGAAGCTTCAGAGCCACGGAGGAGAATGCGGCAACAGGGGTGCAGATGGCAAAGCAGAGAGATTCCCACACAGAGGATCAATGATGACCAGCACTCACAAGCCCGAGAGGCTCGTCTGTTCACCCGCCAGGTTGGGCAGGGTCGGGAAGCTGAGGCTCGGGCTTCGGAGGTCGGATCCCAGGGAGAGGACTGGGATTGGCTGCTTGAACACAGCCTGAAATGGTTAGTGTGCCACGGCTAGCCCGGAGGGAGTCCAGGAAAAAGTCTGGAGCTGCTGAAGAGGCAAGAGACCATTGTTTCAGGGTGTGCGAGGAGAGGGAACTCAGAGCACCGCCTAAACAAGCTCCAGAGATGGACACAGCACAGACCCCAGAGAAGGGCATGAAACGCTAAGGCTGCTACTGCCACCACCAAGAAGACTGTGTACGAGCACAGGTCACTATCCACACCTCCCCTCCTGGGAGCCTGTCCATCCCGTGACTGCCAGGGTCCCGTGATCCAGGGACAACTTCCCCAGGAGAACACATGGCGTGCCTCAGGCTGTTGCAACATTACGCCGGCCTCTGACGCCACAGGCTCGCCCTGCATTCAGTACCCCTCCCTCACCGCCCCCCCCCCCCCGCCCTAGCCCGAGTGAGCCAGAGCCCCCTAATCAGCTGCTACTTTAACCCCGTCCTGTCTGAGCGAAGAACAGACGCTCTCAGGTGACCTGCAGGCAGAGGCGGGGCCAAATCCAAAGCTGAACCCCAGGAGCTGTGCGAACAAAGAAGAGAAAGGGAAATCTCTCCCAGCAGCCTCAGGAGCAGCAGATTAAAGCTCCACAGTCAACTTGATGTACCCTGCATCTGTGGAATACCTGAATACACAACGAATCATCCCAAAACGGAGGTGGTGGACTTTATGTGATTTTGTCTGTATAGCTTTGCTTTTACCATTTCCTAGGGTTCTGTCTGTCCATTTATGTATTTGTTTTTAGCATAGTTTTTAGCGCTTGTTATCACTGGTGGATTTGTTTTTTGGTTTGTTTTCTCCTTTCTTTCTTTCCTTCTTTTATTACTATTTAATTTTTTCCACTTTTAATAACATTTTTTTATTTTTAATAACTTTATTTTATTTATTTTCTTTCTTTCTTTCTTTCTTTCTTTCTTTCTTTCTTTCTTTCTTTCTTTCTTTCTTTCTTTCTTTCTTTATTCCTTTTCTTCAGAGCTGTATGACTTCCAGGGTCTTGGTGCTCCGGCCAGGTTTTGGGCCTGTGCCTCTGAGGTGGGAGAGCCAAGCTCTGGACATTGGTCCACAAAGGACCTCCCAGCTCCACATAATATCAAATGGCGAAAGCTGTTCCACACATCTCCATCTCAACGCTAACACACATATTCATTAAACAACCAGCGAGCTACAGTGCTGGACACCCTATGCCAAACAACCAGCAAGACAGGAACACAACCCCACTCATTAGAAGAGAGGCTACCTAAAATCATAATAAGGTCACAGACAACCTAAAACATACCACCACACATGGTCCTGCTTACCAGTAAAACAAGATCCATCCTCATCCACCAGAACACAGGCACCAGTCCCCTCCACCAGGAAGCCTACAAAACCCACTGAAACAACCTTAGCCACTAGGCGCAGACACCAAAAACAACCTGAACAATGAACCAGTAGCCTGCAAAAAGGAGACCCCAAACACAGTAAGTGAAGCAAAATGAGAAGACAGAGAAACAGACAGCAGATGAAGGAGCAAGGTACAAACCCACCAGGCTAAAAAAATGAAGAGGAAATAAGCAGTCTACCTAAAAAAGAATTAAGAGTAATGATAGTAAAGATGATCCAAAATCTTGGAAATTGAATGGAGAAAATATAAGAAACGTTTAAAAAAGGACCTAGAAGAACTAAAGAGCAAACAAACAATGATGGACAACACAATAAATGAAATTAAAAGTTCTCTAGAACTAAACAATAGCAGAATAACTGAGGCAGAAGAATGGATAAGTGACATGGAAGATAAAAATAGTGGAAATAAATACTGCAGAGCAGAATAAAGAAAAAAAGAAGGAAAAGAAATGAGGACAGTCTCAGAGACCCCTTGGAACAACATTAAACACACCAACATTCAAATAGGGGTCCTAGAAGAAGAAGAGAAAAAGAAAGGCTCTGAGACAATATTTGAAGAAGTTATAATTGGAAACTTCCCTAATATGGGAAAGGAAATAGTCAATTAAGTCAAGGAAATGCAGAGAGTCTCATCCAGGATAAATCCAAGGAGGAACACACCAAGACACGTATTAATCAAACTATCAAAAAATAAATAAAAAGAAAAAATATTAAAAGCAGCAAGGGAAAAAACAACAAATAACATACAAGGGAATCCCCATAAGATTAACAGCTGATCTTTCAGCAGAAACACTGCAAGCCAGAAGGGAGTGGGGGGACATATTTAAAGTGAGGAAAGGGAAAAACCTACAACCAAGATTACTCTATCCAGCAAGGATCTCATTCAGATTTGATGGAGAAATTAAAAACTTTACAGACAAGAAAAAGCTAAGAAAATTCAGAACAACCAAACCAGCTTTACAACAAATGCTAAAGGAACTTCTCTATGCAGGAAACACAAGAGAAGGAAAAGACTTACAATAACAAACGCAAAACAATTAAAAAAATGGTAATAGGAACATACATATTGATAATTACCTTAAATGTAAATGGATTAAATGCTCCAACCAAAAGACATAGACTGGCTGAATGGATACAAACAAAAGTTTGGAAATAAAGAAAATAAAAGAAATAAAAAGAATAAAAATAAAAGAAATAAAAAGAATCCAAATCAGAAAAGAAGAAGTAAAGCTGTCACTCTTTGCAGATGGCATGATACTATACATAGAGAATCCTAAAGATGCTACCAGAAAACTGCTAGAGGTAATCAATTAATCTGGTAAAGTAGCAGGACACAAAATTAATACACAGAAATGCATTCCTATACATAATGATGAAAAATCTGAAAGAGAAATTAAGGAAGCACTCCCATTTACCATTGCAACAAAAAGAATAAAATACCTAAGAATAAACCCATCTAAGGAGACAAAAGTTCTGTATGCAGAAAACTATAAGACACTGATGAAAGAAATTAAAGATGATACAAACAGATGGAGAGATATACCATGTTCTTGGATTGGAAAAATCAACATTGTGAAAATGACTCTACTACCCAAAGCAATCTACAGATTCAATGCAATCCTTATCAAACAAGCAATGGCATTTTTCAAAGAAGTAGAACAAAAAAATTCACAATTTGTATGAAAACACAAAAGACCCCGAATAGCCAAAGCAATCTTGCGAAAAAAGAACGGAGCCCCAGGAATCAGGTTCCCATACTTCAGACTCTACTACAAAGGTACAGTAATCAAGACAGTATGGTACTGGCACAAAAACAAATATAGATCAATGGAACAGGATAGAAAGCCCAGAGATAAAACCAGACACATAGGTCACCTTATCTTTGATAAAGAAGTCAAGAATATACAATGGAGAAAATACAGCCTCTTCAATAAATGGTGCTGGGAAAACTGGACAGCTAAACATGAAAGAATGAACTTAGAACACTCACTAACACTATACACAAAAAATAATCTCAAAAAGGATTAAAAACCTAAGTGTAAGGCCAGACTCTATAAAACTCTTAGAGGAAAACATAGGCAGAACACTCTATGACATAAATCACAGCAAGATCCTTATTCACACACCTCCTAGAGAAATACAAATAAGAACAAAAATAAACAAATGGGACCTATTGAAACTTAAAAGTTTTTGCACAGCAAAGGAAACCATAAGGAAGATGAAAAGACAACCCTCAGTATAGGAGAAAATATTTGCAAATGAAGGCACTGACAAAGGATTAATCTCCCAAATTTACAAGCAGCTCAATATCAAGAAAACAAACAACCCAGTCCAAAAATGGGCAGAAGACCTAAGTAGACATTTCTCCAAAGAAGATACACAGATTGCCAACAAACACATGAAAGAATGCTCAACATCATTAATCATTAGAGAAATGCAAATCAAAACTACAATGAGGTATCACCTCACACCGGTCAGAATGGCCACCATTAAAAAATCTACGAACAATAAATGCTGAAGAGGGTGTGGAGAAAAGGGAACCCTCTTGCACATTGTTGGGAATGTAAATTGATACAGCCACTATGGAGAGCAGTATGGATGTTCCTTAAAAAACTAAAAATAGAACTACCATACAACCCAGCGATCCCACTACTGGGCATATACCCTGAGAAAACAACAATTCAAAAAAAGTCATGTACCACAATGTTCATTGCAGCACAATTTACAATAGCCAGGACATGGAAGGAACCTAAGTTTCCACTGACAGATGAATGGATAAAGAAGATGTGGAACATATATACAATGGAATATTACTCAGCCATAGAAAGAAATGAAATTGAGTAATTTGTAGTGAGGTGGATAGACTTAGAGACTGTCATACAGAGTGAAGTAAGTCAGAAAGAGAAAAAAAAAATATGCTAACACATATATATGGAATAAAAAAAAATGTTTCTGAAGAACCTAGAGGCAGGACAGGAATAAAGATGTAGATGTACAGAATGGACTTGAGGACACAGAAAGGGGGAAGGGTAAGCTGGGATGAAGTGAGTGACATGGACTTATATACACTACCAGATGTAAAATAGATAGCTAGTGGGGAGCAGCCGCATAGCATAGGGAGATCAGCTCAGTGCTTTGGTACCACCTAGAGGGGTGGGAGGGATATGCAAGAGAGAGGAGATATGGGGATATATGTATATGTATAGCTGATTCACTTTGTTATAAAGCAGAAACTAACACACCATTGTAAAGCAATTATACTCCAATAAAATGTTAAAAAAAAAGAAAAACATGATGGTAGGTATTAGTAGGACAATAAAATAGAAATAAAAAGGATATCAAATCCTATGGATAAAGATTTCTCATAATTAATATAGTTTTTCATTATTATCACAACAAAAGTTTAATCAAGGAAGAAATTAGAGCTCTTAACATGAAATGGGAAATAAGATAGCAAGGACAATAAAACTGCTGAAGTATTAAATGAATATTTCCCAATATATTTATAAAGAATAGCATTAATGGGTCAGGAACTGAAAATTCCTAATTAGTATATCTCTCACTAACTCTTAAAGGGTCAGCATTCAAATGGGCTTTCCAATTTAACACCAGCAAATTTGATGATACTAAAAATTAAAATTCCTATGGTTCATTTTGATGCTCTTGTGCTTTATATTTTATTTAAAAATGTTAAAATACAATGACAGATTTAGCAAAAGCTGTTTTAAAACTTGCAACTGTTTGATGTTAACACTAGCAAAGGAATTTTAATAATTTCTTTATGATTTTAATAAATAGAGAAAGCTAAATTGTTTTTGTATGTTTTTTCCCAGGTCATTTAATAACTGTTTTCAATAACATGCAGTGCATCTGCATTGTAGAAAATGTGGTAATTATGGGAAAAATATATAAAGGAGCTAAGTATAATTATAATCATCCCTAATCTCACTATGTAGAGATATCCATTAATAAAATAAAAAGTAGACACATGTAATAGAAAAGAGAAAAAGCCTTCAAGGAAAGCGATTTCTTCTGATTAGGGCCACAACAGTAACAACAACAATAAAACAACATTTAGTGAAGAGTTCAGGTTACAGAACCATTTTGTTTTTAGAATTTGAAGTGAGATTTCAGTTACACAAAGTTTTACGAGATTTAAGTCACAGAAAGCCTTGCTTACGGAATGTGTCTCTATCTTCATATATGTATGGAATATGGCAGCAGAATCTAGTGTGGCGACAGAACTACAGTGAATCAATAACAAAGCAGTGACAGGACAAGACAGACCCAAGAATCCTTGTGGGGTAGCAAACAAACCCATCCTTAAAGGTGGCCCTGTCAGCCTAGTAGTAATGAGATGTTAACATGGAATTCTACATAGGTGTAAAGAAAAAAGTAGTGTGAAAAGTTAATATTTGTGAGACTCTCCTCCATGGACATACAGAGATATCAGAAAACATTGATGTATTGGGATTGACATATATCCACTAATATGTATAAAATAGATAACTAATAAAAACTTGCTGTATAGCACAGGGAACTCCAATTCACTGTACAGTAGAAACTAACACAACATTGTAAAACAACTATAACCCCAATATAAAAAAGAAAGAGTTAGTTGATTAAGATCAAATATTACATAGTCAATATCACTTGGGAACATATATGTACATATACTTCCCAACTGTGAACAGATAGGTATAGATATGTATATGTATATATATAGTTTACATGTATTAGTGCAACTTCCTTTTAGAACAAAATAAGAAAATACTGGGAGAAAATCAATGTATTGAAGTTTGGAAGGTGAGGATTAGTAAACTAGTTACTTTCTAGTATTAACGTTACACAAGATTATTGGTATCATCATCTGGGGAGTTCTAAAATGTCTTTCCTTGTCATGTAGAAAGTTTGGAAATTAGCCAGGATACCTCTGTATCATAAACATGGTTTCCCTGAAAACAGAGATTGAGAGAGAAAATATACGCAGCAGTACATTACAAGAAAATTTAATCATTTGGAATTAGCAAAGAGGAGAAAGGGAGTGAGGTTTTACCAAAAATTACAAACTCTGTGATCTTTAATTTTCCTAGCCAAACTGTAACTAGATACCGTTACAAAAAGAAGAAGATATACAGAAGCCTGAAAGACCTATTCTAAAAAGAAAGCCTTATATGGTAAATACAGACAAACATGAGTTCTGTGTTGCTTGCTAATTTAGGTAGGTTTCAGTTCATTTGATCCTTGCAGGGAATAGAAGGAGAAGATATTGTCTTCACAGGAGATGTGTTAGAGAGTGCCGCTAAATATAGCTAAAAGCTTGTTTTACTGCAAACATAAAAATAAAAACAATTGATGGCATCTAAAGCACATAACCTCAAGCAAAATTCACAAGCTGAAGCACATAAAGAACGTGATGTTCTGTTTATATACAGTCTTTTCCCATCTAGAACAAAGACAAAACTAAGGATTTAAAAGATCAGGGCTTAGAAATATTGTATATTTGGATTATTGTCATTTGTAGTAACTGTATTCTAATGTGAAAATTTATCACATATGAGAATGACAGTGTCAGTTTAAAGAAATAAATATGTGAATAATATTTTTAGATATGTACAGAAAAGACAGGGAAAGATAATTTCACAAATGACTAAGGTTGAATACATCATCAGCTTGTTACAAAGTCTGCTTAAAAATCGAGTTTAAATTGGGTTAGAGTTTTTTTGTTTTTTTGTTTTTTTTTTTAAGTAATATATTGCACAAGCTAAAGCTAACTATTTAGTACTTGGGCTTTCTTAAAAATATTGGTCCAGGAAAGAAATATCTTATGGGCCAATTAAAACCCATGGCATTGAAGGAGTTCAGTGAGGTTCAATTAGCTATATGGAACATACAATAAAGAGTATTATTTATTTTACTATAATTTGTAAAGTATATGCTATACATAATTTATAATGTTGTACTTTTAACAAATTCTGTTCTTACATATATCCATCCTTTTTGTGGGTAGAGCTGATTGTTAAACCTTCACCAGTACACCACTGACTCACAGTTCTACTATACATAGCTATCTGAGCTGAAGAAAGAACACCTAGTTATTAATACTGAGGCTCTACAGTGTAGGGTGGGCAATGTTAGAAGAGTAGTACCTGCCATTGCTACCATTTGTTTACACAGAAAAAGATCCTGATGTCATTCCCTACTCTGTGGATTGAAAATAATACCTACTGTACATGTTCATTGAGATTGGGTGTAAAATACTAAAAATATCTAGCACAGGGCCAGTTATAAGTGCTTTGTAATTATTCAACCTTTTTTCATACATCTCACTAAGAGAATGATAATAGTAATAATATTAATAATAAAGAACACTTTTAATAATAAACAGCCTCTATTACTATGTCAAACACTTTATATATATTAACTCATTTAGTGCTCACCACAATCTTATATGTAGGTACTATTCTTGTCCATATTTCACTGATGATTAATTTATATTTGATATTTAAATATAGAGATGTAATTTCTGATATAAACTACTTAATACCAAGCTTGCAACAAGGATATTACTCACTTTCACTTAAGGTTAATAATGATGTATTTTCCAAACTCACTACTGCAAACCAAGGAGCCCACTGCATAGCATGAAGTTGACAGTGAACAGAAGTTCCAGCACATAGGCTGAATTAATAGGCCAGAAAACTGGCTCAAGGTTAAGAACTCAGTAAACACTTTTTCACACAGGGAAAAATAATTTAATATCAAAACAAAACTTTCTTTCTGGTTCACTAAAGAAAAATTTCCAGGGGGTACTATAATGATTTTTATTTCATTCATTTCATTCATGCCTACTATATAAACAGCAAATATAAACTACCTCAAAAGAACGCACTGATGAAACATTTTTAAGAAATTTTATTTTCATCACAGCTTATTAACTTTATTAAAATGATATCAAATATATTTCTAATAAGCCTGCTGCTTAACCTAAAATTGAGTCTTTATCAGGATTCTGCCTTTATGTTAATGCAATTTTAATAAAATCAAAATGTTTTCTGCAAAATGTCTCTAAGAAAATCAAGACCACAAAAGTTCCCTCAATAATTTGTCTGTATATAAGTCTGTCCCATCAAGCTATCATATGTAATGAATTTTTGGCAAATTACCAATAATCACAATTCCAAGACAGCCTCAAACTTAAAACATTGTGTGTCAACATTTCAATTATTATAACAAATATTGGCTTTTCAGCAAAATAAAGGAACACATCAATGAAAAGGAAGATATTGTCAAAGTAGTTAAAAATTAAATGATTCAGGTATAAATTGTCTGCAAGAAAAACATTTTAAATATAAGGGTCTATATATGTTACAACTAAAAGAAGGACAAAATAAATTATATACCTACATACTAGCAATGAACAATCAGAAATTGAAAAATTACATTTATAGCAGCATCATTATAACAGACATAATGATAAATTTGACATAAGATATATGCACTGAAGAGAACAAAACACTGGCACTCTAAATGGCACACTGAAAGCAACAGAATATTTCAGAAAAAAATTAAGTACATAAATAAGTGGAGGAATATTCATGGATAAGAATGCTCAATATTGTTAAAATGACTTTTTCACAGTGCAATATATATCTTTAACACAACTCCAATCAGAATCCTAGCAAACATATTTTTGGTAGAAAGTTTTAAACTAATTCTAGAATTTACATGGATAGGTGTGTGTGTGTGTGTGTGTGTGTGTGTGTGTGTGTGTGTGTGTCTGTATATGGTATCCTAGCACATCAATTAAAGCAGGAAAAGCCAAAGTTGAAGGTCTTACATTACCTATATCTGTGTTAGTTTGACATTTTCTCCCTGAAATATACTGTAAATTTTTCAAATCTCTCTGAGGATTGGATTGGCTCCTCTCCTTTCTCTCTCTCATTAATAATACCGTCCTCCAGACACTAATTTCTTTGTTTATTCTATTTATACTGAAATAAAAAAATAATTATAGGACATAGTAACGGAAACAAGCTTTTGGTGTCTTTGACATGTTACATTAGGGAAAAGGCAAAATATAGGAAGATAAAGCAAATTAGCGGTTTCCAAGGGATAAGAGTTGGTGGAGGCTCTGAATACACAAGAGAGCATGAGGAATTTTTTGGGTGCTGGAAATGCTCTGTAAACTGTCTGTGCTTGTGGTTATAAAAATCTACATGTTAAAACTCATGCAATTATATGCCAAAAAGGGGGGGATTTCACTATTTGTAAATTTAAGAAAATAATGAGTCTATTTTATTTTATTTAATTTTTTAAATCTTTATTGGAGTATAATTGTTTTACAAGGGTGTATTAGTTTCTGCTTTATAAAAAAGTGACTCAGTTATACATATACATATACTCCCATATCTCTTCCCTCTTGCATAGCCCTCCCTCACGCCCTCCCTATCCCAGCCCTCTAGGTGGTCACAAAGCACCGAACTGATCATCCTGCGTTATGTGGCTACTTCCCACTAGCTATCTATTTTACGTTTGACAGTGTATACATGTCCATTCCACTCTCTCACTTTGTCACATCTTACACTTCCCCCTCCCCATATCCTCAAGTCCATTCTATAGTAGGTTTGTGTCTTTATTCCCATCTTGCCCCTAGGTTCTTCATGACCTGTATTTTTGGTTTTTGTAGATTCCATATATATGTGTTAGCATACGGTTCCATATATATGTGTTAGCATACGGTATTTGTTTTTCACTTTCTGACTTACTTCCCTCTGCATAACAGACTCTAGGTCCATCCACCTCACTACAAATAACTCAATTCCGTTTCCTTTCATGGCTGAGTAATATTCCATTGTATATATGTGCCACATCTTCTTTATCCATTGATCTGCTGATGGACACTCAGGTTGCTTCCATGTCCTGGCTATTGTAAATAGAGCTGCAGTGAACATTTTGGTACATTACTCTTTTTTGAATTATGGTTTTCTCAGGGTATATGCCTAGTAGTGGGATTGCTGGGTGGTATGGTAGTTCTATTTTTATTTTTTTAAGGAACCTTCATACTGTTCTCCATAGTGGCTGTATCAATTTACATTCCCACCAACAGTGCAAGAGTGTTCCCTTTTCTCCACACCCTCTCCAGCATTTATTGTTTGTAGATGTTTTTGATGATGGCCGTACCGACCGGTGTGAGATGATATCTCATTGTAGTTTTGATTTGCATTTCTCTAAAGATTAACAATGTTGAGCATTCTTTCATGTGTTTATTGGCAATCTGTATATCTTTTTTGGTGAAATATCTGTTTAGGTGTTCTGCCCATTTCTGAATTGGGTTGTTTGTTTTTTTTTTTTGATATTGAGCTGCATGTGCTGCTTGTAAATTTTGGAGGTTAATCCTTTCTCAGTTGCTTCATTTGCAAATATTTTCTCCCATTCTGAGGGTTGTCTTTTCACCTTGTTTATGGTTTCCTTTGTTGTTCAAAAGCTTTAAAGTTTCATTAGGTCCCAATTGTTTTTTTTTTTTTGTTTTTATTTCCATTTCTCTAGGAGGTAGGTCAAAAAGATATTGCTGTGTTGTATGTCATAGAGTGTTCTGCCTATGTTTTCCTCTAAGAGTTTGATAGTGGCTGTCCTTACGTTTAGGTCTTTAATCCATTTTGAGTTTATTTTTGTGTATGGTGTTAGGGACTGTTATAATTTCATACTTTTACATGTACCTATCCAGTTTTCCCAGCACCACTTATTGAATATATATACCACTGTATATGCTTTCCTACTTTATCAAAGATAAGGTGACCATATGTGCATGGGTTTAACTCTGGACTTTCTATCCTGTTCCATTGATCTATATATCTGTTTTTGTGCCAGAACAATAGTGTCTTGATTACTGTAGTTTTGTACTATAATCTGAAGTCTTGGAGCCAGATTCCTCCAGCTCCATTTTTTCTTCCTCAAGACTGCTTTTGCTATTCGGGGTCTTCTGTGTTTCCATACAAATTGTGAAATTTTTTGTTCTAGTTCTGTGAAAAATGCCAGTGGTAGTTTGATAGGGGTTGCATTGAATCTGTAGATTGCTTTGGGTAGTATAGTCATTTTCACAATGTTGGTTCTTCCAATCAAAGAGCATGGAATATCTCACCATCTATTTGTAGCATCTTTAATTTCTTTCATCAGTGTCTTATAATTTTCTGCATACGGGTCTTTTGTCTCCTTAGGTAGGTTTATTCTTAGATAATTTATTCTTTTTGTTGCAGTGGTAAATCGGAATGTTTTATTAATTTCATTTTCAGATTTTTCATCATTAGTGTATAGGAATGCAAGAGATTCCTGTGTATTAATTTGTACCCTGCTACTATACCAAATTCATTGATTAGCTCTAGTAGTTTTCTGGTAGCATCTTTAGGATCCTCTATGTATAGTATCATGTCATCTACAAAAACTGACAGCTTTATTTCTTCTTTTCCAATTTGGATTCCTTTTATTTCTTTTTCTTCTCTGATTGCTGTGGCGAAAACTTCCAAAACTATGTTGAATAAGAGTGGTGAGAGTGGGTAACCTTGTCTTGTTCCTTATCTTAGTGGAAATGGTTTCAGTTTTTCACCATTGAGGATGATGTTGGCTGTGGTTTTGTCATATATGGCCTTTATTATATTGACGAAAGTTCCCGCTATGCCTGCTTTCTGAAGGGTTTTAATCATAAATGGGTGTTGAATTTTGTCAAAAGCTTTCTCTTCATCTATTGAGATGATCATGTTTTTTCTCCTTCAAATTGTTAATATGGTGTATCACATGGATTCATTTGCGTATATTGAAGAATCTTTGCATTCCAGGGATAAACCCCACTTGATCATGGTATATGATCCTTTTAATGTGCTGTTGGATCCTGTTTGCTAGTATTATGTTGAGGATTTTTGCATCTATGTTCTTTAGTGATATTGGGCTGTAGTTTTCTTTCTTTTTGACATCTTTGTCTTGTTTTGGTATCACAGTGATGGTGACCTCATAGAATGAGTTTGGGAGTATTCCCCTCTGCTGTATTTTGGAAGAGTTTGAGAAGGATAGGTGTTAGCTCTTCTCTAAATGTTTGATAGAATTTGCCTGTGAAGCCCTCTGGTCCTAGACTTTTGTTTGTTGGAAGTTTTTTAATCACAGTTTCAATTTCAGTGCTTGTGTGGTCTGTTCATATTTATTTCTTCCTGGTTCAGTCTTGGAAGATTGTATATTTCAAGAATTTGTCTATTTCTTCCAGGTTGTCCATTTTATTGCCATATAGTTGCTGGTAGTAATCTCTCATGATCCTTTGCATTTCTGCAGTGTCAGTTGTTAATTCTTTTTCATTTCTAAGTGTGTTGATTTGCGTCTTCTCCCTTGTTTCCTTGATGAGTCTGGCTAATGGTTTACCAGTTTTCTTTATCTTCTCAAAAAACAAGCTTTCAGTTTTATTGATCTATACTATTGTTTCCTTCCTTTCTTTTTCATTTATTTCTGTTCTGATCTTTATGATTTCTTTCCTTCTGCTAACTTTGGGGTATTTTTGTTCTTCTTTCTCTAATTGCTTTATGTGTAGGGTTAGTTTGTTTATTTGAGATGTTTCTTAAGATAGGATTGTATTGCTATAAACTTCCCTCTTAGAACTGCTTTTGCTGCATCCCATAGGTTTTGGGTCATCATGTTTTCATTGTCATTTGTTTCTAGGTATTTTTTGATTTCCTCTTTGATTTCATCAGTGATCTCTTGATTATTAAGTACTGTATTGTTTAGCCTCCATTTGTTTGTATTTTTTACAGATTTTTTCCTGTAATTGATATCTAGCCTCATAGTGCTATGGTCGGAAAAGACACTTGATATGATTTCAATTTCCTTAAATTTACCAAGGCTTGATTTGTGACCCAAGATATGATCTATCCTGGAGAATGTACCATGAACACTTGAGAAGAACGTGTATTCTGCTGTTTTTAGATGGAATGTCCTATAAGTACCAATTAAGTCCATCTTGTTTAATGTATCATTTAAAGCTTGTGTTTCCTTATTTATTGTCATTTTGGATCATCTGTCCATTGGTGAAAGTGGGGTGTTAGAGTCCCCTACTATGATTGTGTTTCTGTCGATTTCCCCTTTTATGGCTGTTAGTATTTGCCTTAGGTATTGAGGCGCTACTATGTTGGGTGCATAAATATTTACAATTTTATATCTTCTTCTTGGATTGATCCCTTGATCATTATGTAGTGTCCTTCTTTGTCTCTTGTAATAGTCTTTATTTTAAAGGACTATTTTGTCTGATATGAAAATTACTACTCCAGCTTTCTTTTTTTTTCTTTCCATTTGCATGGAATATCTTTTTCCATCCCCACACTTTCAGTCTGTATGTGTTCCTAGGTCTGAAGTGGGTCTCTTGTAGACAGCATATATATGGGTCTTGTTTCTGTATCCATTCAGCCAGTCTATGTCTTTTGGTTGGAGCATTAATCCGTTTACATTTAAGGTAATTATTGATATGTATGTTCCTATTACCATTTTCTTAATTGTTTTGGGTTTATTATTGTGGTCTTTTCCTTCTCTGTGTTTCCTGCCTAGAGAAATTCCTTTAGCATTTTTTGTAAAGCTGGTTTGGTGATGCTGAATTCTCTTAGCTTTTGCTTGTCTGTAAAGCTTTGAATTTATCCATCAAATCTGAATGAGATCCTTGCTGGGTAGAGTAATCTTGACTGTAGGTTTTTCTCCTTCATCACATTAAATATGTCTTGCCACTCCCTTCTGGCTTGCAGAGTTTCTGTTGGAAGATCAGCTGTTAATCGTATGGGGATTCCCTTTTGTGTCATTTGTTGATTTTTCCTTGCTTCTTTTCATATTTTTTCTTTGTAATTAATTTTTGATAGTTTGATTATTATGTTTCTTGGCATGTTTCTCCTTGGATTTGTCCTGTATGGGACTCTCTGTGCTTCCTGGACTTGATTAACTATTTCCTTTCCCATATTAGGGAAGTTTTCAACTATAATCTCTTCAAATATTTTCTCAGTCCCTTTTTCTCTTCTTCTTCTGGGACACCTATAATTCGAATGTTGTTGCATTTAATGTTGTCCAAGAGGTCTCTGAGACTGACCTCAATTCTTTTAATTGTTTTTCCTTTATTCTTCTCTGCAGTACTTATTTCCACTATTTTATCTTCTAGGTCACTTATCCGTTCTTCTGCCTCACTTATTCTGTTATTGATCCCTTCTAGAGAATTTTTAATTTTATTTATTGTGTTGTTCATCACTGTTTGCTCTTTAGTTCTTCTAGGTCCTTGTTAAACGTTTCTTGTATTTTCTCTATTCTATTTTCACGATTTTCCATCATCTTTACTCTCATTATTCTGAATTATTTTTCAGGTAGACTGCTTATTTCCTCTTCATATTTTAGGTCTGGTGGGTTTTTACCTTGTTTCTTCATTTGCTGTGTGTTTTTCTGTCTTCTCATTTTGCTTATCTTACTATGTTTGGGGGTCTCCTTTTTGTAGGCTGCAGGTTTGTAGTTCCTGTTGTTTGTTTTTGTTCTGTCCCCAGTGGCTAAGGTTGGTTCAGTGGATTGTGTATGCTTCCTGGTGGAGGGGAGTCATGACTGTGTTCTGGTGGTTGAGGCTGTATCTTGTCTTTTTTGTTGGCACGTCCATGTCTGATGGTGTGTTTTGGGGTGTCTATGGCCTTATTATGATTTTAGGCAGCCTCTCTGCTAATGGATGGGTTTGTCTTCCTGTCTTGCTAATTGTTTGGGATAGGGTGTTTAGCACTGTAGCTTGCTGGTTGTTCAGTGAAGCTGAATCTTGGCGTTGAGATAGAGATGGGAGATTTTCACCATTTGATATTAGGTGGAGCTGGGAGATCTCTTGTGGACCAGTGTCCTGAATTTGGCTTTCCCACATCAGAGGCACAGCACTGACACCTGGCTGGAGAACCAAGAGCCTTTCATCCACACAGTTCATAATAAAAGAGAGAGAATAAAGAAGGAAAGAAAGAACAAAGATAAAATAAAGTAAAATAAACTTATTAGAAATAATTATTAAGAACACAAATTTTAAAAGTAAAACAAAACCAAAACAAAACAAAAACACCCAAAAACAGGCATAACCCTAGGACAAATGGTAAGAGCAAAGCTATACAGACAAAATCACACACAGAAGCATACACATACACTCTCAAAAAGAGATAAAGGGATATATATATTTCTTAGTTCCCAAAGTCCACCTCCTCAATTTGGGATGATTTGTTGTCTATTCAGGTATTCCACAGATGCAGAGTTCATCAGGTTGATTGTGGAGATTTAATCCTCTGCTCCTGAGGCTGCTGGGAGAAATTTCCATTTCTCTTCTTTGTTCCCACAGTTCCCGGGTTTCACCTTTGGATTTGGACCTGCCTCTGTGTGTAGGTCGCCTGAGGGCATCTCTTCTTCGCTCAGACAGGACGGGGTTAATGGACCATCTTATTTGGGGGCTCTGGCTCACTCAGGCCAGGGGGAGGGAGTCGTATGGATTGCGGGGCGAGCCTGCAGTGGCAGAGGCCAGAGTGACATTGCACCAGCCTGAGGTGTGCTGTGCATTCTCCTGGGGAAGTTGTCCCTGGATCACGGGACCCTGGCACTGTTGGGCTGCACAGGCTCCTGGGAGGGGAGGTGTGGACAGTGACCTGTGCTTACACACAGGCTCCTTGGTGGTGGCAGCAGCAGCCTTAGCGTCCCATGCCCGTCTCTGGCATCTGTGCTGATAACCGTGGCTCATGCCCTTCTCTGTAGCTCCTTTAAGTGGCGCTGTTAATCCCCTCTCCTCATGCACCATGAAACAAAGAGGCAAGAAAAAGTATCTTGCCTCCTTGGCAGCTCCAGACTTTTCCTCGGACTCCCTCCTTGGTAGCCGTGGCACACTAGCCCTCTTCAGGCTGTGTTCACAACACCAGCCCCAGTCCTCTCCCTGGGATCTCACCTCCGAAGCCCGAGCGTCAGTTCCCAGCCCCCGCTAGCCCCGGAGGGTGAGCAGAGAAGCCTCTCGGGCTGGTGAATGCTGGTCAGCACCAATCATCTGTGCTAGAATCTCTCCGCTTTCCCTCCGCACCCCTGTTGCTACACTCTCCTCCGCGGCTCCAAAGTGTCACCCCTCCACCACTTGCAGTCTCCGCCCACGAAGGGGCTTCCTAGTCTGTGGAAAATTTTCCTCCTTCACAGCTCCCTCCCACTGGTGCAGGTCCCATCCCTATTCTTTTGTCTCTGTTCTTTCTTTTTTTCTTTTGCCCTACCCAGGTACATGGGGAGTTTCTTGCCTTTTGGGCCGTCTGTGGTCATCTGCCAGCCTTCAGTAGGTGTTCTGTAGGAGCTGTTCCACATGTAGATGTATTTCTGATGTATTTGTGGAGTGGAAGGTGATCTCTGTGTCTTCCTCTTCCGCCATCTTGAAGCTCCTCCATGAGTCTATTTTAAATTGAATAAAAACTGTCCTCCAGTCAGATTGGATGGATTATTTTTTTTTTTCCTTGCCCCCAATCTACCATACAGCAGCAGTGCTCACAGCAAGAAAGTCTCTGTGAAAGTATGAACTTGTTTATATCTTCAAAGAAATGTTATTAGTTTGCAGTTTGAATCTTTTATGTATTGAAGAGGTAATAAATTGATGTATCAAGTCCATTTTCTCACAAAATATATATATTTAGATATCCCTAAATCAATTGCTCACATCTGCTGGAAAGATTATCTCTCTTGCACTAATTTGAAAAGAAATCTAGTTCTTTCTTACATTTCTCCAAAACCTTGAAAGGCACACACATTCTGATTCTTACTCATCCCTCTTTTCCCTTCACTTCTCATCTGTTAACATACTGAGTTGCTTCAGCACCCGCTCTTCAATCCCAAACCTAACCTATGTGATTTTTACCATTTTGGTAATCTCTCTTTCTTTTCTTTTTTCCTTTTTTTTTTTGTGTGTGTGTGTACTATTTATAACATATATTATACCACAAAACTAGAAATATATTCACTTTTTAAAAATGTAATTTTATTTATTTATTTTTTATACAGCAGGTTTGTATTAGTTATCTATTTTATAAATATTAGTGTATATATGTTAATCCCAATTTCCCAATTCATCCCACCACCACCATTTCTGTAGTCTTTCATTAACCCAGATTGAATGAACCTTTTAAAATTAAACACTTTCTCTCTTCTCCATATTTGAAATTTCTATTCTTTCACAACCAAATTACATATTCTTGTGATAGGAGTCAAAAAGGATGCCCCTCAGAGAGTTAAGTTTTGAAGAAGTCCAAGATTTTAATCTTTAGAGGAAAAGAGATAAGGGAAAACTGGGAAAATCAAAATTAAATATCAAAACCAGAAATTCATAATTTCAATGAATTCATACACACACACTCACATAGGTAAGTACCCTTAAAAAACTGAAAACCATAATTAAAATAGAATTTATGGAGAAATAAAATATTTGCATTCCTTTGAGATTTTGAACTCACATTAAAATTTTAGAATATTTTATTTAGATATAATTATGGACTCCCAAGAAATTTTAAAAATAGTTAAAGTTTTGGTTTTAATTTGGGGGATTTCCACTCTTCAAACAAGATTTTTTCTTCTTTTAATGTTAAAAGTAGACTATTTTCTCCCATTGCAATGAACGTTTCTGGGAAGTGTTTTTAAAAAGGAGTCATTTCCCTAAATATTGAGTATAAATGTCTAAATTCATCTAGGACAAATAGTGCATTCCATATGTTATTTTAGCCACAATCTATTTCAAGAAATTTCAGAATTTTGGAGCTACTGTGTTAACAATGATGATGATGAAAATTATAGGAATGCCAGCACAGTGATAATTATATTACATCCTAACAACCTTCCTCTGATGTATGTACAGCTAAAACTGCATAAGTTAAGCAGTTGGTTTTACTTCATTTCCAGTTTAGAGTTGAAAAACAGTGTAGAAAAACAAAACAATGGTGAACTGCATGCAGAAATTGTTTCTTATGGAAAGCTGAAACCATGAGTCAGCTTCAGTTTTATTTTTGACTCAAGATATTAATTAAATGTGTGTGTGTGTGTGTGTGTGTGTGTGTGCTTTTTAACCTTGGCATTATAATTGTTGTTATCTTGTAGCATCATATGTATTTTTAAAATTTGAGTTTAAATTTTCATGGAAAAAGCATAAAAGATTAAAGTAAAATAATGATCCTCAAACACATTGATATTTACTCTATGGTAGAGATGCTGTTTTGAGGCCAATAAGAACATTAAATCCATTTAATAAATGAAACTATCATTTTGTTAAAATTTGGGAAAATATTATAATTTTCTTTCAATCTGCATCTGAGGAAATTTGTATTTATCAGATGGAAAAAATATTTGAAGCAAAAATAAAGAATATAGGATTGACTACACTAATTTAAAAGTCATCAAAATACAGAAAAAAAATTAAACATAAAGTTTTAACGATTTTGTTGTAATTTTTTAAAATCTCTCCTTTTTGTGTGTAATAATTATTATAATAAAACATAATTAGTATTGCTTAAACCTGTATGGGTAATAAAAAGCAGTGAAAAATTTGTCAGAGCATTCAAGATTCTCCAAAGAAGTTATTTATCAAAGTAACAATTTCTTTTTGAAGAAGTTACTAAATTATAAATAGTTTTAGACAGCAACAATTTTAAAAATTAAGCAAAGAGAATTCTAATTCTCCCTTCCTCTAAGTTGTATGTGTCCTTGAACAAGTCATTTAAACTCCACATCTCACTTTTTGTATGTTAATTGAGACAAAGGAGTAGTTTTTTAGTGAATTTAAGAAGCAGTAAAGTTAGTTTTAATGAAACCTGGATCTAATAAATATAAAATCCTATCTTGTGTCAAAAATAGAATAGATAATCTTACTTAGGAACTGTCAGCAGCTTTGACTGGAATCACAAAATAAGTCAATCCTTTCTAAAGTTCACATTTAAACCAGACATTAGAAGATTTTAAAGAAATTAATACTGCATAGAAAATGCATGTCTTAAATTTCTACAATTACATGTCCTCTATTAAAAGTCCTGATCATGTTTTCTAAAATGTACATTTGTCTTGATCCATATTGATTATGTTCCTGTAAAGGTTTAATGTATAGTTTATTCTTATGATCCTTTTTTCTATGTAAATATATGTCTTTAGTCTTAAAAATTCAAATTGTGAATGAAAATATGTTTAGAAAACATTAAGCATAATTTATGTTTTCTTGTAACATAAAGGATGAAAGATATCAATTCCTGGAATACTGTGTATTCACCATTTTAGTAAATGCTTGCTTTTCAGTTTGCAGGTAAAGCAAGTGTAACTTCATTAGGATACAAAAAAATGTAATAGTTAAAGCAAAACCTTTTTTAAAATATATTTTTGCAGTAGTATTTTAATTATCCACAGAGATGATTAACTTTAGCTCCAATTAGATATAACATTGTTTACTTTAGTCTTCTTAAATAATCAAATTATTTTTCAATTATTATTTTGAAAAGATATTTTAAATTCTTTTAAATTTTATATAAGCAAAGTTATTGAATATATTTAGCCATTAACATTATGATTGTTTTCTTGGATTAGGATAATTTAGGCAGAATCTATGACATGCCATTGAGTTTTACCTTTCCTATATATCTTGAATTGCTGTTATGATCATAGAATCTATTTTTGTCCATTGAGCTTTTAAGAGTTTTTCAGTTATTGGATTTCTATTATATACGATACTAACATTTACCAGTTTTATATCTCTTTTCATCAAAGAGATATCAACATTTTGCTTTTCCCTCTGGTCTTTTATTCCTTAAACTTGTTTGAATGACATATCTCATTAGAATCAGAAAATATCAATGTTACATTAAAATGTCTGCATTATAGTATAGAATTGTTTCATGCAAATAAAAAAAGCAGAGTAGCTAAAAGTTTTAAGGTGTTTTCCATAAATCTTATAGCAATTCTGTTACTGCCTTAAAATAAATGTTTTACTTATAAAATATTTTATCACTACTTCCTCATAATTTGCTTAATCAATCTCCTAATAAACTAATGGGTTTCAAGCAATTCCCCTTGGTTTTCTGTGAGTGCTACCCATACTGGATAGAGGGTTATGAGCATATTGTGAGTGAAGGATACAGACCACAAACCTGTTTCAACTACACCAGCATTGTCATTTGCCTGTTCAATTTCTGTGTGTGTGTTATAGTTGCGGGGAGGAATGGTGGTGTTGCTTTTTATATTACCTTTTATTATGAAACATGGTTTATTGGGCTGAAACTTTTGAAAGCCTCTGTTATAAACCACAGTATCCTATAACTGTCTTGTTTCAGAAGTATTTGATGCTGGTTCTTTTATTAGGAAACCATAAGAGCTCTAAAAATACTTTTTTCACACAATTTGACTGTAGATTCTGTATGGTATGAATTTCTGATCCATAAAATCTCTTGGGAATCTTTATTGTAATATTATTATTAGCCATGATTATCCAGAAATTAATAATCTAAAAATATTTGTAAGTATTAGGAAAGTGCTTGCCTAACTAGATTTACCTTAAACTGTGTGTTTTTAATTGTCTTTTACATTTATAGTTATAAGACTATGTCATATATCATAGCAGTGTTAAATATGTATATGATTTTGTCATCTCTGGAAGACAATGTGGAAAAATTTTAAATGACCTTAATCAGAAGCATTAGATACCAGAGCTCTAGTTGTTATTTTAGCTTCAGTTGCATTTTTTAACCAGGATTTACTCATTGATCTTTTCAGGATCTCAGTTGTTAATACTGAAAACACAGATTGAATTTAAGAGTTCTAAACCTAAAATTATGTGATTCCAATTTTCTTCCTTAATATTTGTAGATTCCAAGCGCTTGGCAGAAAATATATAAATTGGTAACAACAACATATTTTGAACTGAAGAACTAAAAATAAATTTTTCAAATTGTCTGTCATGACTCCCCTAGGAAAGTTGCATGTTCCATTTCTCATCCATATACTGAGCTCCTTTTCCGTTTAGATAACATGTAGACACTGATGAAAAAATAGGTGATGTGACATCAATCTTGCTATAAGAAAGCAACATTTTCAGAATAAATGTCTTTATATAAGTAAATTACCTTTTGAAGGGCATTGTGTATATATATATATATATATATATACATATATATATATATATATATATATTTAAAACTGTGTTTAGAAAATAGTGACTAGTTCCATCTGGGTGAAGTGAAGGTTTTAAGTAGAAAATTAGGGAGATACTAAGAACATTTTGTACATAATACGTATTTTACGTATTGCAAATTTTTCTGTGCTAGATGGATCTCCCAAACAATACTCATCTGCAAGTTAGAAATAGAAATATATAGCCCTCCCCCCAAAAATTGATTTAGTAAAGTTTTCCTGTATCAAATGCATCTAAAATTAAAGCTTACATGCTAATTATAATTAATTAGATTATTTAATTAATTGATTAGATCTTCTTATGTTATAAGACCAAATCAAAAGTAGTAAGTGTGTCTAAAGAGATGAAATTTTCTAAATGAATAGCCTACTTGACTTGCTCATTAATGTACTGGGGCAGGCATGATTATGAAAAGACAATAAGGGACAGAGAGAACAGCAGAAAATGCCAAATATGTAACATTTAAATTAAATATTTCTTTCTTTAAGTAAATTTGTAATTTTGTTCAATTTTTTGTAATGGATATGTTATTTAGAGCTTTTCTCCTTAATCTATGATGAAGTGAGACCGAGAAGACTTCACATCTTTCTGCAGCTGTTTCCAGGTTTATAGACATAATTTCATCAAGCTAAAGGTAGGATATGTATTGCAACATATGTCCTAAAGGATATATATATCTTAAATTCTAAAGACTAAAAATTATTTTTTTTTTGGTATTAGGTTGTTCTGAATGTGGCCCAGAATAGGTAAGTACATACTAATATTAGGCCCTTTATTACCTTTAACTAAAATGCCTAAAATATTAAGAAATATTAAAAGAGGTATATATCTAGTTAGGTAGCTAGCTAGCTAGCTAAATAGATGCTAGATAGATATCAATAGATAGATATAATGGACTATTACTATTTAGCCTTAAAAAAGATGATCCTGTTATTTGCAACAAATGAATGAACCTAGAGGACATTATGCCAAGTGAAATAAGCCAGATACAGAAAGAAAAAATATTGTATCCTCTCACTCATACCTAGAATCTGAAAAAAGTAGAATACATAGAAGCAAAGAGTAGAACAATGGGGGCAGGGAGGTGGAAACAATGGGGGGATGTTAGTCAAAGGATACAAAGTTGCAGTTTTCTACAAAGACTAAGTCTAGAGATTGAATACAAGGCATGATGACTATAGTTTACCATTCTCTATTGAATAATGTAAATCTGCTAAGAGAGCAGATTTCAGGTGCTCTCATCACACACACACGCAAAAGTAACTGTGTGAGGATAGGATATGTTTACGAGTTTGACTGTGGTAATCATTTCACTATGTAAATCAAGTTATGTTGTACAACTTAAATACATATAATTTTTATTAAAAAAATAAAGAACTATTAAAAGACAAGTATAAACATACTGTGAAATACAATTTTTATTAAAATACACATGAAAATATCTATATGTTGAAAATATTATTGCCAAATTAGAATTACAGAGGCTTACAGTCTATTACAGTCACCACTGTGGTCAAAAGTAGTAAGAGAAACTGATTCTGCATCTAAAGTTTTATGCATAGAATTTTAGTAGTCCAAAGAAATTACTGAAAACAATTACATTGCATTAATTAGGATAAGGAACAAAAATCTAAAATCAATTGTAACTTCCAAAAAGGTTGCTCTCCAAAAATAAGAAATGTAATTGAGATTTCAAATGAAGTATCTTATGGAGACATATGAAAATCTCCAGATTATTCCACTAATTAAGACAAATGGTCCTATTGATTTATAATTTAGAAAGAAAAACATCATTTTATATACTATAATAAGAACCTTAATAATTTGTTTTCAGAAATAGTTAACAATCTCCAGCTATGTCTATAATAGAGATTACAAAACTTTTATGAAATAAGTTTATTTTACTGGCTTTAGAGCTATATATCTTAGCTCCTTTAAAATTTAAAAATGTGGATTATACCATTGGTTGTATGTCATACAACACGAAGCACCTTATATAAGACCAAATTTTTTAAACTATTTTCTATGGCTACACTAGAAAAAAATGTTCAAGAAAGGGAAAATTTTCTCAAATAAAAGTATTTCTCCTCTGAAGAAATTATTTTTCTTTGACATATTGTTTCAGTATGTTTACTTGTTCATACCTTTGACTTCTTTCTTAAAGAATAAATTCTGTAATACATGCTATAAATTCAGAAGAGATAGCACTATTTTTATATATGTAATCATTAGAATATGAAATGAACTGAAGAATAAGAAGATGCACAGGTTATGACTTCTTGGAAAACTTCTAATTAAGGTCTAGATTTCATGTAGTATTACAGCAGAAATGATTCTTTGACTTCATGGAACATATGGTTGCCATGGTAACCTTTTTCTACATTGTACATACTACATTTTCTCATATTGTATATTAATTCTAGCAATATAACTTGAATTACATTTTTTATATTTTGTACATTATTTTAAGTTGTCAAAGTAAAACAGTCTTGGGTTTGAGCAGGATATTTGGAATTTTAGAACTGCAATGCATTCTGTCCATGAGATTAAATAAAATCATGTAAAATTGAGAATTATAAATTTTTCTGCTCATGTTCAAATATTTAACATTAAACTAAAACATATACTTAATTAGAATACATAGAGGGCTTAAAATGCAATTCTTAAATTTTTTAAAAGTGTACTTCAAAGCAGCTGTGTATTTCTGCATATAATTAACATTAAGCCCACCTCCAAAAAAGCTCCTTGACAAATTTTATTTTAAGTATTATCTAGACAATAACATCTTATTGGAAACTACTGGCAAGCTCATATCCAAACGACCCTCAGTATAGGGGAGAGGGTTTGGAAATATGATGTCAATTTATTACAGTTTTCAACATTTACTCAAAGTGATATACTGAAGAAAGAAGTAAAAAGAAATAAGATAATCCATCACTTCATTACAGAGAGGACCTATGATCTTAATGCCCCTTTATACTGTTATATTCTGCCAGAATTCAATGAGATAATCTTACTGAAAATAAAATTCAAGAAGTGTTAAGCCACAAGTATGCCCATAGTGAAAACAGTTCCTGAATTCTGAAGGAATGAAGTGTAATGCTATTTTTTAAAATTTGTATTGGAGTGTAGTTGCTTTACAATGCTGTGTTAGTTTCTACTGTACAACAAAGTGAATCAGCTATACGTATACATAGATCTCCTCTTTTCTGGATTTCCTTTCCATATAGGTCACCACAGAGCATTGAGTAGAGTTCTATGTGCTGTATAGCAGGTTCTCATTAGTTATCTAATTTATACACAGTATCAATAGGGTATATATGTCAATCCCCATCTCCCAATTCATCCCACCCCCATTCCCCTTTGGTATCCATATATTTGATCTCTACGTCTGTGTCTCTGTTTTGCAAATAAGATCATCTTTACCATTTTTTTTTTACATTTCACATATATGTGTTAATATACAATATTTGTTTTTCCATTTCTGACTTACTTCACTCTGTATGACAGTCTCTAGGTCCATCCATGTCCCACAAATGACCCAATTTCATTCCTTTTTATGGCTAATGTTCCACTGTATATATGTACTACATCTTCTTTATCCATTCCACCGTTGATGAACATTTAGGTTGCTTCCATGTCCTCGCTATTGTAAATAGTGCTACAATGAACTTTGGGGTGTATGTGTTTTTTTTGATTTATGTTTTTTTCTGGGTATATGCCCAGCAGTGAGTTTGCTGGGTCAAATGGTAGTTCTATTTTTAGTTTTTTTAAGGAACCTCCATACTGTTCTCCATAGTGGTTGTATCAATTTACATTCTCAACAAGAGTGCAGGAGGGTTCCCTTTTCTCCACACCTTCTCCAGCACTTATTGTTTGTAGATTTTTGATGATGGCCATTCTGACAGTTGTGAGGTGATATCTCATTGTAGTTTTGATTTGCATTTCTCTAATAACTAGTGATGTTGAGCATCTTTTCATGAGCCTCTTGGTTATCTGTATGCCTTCTTTGGAGAAATGTCTATTTAGGTCTTCTGCCCATTTTTGGATTGGGTTGTTTGTTTTTTTGATATTGAGCTGCATGAGCTGTTTGTATATTTTGGAGACTAATCCTTTGTTCCTTCATTTGCAAAGATTTTCTCCCATTCGGAGGGTTGTATTTTTGTTTTGTTTATGGTTTCCTTTGCTGTGAAAAAGCTTTTAAGTTTAATTAGGTCCCATTTGTTTATTTTTGTTTTTATTTTCATTATACTAGATCTTTTATTTTCATTGCACTACAAAAAAGATCTTGCAACTTATTCACTGTTCTTCTTTTAGAAAAGGGATTTATTTCTCTGTGTGTTAACATTTTTAAAAAATGCCTTGGCTTATTTTTCAATTCATTTCAGCATTTCAGTTTCCTGTGAGTGCTTTCCATTTGTCACTACTTACTAAGAAGATAGTAAAAATGGCTTAAACATAATTGTCCTTTTTATGACAACAGTAGAGTATTTCAAAGAATGAAAGATAATCCAGTTAAATTGCTATTTTTCATCCACATTGGACTTTTTAGATATAAATGAGTTCATATAAATGGAAGAAGAGTTAGGGTCATTTAAACAGTTAGCTGCAGTTGAAATAATTTCATGACAGACCAACATGCCATGCAGCAAGGCATGGAATTGATACTATGATCAGTAGCTTTTGTCAAGATGTTCTTTCTCACTCTGATTCTATTGAAATGTGAAAGGAAAATATTCAATTATTATACATTATTTTTAATGTCCAGGTAGTGAACCTTTAAAGTATATGTCTTTAAAAAATAAATCAGGGCTTCCCTGGTGGTGCAGTGGTTTAGAGTCCACCTGCCAATGCAGGGGACATGGGTTTGTGCCCTGGTCCGGGAAGATCCCACATGCCACAGAGCGGCTGGGCCCGTGAGCCATGGCCGCTGAGGCTGCGTGTCCGGAGCCTGTGCTCTGCAACGGGAGAGGCCACAACAGTGAGAGGCCCACGTAACACACACACACACACACACACACACACACACAAAAATCATATGTCCAAATGGGGGGTTGGGGGGGAACCTTAATGTGTGACCATGATAAATAAATTATACTTATTTTTTCTGTAGAAGATCTTCATTAGTTAGACTAATAAGCTTATGTTTGTGGAAGAATAAAGTTGGCAGGGTAAGAGACAACGAACGTAGCATAGTAATGTTCTTGTTTGTACAATACTCCCAGTTGGTTTTAATGGAAAGCATTTGGCCAAAGTATAGATTTAAGGTCTGAATGGCATCGGTCTTCACAAGGGGTTTAAGAAAGATAATTGCCCCTGCCATTTGGTTTGTGTGTTTATCGAGTGACATAATACATATGTCTCCTAGTAGAGTGTAAGGCCATGAACTTGAACAATTATTCCAAACATGAATTACGAATATTTGCACA